>NC_088098.1:160394925-161064925 GCF_036370855.1 Dromaius novaehollandiae
TACCTCCCATAGACTTTAAACCCACTGCTGCCAGCTAATTAAAGCGCAGTGTTTCTTGTATTCACACTGCAGTCATCAACGTACCTTGTGATGTTTGATGGTTGACTTTTAGCTTCTATTAAATTATTCTGTATTACTTTTGACTAATCTTTGGAAAGTGTACCATCACCTACAAAACACACTACGTCCCGAGTAAGGTTTGTCCAAGATCTTGCTTTCTGCTTTCCGCTCGTTTTCCTGAACCCCTCCCCCCCACCCCCCAACCTAAGGGATTGTATTTCATGAATGAATGGATCAGTGCATGCCCTGTGCTGTCTTCTGGGCGGACCGTTACACCTTTGGTAGGGTACAGCTTGTTCATCTCTTTGGATTTGTTTAGACTTTGGGCTCCATGCACTCTATCTGTGCAAAAGTCGATATTAAGATTTAGCCACATCTCTGCCCTTGTCCAGCATCCTTGAGGTGCACAAAGGGCTCGATCTCTGTGATGCACAAACAGGAGCATGGAAACTGTGCCTAGCCTTGTAGAAGGGCACACTTTCCTCAGTGCTTTCATGTGCCAGCATAAGCCCCAGAGTGAGCCAGCGGTCTGGCTCTTGGGTAGGTAGTTGGTAACATAAAGAGTATTAGAAAAATACATATTAATAATAGAATTATATAATAAAAAGGTTCATTTTCTGATTTCAGTAGAGAACAGTAGCATCTGCTGGCTACTTAACATCTCCTGTTTGCCTTTGGCTCATTGGGCTTTAGCCTAGTGTAGTGTAATAAATGGAAATGTCACCATTACATTAAATGGCTCCAGGTCAAATCCATCAAGATTACTTTGGGTTTAAGTCTGATCAATAGCCTTCTTTGTGTATTGGTATAAGTTTTCTGCCAGCTTTGCTAAGTTTCTGTTAATTATTTGAGTTGCATACCTCTATGCACATCTTTGTAAACTTATGAGAGTCATGTCGGTTATTTATATAGGCAGTTTCTTAATGAAATGAAGATCCTGTTAATCAGTAAGTACAAAAGCAGCTTGGCACAGAGACAAAATGTTTTAGGTTAATTACAAAACTCTTCAAAAGGTCATTATAAAATGGTTTGTTTAGTAAATTAATGACTCTCTCTTTTTTTTCTCCCCAAGGAGGTTTCATCATTATAGATAACAAAAGTTAACTTCAGGATGCTCAAAAGGAAACAAAGTTCAAGGGTGGAAGCCCAGCCAGTTACAGATTTTGGTCCTGATGAGTCTTTGTCAGACAGTGCAGATATTCTGTGGATTAACAAACCAGTAGGTATCTATTTCAGTAGTTACTGGTTATAAGTTAAATGTGAATTTTGTTTTTGAAATATGACTTCGAAGAAAGATTCTGAAATAAGTATTTGTAAGAAAAAGGTATTGAGCTATGGTTGCTAATCTATTAGTTCATTTTTACAAAAAGTCCAACAATAAATAAAAAGGTTTCTTTTGCTTGTTGCAAAGTGATGGGAATGGTCCAGCAGTGTTTGCCAAGAAACTCATCTACAGATTTTTTTTTTAATCACACATCCTTTCACTGTCTCTGGTTGCTATTGTGTTTATTGAAATTACAAGTCAAGTTTGCAAAATGAGCTTTTGGAAAGAGTGTCAAAAGTAGCATTTTATTATTGAAGTGGTAGTATTTAAAAGTTTTGATTTTCTAATCTCTTCTCTCTTTTATGAATACAAAAGTATATTTTGGCTGCTTATTTTCCAGTAAAACTCAATTTTTTTCTAGTGTCCTTTGGCCTACAATGTGACCTAAGCAATAGATTGGTTTAAAAGTGTCTTGTAACTTGAAACCTCTGAAAGTTTCATTGAGAATGGAGTTATTAATAGAATGTGCAGTATTAAGAAAATGCCATTACCATGTAAATATGCCAGTTATTTATTTATTCAACGGTCAGCATGCATCCAGGATTCCTGTGAAGAATTCATACTTTTGCAGAGAAGGCATTTTCACACTTCTCTTAAAGTGGAGTGGAAATGTTTATTTTACAAAAGCAAAAAGTCATATCTACTGAAATCAATTAATAGATGATATTGGCCTTACGTTCATTTAATGAAACTATCATGTCATTTGCAGTATGAATGCCAGACCCCCTCAGCTTTGCTTCTGAGTTTTAGCACCTAAATCATTTACAAGATAATGGCCATATATTAATGATTCATACTAACTAATTTTAAATAGAGTGTTTGTATTGACAGCTGTAATAAGCTCAAAATGTTATTGCAGGAATATATGCTGGGATAGGTTATTTACATATGTTTCTCAGTACACAGTACACTGCTTTTAGATGGAATCATTTTGCTTCTTGTCATGTTGATGGATTAGTATATTGCTTAGCATGTGTAATATTGACTTTTTAATATGTCAGACGACAGGTTTTTATATCAGCCACACTTCACTATTTGTGATCATTTTTTTCACTTGAAACAAGAGATTACTTTATGGGGATTAAAGGGAGGTAAAAGATCATTCATCTGGTGCCTTGCATTTTCAAATTATTAATTTGGTCTCAGAGTGTATGAACACTTGAGCTGTTCAGTCCAGGTCAAATATCATTACACTCAGACAAGTGATTAGTAAACCAAAATTAGATAAGTGCTTTTACAACTTCTTGATATCAGAAGGCCTGAATTGGTGTAAATGAGAGTAGCATTTTTCCCTAGAAGAAAAATTGCTATAAGTATGCTTTTTAGTTCAGTATTTCTTGTCTGGAGAAGTTTTTGCTTAAGTGTTTTTTTTTCTTGTTGTTGTTCTTATAGAAATGACAAGTTGTCATTTGAAAATAAGTTGGACTGCAAAGGCCACAAAGTAGAAGGCATAGCATCCAAACTCTCTCTCCTTGTTCTTAATGCTTATTTTCTAAATTATACAGCCTCCCAAATTAACTAATAATTTATTTTATATTTTTAATAAAGTCAGGAGTGCTTATTTTTGGATGAAGGCCTTAAATATGTGGATCATGATATAAAAGAAAAACCCAACTGTATGTCTTCACAAAAAGTCCTGGTACGAGTTGTGGAGGCTAAATATTTGAGCTGTTTTTGAACATCAAATCAATATCAGAATTTTCTTTTTTCAGTGGGTACACTCTCTACTACGAATCTGTGCCATCATCAGCGTGATTTCTGTTTGTATGAACACTCCAAAGACCTTCGAGCATTATCCTCCTCTCCAATATGTGACATTTGCTCTCGATACTCTACTGATGTTTCTTTACACTGCAGAGATGATAGCAAAAATGCATATACGTGGCATAGTTAAGGTAAACATTTCAAAGATATTTTTCATGTGCTTAAGAAAATGGATCTGAATATATGCTAACGACATTTGATTATTTTAACTTCTCAGCTCTTTTTGCTATTTTTTTTTTAACTGTGGGCAATACCATGGCACATAAACAGAAAGGGCAGATTGACAAAGATGCAGATTTGCTGCACATTTAATCCCCAAAAGTATAATAACAACATTCATAATAATGGTTTCCTACTAAGAAATACATAGTCTCATTGTGTTAATATGAAGAATGAAAAGTAAGATGAGCTACATGTATATAAGTAAGAATCTTTTGTCAATGTCTAGAGATCCGTATTTGGATTTAGAACTTTAATTTTCATTCATTGCAGGGTTACTTGATTTAAATAAGAGCATATGTCTTACTGTGAGCAAAATGAGAAATAGTTATCTTGCTCTTCAGAATTTTTTTCTTAATATAATACATGTTAGTAAACAAATGCTTCTGTTATCAAATGTTTACTGTTGCTGCTGGACTAATTATATTTCTATGAGTAGATATGGTATTGGAAAATATACAACTGCAGAATTTTTCAGTAGTCATCATTTTGTGGCATTATTTTACTGATTGTTTCCATTCTTCAGTAAAAATACACAAATTCAGTTTATATATAGAAAATCCATCTGCAAAGCTTGTTAATAGTTTAATTATGTCACTGTTGCACAGAATAGAGAATCAGTGTGTTCTGTCCTTCTCTTCACTGCTGAAAGATCTGATGACTCTTGAGACATCTCAGGTTGTGCTTAGCTCTCCAGTGGGTTCTGACTTGTGTTTTTGGAGGTAGCATTTTTGTTAACTGCCAAACTAAACTATTATGTCGTCATACCTAATGCATATGAGTAGCAAAAGTTAAAGTATTGTTAATATTAATATTTGGAAAAATACTGAAATAAAAAGATTCTGTGAAAGTCTCCTTGTGTTGCATAAGGCCAAAGTAATCTTTTGTGAAGTAGTATTTCTGGCTACTACGTGTACTATCTTATTCAGAAATGCCCATTAAGCAGGTGAAGGTGAGACCACTGGATTGTGAATGGGGAATTAGTGGCCTGCATGCACATTTGGACAGTGAGGGGGAGGAAGAAGTTACTATTACAGCCAGTACAGCCTTACAAAGAAATGGGCATGTGGAGATTAGGCCAGAGGGAGGGAGGCACTGCCAACACAGTGTGACTTTTTGTACAGAGCTTGATTTCTCAGCCTTTGTGTGTGGAAAGATCAAATTCATTCAGAGTGAGCAGCTAGAGGCTATGAATAATATGTTGATGCATTTTCTAACATCTTTCATTGGATAATGTAAGGTTTGTATTTTTATGGATATGAACTGATCTTTGAAGCATGTCTGATGAGAGTCTGTCCTCACAAAGTGAGCAACTGGAGTTCTTCTCCCTGCCTTGATTCACATTACATATGTATAGATCACAGTAAGGGTTATTTTATTTGCACACCAACATTTTACTCTTTCTTTACTGGATAAATATATGGCATAACCTCTGTTATGCAAAGATATTTTGTTTAAGTAGAAGATGGCTGCATTTATTATTATTTCAACAACTCAGGATTTTCTTACAACTTCATGTCTGTATTAATGAATATAGTTACACTCAAATAAATTGGCTTCATTGGCACTATTTATGGAATCATAGAATACTTTAGGTCAGAAAGGACCTCCAGAGGTGATCTAGTCCAACCCTCTGCCTAAAGCAGATCCAGTTAGGTCAGGTTACTCAGGGACTTGTCCAGCTGAGTTTCAAACTCCTCCAACGATGGAGACTCCACAAACTTTCTGGCAACCTGTCCAGTATTTCACCATTCTCATGCAAAAAAATTTTTTCCTAATATTTAAATGCAATTTCCGATGTTCCAACCTGTGTCCATTGCCTCTCTTCCTACTGCTTTGCACCTCCATGAGGAGTACGGCTCCATCTTCTCTGTTTCTTCTGATCAGCTAGTGGTAGATAGCAGTAAGGAGGCTTTTTCTTCTGAAGGCTGAACAGTCCTATGTCCATTCTCTCCTCACACATCATGTACTCCAGCCCTCTGGCCATCTTGGTGGCAGGGCACTGTTTAGAAACCTATTAACACGTGTTAAAGATTTTTGCATATGTAACATCTTTGTATAAAGAAATTTGCTTATGAACTGTTGTCCTAGTTTAAGCACATTGAAGACTTTGGCTCAATGAATGTATTGCTATATGCTTGTTCTGAACTTTACCTAAAGTCTTAACCAAACTTACACATAGATCAGTGTTTCTGTAAAGGCCTAAGGGTTTGAAATACTAATAAACTTTTGAAACTTGATTAATGAAAACTTTAATCCAGAGAGAAATCTAATTTATGGAGAAGGTAGGCACTATCCACTTAAGTCCCAATTAATAACAGTATAGCTGAACTAAGAAGATTTTTGAAAATGTTAAGTCATATCTAATTAACACCTTCTGAGGACAAGTTAGAAATTTACTTCCCCTGGTTCCCAGTGGTTTATAGAAAATAAAAGCAATTTCTCAAAATTCTAGTCTTTTGTCTGTAAAAGCTTTCTGTTGTCCTTGTATAAAGGGACAAAATGAACTGATATATGTGACAGGTGCTTTATTACCCCAGGAGGAAAGACATTGTGCCCTTTATTACTATGTTTCTTTCTGAATAGTTGGTGCTGTGCTAGTAGAATCTATTTGAAATCTGGGTTGCCTACACCTTCTGAGTGTTGCTTGTGCCATTTGACAAGGCAACTGATTCAGTCAGAGGACTTTTTGAATTACAAAGGTGCTGCTCATATTGATATCCACCACCTAAAAAGAAAATAGACACTGACATGCATTTAGGCAAGGGCCGTAAAATATGGGTATTAAAGAAACCAGAAGATGATAGTGTGATGTATATCTACTACAGAGTCTGCGATGCTTTTATTTTTAAAATGGTATATTGATATTTCATATTATTGCTATAATACACTGTTTGTTTCTAATAGGCGTTATGCTAGACTGACTCTTCCAGAAGAATGGGAATGGGGAGGAATGTGCAGGCTAATGGATTGTAGTCTGTGTGGAGGCAGTGCCTGGGAAGTAAGCACTGAAAGGTGCTGTGAGATGGTGTTCGTATTATGGTTTATAGTATTATAGGCAATTGTTGTTTGTCATAGTTTTGGACTGATGTTTGTAGTATATCTGTCTTCACCCTTGAAACTCATCTCTGAAAAATGAAATAGGCTATATTTTTGTACTGATTGAGGTCTTTTTATACACAAAATTCTAGGACAGTCTACTTAATGTTGGTTGTCCACTTTGTATAAAATGTATGTACAAACATTAGTAAGATTTTTAATGATTCGTGGAGCATTACATCAGACAGAGAATTAGGCCAAGTGAGTTTGTTTCTTACCATCTATTTTTGATTTCTCCTTTCTAAATTATGTTCTAAAGTGAAGAATGATGGCCTGCATTAGAGCTTACTGTGAAATGATACAATAGTCCTGGAAAATACTGTGTACTCAGAATTAAATCTATTTCAAATTTGTGAAGTCAATAAATGTGTGATATCAGTGACCAGAGAATAAGTTTCATGAATCCTACCTGGTCTCTAACTGAATAGTTTGATGACATGAAAAATTAGCTGTTGATTACTTCATCAAATAAGTTATTCAGGTAGTCATAAGAGAAACTATGGGTGGTTTACTCTTTTGATTTATGTATAGCTTATTATGTTTTTATGAGCTAAGAATTTTTAATATGGATTTCAGTAATGAAAACCTGCTCTAATTAGTACAGCAAGATTTTAATATGAAAGTTTATTTTAAAAAATATTACCTTCCTAGTTATGCAAGTTTCATATTTTTTCTGCAACCTTTCTACATAAATTGCACATTTTAATGATTTTACTGGATAGCCAATTCTGTTCTCTGAGTAGTGCGTGAATTCATGGATGATGTGACTTAGCCACATCAGTATTTTTATAAGAATAGCTTATGAAGCATGTTAGCAAATGTCTACTAAGCTGTGTTACAGACATGTCTTAAAAAGATTTAATGTTTTAGAAATTAAAAACTATGATCTCTTAGAAAATCATTGAAAGTATTAAAAAATCGGTGTTAAATGTCACCATCTTTCTAAATATTAAAAAAGAAACTGTGAACAAAATATAGCCATTTTCTTAAAATGGTGAAAGAGGTTCTTTTAGGGATATCACAATCCCTTCAGCTTCTACTCTACTGGAGAGCTGCAGTCCAATTTATAATGTCTGACTTCTGCTTCCAGTTAGCACACAGTGCTTGTTTTTTTAATGGGTTCTTTTTTGATGATGAGGATACATATTTTAAGAAATTATGTTTTGATGAAAATATCAACTTAGTTAAAGCAACTGCACAAACATACTTTACAAAAGGATGTTAAGGATCTTATTTTGGTGTTTAACACTTTATACGAGTACAGTTGGAGGACATTTGTTGTTTTAATTTGTTATTTATCTTTTGCTAGAAAAGATGTTGGCAATTATATCAACAGGGAAGCTGTGAGGTTTTTTTACAGTATGTTTTGTTAATGAATGATACCACTCTCCTGTTATCATATGCCTATTATTAGTTAAGCTTGCTTGTAGGCAGGTCTTGCTATGCTCCTCTCTTTTTGCTTGCTCCCTATAGACAGGCCTCAGGACTTTGTTAATGTAGGAGTAGCTGACTGGAATCCCAACATCCAAATACATTAGTTATTACAATGTTTTTGGAGGCTGAGAGATGTCCTTGTCCATTTCTTGCTTTATCTATGTATTAAAGTTAAGGCAGCTGGGGCTTGCATTTTAGTATGTGAATAAGATGCATGTTTGTGCAGTAAAAAGGAAATAGAATTAACTCAGAATGGCTGAATCTTTTATTTGCATCTTTATGCCATATATATAATTATAGTATATGATAGATTTATGCAATTTTCTGTATTTTTTATTTTAGCTTTGTTGCATTCCAACCAAAAATTATATTTTTTTCCTCTCCCTTCTCCTTAATGCAATTTGAAATCAGGATTTTATGAAGACAGGAGCATGAATGTGAGCTTTTTACCTTTGTTACAGAACATGGGGGCTTTGGGGTATAAACAGATAAGCAAGTATTTCTGTTCTCATCCATCCTGAACCAGTGCAGTTTCCATGCTGTACCTTCTGGTGTTAATTCAGTGAAACGTGTTAAAATATGGGATAGGCAGTAAAACTACAGGCAGGAAGGTCTGATTGTGCTTTGAAGGAGCAGACAACAGGTGGGTGCCAGGGAAAAAGAGGATGAATATTGCACTCTATGGAGAAAAGCAAACACAGCAAAGAATCACATTGATTCCACTTTGCTTATAATTTTTAATTGATAACCTTAGAGATCAAATTATTCAAATGTGGAGAAATACTATATATCAAGGCTGTATATAATCCTTCACTCCCCGACATGATTTGTGGAATTAATGCCTGCTGGATTTAATACATGTCCACATGTAAATGGAGAACTCATTTCTTTAATTTCAACGTATGCATACTAGAAAAGACCTAAATGTTTTAAGTTGAATTCTTCTAAGGTATCTTTATTTTTTTCAGAAAGTTGAAGATTAGCACACTTCTCTGCGGTCTCATTAGTTCTCCTTGTCGGTTTCCTACCAAGGGCGTGCTCAGCTGACAGATCCAGGGAGTTAGGAATTTATGCCAAAAAATATCAGAAGATACTTAATTTACAGCATCCAAATTGGCTCCAAAAAACCCCTACATCAAGTCTTTTTAAAATTTTTTGTCTCAAATCTAGAAATATTAAATGTGAAGTACGGCCCTGCTTTAGTGATGACAGGGAATTAAGCCCAAGACAGAAACTTGTCTTTATATGGGATTTATTGAAACCAGATTATTGTGGATTTTAGGAATCAGAATATTTTAATTGAATAAAATAAAACTTTTATTTTTAATTATTGTTGTCAGGTGCAGCACAAACAATAGGCATCACTATCATGGACTTAAAAGTCTCCCAGTCTTAGCATGTTGCCAGATCTGTCATTCATTCAGTTCAGTGAAGCATTTAGGGGTGTTTCAAGAGATTACTTAATTTAATTTTATCTTTGATTCTCTCACATAAAATGGAAATACATTAAATTAGATCATCTTCATGGCAAGATGTTTTCCACACCTATATTTAGCTACACTTGCTCCCCAGATACAGGCTGAATTCTGAAAAACAAGCTCCACTAGTACTAGGGTGGTTGAACAATACAATGTGATCTCAGTGATCTAGCAGAAGTCAGGGATCTCTTTTGTCATGGTATAGTGAACAGTGATGGTTTTGTTTCAGCCAGCCTCTCACAGAATACTTTCACTTCTTTGACAACCACTTTGTTATGCTCTAAATAGCATTTTATTTGGTCAGAAATGCTCTTTTTGATAAAGTAATATGTTCCCTGGAGTTTATCAGAAAACATATAATGAGATGATTGCCAGAATGTATGGAATATGTAGATTTGCAGACATAGGAGAACTCTAGGTAAGTGACTAGCCTTTGATTCATCGGGATCATAAAACTGGAACTTCCTTGTTTAGCTGGCAATGGTCTTTTGTTTTACTATCTGCTACTGATGGTTTATATTTGTGTAAGGAATCCAAAAATTAAACAATATGCTTAAACAATTAAACAAAAATTAAATACATATCTGTGTATGAAATTACAGCCTTCTAAGAAATAAAAACAATTTTTGCCACCTATTTTAATGTCACCAGGATTCAAAACCATGTACTGATATACAAAATGGAATAAATTTAATGCAATAATATGTTATTGAATTCAATTTAACATTGGTATTTTCATGATCTCTTCAGTTCAGAATACCACTTTCTATTTATCCTAAGCTTATTTGCATGAACTTTATTTCCCCAAATGTAAATATAGCTCAGTGAATCTTTGGTTCTGATTTCTTTCTTGTCTGAAGCTTCTTAGTCAGAAATAGCTCTGCTATAGTCATCTGCATCAAAGAAATGTTAAATCTGTTTAAATGAAAGGGAATCAATCTCCTTCACTGTTTCTTGGACAAGATTTGAATTAGGCTCCCATTTACATACAGTTTATGTATCCTATATAATTTAGTGATGTGGCTAGCATGCTTCTGAGAGTAACATGTATGAACTAATGTTTGTGGCAGTCAAAAATAGTTTATTAGGAACTTGTAACCTCACTAACAAGGCGCTCAGTTATATAGAATCAACACTTACATTTATGGGCCTGGTCACGTGTCACCTACGAACATGACTGTATGTGCATTAGATGGGTCTGCTCCTTAATTTAGGGAGAGTTTCTCTAAGGATCTCCTCACTGAAAAAGTATGTGGGGGGAATTGTAGCCAAAGAAATAAAAAATAAGTCTCAAACATAAAACAGATACGATGTTAGATAAGCATCAGGCTTATGACAAAAAGCAGGGAGCCTACCCTATGGTGGAAGGACTTTATATTTTTTTGATCAGCGTAATATAAAAATTATCTTCTGCTTACTAATAAGCTGTGTTCTGAAAGGCATGTCACATGGGAATGAGCAAGGTACTCTAAAGGTAGTCTAAAGATATCATCTCTTCTTTGGAATGTTTTACTTCCAGCCTTTGTATTAGGAGATGGAATAAAATATAGAGAAATATTCCAGGTAAACTACTTGTGTGGGTCGCAGTTGCCCCACTGGCATTTTAAATAACTAAATAGGAAAACATGCCAAAGTCCAAGAAACTTGGAAGAAAATATATGCATATTACAGAGAAATTCACATCCACAACAACAAAAAGGAACCAAGAAACAGATGGCTAAGCTGAAAATTCTGCCTTAAGGGAATGAGAGATGAATAGAGATGGTTTTACACCATGGACACTGTAAGGGGTTATAGAATCATCCTCATTATACCCCATCCTGATTGCAGCTTCTAATCACAGTCACGATGGTATTACAAAATTGACATTGAAATGATGATGTAAAATTGAGATATGGTATATCTTATCCCTCTGTTAAAAGAGAGTAACACTTGAAAATAAAAGGTGTGAGAGTTCCCTCTCCTGTCCGTTAAAACAGCCTAGTAGACACCAATTTTAGCAGCATCAGGCTGAAATTTAGAAAAAAAATTATATAGCAGAAGTACTACACTGAATTTAATAGAAATGTCTTTCTTCACTGTGTAGCTGTGACATATTTCAGCTAACAAAGGGATTATAGAATGTCAGAAGTAATGGTCCTTGACATTTCCCCTGTTGTTAAATCAATTACATCTTAGGATTCACAGCAAAACTTTTCTATTAACTAAAGTAGTTGCTAGTGGATTTGTCGGATTTTATTTCAGTCGCATTGAGCGCTATTCACTGACTTCAGTATTCTTGCAAGAGTCCAAGGTAAGCAGTTACATCATTAGCTTTCCGCACCCTCTCTCTGTGTTCATGCAGGGACTGAAACAAAGCTTAATCTTCTGGCAACTCAATCACAGACAGATTGGAATTGTTTCCTTTGTTTCTGTTAAATGCTAAAGGCCAGAATCCTTAGTTAACTAAAATCGGTGGCTTTCAACATGTCAGGAGCTCCCATGCAGTGTTACCCCTGTGCAGATAGCACATTTTCATTGTTATTTTTCTGATAGATGCTTTAGTTGCTGTAGTTGCTATCCATCTGCCCAAGAGGAAAAAATCGAGGGCAGAGCAGGCTGGGGCCTTACCTGAGCCATGTGGACTTGAACTCTGTTACATTCAGTTCCCTGCAACTACTTTCTTTCCCCTGTAGTACAAGCAATGTGAGATAGAGCAGGGCCTTTCATGTTGTAGTGTCATACTCTGGCTGCCATGCTCCAAACTGGGAATCTGCAGTTGTTTCCAGTGGTAGCTAATGTCTGTTTACATACTCTATCACTTTTCTAGTCATCTTTGCTTGCATGTAATAGTTTTTTGCTTCTTGGTTTTAGGGCTTAAAGTCAGAATACTTTCAGTAGGATTCCTCACCCTATTTTGAGGGTCTGCATTTTAGTTGTCCAAGTCTGAGATGGCTAACTTTTATGGTGAGTTCAGGGAGACCTCGTACTGAGATCAGTGTATAAAATAGGCTCTTCCGAAAGGTAGTTCATCTGAGCTATTTCTCTCTATTGACTCTAGAGGAAGCTTGAAGTACTAGGCTGGATGGTGACATCTAACCTTTAGGTATCTCACAGTAAGCAATTAATCCAACTCTAGGTTGGATTGTCAATGGATAATGGGCACTACAGAAAGTATACAGGCCTCTGAGTGCCATCTTCTTTTTTAACCCTTATGGCATTAATTTATTTATGCTCTAACTGAGTTTCTACAATAATGATACTAATTCAGAAGTTTGTCTTGAGTTATGGATTACAGAATTTACTACAAGGATCTTTTTTGCTTTCTTTTCAGTACCTTTAATGTTAAATGTTCCACCTTCAGCTACTTCAACAAGAATGAAGAAATTAGAAAATGAATTTAATCCTTCTGTTAAATGATGGAAGTATCAATTGAATTTCAGTGAAACACTGTCAGCTTGCTCACCAACTTTTTGTAACTTTGTCAAGTCAGTTTTTGCTGCATTGCACAAACTGAAGACAGAAGAAGGAAATCCTGAAATTATTGCAATTTGTTATTTTCGATTTACTGTACAAAATACCCCATGGCATAAAAATGAGTTAAGGATCAAAATGTTGTGTCATTTTTAAAGGTCAGGTAGTAAAACAGAATATGTGGCTTCTGTCAGCCCATGTCAACATGCCCGGATGGCTTTTGATGTTTGGTGGTGAAAACGCAGTCTCGGGATGTGTTTGGACACTCTGAAGCAAGTTACAAACATGAGTGAGAACTGCAGCCTGGAAGGTACAGATGCAACTAGCAGAATCAGTAACGTGGATGAGAAAATGATGAGATGCTTTGATTAAACTGAGTGTAGCTCTGTGGAGGGGGCAAAAAAAGAGAGAGAAAACAACTTACCTTTAGTAGTAAAAAAGCCCATAAAGCAAACGTGAAGCAAAGATCAAGTGAACTTAAGATTTGAGTTTCACCTTTGACTTTGCTTCTTGCGGTTATAAAGTGAAATAAATTTGTCTCTGTGAAAAATTATTTTATATGTCTATATTAAAAAAATAGAATTTGGTACTATGTATAATCCTGTTGGAAACCTGATACAGGTTGCATGCTACGCTGCCTTGGGAAAAAAGGGTATTATTCAAATTCACTTAATTTAAGTTAAAAAATGCTGAAATATCCAGTTTAAACATCTGTGACAGCTGTGATCAGCAGTCTTTAAATATTATTTCATAACAAACAATATTGTTATCCTTTATTTGAATAAGACATTCAGTCTACAAAAGTCGATTCTCTCTGTCTCACATTTTTTCCTGTTTTTGTCTACTGCTGTTTTACTAAGCATGTATGTCCATTGCAAGGACATCAGTTCAGAGCTTATTGGGATCATGTTGCTAGTGAGATGCTGTGATGCTGTTTGCAGTCACAGGAAATTAAAAAATTAAAACTGATTATGATGAGGAAAACAAAGTATGAAGTTGCCTGCAGCATGCTGCTAGCTCAGTCTTACTGCCTGTGGGCCAGGGAAGGTTAGAGACCACTGCACTAGAATATACGCACCTGTTTCTATGGTTACTTGTGCCTGTTTTTGTTGGAGTGTTTATTACAGGGAAGTAATGACTCATATTACACAGTGGGGCTTTTTGCACAATTTTTGCATTTGAGTATTAGAAAATCAAAGGCATTTAAATTACTTAGTGAACTTACATAGACAGTATTTCTAACATTAAGAAAGATAATTTCTCTAGCCACTGAATGGGTCATAGAAATCATTAGTGAGAAATTATTTTGAGGCATGGATTAAAGCATGTGTCCATGTAATATTTAGTGATTTACTGTGGTGACCGTAATTTAACCTTGAAGTAACTGAGAAAAAATAAACAGCATACTGGCTTTCATAAATGTATCTAGAAACATGCCCTTTCAATAGTCATACCAATCAGATGAACAAAACTTTACTTTCAGTAATGTTAATTTTTTGCCATTTCTAATAGCATTTTCAAGGATTAATTTACTACTTTTCTGCATGAAAGCAGTTATCATCAAGAGACATTGCTAATGTATCACTTCATGTCAGGGTAGAATGTTGCATTTACTGGGATACTGGTGAAATCAACATATTGGGTAACAATTTATGTATTTAGGTAGAAAGAAAGGGAACTTCATCCTGAATGTGCTATGCTGTGTTGAGACTTACATTTTCAGAGAAGTCTGCTATAATTAAACAATAGCAAATTTCAGTTTTTTATTTTATGCCTCTGTTGTGTTCTCTTTTTAATTTGAGAGAATAAAACAAGACATCAAGAAGAAAAATCTTAATGGGATCCAAATCCCTGTGGAAGTGAATAAGAACATTTCTATGCAGCTATATTTTCATGGAGATTGTGAAATGTGTGTGAGGTTTTTAAGGTAGCAACCTGATGGATAAATTTCATTTCAGAATATTGTGTTCTCTACTACTAATGAGAGTTTTGAAAATGCTGCTTTCTTATGGCTGTATTAAGTTTGTTGTTTCCATAAACTTTTACTGGTCTTTGTAGTATAAAATAACTACAGTAGCTTTTAATAATGATAATTATCAAACCATAAAAAAACTTTTTAAAGGTTGCCTTTTTCTTATCTATTCCAGCTCCTGTCATTGTGGCTTTTTTTCTGTTGAAGGAGAGCTGTGAATGTAGATTATAAATACAAGTTTTGTCATGTTAGATCTGCCTATTTGCTTATCAAATCTTCTTATTCAACCTCCAGGCAATACCCAATGCTTCAGAATGTAAAGTTTTCCCCTTGAAATTTGGATGCAACCCAGCCCCTGCATTAACAGTAAACCTCAGAATTGGGGGAGAGCAAAATTCTGCTGCCTGAAGCAATTGCCCTGTTATCACACATTTCAGATAGCACAACAGCATTTAGCACACATCACCTTCTGAAGGCTTCAGAGTGCTACCAAACATAAGCAAACATCCATGCATATGGAACTACATGTAGGACTGGAGTCAGTCTTGAGGAGCATCTTGATGAGATTGTCATAGATTTACAGAAGCATCAAAAAGTCTAGGTTGGAAGGGACCTCTGGAGATTGTCTAGTCCAACCTTCTATGGAAAGCAGGATCTTGAATTAGGTATTCCAGGGCCCTGTCAAGCTGAGCCTTGAATATTTCCAATGAGGGAGGCACTACCACTTCTCTGAGCAACCTGTTCCAATGTATAATTGTTCTCACAGTGAAGAATTTTTTTCCTATGTACTTCCTACAAACAGTGAATGCTGTTACTTGTCGTAATACCTCCCAGCTCTATTTTAACTCTTTCCAGGGAAGAGAGTTCTATTAATTCTTACCAGCCTTCTTCAGATTTGCTCAACCTTTGAGACATCCTAGGGGAGCTGAATGAGCTGGCAATGCAGTACTTATGGTGCTGACTACAATTGGGTAATGAGCAGATGGAGAAGGGGAGAAAATTCAGCCTTTCTGTATAGTAACCCATAAATTCTCTGCAGGGCATGTTGGCACCCAACAGCAGTGGTAGAATTGTGTATTGACAAGCAGCAGCATAATACACCAATAAAGTTCCCTTCCCCACATCTCCTGTCATATCTGCTATTAGGCTTTGCTAAGAAGGCATTAACACCTGCCCTCTATTGACTCTAGAGGAACGCAGTGTCTGGCAGCTCTGAATAATGGGCGATCTGCATTGCTTACCACTCAGTTGAATTTAGATGTTCTACATGGATTTTGCTGATATGGGAGGTGTTGACCACATTCCTTTAAATCCTTTTGTGGAAATGGTTGTTGTCTTTAATGCTTTTTGTACTTGAGGAACAGTGTTGTATAAAGTGCTTCTCTGTTTCCCGTTTTTAAGCTCACTTTAAGAGTTTTGTTTTAAAGACTATTTTTAAACTCCTGCCTGAGTTTTTTTTTTTTTTTTTTTTTTTCATTATTTTGCAGCAAGTGCTATTATAGGGTTTTGGGGAAATAAAAGGGTCCTTGTTTCTCTGGCCAAAAGTGTTGATTATTAGTTCGCAAAAGGGATTATTTCTTCCTTTGGAAGCTTCCCTAAAAGTCTTTCACAGCATAGGTGACTGAATCAAATGAAATGGAACTGCATATTTTTCATTCTTTCTCTTTGAACAACCCAAAAAGAATTCTATTTCTGATCACTTACAATCTTTTTTTGCTCTTAGCTACAGCAAATGAGATGGTGAATACTAAAATTCAAAAGTCTCTTATTGCAATGAACTTAATTTCATAAATTAACAAAAATTTAATGTGCCTTAAAAATACATTTGAGACCATTCTTTCATGAATGAGCTAGCCTTACATCTTTCTTTATAATTTGAAAAATAATCTGAAAAATTCAACAAATTCACTTAAAAATCTACTATTTAAGTATTACAAATGATGAAGTAGTGGTTATTTAGCGATTACAGCTATTCTGTGATGAGAGGCTGGAACTGTGTGTCATGTGCATAGAACATATATGCAATTACCCTCTAAATCAAAGGACAACAAGAGCTCCATTTATTGTATTACAAATAGAGTAGCTTTGTTTTGTGTACTGTAACATCAAATCACTTTTCCAAGATTTTTCTAGTATAGCATGCTAGATTACCATAAATATTGCATTACATGCTATGATGAAGATAAGATATGCACTGTTATGTGTTACTTGGAAGCATCTGATGGTGGAGCAGTTCAATACAATGTACAAGTAGTTATAGATTGAACTTGTATGTTAACTGAATGATGATCAAGTAATATTACATCCACTAAAGTCATTTATAGTTAAGCTTCACACAGCAATTCTGATTCTATTGGCTGCTATGGATGAGTTGCTGTTATGTGAATAAATTTTAAATAAGTTCCTTCACTGTGAATGAAGACATTTTTATGAGAAAATATACATTGTGAGGGTATGCATAAATGAGAAGTTGTGCCCATCTTATCATTCCTTCCTTATCCCAAAAACAGGTATTTTGTGTGTGTGTGTGTGTGTGTGTGTGTGTGTGCGCACACCTGTGTATGTATCTATATCTAGATATAGATACTGGTCCATTTTGAAGTGGTGCTATCACTGTTGCAGAGGGTTGAATAAGAGAGTGACCACCCATTTGAAAATAAGCCAGTTTTTCATTGGTTATTAACATATTCTTATCTAAGCAATCATTTACTGTTTCCATTGTTTCCTTCTTGGAACATCATTTTATAATTACAAAAGTACTTTGCATTCAGAAATGACATATAATTTCCTAGTTATTATGTAATTAAATACTTTGTGCTGAATTTTTTGTCATACAGAGTAGAAGATGGACTTTTGGTGGGTAATGCATATGTCTGTCTGAATTCCCACTTAAATGAATCTCCAGGACAGCTTACCAATTGTAAAGCTCTGAAGAGGGAAGAAGGGGGCCAATGTTTGACACATGAGCAGGCTTGAGAAATAATTTAATATGAGGGTTAGATAGGGAGAATTGAAAACATTTCAGAGACAGCTTTTCTTCTTGGTTAGGCTGTATCTCTTCATTCCCTTTGCTGTGTGGGGAAAATGTTGAAAGTCTTTGACAGTTTGGGGGTGGGTTTTTTTTCGTCCACATCATTCTGCTATTACACAGGCTTGTGAATTAAAGGTTTTTAAGGAAACAGGAAAAGCTTGCAGGTGAGCCAGAAACAAGGGTGTACGTGTGAGAGGGAGTAGGAGATCTATAGCCTCTCTGTATGTGTATTTTTATCTATATTTGCAGAAGGGACATAAAGGTTAGGCAAGGTGTTTTGCTGAGCTCTGGTTTCATTCTTCCTACCATCTCCACCTCCTCGTCCTACAGTGTTAGTGTGAAGTAAGGAAACAGAGGAGGGAGAATTGTTCTTGTTTCCCTAACTCAGCTGTGTTATAACAAGCATGGTGGAGGGGGTAAGAAGTCATACTCACATGCATTTATGCTGCTCCTAAAGTGCCAGTGAATGTTGGCCTCCAGCCCTTAATGCTTATTTGTAGTTCCATACAAAGTAGCCCTGAAGGTGATCTGAAAAATTTGCTAGAGTTGTATGTGCTTTATTTATTGCCACAATATGTAGGATCCAGTGACCATGACAGAATAGCTAGCCAGCTGTCTGGTTGTTCTTGAGCTTGCCAGTCTTTCCACATTTGTGCCATCTTTCAGCTATCCTGTTTGTTTTTCAGCTATCCTTGCAGAGACTGCAAGGAAAAGTGGGAGAATAGGCTTCTCTTAATGACAGAGCCAAGACTACAAAACTCCTTTCCTGGGCAGATGATGATAAATCTGATTACCATCAGAGCAAATGTAAAGTCACGTCTCTTACTTAGCTTTTCTGTAGCTGCAACTGAAAAGAGGAGGCAAGAGGAAAGGATTCAGAGAACAGGCTGTAGTCAGGAAAGAAAGGAAATTGAAAGGAAATTCCTTAAGGCAAATAGGGAGGTAGAGGGGGCTTTTCATTTACTCTGATTTGTAGTTTGTCCTTGTGTGTTGCTGAGACATTAAGAGATCAGCAGGGTAGAAATGATTTAGGTGATAGATTGTGCTATAATCTAGCTAAACTGTGTACCTTACCATTGACATACTGGAATTCCTTAACAAAATTATATAAATTTAGCAGACAGTCTCCTAGCAGATTGCTGTATGCAGTTCAGTTGTTGATTTTTAAGGGTAATTTGTTTTCAGCAAGGCTGCTAATGAAATAAACTTTCATTAAAAAGTGATAGTCTAGCCCATTTTTCCTTCTGGTCTAAGTTAAACTGTAATGGCTCTCATGGTATGACTACCCTGGGTGTGATACTACTTCTATCTGTGGTTCTGCCTGTATTTTGTGTTGGCTGACATTTCCAATGACTTATGTCTTATTAAATTGGTTTTCATGTGGGCATGTGTAAACACTGTTTAAGGCATATAATATCAATTTCTGTTTTATCTTTAAAGTGGTGGTTACAATTGGGAAAGTGTATCTTTCTGTATCTCAGTGCTGTCATTGGGATATCAGCATGGAAAAACAAAAGTGAAGAAATGAGCACTGTATTCGGTTAACATAATGGTGCTACATTAGTGCTAGAATGGCTGCCATGGTGGCTAGAATAGCGACAGTGGTGCTAGAATTAGGCAAAAACTGGTGAAATAAGGAAAGTGCAGGGTGAAAGGAGCAGATTTGATTGTTGATGTCATTTTTAGTATGTAAGGAAACACTAAGATCTTATGCTGAATTTAAGGTATTCTTCCTTAGTTAAGGCAATATTGCCATGGTCGATTAACTTAAGTTCTTATAGGACAGAGGGTTTTAATTGCAGACACAGTTGTGTCAAGCTTACCTATTCTTTTGGTGTGTCAAATCTCAAATTAGTCCAGATCAGCATCTCTGAGACAGAAGCAGAGTTCAGATCCATTCCGCGTGCATAGTTTTCCTAGAATTCCATTTACATTTTGTTTACTAGCCTAAAAATGACTCTGGCTCATCATAAATACTGAAGGGAAAGGCAAAAGTGTTAGAAACTCTTTGGAGAGACAAGGAGGGGTACTTACAAAATGATGAATAGGCCTCTAATTAACAAAGAAATGATGGATCCATCTAATGACAAAGCATTACTGCTATTTTGGACTTCAGATATTAGCTTTTTAAAGTATCTTAAAATGCTTTGTGTTTACCAACTGTTAGCTAGTCCACTGAGTTCCAGTGGATTCCCCTAGGTTGCCTGGGAGAGAGGTGAGGGCATGATTTACTGTGCAGAAGCCTTCTAAAGGCTGTCCCAACCCTACACTCATGGACTATGTAAGTCCACTGGCATCCACTGCTCTGTCAGAAGCAAATGGTTTCGGTGTCTCTTAAACTGTCGTCATGTTGCTGAAGGAGCTTCCCTTACTTGCTGTTCATGTTAAAGAATCCAGTGTCCACTGTAGCCAGCAGGGAGGCAACAACCTTAATGACTTTAAGAGGTTTGGATTAGCCTCAACATAAGGCTTCTAGTCTACAATACTAATTCTTTATTCTTTCAAAGACTTATAAACCATAATATAAAGTGCATTCACAGAAGAACGCTAATAAAGACCCCATCAATAACTCTCAATTTTCAGTAGACATGATTAGAAAAGGGTAAGGGATTAATACATTTCAATGCTTTAATCATTTTAGGTAAGATGTAACCAGATGTATTACAATTTCATGTATCTGTATTCCTTTCTGAGCCTATGAATTGATTGCTATTGACTATGTGAGCATGGAATTTCAATCCAAGGCGTTTTTTTAAAGGCAGAAATAATGTATGAACTGTTTTACTTTGTGTCATTGTTAGTATGTGAGTACTATCCTGTGTTTAATCAGTTTTAGATTTTTCACAGAAGTAAGTAGAAATAAAAGTCAGTACCAAGTATACACAAAAGTATATTCTGATTTTCACATTAAGCAAGAAGTGGCCCTGCCTTTAAAATGCCTCCAGTGTGCCAATACACAGTTTAAAAATGTTAGAGGTTGGACAGTTAGAGGTATGGACAGTATTTAGCCAAAGCCTACCGACTTGCAGAGCAGAAAGAGCCAGAACCAAAAAACCTGAGTATTTTTTCTACAGGTGTGATTTAGGGACCCTAAGATTGTGTAAGTGATCCACTGAAACCTTCTCTAACTCTCTAACACAAGTTCATGCTCAGATCTGTATAGCACAACTCAGAGAAAACTTTCTGCTTTAGACAAACGATGCTTAAAAAAAATAAAGTAAGTTTAAACGAGTTCTTCAGCTAGAGAAAGACCAATTAGCATCTTTATTCAAAGGTACAATTGAAGAACTTAGGTTGCATGTTGATATGTCACCAGAGATGTGTTTAGTAAGTGGGAACAGGGAGAGAGAAGAGATGAATAGGAGATATTGGGTGTTAGGCAGCTGATCTCTGCAGAGAAATAGCTTGAATGTACTTCACTGTTACTTAACAGCTGAAACAGCTGAATTTGTTCAACTCTAAGTGAAGAGTTTCTCATTAGTTCAGACTGTTAGCTGGGAACTAAATCTACTTTCTTCAGGGGGCATGTTAAAATTGTGGTGCCATAGTTCTTGTTACTTACCTACTGGCAGTCTTCCTCCTCCTAATTCTTAGGTTGAAGAAAAAGAAATTTAAGATCTTCACGTGTTATAAATCTTTTGTCTGAAAATGGTGTTAAGATTTTCTGTCCCTTATGTCTGATTTGAAAATCACTTACTGTATTATCCTTATATCCTTCTTTTGTTCACTTCTGCCCCAAGGAATTTTTGAAATGGAAACTGAAATTTTTTTTAACTGTCTCTGTTTACGCAATGTGTCTTGCTGTCACCTACTGCTAGGATTGAGAAATCCTTTTTAGGATAAGGAATGGCATTGAAAATATTAGATTAAAACAGAACTTCTCATCCTTGCTTTTAGAATTGATGGAAATTCCAGGACGTTTAGAAACAAATGCAGGTTGACTCAAATAGCTATCACTGAGATGAGAAACAATGCATATCAAGCCAGGAATCACATAACAGGCAAAAGTCTAATAATGTCTTCAAGATTCTTGGGAGCTGATTCACATTTTTTTTATTTGTACCTGTGAAAAGCACATGTAAAACATGAGCTTGTATCTGGCAGAACACTAGACAGAGAAAAGAAACCGGAGAATGTATAAGACAAAGGTGGGTATGTTCAATCAATTCATTTGTAAAGGGTATTTATATATGCTGAGACACACCACCGATGTCTCTGCATATGTTTTTATTGCTATATAACACACAACTGGGATATCCATGTTCTTAGGTCTGGACTAGTCTTGACTTCCTTTCAGCAAACTGTATCTATCTATATGCATTTGGCCCCTGATTTCCTCTGTGCTCCATATGGTATATGGAATCCTGTTACCCTCAGACATAATCATTATTTTGTACATTTTTTTCAGTTCAGTGGCTGAAATAACCTGTGGGCCATTAACAGTCCACCAAGGCAATGTTTTTATAGCATGCAGTAGAGGGCGTGTGTTGCCTGTCATTGGGAATGACGAGGCATGTGGGGATGCCTGAATATGCAAATAGGTAATGGTGGAGAATAGAAGGGAAAAGGAGAGAGCACGGAGGGAACTGGGCTTGGATGCAGTCTTCTCCATGCTGCCTTTTAGGAGTGGTCTCTGGATTTGACTATCATGGTCAGGTATTATTTTAGAGAGCTAGTTGAAGAAGTCTAAAACAGAGCTGAAGAACTGGTAATAAGGCATATGGGTGGTCATGGATCCAGCGCTGAGTTTTTTTTCCTGAATCTCTTTAGCTTAGCAGTGCAAAAGTACTCTCTGAATTCCTTGTGCTGGACAGTTAATGGAGTGCCAATAATATCAATGTCAGAAAGTTCTCCATACTTTTTATTAATGAAGTTTAAACAATGAATTGTCAGTTTGAGATGATAAGTAGCTCAGGAAATCTCAGAAAAAACTACACCACAATGAGATGGTTAGGTGTCAAGTAGTTTGAAAATGTCAAGACTTTACTGGAGCATATTCCAGTGAAAACTCATGAAAAATGGATGTAATCTGATACTGAATTAATTGAAGTTATTGGACAATATTGAAATAATTGAATATCACAATTTTAGATTGCTGGCATTTTACACTTCTCTACCTGTGCAAGTACTGCCTTAGAGAGTGGAAAAGTGAGTCCAGTGGGTTTTCTGTTTGTTAACCTATCAAAGTGTAAATAATGGGCTTCTTTATAACAACTTTTTGACACAAGCTGAAGAGAAGTGCTGCACAAGAATGAAGCTAGCATTTTATTCACTCTGAAGATATGTTTATATGTTTCCACCATATTCTAGCCCAGCCACAGGGCTTTTGGTATCTTTCAAAAGTGGCATTTTAAAAATGATAGAGAGAAGACTTCTCCTTCTTCCTAGAAGTATTGTTTATGATATATTTAAACCCTGAAAGTAAAACAACAATACACCTCTTAGCTTTTCTCTCTCTTGTAGGGGGATAGCTCTTATGTAAAGGATCGTTGGTGTGTATTTGATGGATTCATGGTCTTTTGTCTTTGGGTGTCACTGGTTTTACAGGTAATTATTTCACTTACCTTTTTCAGTGAATAGTTCCTTAATTGTGAAAAATGTATGACCCAACCAGGTAATTAGAAGTTTCGGGTGGATAGCTGTACATGGGTCAAACTGTTCTTAAAAAATCATGCTAAATTCAATAGCGTCATAATTGCACATTGGAGCAGCTTTACATTAGTAGTATGATTTATCTTGTTTAACTTTTATCACTGAAAAGCTAGACATCAATCTGAAGCTCATTACCATAAAGCCTCTGCATAGTCAAAAGGAGAGGGACACGTCTTCTGAGAGCCATTTATCCCTTACTCCATATGACAGTTGTGTTAATCTCCTTCCACTGAGTTTAGTAGGAGTCCAGAGTGACTACTTAGGCAATTAAAGTACAAATGATTCAAACTGTAAATGTTTGCCATAGCTTGGCATAGTGTGGCATATTGATGTGATAAGTGGAGAGGTCTCACATAATACGGCAACACCTAACAAAACCGTTTCCAAAACCTTATCCAAACATAAAGCGCAGTAGAGAAATAATACTAAATATATTTTGAAATAATTTGATAAGTTTCCATAGAAAAGTGAGCTTGGACATGTAAAAAAACATACAGTATTAAGGTACAGATTAAACTATGTCCTGCAAACCAGCTGATCCTTGAGCATAGCTGATTTTGCTTAGTGAGAACAGATCATGTACTGTGGGTCTGGGCTGGTGATAATAAAAGGGCTGTGAAAGATCTGTAGTGATTGCTGTTAGGCTCTGCCTATCCCCTGCTGGCAAATTTAAGACACATTGTTGTTTTCTGCTTTATACACAGGAGAAACTTTGGTATGTCATGTGCACTTGCAGAGTGAAGCCTGGTCATAACTTATAAGCGTCTCTATGTTCCCAGATTCCCCTCCCTTTTTGAGCAAGTATTGAATTAAGCAGTTGCTCTCAGAGGGTGAGAGCTAAAGACAAGACATTTTCACCCAATCATTGAGCTTAATGGTCTCTATGGAGTGGCTAGCCTGTCAATGTGTGCTCTTAAGGAAATGGCTTCCTTCTTTGGGGTTAGCTGGGAAATTTGTGTGGTAAGCGAACTTGTAGGGTGACAGGTTCAGTTCTCTCAGGCACTTGGAATTAAATGGGAAATTTGTAAGCATATTGCAACACACAAAGCAATCTGTGCTTACGCACTTTTATCTCATAGTAAAAACCTTGGTGGTGTGCAACATTTGCATATATTAATTTCTATAATTGGAAATGTAAATTATTGACTTTTAACAAACTTGTGAGAAACCTGTGGGCTGGAACTGACACAGAAGCAGGTGGCTGACAAAAACTTGCACAGTCTTCTTGAATAGTTTGAGATAGAATTACTATGAACATAGGCAGAATATATTTTTGGCATTCAATTAGAATGTGGATTAAAGGATTTACTGAGACTTTTCTTTTTAAAAACATGATTAAAGTGGAACATATTAATCCAAGATAAGATTGAAAGTGAAAATGAAAATAAATATGATCTATAGTGTTCATAGTTTTAAAAATTCTGTAAAGGCATACCAGAAGGAACAGAACAGTATTATCAAGAAAAACTCCCAATTCTTTTGTTTGCAGGTGTTTGAAATTGCTGAAATAGTTGACCAGATGTCACCTTGGGGCATGTTACGGATTCCACGACCACTCATTATGATTCGAGCATTCCGGATATATTTTCGTTTTGAGCTGCCAAGAACTAGGATAACAAATATCTTAAAGTAAGTAAGGCTGTTATCTGAAGAACAACAGAGAAAACTTCAGCTTTAACTGAAAAGGTTGGATAGGCAGCTGAGACAATGACCCATGAGCTTAATATACATTTTCTTCCCGAGTTTAGGTCTGGCCAGAAATTCTTGCTATTTTGTATTTCTAAAGAAACACTAATTTTTCTATAAAATGATCAGAACTGACAACCATTTATATAAATCTTAAAGGAATTATTTTGCTAATAATTATGCTCAGCAATTTTCAACCAATTGCTGTAAATTCTAGTCCATTAATATGGACACAAGGTGGACACTCCAAATAGCGTTATATTCATAAACAAAAATGCATAAGCACTTGCCCTAACCAAAACAGTTGCAGGTGTAAGCATATTGGCCTTGGTCTGGAAACAAATATTTGCAAGCACATGCTACACACATAGATACAGCATGTGATGGTAAAAGCCATGTAATGGCCTTTATTTGGACTTTATTTGGTATCAACTTTGCTTCATCATCGCATATTGTCTGTATAATTTATTAGATACTCTTTTACAAAAGCTAGACTCTATGCATTTTACCTACATACTTATTTAGTTCCATTTCCCCTTTTGCCATTTACAGCTACTTTAATTACTCTAACTTAATATTTTTAATAAAATCTTGGCTCCCTTTTCTAGCCATGGCATAGAGTGAGAGATCCGTTTTAAGGACAAATTTTTGCAGGATAAAATGCTGCTTTCTCTCTGCAAACATATTTTCTATTCTATGGTTTTTTAAAGGTGGCTTCTCCTTGCCTATGCATTCAGTGTCATATGTATCTTTTTACCAGGCGTTCTGGAGAACAAATCTGGAGTGTTTCAATTTTCCTTCTATTCTTTCTACTTCTGTATGGAATTCTAGGAGTCCAGATGTTTGGAACTTTTACATATCATTGTGTAACAGATGATACACAGCCAGGGTAAGTTAACCTATCTAGGCATATTTGAGTATATTTTTTCAATGCATGTATTTAATTTTACTTAGTGTTATTGAGCGTAAAATAGACTTAGATTAAAAATGGACCACGAAAATATACTAAGATAAATTGAGGAAAAAAGCTATAAATTATAAAAAATACAAATGTGACAAACATTACAAATTATGTCATTGAACTACAGTCTGAATTAGAGGGTGAGTGCGTGTGTGTGTGCATAAACCTGTGTGTCTGCATGGGTTTATGTATATGAGAGAGAGAGAGAGAGAGAGGAAGAGAGAGAGAGAGAGCAGGGGAGACTTTAGGAAGAGCATTTTTGCTTGTGGCTGGTTCAGGTCCCTGATGATTCACCTGCCTTCATTGTATTCTCCTATTTTATTCCAGAATGTCTGGATCTGGGGCCAGACTTAAAGTGTAGGGCAGAACTACCCATAGAATATCAAACTCTGTCTGGGACAACAGGAGTCACAGGGACCTGATACATTTAAAGTTAAACACTCTTTTCACACAGCCTTTGGAAAATATTTATAATTAATATTCTACACTGATTACCAAGTATATGTTAGGTTTTTGATTCAGCACATACGTTAACATAAGGTTAACTTGAAGCACAGTGTAGCCTCTTGGCATTGGGATGGCTCATGTAGTTCAAGATAAGTATATGCTTACATGTCCTGTTGAATTGAGGGCTTAACTGTACGCTCAAACACCATTGCCTAGCGTACAATTATTACATCAATTTCTTTGTCGCTTCTCCTGTTTCCTTGGATAGGGGAATGTCAGCTTCAGAGTTAGAGAGCTCACATCCTTTGCTTCTGACAAAATTATGTCCTTTTATTCCTGTATCAAATTTGTCAGAACATACTATAAATAGAATCGATAGTTATAAGAAAAGCGACACACTGTTTAATATGCTACTATGCTGAATAAAAAGTCTGATTGTTGCAAAAATGTTTGTTAAAGACTTTTAACTAGGGCCTATGAGATATCAAATCTAAAATGAAATTATTAAAAGTGGTAGATATAAAAAGTTACAAAATAATTTGAGAATATGAGAGACATTGTATTTTGTTAGAGGAAAGAGGTGATTGAATTTTGGAGATTTATTTATTTTTTGTTTAATACTGTACTAAAATATGTGGCTGATCTTCACCTAGATTGGAATGAGATATTTCATTCTGAGTTTTCCTCTTTTTTAAAAGAAAATCTTCATAGCACAGATTTTTTATAGTTCCCATAGTCATGAAATATTGATTGTAAAAACGATTAAAAAAAGACTAATAATCTTGACTTTTTTCATCAGAATTGTATTTGAGATAATGAGATCTGTGATTCTGTGCTTTACATACCTAGTTTGGAAAAACAAGAAGTGGGACAGATAACACAAGAAAGATCAAACATTATAAAATTGCTTGTGTTGTTAAACACAGCTTTTTTCTTATTTCAGTAGAAAAAGGTGAAATAGGACACAATAAACTGTTTTCAGTGTGGAAAGTTAAGTTTATAACTTTAGGTTTCTGATAAAACTTTTGTCTAATTTCTTCTGTAAATGCTGAGTCACTCCGAATACTGCATTATTTTTAAAAGAGGAAAGAGTTTATGGAAACACCTCAAATTTAGGTTGTTGAAAAGCCAAATTACAAAAAAAACTTAAAAGGTTAAATATGCAGTTCATGAAATAAAATAAAAATAAGAAACTGTTTAAAGTATGTTAAAGTTGTAAAAGGCGAGCATGCAGAATTTAGGAAAAGTTAGACTTCAGGTTGAACATCTAACTTTAACTCTTTTCTTTTAGTATGATCGACTGTATATAATTTTAGTTTTCTGAAAGTTAAGGCATTTAATTTAAGGTACTTTTTAGATACTTTGTATAGGCACTGTCAAGGAGTAATTTATATCTTCTGGCTTCTCCAAATCAGACACCTAACTTTAAATAGCTCCCATGGCTGAGTATGAAGGCTGCAGTTACATGACTGGAAATCACTTCTTTCTCCAGAATTGCTGCCTCATTCATTCAATTGAATGAATGGTGCTCACACAAGGAGCAATATATTTTTTAATTTTGCTTGACATGTGGACCTATGCCTTACTTGTGGCATGGTACACACTCATACTCTGAAAACACATTTTTCTTCTTATTTTCTGTAACATTAATCACTATATTACGTCAGTGTTTATATATATCTGATCTTTTTTCATTTCTTAGTAATGCAGTGCAGAAATTCAGGGGGAAGGTAGTCTGTACCCCCTTCTGCATAGGTCAGGGCTAGCCTTACCAGAGCTGGCTGCACAGTTCCTGAGAATAACACCCTGGACTGGGAGGATTAGAAAAGGAAATAACAGACTTGCTGCCAAAAGAGGACAACGCAGAGGGAAAAACTGGTCCAGAAAGGAGGTAGCATGCCACTTTAGAATCCAGGAGAGTTTATTAGCTCAGATACGGGAGAGCAGAAAAGCACAAAAATTGCCTAGGTATATCTGGCTTTTATCAGTGAGGTTCTGTTCCTCAACTATAAAATCAGATTTAAATATTTCTCCCAGAACTTGAGTCAGTCAGTCAGTCAGTCAGTCAGTCAGTCAGTCAGTCAGTCAGTCAGTCAGTCAGTCTCAGGTAGTTCTGTTCCAGGCAACAGAGAGTGGCCAGTGTTGGCCATACTTGATATTAAATAACTTACCAGTCTAAAGCATAGCCGCTAATAAGCCACAGCTGTAAATGCTTGGTATTTTGCAGATCAGATCGCAGGTTCCCAAGTCAAGCTTAGGAAATGAAAAGTATCTAATTAGTGGCCACCTGTGAGAAGTTTAATTTTAAGTGATTTGCCTCATATTATGCAGAATTCTGTGGCAAAAAGCAAAGGTAAAATTTTATTACTGAAGTTAAGATTCATCTACTTTAGAAATCACTCTTTTTAAGTTTACTGCCTTCTGAATTATATTATAAAGGTGGCAAGTGTATTATGAAAGCAACATCCTAAAAACTTGCTATTCTTTTCTATTTGAAAGGATGTGGCAGCCTCATCAGGCACTCATTGCCTCTTTGACTACTGCAAATTCTTTTATTTTTCCATCCTTCTCGACACCCACACTTCCTGACCTCCTGCCTCCCCACCTCCTCAGTCATTTTGTAATGTTAACTGTGACAAACAGAAAAACTGAAGTGAGCTAGCTGCGGTCTGACTTTTCCTTTCCATCTGTGAAATCAGTAAAAACTGACTTCCTTCCAAAGGTTGAAAAGATTTTTTTCCGTTTGGTGATAAATCTTTTTTCTCTCATTCTTATTTTATTTCGTTCTCATTCTTATTAAGACAGGTTTCCCTGTCTTCTTCCTAGGCAATTTTCTCACTCAGTATTCCCTTGTGATTATCACTAATCTTTCTACAACTCTGCTGTCACAGCTTTTCCCTCATGATATCTCCCACTGATACATCTTTTCTCTGCCAACAAACAGTATATTGCATGGATTTCCTTATTATGGATCTTCTTTGGTTGCTTGAAAGACACACGGTATGTTTGGAGCATAATGTATATATAATACAATTATCTAAATAAGTCCATACATTAAAATCAGTTTGACAGGTTATTTCATTATATATGAAATTAATTTCAAAGCAGTGAATAAATACGGAGAAAATAAGTTGTGTTCTTGGGCACCTCTAGTGTACAAAAGGTATTCCCACAAGGACAGATGAGAGAAATTATTTTCAAACCATTGCTTTGGCTCTGTTAGAATGGTTTGTACATCCTCACACACTACCTGTTGAGTGCTTATCCTTATTTTTAATTACCAAGACATGTTTGACTATCCAAAAATTCTTTCATACTGCATGATTAGATTATATTTATTCTACAATGGCAAATTTTCTTTGGTGATTCTCAGTCTGCACTGGAGGTAGGAGAAAGGAAGCCTTCCTTCATCAAAAACACAAATTCCATAAAATACAATAATTTTCAATTTCTTCTAAACTGACTCTTTAAGGCCTTTCAATAGAGTATAGACTGCGTATGCTGTAGACCTATCTGCTTTGTCACCATGGCAGTTGATTTAAAATTTTTCTTTGCAGCGTTTCTTTAAAGTAAGAACTGCCCTGGAAAATAGATAAGAAAAATAATTACCAAGTAATAGAAAGATCTAAGAGATTCTTGGTCATCCCCATCTCCATCTGTCTATGGAGAGGCCTCCCAAAATGTCAGAAAACAGCTTCAAAGAGGCTGGAGCTGAAAGCTTACCACAATATCTAATATAGGAAGTAAATATGATTAGAAAGAACAAAAAGGATTTGAGATATTGTCTTACATCAGCAGTGGGAAAATAAGAATGAGTAATTGGATTTCTGAGAAAGGGAGAAAATCAAAGACTAAGCTTGAAAAAAATCAGCATAACAAGACTTCTTTAACCGGGCACATTAAATTATTGATACCAGTTGAACAACCTGCACTGCTTTAATGTTGCCTTTGGGATTTATTCAGAATCTGTTAATGGTGATATGTCTCTGGTATAAACTCCTCAGGGAAAAGAGAAGTAGAAGAAATCTTACTTTTTCCAGGCTTGATGCTTTTTGGACCCTAACCAAAATCAAACCCAAAATACAGCATCAGACTAAAAGAGAGGCAGTTCTAGCCAAATGGGTTCGTATCAAAATGGTGGGAGAGAGTGCCGGGGTGGTGGCCGGTATAGATGCCTAACGGGAACAGTCTTCAGGAGTGGATTCTCCTCATTCTCAGAGGATGTGTGGCCAAAAATCCTGATTTTTTTTAGAACTGTTATATAGACAGTTTTCCAAAGCAATTGGATTGTTGATTTATTCCACACAGGATTTCAGTTTGTCCAGCTCCTTTCTAAGTGAGAAGCAGACCTCTTAAATGAATATCAAGGATAAAGTGATTAGAACCTAATAGCCTCAGCTCTTGGTGGCTCAGTTATGTCATGTGCCTACGCGTGTTAAGATTGGGGGCCATTCATATTTACCCATTTTTTTTGTCCCAGTGGAGACATAAAAGTTTATTGCACTTCCTGCTCAGCCTGTCAACCCTTATGGGACTCATCCCTTTCTCTTGCTGTTAAATACGCCTTCTGAGTAAGCTACAGTAGATTTTATAGACTGCAGTGAAAGTGGCTGACTATAGTAAGTAATACACTGCTGCATGTCTGATATCTGGAAAGTTGCATATTTATCCATAGGGTTTTTGCCTTAGAATTGTCATACAGAATTAAGGCCTGGGGAATATTGAACTTCCTGAAGGAAACCTGCAGAAGGCTAGGACATCAGAAGTCAGAACATCCTCCAGTATATCCTAAAATTGAGGGAAAGATCAGACCTTGTTGGAAAACAGCATTCTAAGAATGGTCTCCACTCAATGATTGGGTGCTGTTTGCTTTCTTGAATAGAAAGGAAGCTGGAAAAATTCTGTCCTTTATATTGCAAGAGGAAGCCAGACAACTAATGAGGAAGTCTGTGGATGTACTGACATTCGCAAGTAAGACAGCACTTGTCACTGAGCAGTACATCTATCTTAGCCTGGAAATGCTGTGAAGAAAAGTCACTTCTGGATATCCAAGCAATTACAGGAAATAGTAAAGAAGTTCTGAATGAGACTTCATGTGCATTTCAGTGAGTGATCTAACCCATATGTTGTTCTGAAAACTGGACAACTGTATTCAGTTTTGTACTGCTTTCTGGAAGCTGAATGTGATGTCTAAATTAGACTCCTGTCCCAATCCCTTGGATTAATGCAATTCTGAAAGGTCTGGGCAATGCTCTATATTCATCATGAGAAGCTTATGATCTGACTGAAGCAATCTCAGCTATTTATTATTTACAAGAACTTGTGAAGGGTGGGGGAGGAACTGGAAGACTGGAAAATAGCAGAATTTTAAAAAGGAGGAAGGGACAAGACACAGGGCAAGAAAAAACAGGGACTATTACGGTATTATTACTGGAATACCAGTTAGCTTAACTTCTATCCCTGAAAGAATTCTGCAGCAAATAAACAAACAAAGTATTTGTAAGCAACTAGAAGATAACACAGAAATGACTAGCAGCTAATATAGATTTGTCAAGAATAAACCATGTCAAACCAGTGTAATTATCTTCTATGGCAGGATAACAGCCTTGTGAAGTGGAGAGAAGAGTGGATGTCATATATCTTTATTTCAGGAAAGCTTTTAAACGGTCTTACATGACATTTTTATAAGCTGGCAGGCGATACATGGATAAACTGAAAATATCATAGGATAGGTGCAAAATTGGTAGGAAAACATGCTTAGTGAGTTCATTGTCAGAGTGGAAGGAGTTGTCAAGCAGGGATCCACGTAAGTCTGTCTTCTGCTATTTGGAGTTTTCATTAGCAGCCTGGATGATGGAAAATAGAGTATACTTATTGAACTGAAGATGACATGAGACTGAGAGGGACTGCAGACATTTTGGGAGATTAAAATGAAAATGATCTTGACAAATTAAAGTCATGGTCTGAAAAGACTGGACAAAATTCAACAGGGACAATATATTGCACTTAGGAAAAGTGAGCTGTATGAATACAGTATTGTGAACAATTGGTTAGGAAGTAGTTCTTCAGAAAGTGATTTGGGAGCATAATGAAGGAACAGGGATCAACAGAATTGTGCTTTTGTAAATATTTATAAATTGTAGTAGCAGGCAATATGTACAGATGATTTGGAGAGTTTAAAGGAGAGTAAACAAGAATGAACATAGATCTATAGAACATAGTTTTTTAACTCAGCTGAAAGGAAGCAGTGGACATGTAGCAGTTTCTGAATACATAAAAAATGTTATACAGAGAAAGGGGATAATCTGCTCTGTGTTTCTGTGGCTAGGATAAGAAGTATTCATATTAAACTTGAGCAAGAAAATTTCAAGTTAGACAGAATATCAAGAAAAGCTTCTGTAGGAGTAGGGCTAATGATGCACTGCAGTACATTCCTTAGAGAGGTTCTGAATTTCCCCACTGGGGATCTTTAAAACAGGCTATGGAAAGTTAAGTTGGGAATGACATAGAAATGGTCTGGGATAGGGGAATATATTTAATGTCCTGTTGAAGGGTCACATCTGACCCTATTTTTCTATGATTCTGGTGGTCCTTCTTGATATAAAGAAAGTCAGATGTCCTTATGCTCCGAATCCTAAGAGCTATCTGCCTTTGTTACATCTCTTAGCAGGAGTCTTCATCTGTTCTTCCAAAGGGGGCAGGATTGAAAGTTGGGAGGATCAGATCTGCAGGAGCATAAGCATAAGCAGATCGCTGTGTGTGTTAGGGCACAGATGAGTGAGTGGCTTGTGGCATCTTGTTTTATCTCTTTCTGTGTATAGCTAAGCTTGGAGATGGGATGTGGGTGTGCTCTTGGATGTTTCAGCTTCATTTTTCCTCCTACCTTGCATAGTGTTTCCAGTTCTCCTACCAAAACACACTTCTATCAGAAGTGTTATTACTCATTTTTATTTTACAGTAACATAAAATATTTTTCTACTGAACCTTTACACACATCTTCCTCCCCACTAGTGCTTTTCCAGGCTCTCACTTAGTCACCCCTTCTGTCCCCTATCTCTTTCATAGAAGATATGGAGAAGGGTTTTAAGAAAAGTTCTCAAATCCAGCATCACTGCCTATCTCTGCAGCATGCAATAGGCTCGTCAGCTACTTTTATACTCAGTGACCCACACTGTTTGCCCTTCACACAAGTGCATCACATTCCTTCTTTTCATTGCCCAGAATATTGATCATCCTTCTGTCCCTGCTGTACCAGGCTCTGCTAAGCTCACAGATGCCTGATGTTCCCAGCTTCCCTCGCAGATTATGTTTACTGCCCATCCTATCCCTTCCAGCTCCTTGTCTTCATTTCTCTTCTCTCGATACACAAACTTAGGTTTTTTGAAGTGATCCTGAAGGTACTTCAAAGTCAAAATGGATGCAGTCTTCATCTTAGATTGTCTTATACATTTGAGTTCGTGTCCTGAACTGAGGCATTTTTCACTCTTCAAAAAAGTTCTCCAAAGAAATGCTTTATTGGACTGTAATACATACTGTAGGTATTAGATCACTTCAGCATGTAAATCAGCCTAAGTTAAAACACCTCAGTGAAATTATGCAGATTCATGCAAGCTAGCTAGATTTGTTTTTAACTCTTCTATTTCCTATATATTAGCACTTTCTTATAGCCACAGCTTTCTTCATTGTGTGAATTCTATTAATATATGTTATTTTGCTTCCTATGAAACAAGTCTTGCATTAGTATATGTATTTTGGATTTGCTGCTTGAATTCAGCTCCCTGATGACTGATTGTAGCAATCAAAAAAATGTGCTGTCACGTGGTTGTATGCCAGGTGACACTTCATAAAATCTCAAAAAGGCATCATTCATTCATACTACCTTAAGAACAAATCCATACCAGGACTGCTGAGTTTTCTTTTTTGAACTTTGCTTTCTAGTGCTTTGGTGTACATACCAGAACTATCTATAGGAAAGATTTATTTTTCTTACTCATTATTGTGTGGATAACTTCAGTGGCCTTGTTCCTCTGAAGAGTAATGACAGGGTGATTTGAATTTAATTTCCTCTAATTCCAGTAATTAGCGATCAAACTGACAGGTTGTCAAAACCATTAAGTATCCTTAACCATCCTGTTCTCATATGGGCAGTGGCGGCACTGGCTTTGCATAACACAAATGATCTGTCACAATGATCTAAGTATGGAATTATCCATTTTTTGACTTTGACACCTATGTTAGGAACCTAAGTGCCTTAAATTCCCTTTCTAACTGCTGGAGAAAGGTACTTCTGGAATGTGATTCAACCCACCAACATCCAAATCATCCTCTGGAGATTTGTTTTTTTGTCCCTTTTCATTGCCTAAAATGAGGTGGAATAAGAGCTAGAGCTACAGCCTTTTATTGTGACACTCCTTCTAGTGATTCAGCTAAGAGGTAGGAGCTTCAAGGCTGGAGCTTTAACACTTTGCTGAGAGGACTGTGTGAAAACTATCAGAAAAATAGATACCAAAACCTGAAATTGAGGATATAAATAATCAGTAAAAGACCTGAAATGAATGACAAGATGACAAGATGTGCCTTGGGGCAGAGATGCTGGAAGACAATATATTAGCAGTAGTAAAATATTACACTATCTATATATTGAATTTAGGATCAAAAGAAACAATTAGATCCTTAGTCAGTCTGTCTGTAAATTACAGGTTTATATTATCTTTCATTCTGTTTCCACTGTATGCAACCTTACAGCTTGCACCTGACCTGAGTGTGTCTTCTAGGCAGAAATCTATTCTTGATCAAAGTATGAGCAGAAGCATAATTCACAAGCAAGGGAACTTGTTAGTTTACACCAAAAGTGAATAATTTTCACTGTTAAAAAATATGTTCCTAATTTATCATTTTGTCGGGCTTTAGCTGTTAGCTTTTTATTCTTCTTGTACTTTTTCATGCTAGATTACTGACAATCTTAATTCTCAGTTTTTTCTCAATGTGAATCCACTTACACAGAATAATTTAGGCACCTTTCAATATACTTTTTAATAAACTAACATGATTTAGCTATTTAAGTCTCTCACTGCAAAACATGTTCTTCAGCTTTCTCATTTTCATAGCTTTTCTATACTCTTTCCCCACTTTTTCAAATATTTTTAAAAAATAGGAACACAAAACTGTATGTGGTATTCATCATAATTTGTACCAGTGCCATACAGAGAGGAACATTAACTCGTTACAGTCATGCTTATAGTCTGGGAAGGCACTGGCTCTCTTGCCACAATGTTATTATGAGAAATATAAGAGAATGCACTATTATATCCTCCCCTGTAAAACTCTCACATACTATCTATATTGTACAATAAAGTATTTCCACCCTCTTTTATTCCCCTTATTCTATAGATTAGGCTTGCTTTCAGTTTCAGCTTGCTTTCAGTAATTCTACCTGTATAACTTTGCATTTGGCTGTATTTACTGGATTCAGGTAACCAAATGGTCCAGAAAGCTTTGTTTTACTTTCCTGTAGTTATTTATATCTCTACCTGTATTCTTGATTTTATACTTCTTTCTGCCTCATTGATTATAGTAGATCATGATGATCGTTTCATTGGCAAGTATTTTTTGAGATGTGAATCAATCATGTTTTCAGCCCATTTAGCATATGTTTTATTGATATCATGTAGTGCCAATCTTTTAATCAGTCATATGTTATTGACTGAATAAAATCTAAGATGCAAAGTTTCCATAGACAAATCTGAAATCATATCAAAATCATGTTAGTATAATGAGAATTCTTTTCTGTAAATCCACAATGACTGCCATCAATTCTGTTCATGTTCTTTATTCTATTTCAGTTAGACTTTGTATCAGCTCTCTCATTCTTTTGTCTGGGTTGATGTCAGGCTTACCAATCATGCTGTTTGTCTTTCAAAATAATGGCACATTAGCATTCTTCTGGAATTTCCCTGCTATTCCAAAATGTATTAAAAATTAGTAGAAGAGATGAGAGATACCCTCAGTTATTTGGGCTTGTTGATTTGAATATAATTATTCCTAGCAGATGTTGTCTAATATCCTTCTCAGTTACTAATTCTTGAGTGGTAAAATCTGTGTTTGCCAAGTTAAAATGTAAAATAAGGAATGCCGCCAAAACTTAAGCTTTGTGTTTGTAGTGTCCCAAAAGTCATGAGTCCTTGAAGCATGCCCTATCTTCATCTTTTAATAATAATAATAAATAGGCATCAGAGACAATCTGTTACCAGAAAGCTTTGAAAGCTTTATAGTTATAATTAGAGATATAATTATGAGAAACATTAAATATGGATGATGTTTTCATACTTACAGTTTAAAAGATAAAACAGATTTTGTTCTTTGACTAGAAACAGGGAATTGCTTCTCTAAACCATGTCAGTCCATGATGACTTTAGACCTAAGTTTGTCAAAAAGTAAATCAAAACAATAAAAAATGATCCATGAGAATGCTAAGACTATGAAACATCAGAGAAAGACTTGTGCTTAGAAATAATTGTAATCCTTAAGCCAGAGAGGTACTCTTTGAAATTTCTTCAACTATCATCAGTGATTTTGGATGAACCTATTATTGTATTATCCAGAACTTGTAATAGCTTTAGCAGCAGCATTGTTCTAAGTTGCAAGCTTTTTCCACATAAACTGGAAGATCTAGTGAATGAGATTTTCAAGAGAACTTAATTCTTGTATGCCTGTCTTCTACTGAGGTTTGTGGTTATATATGTCTGGCTTTGATGACAGGAGAGGTAGCTGACAGTGAGTATTCTCTGAAAAAATATGCGCAATAATGATGATAAATTACTACTGCAAATTTTAGAAATATCAATAGCACTAATTTATATATGAAACCTTCCATGTTAAGTAGAGGTCATAATGCAACAATAATTATGAAAATGGTTAAAAAGAAGCCTTCATGATAGAAACAAAGTTCTTAAAAAAATTCTAAGGACTATTTCATGATGTTGTTATTCTAACAGTTCCCAGGGACTAGTGGTGTTATTGTTAGGTCTTTCTGTAAAAAGAGCATTAGTCTAAGGAAGTAATTTAGCAACCATCCATTAACAGCAGTTGTATGTTCAGAGTTTCCCAGTGGAGAAAATGGGATTGATTGGGTTAGTACAGTAAGGTTTAGTATATGGATTTGGGAAAAAGTCACATTTAAAAAGGCAAACAAAAAGAAGTTTGTCTAGGTACTTAGATTGTTTTCATGATCACCAAGCAACAAATAAACTTTAATCTCTCCTCCCTTTTGTTTTTCACAAGGAGCCAACTAAAAAGGAAACACTTTTCCTTTTAAGCTTCATACCTTTTAAATTCCTAGTGTCTCTGAAAAGAAGGCATGACTTGGAATATAAAAGAAATATTTTTTAGCTACCTAGTGATAACAGCAACTGTATAGTAATGGACCTGACCTTCCTGAGTTTTTAACAGGACATATGTAAACATCCTTCTGGCACTAGCAGTCTAACTGAGGACAGCCTAATTGAACCCCAGATCTTGCCTTTTGCATAGACTCAATTGCAGGAGAGAGCATTAAAGCTAGAATGCAAAGTATCTGTGACTAAATAGAGCTTATTCTGCAGTTGATGTGAAAATGTATTCTTTTGTACAGTTAAATGTGTTGGAAATGCTGACTATGAAATTAGTATTTGCTACCCTGTGTATATCAAATCTGTGACCTGAGAGGTTCAGTTATCATTAGTCTGCCAGTTTATAGATATGTTAAATTTATATTTTGTTCTTCAAAGAAATCTCCAAAAATATTGTTAAAATCAGGATGCTCATCACATAGCTACTCTTATTTTCCCACTATGAATCCAGCTTGTAAATGACATCGTATTTCATAAAATACTGATGTAATACAGAATTTAAGGCTTAAAAATATGTTCATAGTCTGTAATGATTGTCCAAAATAGTACAATGAAGTTATTTCACAGAGGTAATGACTCTACCTTTAAGAAAAAAGACAAATGAGTTAGACACCATTTACCTATTTAAAATAAGAGAGTAGTATTAATAATGAGATAATGTGTCTAAAGTCAATGGAGAGCCACAGTATTACTTCATCAGAAAATGTTTATCGAGTGATCCTGGCCCAGAATCATTTTATTCCAGACTCCGAGAACTTCATACTAAGGTCATGAAGGTCTGAACTTCAGTGTTTGTTTTAGGTTTATTTCTCTCCTTTCTACGCCTTCTCAGTGGCTTGTTGCTTTTGTTTGTGCTCTGCCAATACTGCAAAACAAGAAGCGATCTTTAGAAAGATGTATAGGAATCAAACAAATTTTTCAAAATTGAGTGCTCAGAGTTAGACATCTAAATTCATGTAACATCAAAGGATGCTGAATCTATGAATTCCTGATATCTTAAAGAAAAATCTGTCTTTTATCAATCATCTGATTCAAGCCTATTTCTGTATTAATGCTTTCTATAGAGCAGTGTCCATTTTGCATTTAGATTCTATCACTTTCTGAATTCATTAGCTAACATTAAATCACACTTATTGAGAGTAGTCTTTAAGCTCTTCAGAACTCTGAAGTCGTTCTCTATTCTCATAGGTATTTGTCATCCTTCAGCATATGGTTTGTGTAGATTTTGATGAAGTGGAGTTCACACTGTCCCCCAGGTCATTAACGAAAATGGATAGCACAGATCCCAGTGCCAATTCCTGTGAGATCCCAGTTAATGTATTGCTCCCTACTTGGAAGCTGTACGGTTGCTACTTACTTACTTCATTATCTGTCAGCCATTTTTTATGTCTGGTATGGTATTTTTACCTAGGTAGTAGTTCTTTAGCAAGCAGCCTTGCAGAGCTTCGCTTTGGCACAGGGAGAGACATGCAATTCTTCTGTACTAATATAAAAAGTAGTTCAGCTCCAGCTAATTTGTGTTTCATTATTGACTTCTTTTCCTAATTCAGTAATTGAAGCAATTTCTTTATATCTTATCAATACATTTCCTTCTTAATTTTTCCTGTAATTTTCTGGATCTGGGAACTACACGAGTAGGCTGGTAATTCCAAAGACTTTCTGGTGATATGTTTAAAAATTAATAGATTACCAGAACAAAAGAACCCTATTTGTACTCCATTTCTATTCTTGGCAGAGAAAGTCTGGTTAAAAGAAAATAGGTCAAATAAGTTAGGAATTACCTGAGGGAATTTGACTCCTAAGTTGTTAAATACTAAGGTCAAAACCTCTCCTTAAAGAACAGTCCTAATAAAGAGATGGGACTCAGAGAGAAGAGACTGTGTTCAGATGACTGTGGTGTTTGAAAGACCTGTCTTGCTACAGACGCTGTACCATATGTCCCGTTGAGACACATTAATTCATGTCATTCTTGTGATGTACGTATGTATGTATGTGTGTGGTCAGAACATTCTTCAGGCAGTTAAAAACATGTCAGAGTAGCATTCCTATGTCTTTTGCAACGATCTTATTATTGAAGGAGTCTAATCAAGGGATGTGAGGTTACGTATCTAGTTCTGTATGCTTTACATTCCTGTGCTGAACTAATTTCTCAGCTCACCTGTTGGGTTGATGGTGTATTTCATAAATATTGAATACTGTGCATGGATCTGAAATATTGGAAATGACTGGTGATATTCTAGCCATTTCTAGGCTAGATGTTCCTATCTGTATTTATTCACTATCCTGAACCAGAACACAAACTGCCTAATGACATTGATCCAAAAGAGTCTATACCTGTATCAGTACAGTTACTATAAGCAGAGATTCTTCCCTTTTGGCAAAATGATACTCTGTGCATGGAGACAGCTTTTTTTCTTCAGACAGAGATTTGATATGATATAAAAATGACCTGGGTTTAAATGAAGCACTTAAAATGAGTGCTTTGCATTGTAATGATTCAGACAGCAATACTTTTAGTAATAAACCCTCACACCGCTAGCCTCTTGGATCTGAGGGATTTTCTAATGCAAACCATAATGTAAAATTCATTAGCTCCCAGTAGCCTGGGCACTAAATCTGCTTGTGCCAATGAATTAATTTTGATTCCTGAAAATATTCACAAAACATTGTCTTAAGATATTCTGATATTGAAATGGCTTTTAGATAGCAGTATCACAAATCTGAAGTGTTTGAACGAGTTTTTAAATCCTTGAGTGACGTATGCTGACCATGTTTACAAAAAGTTAAGTGGCTACACATATGCTTGTATATCTGTCCATCCTTCTAGTTACGCACATAGCTAAATTTTTGAGATACTCTGTAAAACTTTAGCTAAAATTGTATGTGCTTGTGTGTGCATGCATGAAGTTATGTATGGCTCTCTGGGCATCATGCAGAAATGGCTACAGAGTGAGTGCAGCTACGTTTATTTCTCTGTATTTACAATTGCCTAAGAAAAACTGTGTAGGAAGCTTCAGTCTCACACTGACAAATTTAGACTAATCTTTTGCTATTGCATGCAGTGCATAAAAGCAAGAAAAATAAAGTAATTAAAGCTTCTGTTCACCCAATTTAGTTGTCAGAATGCATCTGTGAGTTAGATTAAAAGAAGGGGACTTTCAGAAGAACCATAAGGTACTAATTACACTAAAGGGCAGACAGAAAAGTTTCACCTGTTTGGTGGACAAACAAGATTAATTAAAAAAAGATGATGAATTTTAGGATTCATCCTGAGACTTCAGGATAAGGGGGTGCATACTACAAGATTTTCTTTTTAACTTTGGGTGGTTCATTTTGGTTGTTTCTATATCAAAAGTCTCTGCAGGAAGTAGGAACCAGCCTGAACATGAATGGAAAACCGCTGTGAATTGCTTTTTTCTCAAGCCAGAACTGACCCTGACTGGCTTTTCAAGTCTAATTTGAAATTACACTGGGACTGAATCAAAAATCAGGATTTCCATTTGCTAGGTCAGAGTCAGAATATAAGCAAGACAAAAAATAGATTTTCTTAGCTGTGCGGTTATTCAGCAGAGTTGGAGCTGTGTCATAGTGCAGTTTTTCTTCTCTTTGGTTTACCCAGTTGACTTATAGCACAACTAGCATGAATCCTCACTTCTGCACTGTGGTGCTGTGCTGTGTTGCTTTGTAAACTGTAACAGGGACCTGTTCAGGACAGGGATTTTTTGCCAAGGTGACCTCTAACTAAACAACTTCTTGGAAAATGGGGGTGACCAGTCTTTGACTCTGGCTCTTCCATGGCAAAGAACTATGTATTTGTATGATCAAGTGTGCCGTAAGTCCCTACGTGAATTAACTGCCTGAGCTCCTCCTTACCGAAGTTTGAGGGTACTTTGATATATATTCATGTGTGCGTGCTAGCAGGCACAGATTGAACAGAACAGGGAGCCACAAACTTGTTCTCTCTCTCCTGTTAGCTACTGTGTCCCTTAATGCTGGCATTACCTGAGTTCCTGTTGCATTGCAGCGTGACAGAGCATCTCCAGTAGCATAACCTCATGTGCCAGAGGAGCTGGGAAGGCAAGTGATGCCCAGCCTCTGGGAACAATAAAATGAGAGGACTAAAGCATCTCTCTGGCCAAGGCACTGGCTGGCAGGGCTGCCCATTGTCTCATGATCTTTCTGTTCTTCAGTGTTACATTTACCAGCATGAATCTGTTTGAACCAGTTTGAATCAGTTCAAAGTTTTTCACCTCTTTAACCAAACTGTTGTTGACCTTATCCAAAAGTGAAACCGAACTGTTTCAGTCACAGCCATACCCAGATAGTGACTCTGAAAATGTAGCGATTTGAATCCTTGGTTATGCTGGTGAAAGGTAGCTATCGTATGTCGCTGTGGTAGAAACCTGGCCTAACCGAGGTACAAGAAACTAAATATATACTTGAATGGCTGGTGAGTCATCCATAATGGTACCATTAAGAGTGCCAAAGCCACCTCAGGTAATGTCTGTGGAAGTTAAAGTCACAGTATTGACTGCAGTTGGACACACTCTCAGGATTTTCAAAGGAGTCTGAAGCAGTAAGTGTCCAAATTCCATTAAAGAGCAGTCAGAGCAGCTGTATATTACCTCTTCTGTATGTTCTGGGGAGTCATAATTAATTCAGAATTAGTGCAAATAACATATTCCAAAGAACAACCAATAGTGGGAATTACAGTTGATGTACTTCTTGCCTTAGTCCTCTCACTTACAAGTATTTAGTTTTGCTATGGACTGAGTTTATGTAACACTGATTTTGATTTTTTTTCACAGAAATGTAACTTGGAATAATTTAGCTATCCCAGACACCCACTGTTCCAGAGAGCTAGAAGAAGGTTACCAGTGCCCACCTGGATTTAAATGCATGGACCTTGAATATCTGGGACTAAGCAGGCAAGAGCTGGGCTACAGTGGCTTTAATGAGATAGGTCTGTCCTACTGGTAAAATCCATTTCAGTATCCATTTAAAAATGTTTATAAAATGAGTATCTGTGCTGAAAAGGTATCAAGTGCAATCAGTATTCTGCTTAAGTAGAGCACGTGCCGGAAAGAGAAGCTGTGCTGTTTGCTTTGGAATGATAAAGTTATAATCTATTTTTACACTGTCTGGGTTCCCAGGATTTAAATAACTTTAAAACAGTGTCTTTATTTAAGAAAAGGCAACAGCTCATTATCACCAGTATGCAAATATAATGACTAATTTCTGTGTTTTATTTATGATTCATTTTAGAGTATATAATGGTCTCATAATTGATCCTATTTGTCTAATTTTAGTAGTAATTCTTATTCAGAAACACCCAGAATTACTTTGATAATCACCTTGGTAGTAAAGGGCAGGGGGAGAGAGAGTGAGAGCATGTATATCTGTGGCAATCTGGATCCAAAATGTGTAAGTGAGAACTAGAATACCCAGAATGATTGAGAATTAAGCAGATTTTGCAGTGCAGCTGTGATGTGTGTTCTGTGAGAAACACCACAAGTCAACAAGAGAATACATTCTCTGCTAGCTGGAATCTGTGGTGTCATCCCCACGAGGAAAGATGAGTAGGAACAGAGAGCAATAATTTAGCTGAAATGTGGCAAAAATATGCTGAAGCAAAATCCATACCCAGATGGAAAATATGCAGTTTCCCTGTTAGAGCCTTGTGGTTATCTCACATGCATTTCACAGACAAAGGTCCAACAGGAACCTGCAGTGTACATTTTCCTGGATTGAGCTCCAGATAATAGACTGTTATCCTGGCCCCAGCTGAACTTGAAGGTAATAAAAAGGTTTAATGACTGAATTACTATAATCCAAGACGTTTTTTGAATATTGAAAGCCTTTGCAGCCCAGATCACTTCATTTGATTCCCAGGTGGCTGAATATACACACTGAACCAGAGGGTTACAAGAAATAAAGTCACAATCCTGTCACAACAGGTACTCTGTGATACTAAAAAGTTTCTGCACAAAATCTACCATAATGTGTGCTTTTTTTTCTCTCTCTCTCATGAGAAAGGGAGAAAGCATCCAAATATCATTCTATTTTTCATAATAGAATGTCAATCCATAAGTGTCCTTGTTGTACCCCTACTGCTAGCTGTACTAGCACTGCTGGTGGTACCTGTCTTTTATATAAAATTTGTATTTGGTAGATCTCAGAGGATGACCTTGTGTGATCTTTCAGACAACCTTCAGCTTCCTAAGTTAGTGGCATTCTGTCATGCCTGGGTAAACATGAGCTGAGTTCACACTAGAAGCTAAAAACATCCACACACAGGTTCTCTAGTTTGAGATAGTTTGGCAGTGGAGCGTGGGATAAGTACATCACCAGAAGAATTATGCCTCAGGCTGAAACTACCCTTCTTATCTTGACATGCAAAATTAGTTGTCATACCTACTAGGGCATTGAATGCTGTTATTCCAGCTGTCTGCCTGGTCACTGGGGAAAAGTAGCTGCAGTGCCTTGGACAAGCTTAGGTGGGTAGATGATTTGAACAAGGCTCAAAGTGCTGATTAAAGAAGGCTAGTACTTCTTTACTGTTGGGAAGAGGTTGGCAAAAACAGGTGAAGTCCAAGGGTGCCTGCAAAGCTGGTTAAAAAAGTAGGGCTAAAACTCTAGTTGCCTGGGTCCCAGTTCTGTGCTTTATTGATATGCTGTCCTGACTGCTGCATTTTAAAGATCAAAGATTGCTATTAGACATAGGAGAATTATCATTGATACATGTTTTTTGTCTAGAAACAGGAAACTAGGGCATAAGCACATCTCAGTACAGAAGCCAGAGCTTAAATTGAACATCCATTGAAGGCTGACCACTAAACTTTAAAATATTGGGTGAGACAGAGCAGTTATGCCACAGAATGTTAAATAAGCTTCCTCAAATTAGGAATGTTAAAAACAGGGTAATAACCAGCCAGTTTATCAATATTTTATAAATCTCCATTTGATGATGCACCTTTGTATGTAGTTAACAGGTAAGTAATGCAGTAGATCTTTTCTGTGTAATTATACTATTTTATTGTATACATTCATTGATGTTTTACTTGCAGATATTATTATGCAGCCTGTCCTGTTGGTTCCTGAAATGTATCATTACAAAAATCACAAGAGCATAGCAGTTTGGCAGCTATCATATAATTAGTGCCACTTCATTTGCTGTATATAAGGACGAGTTATGCATATTTGAATTTGATCATTTCTGTTATTTTTCTTCAAAGAGAAAGAAAAGGGAGGCTTTTTATGATTTTATTACAGGGAGAAGACCAAATCTATCCAAATCAGCTGTAAGCTGATTGATTTTTTTATACAGTGAAGATTATGCGAAGTAAGTAGTTATATATTTAGAAAGTCCTTCAATTTTGGCCATAATCTTTCCCCACTTTTATAAATGATTTTGGCTTTAAAGGGATAAAAATTGGAAAAGTAATGTAAGTTTTGGTACTTGACAGAATATTTTCATAAACATTTAATTGCCAGGCTTTCTTTTTAATTTTGAGGTGTTCTGTTTATGTTTTATGCAAGTATGTATGTTTGTATTTTTGAAGGAAGAACATAGTTACAGACTATAGATAAATAAGGCTTGAAGACATCTTGACAAGATTATGTAGTCCATCACCTTATCATGTGATGCAGACTTCACAGTCTTTCCAAGAAATCTATTGCAGTGCTTTATTATCCTTACTCTTAAGAAGATTTTCCTGAAGTCTAACCTGAATCTTTCTTTCTTCAATTTAAGATCATAATTTTTCACCTTATTCACTATGGTTGTAGAGAAAACATTTTAAAAAAAGCTTTTCTGCAACTTTGATGACTATTATTATGCTTTTTCTACCCTTTAGGGCCCTGCTAGGCCATATAGCTCCATGTTTTTCCGTCTTTTGCTATAGGACTTATTTTTTATAAATCATTTTTATTGCCCTTCTCTAGACTTCTCCAGCTGATTCACCTCTTTGCTGAAATGGAGTACTGGCAGAGTACTTTATGTGTTTTTAAGCTCTATTACTGTTTCCACATCCCAGTGAGATGTTTTCCATTTTTACAACAGCATGATGTGGGTGATTCATATGCTTTTTCTGATTTGTTACAGCCCTTGTGTACTTTTCTAAAGAACTGCCATGATTCCCAATGCATATTTGTTTACTTGATTCTTTTTAAATGTAGAGCCTTGCACTTGTCCCTGTTGCATGTCATAATTTCTAATTTTCAGACTCTTTCTTCAGTTTGCCAAAATCTTCTAGAATTTTAATTCTTTCCTCCTGAATACTTGCAGCACCCTTTAGCTTACTGTTATCTGAAATGTGATGAGTATAATTTCTTTTCTGTCAACCTGGTCAATAATGAAAAAGTTAATAAAACCAGACCAAGAACAGACTCAATGGAACCTCATTTGATAGTATTTCTTTCTGACAATGTTTCATTAATAACTGCTGATAAGGACACTTATCAAATGGTTTTGCACCCATCACAGGATAGTTTCACCTAGCCATATTACCCTATGTAAAGCTTCTTTAAAATTAAGATATACAGCATGAATTGCTTCTCCTCTCTTCACAAAACCTGCTTCCATTCTGTGTTTGTACAGCAGTAATACAATCAGATTCATACCATAGGTTCTATGTTGCCTGCACGCTTTAAATATGTAATAACAATATAGTACTCATGCCTGATGTGTGTGAGGCTAATTTGTCAAACTTGGACCACATCAGCAGATACCTACTGCTAATGCCTCTGCTGTTCTTCAACATATGTATTTGTAGATTAGATACAGAATGAAAATAAGAACACCAGGCAGCCAATTCACCAGCTTTGTCAGTGTAATCTGTAGAGAGAGTGAACTTACTGAAAACCAGGCCAGTTCTGTGTGGTCATACCTTGGAAAAGTTATGAATGACAACCACATTGAGTGGAGAACCAATTAGCTAAGACTTCAGGACCTCAAATCCCTTATTTTATGAACTTCTGAGACAGGAAGAAAAAGCAGAGAAAGAATAATTCTCTGTGAAGCAGAGAAAGAATAATCTTCCCCCCTAGGTTAGAGTGACTTCAGATGTTAAAGGTTCCAGCTGATGGGAGGTTATAAAAAATTTTACTTTCTTCTACTTGTTCATGAATTCAGTAGAAATCCAAGTACTCTTCCCAGCAGTTTGATGCAGAACTTGACTTCCTAAGTAGATGTTGTTCCTATACAGTGGGAGCCTTCATATTAAATGTCTTTTATTCATCAGTATGCCTGGAATATTTTTCGAACACTACCTGTGGGGCTGAGTGGGAGTAAGAGAAAGGATATGAATGAGAGGCTGGCTGTGTGGTTGTGGGTGGAAAGCTCCTTACTACTGACTGTACTGGTATAGTACTGTCAAGCTTTTCTCTTTCTCGGGCTTCTTAGCTGATTTTGATTCACGCTCCTATGAAAAAGTTGACATTTGTTTCGTATTAGAACAGCCTTCAACCTTGACTCCCACTGAGAGCATCAGGTGCATTCACAGTTGGGCTGTTTCTTCTTTCTGATTTTATTCTCTTCTTCTCTGTGCTTCTCTGTACTTTCCCCAGCTATGTTTAACTCCATAGGGTGTAACTGACAGCATGAAGTGCGCAAAAAATGATGGGCTAAACACTGAGAAATATGACCTTTGTTTTTTGAATAACCCCCCAGTAGTTGTGCAGTTGGGCATATGATTGTATTTGCATATGTATTTACATCCGATATATCTAAAAAGCATAAATGCAATTGTGGAATTAAATAAGAGCATGGAAGACCTGGCAGTTGGAGAACTGTGGAAAGTACTTCTGCCTCCCATGCCATTGTTTGTCTGAGTGTATGTCTATAGTCAACATATTTAACATGGCACTATGAGGCTAAACTAAGGACGCTGGTAGGGTTGTCTGCTGCTGGAAGGGGTGCCACAGAGACACAAATATGCCAGAACCCCTCCTCCATCTTCTGTTGCTATATTCTGGGCAGTTTTCCTCCTTGTCTCTACTTTCCACACAGTACAGATTCTTTTGCATTCAAATTTTTGAAACATCTGTCTAGTAATCATTCAATATGCCACATGGGTATAATCCTGTAATCATCTACAGATGTACACCTGCAACTGCATTACTGATTTTACTCTTCTCAAAATCCTACAGATTTCTTTTCATGATTTACAGTGTTACATATTGCTTCAAATTTTCTCAAAAGGAAAAGGAAAACCAGAATGAAAGATACCTTTATATTCTGCAAGTAAGGGAGAGAAGTTTTATGCCATGAAAGATCATTTTGAAGAGAGAAGCAAGTGATCTCATTCCATGCTGTATCACCAACCCATATGTCATTACTAATGCCAGTACCCCATAAATGATAATAATTATGTTTGGTAGCTGCAGGGAGTATTTGCCAATGATCATCCTATTAGTTCCCTTTTTATGTATAGGAGATAACCACACACATGTTGTATCTCGGTGGCAAATAATGAATTCTCAGTGATAAGGAGTACTTCAAAGCATATATACAAACACAAAATCTGTATTAAACCTTACCCACTGTATAATAGCAAGGAACACTGTTTGGTGGCGCAATGAGCCAGCAAAATCATACTCTCATTTTATGGGCTGTAAAATGGCAGCAGAGCTTTAAGTCTCAGATACTTCACATTTCATATTATGAGGATTTGCCCAGTATGCGACCTGGAATTTAAGTTTGTAATTAGGAAAAAAGTTTTTATATGTCACTGTTAAAAATGTCTGCCATGAGTAGCTTAAAAGTGAACCTAGTTTAATGTTTAGTGACTGACACATCACAGTGGGGCCAATGTCATTCTTCTCCTTTCACTTATAGCTATTACTTTGATAGAAGGCTTGTACAGGGATCAAAATAGCCCCTTTGTTTACCTTTAAATTGAAACTTTATTTACCTAACACTGGAATTGCAAAGGTTGTTGTAAGGTTTCTTTTATGATGAGGAAGAGACCTTAGAGGGTTTGAATTGTGAAGCCACTGCACTTAGACTTGAAGAAGAGTGGGGTGCCATTAGGTCCACTGTTCAGAAGGATGGAATTAGGGTTAAGATAGTAAGTATACTGTGAATCTGGCTTTTGCCCTTCACTCTCTCACAGTCAGTTAAGTACTTTTTCCGTGAGGTATTTAGTGCTGCCTAAAGGTCACATGTCTGTCTCCAGGGTTGGAGTGCATAAAGGCTGAGTAGTGTGTTGAGCTGTGAGGTGCAATGGACAGATGAAAGTCAAAGCCCTGGAAAGGGAGAGAGGATGCTTAAACCAGCCCAGAAGAAAAGCTGAAAAACCAGCCTAAGTTAGGTTCACAGTTAGGTACTTCTGAAAACAAGTGTTCACAGTCCGTTCTTTCATGTGTATACCTATATCATGAATTTGGGTGCAGGGAACTGAGAGAACATTCTGAAAGAGAAAGCAGATATGACCCACATTTTTGTATAGTAATAAAGTGGTCAAAGTGCTTGCATGGGAAGTGAGACACATTCTGGAGGAATACCCTGCTAAGCCCCTTGTACTGGCTGGGCAGGGCACTCCCCGATCCATCTCCCTCCCGTCTGAGGATGTCAGCAGAAGTTCATGGGCCCAAAAGAAAAGCAAGCAACAGGAGCCTGGTGGCTGGATGGAGTACTGTAAAGACATGGTGTCAGTCCTTGTTTCATTATTTCCATTGCTTCTCCATTGACTGCCTAATGCAAAATGTATAAAAGCACCTCTGAGATTTAGGAGGATGAATGTTAACAAGACATATCAAGGTGAAAGAAAACACTTGAAAATCCAACCTGCTGTTCCTGCTGCCACTGGACAAAGAATAGAGCCTGTCACGGGTGGCAGAGGCTGAAGTTTTCATTTCTTTCTTATGTCAAACCCACCTGACACAGCCTGCTCATCTCTCGGTTGCAAAATTAGCAGCCAGTATGTCTTTCCAGATCCCTGGCATAGGCAGAGGAGGCAGCTGGATTATGACTGGTTTCTTGCCTTAGGCAGATGCCTACTTTGCCAGCTTTGAGACCTCCAGGTCCGTGAGGAATGCTATTTGCATGTTATTTGCTCAAAGCTGGAGATACAACTGATAGTCAAAAAGATTACAGGGGAGTTTTCAGCTTCCTAATATGCCTCCATCCCTTCCTCACTGCCCTTTCACATGGTCATATCCACCTGAATGAAGCCAGGGAAGTTTTGTACAAGCACGGAGGGCCAGAAATGCAGATCACCATCAACACCACATTCTCAGTCCCTTGGCTCTGAGTCAGTTGCTATCTGGGAGAATAGAACACAATGAGATGTTATTGTTAAGGCAGAGGCTCCATTTAATTACATGAGGTGAAGTTCAAGAGACTGAGCTTTTCTGAAAGAGGCTTGGCTCAGTAATGATTTCAGGCTTTTATTCTGCAGATGATACATAAGTTTGATACTATATATTGAGTCTTAATGCTTCAATTATCCCAGCAAGTGCATCATCGTAGTAAATTCTTTGATAAACAGGTCTAATCCCAATCCACTCATACAGCTCTTCAAGCACTTGCATGTAAAGTGCCTAATAAGGAGGCCTTCATCCATGACTGAGGCCTGTAGAACTGTTGTGTGGTAATATGGTAATGATGTTAATGTGTAAAGGTGTTGGAATGTAGTCAGGGAAGCCATTCAGAGAGTGAAACGATAGAAGTCATGTTTTCTAAATGTGAACCAAAATGACGTAAAGCATGTCACAATGGTCCACTGACTGAAAAAACAGTGAAAATCATTATTTCAAAATTGGTAGTAGATTTTGGAGGTGGGGGGGTTCACTGGAATTCCAACCCAGGCCTCGCAGAGGGTGAGCTGTAGGGCCCTAATTCTAACTGAGGTGCATAAATAAACTTTGACTTGTTAACTTAGAGTACTTTTAAATACACATTCTCAGAAAGTAATAGAGTTTTTTGATGAACTTGGAGGACTAAAGAAAGTGGTTCATATGCCTTGTGCATGTAAGGTCAGAACAGTTAGGGATGCTTGTGTGTTGTTCATCTGGGGAAATAATTCTGGTTATGAAGGATGTGAATGCTCTGGACAGTGAATCATGCCTATGTCAATGAGGTAAACAAGTTCAGGTTGTTGCTTAAATATGACGGACAAGATGAAAGGAGTCAACAAATCAATCTTTTTATAGGCTTAAGGCACTATACAGTTTTCACTGCCTGCAGCTTTGTAAAGACCTGATTATTAAGGCCATATTTACTTTTCCATGAGAAAGAAATTAATGACAGAAGGGTTTGGGGTTTTGTTTTTGCTTTTATTTTTTTATTTAGCAGGAAAATACTAATGAATGGAAGTTGAATCTAGACAAAAGTAATTTTGGAAAATATAAACATTTTGTATCAGCGACTGCCACTACCTACAGAAATAATCACCAGGAAACTTGTAAGTGCAAACCTGGTATCTCTCCTGAAACCATGGAGAGTCCCTGCAGAAGTTACTGAGTTTGGTGCAGGAATCACTTGATGAAAATCTCAGCCTTTGTTGTACAAATTCAGATTCAATTCCTCTTGTTTATTTCTGGATTAAATTACCCCAGAAGTTCCTTTGGGCCTTAGAAGTGATGATAGATACCATTTATTCTTTAGCCTAACATTTTGGCTCGGTCTTGTATATGGCTGAGGAGTGAATAACTTGCAGTATTAGTGTAGAGAAGTGGTCTTTTTTTTTTTTTTTTCAACTATGACTTTGATACTCTGATGCTTTAAACAAGAGATAACAGAAAGGAAATAATTCCAGCAAACCATGTTCAAAGGGTTAGTATCTTCTTTAATAGTAAATATCTGTGCTGTATTTGAGCATTTGTATTCTTCGGGGTGGTTTGACTTTACTCCTGGTTTTACATTTTTCAGTTCTACAGACATTTCTTAATGATTCTTAATTTGTTCTTCCTCCCTGTATTTAAAAAATACAGATCTAGAATATACTCCATTTTCACAGAATAAGAAATAACACTTTTTGACATAATATTCCTCTTTCTTGACATGTACCTTTAATTCTAGTCATTGTTTCCCTTCCATTGCCAGTATTGAGATTCCAAATATCAGTTTGCATACAAGTTTACCTTCAGAATGTGCAATAATGACCTTTTTCCTGCATAAGTTTTCCCCACAAATACCCTTTTCCGTTATGCTGCTTCAGCAGCATGTATAATTTTATCCATCATGTGAGTGTGAAAGAATCAGAATCTGTGTTCTACAACTTTTATTATTTTATTTTATTTTATTTTATTTTATTTTATTCACTTGTGTTCGCTGTGGATATTCTAGAATATCTTGTATGCATACAGGATAGTATATCTTTTAGGTCAAATTCTCCTCTATTTGAAATTTTCTTGATATGTACAAACATAGGTAGAACAGGTAGAAACAACTTTCTATGGAGTCTTGTCAGGATCTACATTATTAAGGTAGCTTTTACTTCATTATTTTCCTCAAAAATAAGTGTTTCACTCTGTTCCCCAAGTCATGACAGTTTTGATTTCTTATTCGTGTGCTTTTATGTCACCTAGGTGCTAAGAGTTACCACTTTTTTGTCTCCTCAAGAAAACACATTTTTGAGTGCCTTATCCACCATGTGCAATAGCATTATTAACTTGCTAATTGAATAACTAAAAGTTTGAAGCATATTGGTCCATCCCCCCTCCACTGTTGACGTGCTCAGTAGTGTAGTTGGTAGCTTAACCTTAAAATAAAAAGTAACATTGATATAATTTTGAAATGACAGAACTGAGAGATTTGGCAATTCATTGTGCAGACAATTCATTTTGATATTATGGAATTCTTCTGACTTGTCTAAGAAGCCAGATCATAGGATTTAATTCTCAAATTGGTGCACCAAGAAAGAAGTGCTATTTTGATAGCAGAAATAGGAATGAAGAAGACTAAGCATACTTAATTTATTAATGTTGTATATTTCCAGCTCTTGGCTGTATCACTGGGACAGAAATATCTCACAGTGCACAGTAAAGCACAGTAGAATAAACCAACACCTTGCAGAGAACAGACAGCAATAATCTGTTCCCCTTGACCTGTCTTCACATTCTGCAAGATGGACTTTATCTTCTGTTTCTGCCCATTTTGTATGAGAAATATTAGCAAGAATTTTAAAATTAGGCAGATAATTTTCCAAATAGGCCACCAGTTCTTCAGTAAGAGGTTTCTGGAGTTCATTTATCTGTTCTGCCTGGATAGTCCCCTTTGCAAACTTGCAGTAATCTCATGAGGTGCAGGCACCGTTCCCACAGCTTGGCACAGATATGCTACCTTGTGTTTGTCACTGGTCCCCTTAAATGAATGCTTACTCTTCATTGCTACCTGTACTTTAGCACAGCTCCAAAAGGAGGTCTCTGTTTTGTTCAACTACAACACTGTTGGAACATTTATACTGTTGTCACAGGCGGGATCATGCCTCTGTGAAATTATTTCTTGATCTGGAGACTGCCCTATCTTCATTGTACCTGTTTTCTCCATTTAGTTTTAAGTTTATTTGAAGGTAAATAAACCGTATAATTAAGATAGCAATTATTAAGCTGTTTCCCAGGATTATTGGCGACCACCAGACTAGTTTTAGAAATGCTGATCTCCTCTGTATTGAGCTTTCTCCTGATCGGGCACACTGACTTAGTGCTTACTTTGATCATAAATAAATAATTTTTTAACCTTTGTAAATGATTTGCTCCTTGCTCCTGCAACCTGACAAAAGAGAGTTTAACTCTCTATAAACTTTATATGTAAGTGAATATTTCTGTGCTTGATACTTTGAAAATACAGCTTTTCTCGTTTAAAGAGTTATGTACTAAAGTCTATAAAAAGCAGACAAACATATGTGATTCATTGTTACATCTGAGATTAGATATGGCAGTTACCAAACATTTTGGGGGTAATAGTGGGTTTAGGGTGAATGACAATTAGCTGTGTTTAGCAAAATTCTGAGACATGGCAAAACTGTAATTGCTATAGAAGAACTGAACATTCCTCTCAAACTTAAGGTCTTCATGAGCCTTCCATTGAACACATGTAGTTTTCCAAAAATCTTCAGTTATTTCAGTTCTGTTGTTTAGTATTACAGTTCCATCTAAACAAGTACAGTCATTTTAAAATGAGGGTTCTCCAACATTAGGCAGTGGTCATCAGTGGGTTTGCATGGACTGTGGATATACATGGAAAGGAGAAAATAGGTCATTGCAGGGAACACAATGTCAAAATGAGAAAACTCTATCAGGGAGTATGTTTCTTGAAAATTTTCAGTGTCTTCAAGGTCTCTGAATTATTACTGTTGCTGTAGAGAATCACGTGTTATATCATTATTGTGCATGTGTGATATGGATTAAATCTTACTGGAGAATGTATTAGTAAAGAGCCTTTTGTCAAAAATTTTCTGCAGATTAGAAAAGACTATGGCTTAAGTACGTTATGTAAAGCCCTGACTTTTCAACGGAAGACTGATGGGATTATCTAAAGACTACATCTAAATTGATGGCCCTGCATGTCTAAGATCCTGGTTTTGTATATCCTGGCTGTGTCACAACCTTATACCAGAGAGATATGTCATTGCTAATTCTTTATTCCTGCTTCTTGATTTCTGTGGTAAAGGGAATCCTGATGTATGAGCCAGAAGGAAGCTCCAGGCAGTCTGAGGGACCAGCCTTCTGGCACCCTATAGTACACTGACTGTTTAACCTGATCGTACTGGTATTGGTCCAAGAGTAGGACTGGGATCTAAATATTGGATGTCACTGGCAGTCAGAGTCTCCTATTTGTATTTCTGTGTTGGAGAAGTAACACAGAGATACCTAAAATCACAGTTTTTCAGAAAGAGAAAAGACAATGCTTCTGATTTCAGACAACTAAATAAGTGGCTTGAATTTGAAAAAAAGTGTAGAAGATTCCAGTTACCTCCTTTAGCTATTCAGTGTTTCAATGTGCTTGCCACTTTTTGCAGTGAGGCTGTTTTAGCTGCCTAGTTAATTAAGACCTTTACTTTTTTTTTAATATTGGGTTAGAGACACACAAAAAATAGCACAGTTAAGGTCCATTGAATTAGTTCAGTTACACTAACAAATGGTGTGTGGGAAAGTCTAGAGTTTTGAAAACCTAGAATAATTTGAGCAACCCTCCGGAATTTTAATTTATTGCTGCGTTAATCCCAAAGTAATTGAGTCTTGCATTAAACCAGGCAATCAGGTGAAACTAATGTGAATAGATTAGTACAGATGTCTTATACTGACAGTCAAAACTTTACTGCTGCTAAGAGAATTCAGTGGAATGTACTTTCCCCTGGTGTTCCAGGGTATTAGGTCTTTGTTTCAACAGTTAAATAGTTGGATTTATAATGGAATAAAACAACCTCCCAGAAAGCTTTATTTTTTTGTTCTGTTCTCACTTTTGTTTGTAATTATGGATCTTTACTGGTGACCATCGTATTCTGCTTTATATAGCTTGATATATCGCTCATGTCACTGTAGTATCCTGCACAGAATTTAATGACCTGACTGACATCTGTGGTGTATGCTTCATTCTCTCTTTTTCCCTTTCATTCTCATCTGCCTCTGGGAAAAGGGAGGGAATGGTTTAGAGAGTGCATCAGTATGTTTTGGTTAGGTTTTATTTTGAAAGCAAGTATTTTGAAGTTTTCTTTCTAATATATCTTCTGATAAGTATTTGCATGATAGGGATGGCAATGTTTAAAAAATAATAATAATAATGTGCTGATGTTAAATAAAAGGTTCCTAAACTGTCATTGATTGTAAGCAGAAGAGATGAAAGAGAAGAGCGTGACTAGAAGGTTATAAGAAGATAAAAGCTTAGGCAGGACAAGCGCAAGCTTTAATTACATCGTTAGGCTTTTTGCACTGTGTGTTATATCACCTAAGACACCTCGATCCCTTATTGTCATATAACTCCAGATACTGTTTCTTAATTTATCTGAAGTAGCTTAGTCTTAAATTTTGTATGAGTAACTTTTTGCCTGTGATTACTAGGAGATCACAGACATAGTATTGAAAATTTTGAAAGTTCAGTAGAGCTCATTAGCATCAGCACTGGGGTTGGCTCTGTATTGAGCTGCTTAGATAATGCCACTCCTTGGTCCTTACTGTTGTGTGTCCCAAGGCTCCAGTGTAAGGTTTAAAGCAGTCCTAGAATGGAGATTGCTGGGGAATAATGGAAGCATTGGAACTGTCTCTGCAGGACCCAAGCTCCTGGGAGGAGCCCCGAGGGAGCCTTTGCACTGCGCTCCCCCGAGAGTCTGGCGTGTGTCAGTGCCCACTGCTCCAGATGATGAGTTAACCATCGTGTAAGCACTATTTCCACAGATAACCTTCTCAGGCTTCCTTTCAGCTGCCTGTGCTCCAGCATAGCAAGGCCTCCCAGTGTGATTTTGAGATGGTACATACTCTGTGAAGGTAAAGGAGGAAATTTACTTTTTTATTGTTGCTATTGTTTACTTATAATTCCCACGGGAAGCATAACTAAAGCACTCAGGTCTATCATCTACAGTGACATTTCTTTTTCTTCTAATACAGAATGCTAACCAAAGGGTCAGATAACTTTGAGAGGCTAAATAAAGCAATCAAGACACACACCTGTTAGAAATCCATGGTCAAAGAGAAGTGAATACACATCAAGGCCATCTCCTTAATGAAGTTTTACTAAGAAAATAAATAGAAAGAGGAGCTTCAAGCAAAACAATCTCCCAGCATGAGAGTTTAAGAAAGGCTTATGTCAAAAAAACCTAGCTGTTTGTGTATGGGTGGCTGCTCAACAACTCAAAGTCTGACAAGGGGCAGAGGACAACATGAAAAATTAGAAAGAGATGGTATAGGTGTGACAACAGTGTGAACCGTCCTAAAACAAAAGGCATAACTAATTTCAATCATACCAAGGAGCAGGAAACTCTTAGCCAATAGGCAAAGCATGAAATTAGGCAGTTATAAACCTGTCACTGCATACCAAGAAAATTAAATCCTATTGGTTTAATTATCACTCAGTGCCATTAAGACAATATAGATCTGCATAATGAAAGTTGCAGTCACTGTGTAATAGAGGCAGTGGTTTTCTCACTGGGAGATTTTCCTCTTCAGACAAGAGCTTCAGTATGTGACCAGTTTACAAGCTTTGATCTTCAATACTTGCATAATGCATGGAAAACATGGTTTTTACTTTGATTCCTGAGGTTAGATTTCTCCTAGGCAACATTTTTGTGAATTTGGTGGAAATAAGCAAAACTGTGCAATACAAATATGCTACACACTATGATCTGTTACAGTCATGTAATATGTTCCTCTGTTATTACAATTAGAGTGGCTTACCGAATCCCTTTTGGTTTAAGACTTTTGATTTAGTAACACAGGGCCAGACAGCAGTTTGGCCTTCCCACTTGTGCAAGGGAAGAAGGCTATTCCAGAAAATCTAGATCACAGATGGTCACTCTAGAGGGAGTAACACACACATAGCAGACACTTAGGTGTGAATCTACAGCACATCAACCCATCTGCGGTAACTGACTTTGTACATGCTGTTACCCTGCAGTACCCTGTGGCACATATGTTGTTGCGGGACAACTGACTACCTTGCAGCCCCAGACCTTGTGGGTTTCGTGTGGTGCAAGGAAGGGGAGGAGGGGGAGAAGAAGGTTTACTGCATGACTCCACAACTTGTTTCAAAGATCAAAATTTACTGCACAAGTTACAACAGTGCAAAACAACAATTCTTATCAACAGAAACCTAGCTCAACTAGAATACTTACTTTCTAATTACACTAAAAGTTATGCTAACGGCAACCACTCAGTAAACAGACAAAGCTAGCTAATTTATACTAACTGTAACTACCCACACAAATGAACTAGGCAAACCAATTCTGATTGATCTTACCCACATGTTGCCTCAGCGGCCAATGTACACTCAATCCCAGGGCAGTAACTGCCAGAGGGCGTCCCCATCCCGAGAGCATCTACAAGTTGGCAGACCCACTGTCACCCACAAAGAACCCCAGACAGTGTCCAGGGCCAACCTATTTATACTCCTTAGCGGAAGGTGGAGGTGGAGTTGCTGGGCCAGCTGCAGTTCTCTTCATGCAGTCGCGGTCCCTAGCGCCTGACTGCTGCAGGGTTCAGCTCTCCTCCATCGCTGTTACGACGATCGCACCCAGAGTCATGAGGGTGGCCGAACACCCGCAAGGGCAGGCTAGCTGCCTTGAGCACTCTTCAGCACTGAAGAAGGGAGTCTGAGTGACTGCAAATGACTGCTTTAGTCCTGTAGTGGTAGTCCGAAGGAGAGATCTCATAGCTGGGGTAAGGAGGAGTTAATTCCAGTCCGCAATGATTAACACTACTCCAGCAGTGAAAGCAGGTGTTGTCTCTCAAGGTCCTGATGAGGAGGAGATAATTTCAGACCACAAGAATTAACACTGCCCCAGTGGTGAGAGGAGGTTTTGTTTCTCAAGGTCCTGGTGCCTGAGAAGGTCTTTTCTCAAAGTCTTGACATCCTCCCTTTCAGAGTGTGAGGCACAGGAGTGCAGGTTGCTTGTAACTGGCACCAGATGGGGGATAAGCTGGGAGCATCCCTCCACATGTATAATGGCTTTCTCCTTCATTAATTAGTGCACAGTCTCAATCATCCTCCCTTTCAGAGTGTGAGGCACAGGAGTGCAGGTTGCTTGTAACTGGCACCAGATGGGGGATAAGCTGGGAGCATCCCTCCACATGTGTAATGGCTTTCTCCTTCATTAATTAGTGCACAGTCTCAATTTGATACTCAGTTACTCAAATATTTAAATATTGTATGCTTCTTTTGCTAAGCGTGTACTGTTCTTGGTGAACTTTAGTAGTTGCTATGTTCTGTTGCAGGGTTGATGTCATTACATTGCCAGGTGAAGAAATTCTTACACAGTATCTATTATCCACTGAACGGTATTTGGAAAAGACCTGCCTCCAACTAGTGAGAGGTTACAAGCTAAAAGACTGGAGTAGTGTCTTGAGATCCTCTGAAAACTATTGAAATACTACTTCAAATAACTGCTTAATTCCTTTCTTATAGCAACTGAGAAATAATAGAAATTACTTGAAAGAATAAAAACATTATCTAAGAATATTAAATACCTTATGTCTTCTTTATATTGGTCACACATTTTGATGGTGATCAAACTGAGAGATATATCTTGCAATATGTGCAGGTGATCTGAATAAATCTATAACACATCTAATGAATAACTAGTACTTTGATATTTTTTTCTGTACTTAGGACACAGTGTTGAAATAGATCTTGATTTCTTTGCTGCTGGGACATTTTTGTGTTATGAATTGTTTGAATATCTCAATATTTGCTGTTTCCTAAAACATCTACAGATATTTTCAATGAACAGACTCTTTAATGATACCAGGGGGTTTGGAGGATGTCCCTAATACTCAACAGAATTGAATATTTTTTTAAAGACATGCTATTCCATTTTCAAGTAAGATGTAATTGGTTGTCTTGGAAAGAAAACACTTCTACTTCCATATTGTAGTCCATGTTTTCCATTCTCACCTGAAAACTCCTATAAAAGGTTATCCTCCACTTTTTCAACAGAGCCATACTACTGCCACCTTGCAGTACATAGGGTTACCATAATGAGTAGTGTTTTGCCTAATTTCAGCGAGGGACTTTGATGAAAATTCATGTCACCTAAGATTAGGAAATCAATGCAAACCTTCAGATTAGGAGTCTCATTTCACATGTGAAAAGGAGTAAACCACACAATAGTGTTCCTCTCTACTGTGAGGGAGTTTGCAGTGACTAAGCTCCAAATTTTGGCAGTTCCTTTAAACTGCTATGATTAGAGGGGATGAATTTGGGACCATTTCCAGCAAGCTTTTCTAAATAGTGATATTGGAAAAACTAAAATTCTACACTGCAGGAAATGCCAAAGACGTGAAAAAAAATAGCAAATTTTCAGAAGACCAATTAGTCACCAGTGGGAAGGGGACGTCTAGCCATTTATATTGTATAGGTGCTGTGGTAATGTGTTCAGGAGAAAAACTTCAAAAGCTGTTTTATTTCTAGAGGAGCTGACTCTATACATCGCTGATACTTCTTGACAGAAGATAACCATGGGCTGACAAATTCAAGTAAAATAGATTTGTCACAGCAAGGCTTCTGTATGTCTCTTCTGATAAACTGTGGTATTCTTTTCTTTTAATTACCTGCCCATGGCACATTTTGCATGGAATTTTTATAGTAGTATGTGTGTTACTTGAATATTCCTCTGTATTAACCAGTTTTGCTATACTCGGCATATGAATATTTTGCCTACATTTGTTTTTTGTCTGCTGCTCCCTGCTTTAGGAATGCTGCTTTAGGCATTTTCCTTAGAGTCCTGAGGTTAAATGACAATTAACTAAATATATCTATTATAGTCTCTCAAACAAGAAGTTTCAGTCATATTACTGTTTAACCCTCTTCTCTAGAACAAACCCGTTCTGTATTTTCTTTTTCCAGTTTTCATCTTTTAAGGTTTTATATATAATTGTAATTTTGTCATTACCTGGATGCTTTATTTTTCTCCTCAGTATCTTACTGTCCCATGGCTATGGGACAATAATGATGATTCACAGAAGGGTAATGGTGGTGAATGGAAATCGCATACCATGGAAAACATTTAGAAAGTCAGCATTCTACCATTATTGTAACATAGCCATGGATATGTATTTCACTGATACTCAGATACCAAGATGGTAAATATCCTGGAAATAGCTAAGGATATTAACTGGGGTCAATACTTACTCAGATACTGGGGCACTAAGAGAAATTCTGTGGAGAGCCTGAAATATGGGGGGCAAGCACTGTTTTTATGCAGTTGTTCTTAGAAGCTTGTAGGGTTTGTTTAATAGAAGCCAGCACATTTATTCCCCAAAGTGATTTTTCAGATTACTCTTTTCAGTTTTTACCTGGGCAACCTTTTATCCAGTGAAGAATGCTGCTTCTACTGCTAATTTATTAAAAACTATGGTTAACCTGCTACACAGTAATTTCACAAGTGTCTTACTCCTAATTAAAATAGATTATGTTAATTGCTTCACACTTATCTCCTTTCCTTATATTCTCTTCTCAAATATTTTGCCAAATTTGTCAGATATGATGCTTTATGTTATGATACCAAACTAACTACTCTCCATCAGTTTGTCTTTCTCCAGATGGTTTCCAATTTCATTTGCTCCTTAGAAGTGTTATGAAGTACATAAAACACAAGCTTTCATGGATCTACAGACTCCAAAGGCTATGACATTTTTGTTTTCTAAATCTATGTTTAGTTCCTTCTGGTTCTTAAGCAGTCCTTGATTTCAATTAAATATTAGAATGATCGATAGACTTAAACAACTATGCTGACAGCAGTTTTGAGACTTGAACATTTTTGACCAAGGTATGGGGATATTGTTAGTTCTGTGTGTAATTCATCTATCCTGGAAAGATGCAGGAATGCAGCTGTCAGCAGTGTGCTCAGGCATAATGGAGAAGGTATGACTTAGGAAGACTTTTTACTGTAGAATTTCAGTCCGGTTCAGAGTAAACAAGTATTTTGTAACAAAAAACAGTCTTTGTACCAGACAGTGACCTTCCCTGGCTGCTGTGCAGTACTTTATTAATCAGCCACATTGCTGAGAACTTCCAGAACAGAGCACAGTGTTAATCCTTCCTGCATAACCTCATTAGAAGCATTCTTAAAAATTTCCCATGTCAGGAAGCCAATGAAAGTGAAATAGCTAAAATTTTTGTATATTTTCTCATTAAGGCTTAAGTCTGTGTTAATTTTAAACAATAGGACTGACTCTAATTGACTTAGTAGGTTTTGGATTGGGACGTAAATCACCATATATACTGATGACACCTTGTTTTCAAGATGATACAGCACAACTGGAAAAAGCCTTGGCTTTCCTCTTGTCCATTCCTTTTTATGACTATAGGCAACTGTGCAATATATGGTGTTCATAAATATATTAAGTCCTAAATTAAAATAAAGTTAGGAACAGAAGGGGCAAAACAAGCTGAAAAACTTTTCTAGGATCTCATTTCTCTGATGGTTAGAAAACTCCTAAATCAACAGCCTACATCATGTTCGTGGTCACTTGTTTTGATGCCAGTATTACCATTTGTTTTAAGTGTCTTTTTTCTTACTGTGATCAGATTCAAGTGCTTAGTGATATTTTCCCTCTGTATCTTTCATTTTTTGGCAACCTGAAACTTGGGAACTTCCTACCACCCAAGGTTGTATTTGCATCTAGGTATCTTTCTGACATGTAGCAGAGCTGAGCCAAAAATACTGTGGCGGTATGTGCTTAGTATGGAATTGAGAGGTGGGATTTGCCTGTGGTAAAGTCATCTGTTTGACATTGATCATTGGTCCGCAAACAACATCATACAGACTGACCAATGTTGACACTGCTCAGGGCTAGTCCCTTCTAGACAGAATGGTTGTATATCTGTAGTACAGTGGTTGACTTTGATCTCCGCTGGACCCCATGTGTCACTTCTGTGGCCCCAAGACATAACATTTTCTGTGGGTTTTTTTTTCAGTACAAAGTTCCTGAAATACTGTTAGCATTGTGTCACAGCCCACCAGGGACATGATTTTATAACCTGATATTGAAGGTATATATTGCCTGAGGGAAAGGGGGAGTATGGGAAGTGTTGAAGTGTCTGGAATAGTACAAAAGGTTTGTATAGGTTGGAGGGAGCTGCACTTGGTTCAGTCACATCCAACGTGCCTAATCGTTAGAGGTGCTTGTAACAAACTGTCCACAGAACTTCTCATCTGAGACAGAACTAATTGATTCCCTCCAAAAGAACCCAGGAATAAAGTAGCATATATACAACATAAGTGATCAGGGAACTGAGAGGCTAAGTGATTTGACAGCACACGTGTTCTCAGACATGCTGCTTTGCAACAGACTGAGGCTGTGGTTTGACATGTGTTCATACCCAGCAATAGTGATTTTTCTAGATCAGGCATGGGTATGTGAATGTGTTGGTGTCAGTCACTGAGGTACACAATACTGGATTTATGCTAGCTTTATGCTTTTGGACCAGCTTTATCCTTGAAGTAGAACATCAGAGAACACCTGCTGTGGCACAAGTTAGGATGCAGACAGACGATACATGATGCTGCGTGCAACCTTTCAGTACAAAGTGAAACCCTCAAAAAAAAATTTTTTTTAACTAGCAGAGCCAGCTTATACGAAATTGGTGCTTTGTGTCAGGTGGCTGTTAAACTTTTGACACAGTATAAAACTAATAATTATGATCAGACAATGCACTTTAAAATCAGGAGATGTTTTGGGTTTCTTTGATACCTGTAAGAAAGCCAACTAAGTTGTGTTCTGTTAGTTTTCCAATGAAAATACGTTGAAAATTACTTTTTTGTTTTGTCAACTGCTTATCAGTTATTTTTCTTGGTCAACATAGAGCTTGTGAAGAAAAGCAAATGGGCATATAAATTATCACAATAGTCTTGTGTAACTATAGGCAACTCTGCGTAGATTTATATGTGACTGCTTATGTAGTGATTTTTCTTTCTATATAGGACTCTTACTTATTTACAACTAAAATTTAGGGAATAATAATGAAATGATGCTCCTATTTGCCACTTTAAATCGTGTTTCATTACTTATTATTGCTGTGTATTATTTTTGGTATACTATGCTGAGCAGACTCGGTCATAGAAAAGGACCTCGTTGTACCATGACAAACACAGATAATTTTATGCATGTTAATATGCTCTTTATAATTATGAAGGATGAGACTCTGTACTTGTTTTACATGACTATGAAAAAATTAAGAGTATTTCCTCTCACCTCCTGTTGCTGCTTTAATTTTCATAGTTTTATTTCTGTTTGTGACAGATCAGTTAAAGACATGCTTGCACAAAATTTCCTTTACTTTTTGCACAATAAATAGTGTGATGTTAGACAAGAAAGCCATCTGGTTGCCAGGCTAAATAATTTCCATCAATACTATAGAAAGAAGCTGGGTAGTTGTTTGATGCCACTAACTACAATATTTAGAGAGAGAAAAAAAAAAGCTTGGGAACTATTTAGTCAATGAAGTTCTGTTTCACTAGAATTCCCTACAAATGCAGGTTTCATTACATATGTGTTCCACCTAATATTGTTATTTCGCTTTCTCTTGTGTGACTTGGTATTCATGGTCTCTCACATTGCTGTGTTTTGTCTTGTCTTTTTTTCTTTTCTGGAAATAGTAGTACCTTCTTCCCTGACTACATCTTACAGTATCAATCTCTAGCTTCATTTTTAACCTGACAGGCAACTGAATAAGTGTCTTGAATACAGCATACTGATCAAATCTACTCTTTTCCCAAAATCTTTTACGTTTTGCAGGGACTTCTGTGGTAGAATATCATAGAAGATCATACCATAGATCTAACTCTGTCTATACTAAAGGACTGTTAAAATTCCTTTCAGCTTCAAGCACTAGCAGTCAGGTCGGGATGGAGTATTTAGAACTTGTCTCCTTTAGCATCTTCAACAACTTGTAGATATGTGCATGTCAACTCATGTGCCTGACTTTGGGCAGTGCAATTGTAAAATTATGAACATAGTTTTCTCTAAGAAAATATGTAAGTGTGTGAGCAGAGCTTCAAAGTTAGGATCAGGATTTTTTTTTCCTCTTCTAAAAAAAATGGAAAATAATATAACAATATATAAATCTACCCAGGCTATGGTAGAATCTGGGTCAGAGATGGGCATACAAACAAGTTACTGAGGATAACAAGTTGTGTGGATTCTAACTGCCTGCAGTAACTGTCTTTATGTATGCTCTTACTCATAAGTAAATGATAGATAAGTAAATGTAGATTTCCAGATATCTTCTTCAGGTGAAGAGCAGGCACAGAGGTAGTCACTGTGAAGCAGCTGGCATGCAGAAAGCCACTCCTTAACTTACCCATGTTACTTGCTTGTCTGTGTATCCCAAAGCTCTGGTTTCATTTCACCAACTGAAAATTATTTCCACTTGGAAAATGAGATCTGTTAGACTATCATCATCAGAGATCATCCTTTGCTAAAAAGTTAAAGGAGGTAAGTCTGATGTGTACTTCTTGGGAAACTGTTTCACTGAGCAATCTAAAACTCAACTTTTTCCATGCACGGTGCATTTCTTTCAAACCACATGTTCATGTGGCTCAGTACAGAATGGCACATTTTCCTCTTTAGCGAAAAGCTTTGAAGAAAAATATGTTGAATTTCATAGGTCTATAAGAAATTAAAGCAGCTGTGAGTCAAAGCACAGAGTTGACACACATACACAAAAGATCAGCATCTTTTCAGGAAAATTTGATGCTGAGAAAAAAGAGGGACAGCATATCTGAGGAAAAAAAAATCATTGATTTGACAATGAGAAGTCCAGGAAATTTCTTTCATGAGTGTGCTGAACTATTTTCAGTAGTGCACAAAGATCGGAAAGGATTTCTGCAGACAGAGATAATATTGAAAACAAGGTTTAAACAGTGTATTAGAACTTTGAGCATTGTCCCTCCCCAAAAATATCTGGCAATTTATATAGCTTTTCTTGCCAAAGGTTTTGATTTTCCTCTCTAAATAAACTGCCAGCTGCTTAGTCTATTAGTGCTAGTCTTCCAAGAATTCTTTTGATAACCAGTAGATCTTTGGTCATGCAAACACTTTCTTTAGGACAGTCAGGAATAAAACAAGTCAGATGTTACAAGGATTGTTCTTCTTTTTAATTCCATCTGTCATTTTCCGAAGGAGAGAAAAAAAAAGGGTCGTCTGTTCTTGCTTACATTCATGTATGGGTTTTTTTGAAGAAAATCATGTTCTTTCTCTTTTAACATAGAGCTAAAGAACAAAAGTTTTCAATATTCTAATCTCTCTTTTAAAATCAGAAATTTTTAAGTTACAGTCTCAGAGATTGATGTCATTTGCTGTTTGAGGAAAGTCTTACAATCTCTAACTTCATTTGCCCATCTCTGAAATGTAATTAACAATACAGTTCGCTCACAAAGCTGTTGTGAGTTTTGATGAGCTCACAGCATAATAAAGCACTTCTCCGTGTCCCATCCTTCTGCCCCCTAACTGCACATATTAGGCTAGTGGGCAAATTTCCCTTTCTCATGTCAACAACATAAGTACATTATTTCATTTTCAGTGGCACATGTCAGATATCAAGCAATGCTTAACTCATTAATACCTAAGCAGGTCATTAAGTGAGTGTGGTTTGTGCTTTCTTGTCACAGTTGGTCATAGAGATCCTTTCTCCCATCAGGACAGGAAGATTTTGTCTCTTCAGTTAGGCTGGTGTTTTAGAATGTGTTTATCACTGCGTATTTGTTCTTGTTATTCTGATGTGTGGAGGTTAATAAGGTTTCTGACATGAATCTGTTTATAATGTCTTACTGGCTTTCAAGCTGCTTTGCAAGCTGTATTTTCTTTTCTTACAGAAAAGTGTTGAGCTAAGTGCTGCTATTGTCTTATTTCTGGTCACTGAATGCTCAGCAGGTCTTGCTAGTTGAGATTTTCTGCTGTTGCCCTTGTTCTCAGGGGAAACTTTTATACAAAAAAGAATAAAGGCTGGTTCAGACATATGCTATACTTGGGACAAGGGGAAGTTTTGATTAAACTAGGTCTCTTTGGGGAGGGATTTTCAAAAGCATTCAACACTGGCCTGATTTGTCTCTCATTCAAGTCTAGCAGAGTTGTACCACTGATTACAGTAGGGGCAAGTTTTCACCTGACCGCTTTTGAAAATGTCATCAGTGCAAGAGGAGGAGGCTGATCTCATCATTTTAAGGGAGATACTGCATCCTCAGAGAAATGCAAACAATTCCCAGCAATGCCTAGAGGAACTGAATGACACCCAAACAGAGCTTTAGGGCAGAGCATCAGCTTTGATTGTCTAGGTTCCATTAAGCAGTTGTTTCTCCTACCCTGCAGTAAAAAAATAATAGATATGTATAGATAGCCTTCATAAAGCTATTGAAATGATCTACTGTGGAATCTGCTCCTTGAACTCTGAATGCCTTGCTGTCTACCCGCATACCTGTGTGAGTAACCTGCTGTTACTCATCATCAGACTGTCCAACCACTTCCCACGCACAGTCAACAGCATGGATTCTTGCATAGGAAACTTCAAGTCTTCTTTGGTTTCTTTTGTCTCTTTAAACCCTGCTGGGGATTGGGGTGGGGTTCTTTTGTTAAGTATTTGTGCTTTTTTATTGCTAACTGATTGGATTGTTTGAAATTTTAGGATGAAGGGGTTGCAGTGCAACTGGAAATAGGAAACGTTGCAGAGATCAAATAAAATATGCTGCAGTCTGTTTGAAAATCACTTGCAAAAGCTTTCTTAGCACTGTGGACATGATTGTTTTTCTTTTTCAACCTGTTTTTTTCCTAGAAGTCTTTTTGTCTTGAACTTCTCTGACTGTTCAGTTCTTGCTAATTTAAATATTACACTGGAAATGCTCCAGTTAGATCAGGTGGCCTCTTCTAATCCCTATTTCCCAAACATGTCCACAGTTTTAGGGACTCCATGCATCTCCAGCTTCCCAAATTATTCTGCTCAGCTATATCACTTGTGTGTGTTCCCATTAGCTTCTGCATCTTTTCTTTTAGTGCATTTTTTCTGCCTCTGCCCATTTTCCTGCTCTTGAGACAGTTGCTACTAACTGACCGGAGTGAAGACATGGTGAAATGATCCCTTGTGGCCAAACTTCTATTTAACTCTGCTTTTGAATAAAGCATCATCCTGGTCACTCTAGATATGGAAATGTTACTATGTGAATGTATTCTTTGGTTCATTTTTCCATACTCTAATACATAACTTTGTTCTTGTTTCAAAGATGCATTTTTTATTAGTGAAGCAAATTAGTTGGCACCATGATACATGCTAGCTTTGCTAGCATGACTGCTCTTAAAATGAGTAAGATTGCTCTGACTAAGACTATTGAAAAAAATTGAGGCAACAGGTGAATGGCTTTGATTGACAGTATATGAAAAGCAATACTGAATTTACATGCCTTTTGTCAAGAAAGATTTGCATACTTAGTTTTCTCTCTGACAAAAGAATCTATCATTACACTGATTTTAAGAGGCATTCTCAACGTATGGCTGAATAACAATCCAAATACATTATGTCCCTTCAAATACATAATGTCTCTACAATGAGCATGCCTTAAATTTTCCTGTTTAATATGATAACCCTTTAGGTATTCATTAAATTTTAAATGTATGAATTTTTGTGAATTTCTGAGCATTTGGTTTCTGGATTGTTATTTTTACTGTATGGTTTTAAAGGCATTTGCACACGTAATGTATTTTAAGAGAAGAAAAAAATAGTCCTTTAAAATAGATAACTCATTTTCAAAGGAACGAGTTAATACAAATTATAGTGCTTCTTCTGTTTAACAGGTTTCATGTTATGGTATTTTGTCATAACATTTACTGTAACAGTCATTTACTATGGCTCTATTTTAGATAAGAGACATTTCACTAGAAAGAATGATGGGGTAGCAGGCCCACCTTCACAGCATTGTCCCTTTTAAAATCATGGCCTTGAGATTTCTGTATTCTTGCTGAATACAGAAATTTTGCTGATAAGCAAAAGCCATATTCAGTTTTAGTTCTCCTTGAACCTAGCTGCATGGATTCACTACAAGCTTCTAGCTGAAACATGTGGCTTCGGGGTCTGTGGCTTTGCTGGTGACCATGGCTGCTCTCTGATACTCCATGGGCCCTCATCAGAATAGGACATAAAGGTTTATATATCCATCTTCAAACAATCCCCTCTTAATACTTCAGGAGGATGTTTTTTGTACTTGAGTTAGTTTCACTGTGCTTATATCTAGACTGCTTACCTTCATTTCATAAATCTGAAAGGGGCCTGTGCCTGGCAGCGAGGGAGATATGCCTTGGACCTCAGCAAGCATTGGATGCCTGTGTGCGGACAGGTGAACCAAGCCCTGGGAATGCAGTTATGGCAGTGGCCTACTTTCAGGCTTCAGCCTGATGTTTTGCCTGTTCTGTTGAGGCTGGGAAGCTAGTGATCAAAGTTACATCCTTAAAAGGACTCTCTAGAGAGGAAGACAGGTGGGAGTTGTGACTGTACTGCAAAGCTTCCAGGTAGTGGTGTGTGAGGTATGGACAATTCACAGTTCATCATTTCCTTGATTCCCTTCAACTGCCAGTAAATCTTTTAAAGTTGCCACACACGCGCGTGTGCGCACACACACACACACGCATACACACACAGAGCAGTGATTGTAAGAGACTTTATTAGCACTACAGCTGTGTGAATGCAAAAAGGGAAAAGCAGTCAATATTTATGCAAATAAAAAACAGCTTATGAACTTCGCTGACATCCTGGATCCGTATTTGCTAGTTTATTGTGAATATACAGATGAGGAGCATTTTAATCACAAAAATATTGATGGAAGGCAAACATAAATGCTCGTCTCACTAAATATCCATAAATACTCACACCCAAAGTCATTCTGAAGATTGGGTGTCACTGTTCACACCAGAGATTTCTTTATAAATGTAAAACAGATGTGTGTCTGTTTTTAAAGCATAAAACATTAAATCAAGAAGCACTGAGTACTATCACATGCAAGATTCTAATGGTATAACTCCTATTTACCCTGTGCAGGCATATGCTAAAATTGCTACATTTGCATTAGTAAGCTAACGCTTGTGAATAGTGTGTAAATTCCTAACGTAGTTGCAAATGGTGTAGTTGTCTAAGGCCAGCACATCTTTTGCTGGAAGTCATCTGTCTTTCTGTCTTTCCATCACTAGCTCTGTAGCATGAATTGCATTGATCCTCAGCACTTATATTTGCAGCCTTTCTTTATCTCCTTATTGCTTTTCTGTGTATCATCTCTTCTGTTATGTAAAAGCTTCATCGTCTCATAACAGAACAGATTTTCAACATGAAGAATCAATAACACATCGCTATTGTATGTGTGAAGTCACTGCGCTTTCATGGGTTGAAATATATTTTTCAAAACGGGAGTCTGGTGTCTCCACTGTGGCAAATCAGTGCACTGCACAGTTCCCATTTTGCCCTCTCTTCCACAGCTAGTCACAGGTGAATTATAGTGGCACTTGGTGTTTCAGAGAAGGAGCAGAGCATCATCATGTGTCCTTTTCTTCTTTTCCTTCTCAATTCTACTGGCTGGCAAATTGTCTGATAAGAGTTGGTTCGGGAGAGTAAAGCAGGCTGGATCACTGACCCAGAGGCAAGCAAACAAAAACCTATTCAGCCTTTCAGGATTTGCTCTTTTTATCAATTTCAATCATATCTAGAAGCTGCTTCCGAAAGTGCAACTTTTCTGTTGTATTCTGCACAGTTTTTATTCACTTCTACTTTCACCAAAGCAGTAGCATAAGACAGCTGGAAAATCTTGAATGCACACAATGTTTTACAACTGCGTTAGTACTGAAAGATAGATTAAAAGCTGACTGGGCAGTGGGTATATCCATGGCTTGCAGGAACATTCAGCTTCATGATTTATTATATCAGTGAAAGTGAGCAGGAACAGGAATGCTCCAGGATTTATAACATTTCTATGAGTAAGAGAGTAGGGTTTTTTTATACACATAACATTCACAAAGCATCTTAAGGAAGGATACCATTCAGTGTTCAGCACAACAAATAGAGTTAAGTTAGACAACATCAGAAGGCTAGTTAGTTTTTCCCGGGAATTAAATAATCAGTCCCTTAGCTAGCACACTCTTGAGTTTGTCAGCCTATACTGTCTTTGCTGGTAGCTTACACACTGCCTGATGTTCCAGATGTGCTCAAGGTACATGATCGCCATCTAGTGGCTACTGTTAAATTAAGAAAATGAACGTTTACTAACTGGAAACTGAGGCATTTTGTGGAAGGCTGTATATCATATTTTAAGCTTTTATTAACAGCGTGTGCATTTTTACTTGTCTGATTAATTCCTGGTTAAAAAGAAAAAATGACAAATCCAAACTTTTATCTTAATTTTCCAAAACTGAATTGTCCCGGAGTCTGGTTTTGAGGATTAGCTTTGTTTCATTTTGTTTTTCCTCACCAGAAGACAAAACGGCATACTCCAATAGTTCAGTGTGTATGTTGTCAGAGTCACAATCTTGGAAGGGATGGCTAAAGAGACGTGATGCCAGAACACAGTCTAAAAGAGAGAGCTGCAGCATTTCATGCATGAACACACCCAAGAAATTTGGGTTTGTTGTTTTTGAAGAAGAATGCAAAGGCAAGGAAGTTTCTTGAGGAACTCACTCCTCTAGAGACTACGCATACCACCAGTGGTTGTCTTATGGAGTTTCACACAGCTATCCGGGGTATTGGCCCTCCTGTGAATTTTCTTTCTCAGTGGCTTCACAGCAGGCACAAGAGACCTGAGAAACCCCTGATGTGGTAAAGCAAGGTAGTAAATATAGATAGAATAATGTGCAGCAAATGCTGGAGTTAATGGCATTACTGGTCACAGGAATTAGCTACTTGCTAATTTTTACCTTAGTTCTTGGGTTTTTGTTCCTCACTTTTTCTGGTAGTGGCCGTGAATCGTATAACGTAATCAAAGATATTAGTGAAAGGCAACACTTCTCTCTGCACTGTGAATTCTGTACCCATACAAATATGGGGTTGTGCATCTTGAAGCTAGAACATGAAGCTAGGAGAAAGGGGTTCTGTTTCCAGATTTGGTACATTTCCCATGGCACCTTTTAGCTCTGCACCTTTAATTGTGCAGTTATAAAATGGCAGCATTAGCGCATTCCCTTTTTCATGGTGTCCATTCTTAGAACAAGCTGCTGGTAGCACGATCTGGTGTCACAGAGCGTGGTGATGTCATGGAGACACAGAAACAAACAGAAAATCTTGAATTGTAAAATACAAATAACAGTGGAAAACAGCATCCTTGCGTAATGGGACTACTGTCTTCTTCTGACAACTGTGAGTCATTGTTTTAACTAAATATCTTTTATATTCCTTGAGTACTTAGAAGTACTAAAGGAGTTTAAGTAGCACTCAAGGTAGTAAGAAGTACTCAAGGTTTTCAGTAGGAGAGGTTTCCTGACTCTCCTATGGAAAATGATGTGCTCTATTTTTTTTTCCCCCCTGGGTATATTCATCTTTATTGTGGGCAAGAATAAGGTGACCTTCCTCCCTGGTTATGCATGGAATTTCTTTTTATTAGAATTATTTTTCCTTTAGGTGATAAAGCAGCTACTTATTCCATGCCCCTTGAGTCTAATGCTCCCAGTTGGTACTTTTGAAAGAAACACATTTATTGAAGAAAGCATATGCCATCTTTACATTTCAGTGCTGAATGCCCATATATCTCAATGAGCATACTTAGTAGCATTACAGTTTTTTTCCCAATTGCCCTTTTGTGTGCTGTTCTTTTATTTTACCTCTGTCATCACCAGTAAGTTCTTTCTAATTGACTTTAATCTTTCCTGCCACAGAATTTTAACCATCTACCAAAGCACACAATGGGAAAATTCTCCTAAATATTTTTCTTGTTATTTTTTACTTACTAAGATATGACAATATTCTACATACAGAAATTTAAATCCCAGTCCGAAATTCAACAATTAACGCATGACAACATGCCCAAACTGATGAGTAATCTCACTACAGTAATAATGAGGGCTGTTGTACACTGGCATGGCCAGGCTCTGCAGTTCTTCAGGGCCTGATTTCCCCCTGCTGTATTGCTGCAGGACTTAGCACAAACTGCAGGAGGTCCTGTGCGCTTATGTTGCCTAACCATGGGACTTTTAGCACTATGTGGTCAGGGCTTAAACCCTCTGAACAAGTAGGCAAAGACACCAGGTCACTGATAGATAGAATACTGACACTTGTGGAAAAAGAGGATTTTACTGTTTGATCTGAGAGGTGCAGGTTAGATACTGTATGTGGCAGCATCACCGTACCCTGCCACCAGCTAAAATTCTGATACTCCTTCCCCCTCCATGTGATGAGAAAAGTGGAGCATGATGCTGTGAGAGTCTTTTGAATAATTTATAGATTTACCTAAGAAAGATATAGTCAAATATTAATGTAATAGTCATAAAAAAAAGAATCAGTTGCTCATTGTCGTTAAATAAATGTTGCTCTTTGAAGAGCAAAAGAATATACAGTAAGGCAGATGTTAATGAAGAGCAAAAGAATATACAGTAAGGCAGATGTTAACTAAGAATTGCTCTTCTTTTTGAAAGCAAAATATTTCATGGTTTTGAATCCCTTACTGTCATCCCTTTATTCTGTATCCAGTTGAAACAGCTTGTACAGACACTGTTAACAGCTTAGTTGCTGGCGTCAATGTTGAATGCTATGTTGCTTTCTAGTCACGTATGTTGAGTAAGAATGTACAGTCTTGGTGGTGATTGCCTTAAAATAGCCCTAAGAACATCTGTACCAATTACATATAAGGTATATTTTTACTTTGATGTCACAGATGAACACATTGTTTTAATTGGGTTATTTGTGCATTTCGATCTGCTTACTGTATTGCCTCACTGCAGCAGATGGCCCAGTGTATGTTTTATAAATACTTTGCATGACATCCCCTCTATTTTGCTAATCTTCACTGTGACTTCCCCATTGATAATGACTAATTGCAGTTTCTTTGCCAGCAACTTTTAATAGATTCCCTTTTTTTCTTAATCTCTGCCTGTCCTTAACAGCATTGTTTTGTTCAATAATTTAATCAGTTCAGCAACAGTATAATATTAGATGATTGAACCATCAGTTTATGAATTTTTGAAATGCAAAATACCCATGAAGTAATCACTGATGAATATTTCAATAGCGATGAGAGACCACTCTTTTTTTGAAGAAGAAGAAATGGAAAGGGTTTTGCTGTGTGCTTCAGTGCTTTTTCTTTCCCTTTTTTTAATTCTGTCCATCGGTCCTGAGAGTCATAAGCAGTAAATAGGAAGGAATTCATTAACTGGAAGAATTAATAGAAAGGATTAACATTTTTGTCTACCCAGCATGATCATATTAGCCATTCAACACATACAGATCAAACTAGTGAGTGAATACAGAAAAAATTTCATTCGTCGCTGCCTCCTCTTATCAGTGAAGATTTATGTGTGAAAGGGGCTCCCTAAGGCAGAAACACTTCCTGGTTCATCCCACCTGTGGTAGCAGGCAGCAGGATGTAGATGTTGGAAATTCAGAGGGAGAATAGCAGCACAGAACTCTTTCTAGCCTGGTATGATTTTCTTGGAAAATCCTGGACTCAGGAGTTTCTGATTAAAACCACTATTTTCTCTGTGAATAGAAACAAATAGTCAAGTTTTTAGCAGCTTCTATGTTTTGCTAATGGCAGTGCTTCTCAAGCTTTCTCTGTTTCTTTTATCCACAGTCTTTCATGAAAGGAAGCAGTAGTGAAGCAGCAGAGCTAAAAGGTGATTGTAGGACAATTCCACAATTTTACAGCAATTTGTGAGATTTCACAGTTTATTTTTCATAGTTTAATTTCCTTCCTTCTTGGAGTAAAACCAAAAGATTTAAAATGTGCATAAATGGAATAGTGCTAAAAAGTCCACTCTTGGATCAAGACCTGATTATTTCAGTGCAGGACATTGGATTGCAGAGCTGGGTTATTCTGTGGGGAGCTGCAGTTCATATCCCATGTGTACTTGAATTTGCAGCAGATTTCATCCTAGAACTCTCCAAATTAGATAGAAACTGGGTCTTTTACTTCCATGCCATGCATTGCCATATCAAATACAATCTCTCATTGCTGAAAGAGCTTCCTATTTTTAAAGATCCTTTATAGAATCAGATACACCTTTGAAAAGCATTGTGGCTTTGGAAAATGTTTATTTTGATGACATTTTATTCAACTTAAAAATGCTTTGACCTGCTCTGTTTCTGTGTTCTCATCCCCTCTTTGCCTCCTTTCTCCTCCACTCCACTACCATGCAGGTTCTCAGGTAGTGCAGAAGAGAAAGAATTAACCTGGCTGAAATGTTGAGGGCTAATATTCGTAAGAGTAATGTAAGAGTATGTGATAAGAGTAAGAGTAAGTGGTGTGATAATGGGCAGAGGGGGGAAGGGATAAAATTTAAAAAGTAAGGAAAGGAGAGGGGAGCGGAAGGGCAAGGGCAAGTAAAGAGGAAGGAGAAGGGGAAGCAGAAAGGGAACAGGAAAGGGAAGGGGAAGGGAAGTCTAATCAGGAAACCGGAATTGATGAAGAGACTGACTGATACTCAACATGAATATGGTGGAACCTTATAGGTTGGTGGAACTGGTCTTGTTCGAGAGGCTTGGGTGAAAGAAATTTGGTCTAGCTGGCAAGGAAAGAAAGGGTGGATATGCCTGCTCACATAATATATCAAATATAGTTAGAGGATCATTGCTATATTGTTTTTGTTTGTGCCAATAAAGGTAATTCAGGATTAGAAATTCCAATTTCTGATTTGTTTCCTTCAAGTTGATTAATACATTACTTAGGCTTTTCCTTTTAAGCAGTCTAGGCTTTCTTTTGTTTTGGTTTAGTTGTTTTTTTCAACCTCTGGAGGTACACAACATTCTCTTTTCTGCACCAGTCCATCCTAGAGTTCTCCCATCAGTAATTCAACAAAGAACTCCCATAGCAGAGAAGATAGATTTTTCCATTTTTCCCTATCTTGCCTTAAAAAAGAAGAAAGTGTGCTGTATGGTCAGACATCCATTGGCAAGATCTATTTGGATGCAAGTCAGGTATTTAGTCCAGTCCATTGGGTTCAGCCATGATTCTCTTTAACAGCAGGCACATTATTTATTTACTTATCTTTTATTTATTATTATGTACTTATTTCTTAGAGAGGAGAAGGAAATTAATTACATAAAGTAATTGTTGAAACTGCCCTATTTTTTTATACTTGGAAAGACAGAAGACCAGACTCTTTTGGTTGTAATTCATGTGAGAATGTGCCTCACTTTTTGACAAGTTTAACGTTGATCCTTGGAGACACTCAGTTTGTAGGGTATTAGCAAGAGTGAGCCTCTCTCAGTCACTGCAGGTTTGTAAGTACCTCCATTCTCACTAGAACAAGGCTCATCCATCATTACTTACTGGCTACACAAAGGGAAAAATTAATAGGTAAGAAAATTTATTCCCATCAAGTGTTCTTCTTCCTACCAGAATATTATTGCTGAAGACAAAAACAGTAAAAATCTCTACTTTTATTTATTTATTTAGATTTTCCTAATTTTTATCCAGCATACTCTTTATAATAGGCTTGTTAGTCTGTTTCTTTCTGCAGGGTGAAAGTAGGGAAAAGACGAAGAGTATGTGACATTTCTTTATTTTGTTTTTCTATATTTAAGGTTTTGAGACCCACCCTTTTTTTCCCTTCTGTGTCTAACAAGCTGGGATGCAAATAAAATCTCAAGTGGTTAAATTTAGTCCTTTTGTAAAAATTTCTGTCAACTTAAATGGGGGTCATGTTATAACAAATTCAGCTCTCCCCCAAAACAAAAAATTGATCAGCACCCGTGTCTATACAATAAAGGGCTCATAGTGGTTTGGAGTCTATTGTTATCTGAGTTCTGCCTCCAGAATAGTAACATATAGGACAGCAGGTTTATTCCTACCCCTCCAACCTCCTCTCCTTCTCCCCCAGGTGTTCTGTGTTCCTCTCGTACATCACTATGTACCGGTACTGTCAGCTAAGTGCAGGGTTGAGCCTGTTGAGGATAAGACTCACCATTCACATTTTAAACCCTTGTGCTTGTACTAAAAGGCCATTTCAGCTTGAGCACCAGGGTTCCCTCTGAGAGGAGAACCTAAGCTCCTCTTTATATTGTTTCTGTGAGTTGGGGCACAGGCTGTCTCAAGCATTTTAATGTTCTCTGAAGATAACTGTAGCCCGTATTTTCCTAATATGTTTCCTGAGGTAGGCTAACAGCCAAATTAGAGCTGGCAAGAGAACTGAGAAACGTGCATCGCTCTGCATACTTAAACCTGCTCCCAAGTCTGCCCTGCACTTTGCAGAGTAGCTATAGAAACCTTACAGCTGTAAGAGTCTGAGAAATTACTTCCAAACAAGAATGACATATGACCCCTAACTACTTTTACACTTCTGTTGCAGAAATAAGGAGGAAGGAGGAGCATATTATTCCTCAGCTGTCTAGAACAGCACATTGCTGGTTATTGGATCCTGAAGTACATTCTCTCACTGTCTCTCTTAGCTGTACACTCCTAGTAATGATTCATTAGCCCCCAGACCAGTTGAGGACTTGAGAGGTGCAGAATTGCCTTTAAGTCCCTTTCTCCTCCTCTGTCCACTGTTTCTCCCAGCTTAATAATTGCTAGGAGACCTAATCTAGGATCTGACCCACAATGTGGATGTTAATATCTAGCTTTTAAATTGCTTTCCTTTTGCATTCACACCCATTAAATCCCTTTTCCACTGAAGTGGTACCAGAAAGACTGTCAGTATCCCGTAGATGAGAGTAAGCTTGAAGAGTCCTTTCCAGATTTCAATATTTGGTTTTCAGATGAAAGGCACAAGGGCCAGTTTGCAAAAATTGGCTGCAGACATTAGAACGAGTTTGACTTTTAAGTTCAAAATGAGAAAACAGTAACTTAATAGTTTTTATTCAAAAGTGGGTTTTGCACACATAAACTCCTCATAGCTTTTCTATAACATCTCCTCTTCCTCCTTCCCAGAATGGTTTAATAGCTTCAACTCAGAAATGCTTTGACATTTTTTAAGGCAATACACTTACATTAACACAGCTACCATGGATACCTGAACTTCAACACTGTTCAGTTGCTTGTTGTAGACACTTAATTGTGCTTGCTAGTATTGTGCACCCTCTTGGTGTGTTGCTGCTTACTCAGCCTTGCTTATATTAATAGTGATTCCTTTCACCTACTGAATGTTGATCCTGATAGTTTTAATTAAATCCGTCTTTTCTCAGAAATGCTGCTGAAGTCACACGATGGGACAAATTCTGCCTTTGGAGACATTTGCATACTTCCCACTGAACCCATCTAAGGGATTATGCATGTTATCCAGGGAGAGAATGGAGCCCAGTCTAATGTAAAAACAATTCAGATTCAATTGCAAAAAGAAGAAACATGGAAATGCACCTGAAAAACTGCTGTTTGAGGAGAGGAGATCTAATACCCTTTAAAGAAAAGAAAAATAAAATAGATAAAAGAGGACTATTTGCTGATCTTGAAAACATTTTGGGGGGCTTAATACCAAGCATTTTCATTTTTTCTTTAACAGGTACAAGCATATTTACTGTTTATGAAGCTGCTTCTCAAGAAGGCTGGGTGTTCCTTATGTATCGAGCAATTGACAGTTTTCCCCGATGGCGTTCATATTTCTATTTCATCACCTTAATTTTCTTTCTGGCCTGGCTTGTTAAGGTACTGAACAATTTGTTCTTTTAAACCTGTCTGAAATGTAGATCATATTAGAATTAATTTCTTCTCTTTTATGCTTGCTTTGTGTCAGCCATTTTTTCGTGTTCTTTTTACAGAATGTTTTCATTGCAGTCATCATTGAAACATTTGCAGAAATTAGAGTGCAGTTCCAGCAGATGTGGGGATCCAGGAGCAGTACCACTTCAACTGCCACCACTCAGGTGAAGTGTTCATGTTAGAGCACCCAAATACTGAGATCCTCTGGGGACTTAATTGTTTGTAATTTATGAATGAATAATAAGATATAAATCCCTGTTAATTATTGTTTCATCTCAGTAGGTTCTATTTTATTCAACTTTGCCTATTACCCTGTATATTTTAAGGTTATTATGTGTATTGTCATATTAAATTAAATTCTAGAGTGTATTATCAAAATAGGCTTTCTTTAAAAAGAATAATAGAGGAGACTATAATGTGGTTCTCTAGATGGTTGAGTATGCTATGGTTCCCTTCCCTTGCCTTTCTTCCCCTTCCCTTCCCTTCTGATCCCTTCCCTTCCCTTTCCCTAATTCCTTTTCTTGTGTCATTTGGTGGGTTTGGAATTATAGTTGCAGTTGAATATCACTTTCTGTGCTAAGGCAGAAGAGCTGAAATTGCAGGCTGTAACTGGAAGAATAGAGGTCAGCAGGTAGCTGAAGTGTGTGGGGAACGTGGTCCTGGAATTGAAAAGGGAATACTGAGACGAAGGAGGAATGAGGTGTTCAAGCAATGAGAGAGCCATGCTTTGACTTCAGGTGGCCACAGAAAGTGAGATCCTGGATTTGAAATAATGACTGGGAAGAAACCATGTTAGGAAGGGCACTGGTCTGGGTTCGGGGGTAGAAAAGACTCAGTATGAAAAACAATGGCTAACTGGTTGAGATTTAAACTACCCTGTCATTATTGTAGCAAATATATTAGCTATCCTAAATGTACAAATAGCTAGGCTTTTTCAGTGCTAGTACAGTTTCCATCTATGAGAGGGACCAGTATCAACTGCCTGCAAAAAGCCCTTAGGCAGACAGATATAAGAAACCCACCTATGAGGAAAAATTTTACTAGCTTCTGTAGCTAAAGAGTATTTACTTTCTTAAAACAAAGGATTTAAGTGTCTTCAAAATTATTTATTAAATATTTTGTGGCGTATCTTTGGATATTCTTGTAATCCACATGTAAATCCAGTCCTTTTCTGCCTGCAGCTACACTGTTTGGCCTCACAGATACTTTTTTGGCACTAATTTCCACTCTATATGTGGCTTTGTCAAAGCAGACTTGGTGATATAATTTCAATTTAAAACCTGTTCTCTACCAAAAAGGGACTTTTCCACATGACACAGACTTAGCCTAAGGACCATAATGTTTGTTTCATCCCCGATGTGATATCCCTGTGCCATATAGGTTTAACCTACACACTGAACTAGAGTCTGGAATAGAGAAGTCTCTATAAGGAAACTCAAGAAGCAGCCAAGATTAAGGAATTCCAAGGATAATAGAAACTCCAGAAATAATGTGATCGTGCCAAAGAATATGGACATGTTGAATATCAATAGCACCATGCAGAATAAAAATGGTATGCAGGCTGTAGACAAGTAAATGGTTACTTTGTTCCTGAGTCACTGGCATAATGACTGTAAGGGAAGTTTGGCATAACAGACTACAAAACACATGTTTTTCTCTATTAAGATGGGCAGAAAATTTCTAGCAGCTTTTCTTGTTCAAAGCTCCAAATAAAAGTTCATGCACATGTTTTGTGCATGAAATAACCTTGACAAAAAGCTGCACTATCTTGCTTCATTTGCCCACTTCATAAATCACTAATTACTCCAGAAACTTAGTCCCATAGAAAAGAAAAAAAATATTGGAGGGTTGAAGCTGAAGAGGGGTCTGTGCAGAAGAATGAAAGGAGATTTTCATTAGGCACTTCAACATGGCCCATTAAAACGTGGTACAAAGATGAGTAACTTGGTGCTGATCTGAGTTGTCAACTCTTCCTGGTGCAGAGATACTGCATGAGGGTCCAGCACAATTAGAACCACATTGGTGTAGCATTGTCCCCAGTCTAATGAGCACTTTTCTCAGGAAGGCTTTAAAGTTTCAACCTTGCTGAAATGGCTGTGTTCCAGATGTGACTTCCTTGATGCCAGATGTCAAGAAAAAGGTGGGAGGGAGGTGGGAACTTCACCACGCTTTACTATATAGTATCTGCAGACTCTCAGATGGTGATTAAAAATGCTAGAGCAGCTCGTGTTCTTTCAAGGACACTTTAAAGGACAGTGTTAATCACTTCCAGACACCGTTTCTGATTGTCCTTAAGCCCAGCAGTCTGTGTCTTTTTATGTCCTGATTTCTGAAAAAAATATAATGCTTATAGTTCCAGAGCTTGTGGGTAAAATGTATCACTGTGGTCAAGAGAGCAGTTCTCACTGATGTGGTTAGAGCCAGGATTTCATTCACAAATTTACGACAGTTTTAAGGTTTTGGTAACACTGCAAAATGACTGCGGAGTTAATCTTGATTTACATCTATGCAACAAAAGTAAAGTCTGATCCTTGGAAGTAAAATAATTTTTCCAGTAAAAAATATGACAGTCTGTTGTATTTGTTTGCAAATACACCATGAAATTTATTCTTTGGTCACAATGTCTTTGTGTTTCTTCAGGATAAGCTTATTAAGTAAGGAATTTATTCTGAAAGGGTACTAACGTATAATGATACTGATCACAGATGAATTGAACTGGTTTGTGTGTAAGGACTAATAGATTCACATTACATTTCGTGTTATCTGAGTAAAATTCAGAAACTATTAATGTTGGAATAGGAGCATGATGCTTTTTTCTGTAGCAATAAGAAACATTTGCGTCTTATTTTTACTAACAGTCATCAAAATGTAGACAGGTCCTTAAGGGGAATATAACAGACTTCACTTATATTTATTGGCATGTAAAACATTTCTGACTAGTATTTTCTCTTTCAAGATGTTTCATGAAGATGCGGCTGGAGGTTGGCAGCTTGTGGCTGTTGATGTGAATAAACCCCAGGGCAGAGCTCCTGCATGTCTACAGGTACGACATTGCTTCTTACTAAATCAGTATGTGTAACCAACACCACTGGAATGTTGGCATAAGGAGACTGTGGTGAGAAATAGCACCTGCAATAGTTTTAGTCATAAATTGCCTAAAATCCATTGCTTTCTTCAGTGTAGGCTTGTTCATGGAAAACACAAATCAACAAAGATGTACTACACCCAAAGCCAGAAGGTTAGAAAAATATAGTTGTTATAAAAGCTCGGTCTTGTGTGCTCATGAGATAAAGGTTTTAGAACATTTTTATTATATAAAATAATATAAATGAGCCTACTTTATCTACCAGACTTTATGTACAAAACAACTTCACTCCTAAGTTTTTCACAACCGACAGGCTTGTTTATTAAGTGCAAAATACAATAACATACACCAAGAAGCATGACTAAACATAAGAAACACAAAGCTACCTCATTCCTATATTGAAAATGAGGTCACTGATGAACGGGGAATACACATGTAGCTACTAAGCCATATAGTGTTTGAAACTTCCAGATTTAGTATTCTCATTTTGATATCAGTGGGGTTTGATATCAGCTCTACCTTCCTTGTTTAAATAAACCAAGACTAAGATATGTAGTGTTTTTAGAAATCCCTTTGTAAGTTAAAGAATAATACTTCTGGGTAAAACAGCCTTGCTTCAGAACAGAAAACCAAAGCTACTATAGCAATCTGATAGCATGATGTTTGCTAGCCGTTTTGGTAATGTTCATTTTAATATGTAAGCTAAAGTACACAAACATGTTGGCGGCATGAACTTAGCGGAACACTAAGCTGGCAAGCACCTTTCAGCTGCTCTTGAACAAACTGTTTATTCTCAGATCTCTCTGCTTTGTCAGACTTCTGGCATGTATTTAATTTTAGCATATGCTTTAACTGATGACTTCTCTTCTCAAACTAAGTTAATTTTGAGAGCAATTGGAATATCATTTATGATGGTCTCAAGTAACAATCTCGGGTATGGGGATAGACTATAGTTAAATTCACAGTGAAGACTCCTCCAGATGAAAGTTGAAATAGCATCTGACTTAAGCTGTTCTGCCTTTGTCTGTAGTACTGCATTTTCTCCCATTTCAAGAATCATGGGAACACACGGTAAATTGTGTTCCAGGGAGCATAAACCTCATGGTTTATAAACTGGGTGCTGTAACTTTTTATTCTTGCAACTCAACTGGCAGTTTTCATCTCGTCCTTCATCCTTCTATGAAACATCTGCCGAGCCTCAATTAAGCTATGGCCTTGCTGGAGGTCAGTGACAGCCAAAGGAAAACAATGTCTTTTAGTAGAATAGTGCCTGAAATACACTATGTGCTTGTGAAATATTGACTAAAAAACAGCCTAAAGAAAGCAAAATCTCAAAGTCTCATACATGCGTGCACCTTTATTCATCTCACTATGCATTATTGTTTCATTTCTGTCAATCCCTATGTAAAAAGACAATAGACCTTTAAAAAAGCCCGTATTTTTAAAGCCTTTGCAGTATATTGAAAGCATTCTTTATGCATGAAGTACATACTGAGGGATTTCATTGTTATTTTTTAGGATTTGGGTTTTTTTTTCCTTAAGAGGAAAGTGGTACATAGATCTGAACCAAGGAAAGAATTAATCAGATTGAAGAATATACATTCTACCTTTAGGATATGTTCAATTAATAAGCATTCTTCTGAACTTTATTGGCTAAGTGTACTGTCATTCAATATCCTGTGAAGGATGGAGTTCTCAAAAAAAGGTAGTGAAGACTCTCTATTGCCCTGTATCATTTTAATTAAATTTCATAGTAAATTTGGTTTTATTAATTCCTCTCTGAGCTGTTTAAGTATTACTACTCCAAATACAAAAGGGAACACTCATTAAAAGTCCTCTTTCAACAGTAACATGGATCTGTGCTTTGATGAAACTGCTTATTCAGTGGATTCATGTATTTATAATTTACTTCCTCAAACAACTATACTGTGCATTGGGAGAGGAAATGACTTAGCAGCTAAGGAACTGGAAAGGGACTGTGGAGGTTTGGGTTCAATTTATTGGCCAAGCACAAATTTCCTGTAAGCTTTGAATGAACTGCTTTACAGGTATCTTAGCTTTAGTTCATTTTCTGTAAGGTGGTGGCGTATCTCCCTACCAGACGTAACAACTGTGGAGTTTAAACTTACTATGTAAGATTGGCCAGTAAGATGGGCATGTTGTACATAAGTAGGCAAATAAATACATCTAGCTCTCTAATGTTGAAATAGATACATCCAGCTCTCTAATGCTGGGAGTGATGAGGACAAGAATAACGGAATTTGTGTGCTGCATGTAACATAAAAACCTCTCTAATACAGATACTGCAAAACACTTCACACAGACTAGCTGGATTTGTCAGGGTTTGTCTTTTGTACAACTCATACTTACTCCCACAGACTGGTTCAGGAGTGTCTGCCTGTGTCTCACACAAACATGGCACTATTGCACCAAACTGTGCAATTAAATAAAATGAATAAGCTGACAACCACATCTTTACACTTCAGGAGATCTGCAAAAAGGGGAGTACAGAGAATTTTCAGAGAGCTCCTGATCAGTGAGTTGCATGCCTAGGTATGTCTAAACTGCTTGGCAGTGGCACAGGGCTTCCCAGAGCATCCCATCTTGTCTTGCCTGAGAGCCCATGTTCCTTCCTAGTGGGAGTGTGACGTGCAGGCATGAAACAACCAGCATGTTGGTTATATAGATCTGGGATCTGCAAAGGGCTCCTGTATCCAGTAGCATAGTCGTTAAAAGTAAACAATAATAAGACTAAACCATGACAGATGGGCAAGAAAGATGGGCTTTAACAGCTGTTTTAGAACTTTTAACTCAGACACCTACCTACTCTGTTCTCTCTAGCTCTTTAGAACTGGCTGGAAGTGGCAACGTGAAAAGTTAGTAACAGTATGGTTTTTGATTTTGACTTGCAAATCTATCCTAATGTGGGGTAAAGAGGCTTTTATTTCAGTATAATGGCTTTATATTTATTGCATTTTTCTTGTAAGTGTTCCCAAAGGTGCTTTGTGGTCTTTTGTTACTTATTCTTACTGTTCCCCATGACTGGCATTGATTTTAAATATTGATTTTCTTTTGTCACTGAAAAATAATCTTTGTGTTTTCCATTTTAACATGAACCATTTGGCATGAATGCATGCTGAGGAACCCACATTGCCACATTATTTTGCTGTTGTTGATATTACTTTAACAGATTGTAGTGTGTTAGAACTTCCTGCCTACCATGATTTACTCCTACGAGCACAGTAGGAAGCTCTCAGTTCACAAATAAAGTAAAGCTGAGCACCAGGTTCCAAAAAAAATCCTTTAAAAAAACTCTTCAGGGATGTATTTACCCTTTTAATCCCCTGGTAAAGGCACATTGTATTTTTTATTATTACTTTCCTGTTAATTTTAGAGGTTGTTGATGTTTTTATCACTCCTTCCTTCTTTTTGTCTTCCAGCCCTCTAAGACTTGTAAACTATGCATGCTGGTTTAAAGATGAACTGAAAAGTTTTAACTTGCATATATCTTCCTTGAAACTGATTGATATTACTAGCACCAAGGCACTAATGACATCTTCAGTCTTCTCAGTACATAGATTTGTAATGAACAGAGAAAGTCCAGAACTGTGGTCCTGTGGAGACCAATGAGCCAGACAGTAATTGCATGTTTGTACTAACATTTTGGGGTCATATGTCCAGCAGAAATAGAACTCACAGCTGGAGATGAAATGGCATTTAGAAAAAGCTTGGGAATACTCTGTGCAATGTATAAGCATGAATGGAAATGGTCATCTACTCCAAACTTTACATGCACTTCTATTCTGATAGTAATGGAAAGTCTTCCACACTTTAAAAATATTGTATTCACTTTTAATCATTTGTGCTCTGTCTAGGGAATTAATAGAAGGTCACAAAGCTATGATCTGAGCAACCAAGTGACATTGTGATTACAGTGCTCTTGAATATAGGATTAATGTCAGATTTTTAATTGTATCTTTTTTCTCCTCAAAAAGTTGGTCCTTCATGCTATGGAATATTATCAGAATGTGTATATATATTACAGAATTTTAGAAAACCTTGACAGGGAGGACAAAGAGATCAAAAGTAATATAGAAAGACAAAAAACATATGGAAGGTGAGGAGGTGAAGACATAATCAGAGAAGCAGGAACTGACTGTTTTAGAAGTACCATGATGGACACACCAAATGAGAGAAGGAGAAATGAGAGAAAACTGTATTTAGAGATTTTCACTGCCAAAGTAACAAAAGAGAGCACAAACGGGTTTTCCTCTCTTCCCTTTCTTTGAAAGTAAATATTGGTGAACCAGAAAAGTGTGGTAGTCTATTTATAGACTAATTTACACTTTTGCCTAACTTTTGAAGCAAGCAAAAGGTATGCCTTTTCATCCCTATTCTCTTTTCATGTACAGTGGCTTTCAATAGATCTGTTACATAGGCAGATGATACATTTCTTTAAAGTAACTGAAGCCCCCTCTTACAGTGAAAGAAAAATCCTCTGCTTCAGTTGGCTGAGATTTAGTTTTAGCTCAAATAAGTAATCAGAAGCAGATTAAATAATTCCCAGTCCTAAACTTCAGAGGCTGATATTTAAAAATATGTACATTTTTCTATGTTCTGTTCTTGTTTAGAAAGCCTAAAAGTTGTATCAGTTAGCAGAAGCTTGGATAGTTCAGTGATGTATTTGGCACTGAAATAGGACTGAAAACCAACCTTATTAGTTTTGCTTAGGAGACTCAGGAGCAGAATATGCAAAGTGTAAAATAAAAACAAGCCATTCAGTTTTGGTGGGGTAAAAACTGTGAATAAAAATGAGGTGGAATAGAAGACTCTTTGGGGAAGCTAAGCCTTTTAGTGACAGAAGAACATGCACTAATAACGCAAGTCCAGCCGCACTCCCTACCTTCATTTGCACATAGCAGGGTAGCAAGTTGTGGACATTATGAAATAAAGAGACTTCCAGTATTTCCATTTGTACAGAGGGCTGTGGGAAGAAATGATGAAATTGTGGTGAACGGAGAGGGGTAGAAATTCCATGGTCTGGCTAACTCTCAGAGTCTGGGTAGGGATTCAAAAAATGAGCAGTCATTAATCGTACACAGTGTTTCACAACTTTATCTCATTTCACAAGCTGTTACCGTCTTCCACTGTCTGCTCTCCCCCTTTTTTCGAGAGGTTTTAACCAATGGCAACTGAACAGGCAGTGAGTTTACTCCTGAGATGCCTCAGTTCTCTGTCTCATCTTGTAATGTAAACTGGCATCCGCTTAAGTTAATGTTAATTACATCAAGTTATGAACTCAAACAGTGGAAGTGGTTACTGTCCATTTAACTGGAGAAAGGACTAGACAGACCAACTATAATGTAAATCATGTTTTTCTTCTGTAAATGAACTGCTAGGACATTGAGAACTGGTATCTTTTTTTGATATGACTTTAAAAGATAATCCCATAATGCCAGAGAGTCAAACATATTTTGCCCATATACATTTTTATTTGCATGCTTAAGTTTGCCATTTTTGACCAAGAGGGGCCTGAAAAATAATGAGGCTTATGATCTAGGTATTGGAGTACTCATAAAACCAGCAGACAAACAATGCATTTTTCTTATTTCCAAAACTGGCCAGTACCAGAAATGGGGCATCTCTGAACGTCTGCATACACCATTTATGCCACATTGCTCTATCTTGAACTCCAGTAATCATTCATTAAGGAATTCCTGAACTGGAAGTTAAATTTAGACCATTATATTTAGTACCCATTCATGGGTTTATCACCTATGAATTTGTCTAGCCCTTTTTCTAATCCATGTACCCTTTTTGGCTTCCAGAACATCTTGCAGGAACAAGTTCCATTAAGTATATGGCATTTTAATTTATTACATTTCAGGAATTAATTTGCTGATTTTGCTGAAATTGATCAGAAATAACAAGAAGAGTGCAAAGATTACAGGTTGCAATTTTGAGATGGATGCACCTTTTTTCTATAAAAAAAAGTTTAAAACTACAAAACTCAGCAATGGCAGGATCACTGGCTGTTGTAACCTGCAGTCGGCAGCAAGAGGATGGCAGGCATGAGTGTCTGAAGACTATAAACATCAGGTATGAAGGCTAATTTTTTTCTGTGTGTATAAATAGAATTATCAGTGATAAGGAAACTTCAGAAAGGGAAATTGACATTTAAGATCAAGAAAGGCTATTAAAAGAAGACACTGGTGTCTTTGGAGAAAAGCCCATCATTTGTAAGAGCACTTAAAAATCTCCCATGGGTAACTATGGTAACTATCTGGCATTGACAAACATTAATTAATTTAATGCTTATTAGACTCTTATAATAATTTTCTCTATGCTTCTACTTCTCTGCGGTAGTATACATGCATCTAAAAGAAAACTTATTTCAAGAGGGTACAGAACTGCATCCATATTTCCAGCCTGTAAGAAGTAGAACCTGCTAAGGTTTTCCATCCCAAATTTGCTAATCCAGAAAGCCAGGCAGTAGATTAGACATTTCTTCTTCATTAGAACCCCATAGGACTCACAAGCAAGATTGGGACCCACTCCACTGTGTTTTGTAAGTAGTGATGTGATGGCCACCATTCAGGAACAGAAGACTAAGCCAATACTCCAAGGAATTGTTTTTTCCATCAAGGCCATGCAATTGTACAGAAATACACAGTCTAATATTTGTAATCCTCCTCCTCTTAGGATATATAAACAGCACAACATGACCTTTTCTCCATCCTAGAGTTCATAAGGAATTTATTTGAAGGAAATTTTCAAGAAAAGAACTTATATATCATCTCCCAAAGGAGCAAGAGAGAAGTGATATTTGCATTCATAGCAAGCCTTCTGCACTAACCTGATCCTCTTCTCTCTCTGACATCACTAGGAGGTCTTAATCTCAGCTAGGTTTTCAGGTACAACTTTCAGCTTCAGGGACTGCCAGACTACAGTCTGTCCATCAAGGCAAAGAATAAATAAGCATGCATGCTTGGTAAAATAAGCATGCATGAGATACAGACAAACAGGATCATGTTACCTGACCAGTAGCCTTTCTTGCCTGACAGTCTCCTAAGTCAAATGGCAAATCTGATCTTGGCTGATCAGGAGTCACAATTTCTCTTTTGCAAAAGTTCAGGTGAATTCAGATCTTTTAATCATGCTTCCGTTCCTTCCTTCCTTCCTTCCTTCCAGTCTCTCTCTTATTCTCTCTCTCTTTCTTACTCTCTATCTTTCTCTTTTTACTCTTTTTCTCTTTCCTTCTCTCCCTTCCTTATTCTTTCTTCCTTTTTCTTTATTTTTTTCTCTCTCTTTTGCTCTTTCTTGCTTTCTTGCCTGCCTGCCTTCTTTTCCTTTGTAACCAGTATAAATAAGCACATATGCTAACCATGAGTTAGAAATATAGTTCTTCTATGTTCACAGTTTCTTCTCCATAGTTTTCCATTTACTTGCTGAACTGTCTGTTCATGTTCATTACAACCTGCTAAGTATATGGTTAGCCACAATTTATAGCAATCCAGCCGCAGAAACTAAACAAAAAGAAAGAAAAACCATTATTGATTTCCCTGTTTTACATTTGAACAAATAAGTTTCATCAACATGACTTCCTCAGCTTGCACATGCAGTTTTCTTGCAGACTTTCAGGGTATCAGAATCCTGTGGCAAAGACAACACAGATAGGGGTTAAAGTATAATTTGAGCTTATAAAAGGATGGTGGTTTTCCTTGGCAGTGGTCTTTATTAGATGAGGGCTTGCTGCAGTAGAAAACATGTTCACGTAAGGCCCTTGGCATCTTCTTGGGAGATTTAGGATGGAGTATTTGGAATTTATCTGAAGCAGTATGTTTTCAAAAATCTTTGTATGTCAGAGTTGTGGAAGCCTTGGCTGACACTTAAAATCAGTCAGGATCTCTGAACTTCCCCTTATTTTTGAACAAGCCGTTAGAACTTTGTGTGTGACCCTGATTTTCAAATGAGTCTGCAGAAAAGCTTTCTGCTCCATATATAATAAGTTTTCTGCAAGGACTGTATATAAATATTGACCGTCTTTCACACAGGCTTACATGGTTCACTCATAAAGGAGAATTACATAGTAACATTGATTTCTGGCATCATAGTCAAATTAATAAACCAAAAATCTCCCACAATATTCTACATACTGCAAGTTGTTATAATATTTTTAAAGACTGCTTAGGCTGTGTTTTTTTATTAACCCAAGTCTTTTTGCTGTGATCTGAATAGGCTGAGTGGACCATTTTTTTAACATGATCTTTTCAGTGATGGACTTCAATATAGCTTGTACTTATAATTTGCACTTACAATTTGGGGGGCACATCAGTGTCAGTGGGTTATAAAGACTATTCAGCAATGCCACTGAAATTAAAGTTCAGCTGAGTTTCCTTTAGAAAATTTTATTTCTCGTGTTAAATATGTCCAGTGTTTCAAATCCCATCAAACTGAAAACAGGTATTTAAATTGTCATGTAGCTTTTTTGTGTTTAGCACAATTATAGCAATCAAAGTGTTGGAAGCAGCAGCAGCAGCATGACTTCCTTTAGAACTGTAACTTGGATGACAAATCTGAACAAAGTGGAAGACTGCAGGGATATTTTTTCTTCAAGTGAGTTGTTCCCCCCCAACATTTTCCATATTTCTAATATTTCTCTAAGAAAAATCCTTTTTCACTAGAACTTCATAAGTACATCATGTACTACAGCTCTGTAAGTTATTGGATTGGCCGTCAATGCTCTTTTTAGATTGTCGAAACTGAGAAAAAATCACTTTGCAGTATCTTTTTGTTACTGTTGGGATCTCTAATCCCTTGGATCCTTCAGTAGTCAGTGGAGAGGGTGATTTAGATGGTGAAAGAGAGAATTCACATGTTGGGTGCTGAATTGCTTCTTGTGTTGTCTGTATTTCTTCATTGTCAAAAGTAGGCTACATAAACTGTGTGGCCTTCTCAGCACCTCAGTGAAGCTCCTGAGAGTAAGTGGGATGATTCTGGGCTAATAGGTGTTTGAACAAATACTCTTTTACTTTTAGTAAATTCTGAAATATCTAAGTGGCTCTTTCATATTCAGATGAAAATTTTCATGAATATATCTTGAAAAAAAAAAACTGTGGGAAGAGTCTTTGCCTTTTCTTATCTTATCCTTGGCATTCTGATATTCTGGACACTAACTCTAACTTGTTTGAGAATCAGTAGGGTCCTGATTCATCTCATGTATCTTTAAGCACTTAGCTGAGATGCAGAGTTAGGAGCATAGTGGCATAGGGTCCTCATGTAGCCGATGGAAAGAGATGGGCATTGCCAGAGGGCAGCTGAGTATCTCTGTCTGATGGTGTCCATTGCTCTACAAACTGCACTGGAGTGGAGGGGGTTGGTATTCCAATTTTAGGTGTGCCACTGGTGTTGGGGTGAATCTGTAAGGCCAAAGTGTGTATCTCCATTTTTTCCAGTAGTCCCTCATGATCTATATGTATATATGTTTGAAATGCAGATTTAAAACAAAATCAAGGCCTGATTCTGCAAGCATGCATGGCTTGATTTTTCAGAACTATTTTGCACTTGTTAAATTCTCCTGTAATCAGTAAAAGTTGCAGGTACCTAGAGTTTTGAAAATCATGTTTCTTTATCAGAAATTTCATTGCCATAAATGCAGTTTTTATGCAGAGAGGTATATGTACAATCAGGCCCAAGTCTCCCTCCTTTATACTTTGTGAGCTCTTAAAATACCAGCTTGAGAAAAGTGTCTTCAGCTGACATATGCATTTTGACAAGCTAGAAGGCTGCAGTACAGCGCAGTGCAATAAATTCAGATCTTCAAGCAGATTCCCTCACAGTTTTGCTGCCTCTTCCTATGATTCCCTTTCCTTCCTATGCTTACCTCAAATCTTTGAAAAGAGGGACTTTTGGGACTAACAGAAGTGAAGAGGAAAGCTAGCAATGTGCAGTATGGAAGAAGGAGACCAATTTTGTTGGTGTTTGATGTATGTAAACTGAAAGCACATGTTTGCAGCCATTCTTCTGCATAGATGTACTTTGATTTCTGGCCTGAGACTTAGCTTGGTATTCAGGGTGAATATTTTGCAGTTTGAGGTCTTTTTTTTTTTTTTCTGTCTGTTATTTTAATTCGTGCACACACACACACGAGTCATTTTATGTCCCTAACTGTCTCAAAGCTTTTGGACGCTGTATAAAACTAAACTGATTGCATTAAGTGCATGCACTTCCTTTTATAAATTCTTGTTATCTTTACTTTGTTAATTAAAAAGGGCTATGATGGATACCTTGCCCCAGGGTCATCTGACTTGGACCAGGATAAATCCATACTTCCTAGAGCTATCCTTCTCTAGAACAGATTGGTCATGTCGATTTTATGTAGCACTCGACCCTTGGTCTCTCCTGGGCCTGTGTGGTGCCCGTGTCCCTCAGGCATAATTATTTCTCTGTGCATTTTTTTCAGTTCTGAATATGCGAAATAATATGAGGGATGTGTTGCAGCTCACCAGAATAGTAGTTTTATGGTCTGATACTGGGGTCATACATTGCATGCTGTTAGCTTTGACATCTGCACAAGTGAGGTTGTCTAAGGGCGCAAAGCCTTTTATGATGTTAGAGGATTGTACAGAATGAGGGGAGCCATGCTTGGGTATTGTTTTGAAGAGAACTAACTGAAGAGATCTAAACCAGAGCCATGTGCCCAGCTAACAATTAAGCACAGTGGATATGGTCATCAGTTTTTGTAGTTCCTTCTTGGCTTTCTTTCATTTAGCAGAATAAAATTACCAGCCGGTGCCAAAGTATGAATTTTCCTCAGCTGAAAACTTTTTAAAAATTAAAAAAAAAATTTTTTAATTAAAAATTCTTTCCTAACACAGAGAGAGAAAGGATACAATACAATACTTAGATGTGGGAAACAAACATGTCTGAGTGTTAATGCTGAGTGTGTTAAAAGGCATGAGTAGGTAGGATAGAAAACCGGGATAGATAGAAGGGAATAGGATATACTTTATATGGTACAAAGCAAGTTTGACTAAGAGTAATAGGATAAGATTAAGAAACAGAAGATGTATGGCTAACAATGAGATGTTCTAGGTTCTATGGAGGAGCTTGTGTGTTTGCAGGTAAGTGTCCTCCTGTGATTGTTTTCAGGCTAGACAGGAGAAAAGACTTGACAATTATCCCGCATTGGTAGGGATAAGGATGTGATATAGTAGATGCTTCTTTTACTCTCTTATATGATCAGAAAGGAAAAAATGAATCACAGCTGACATGCTGGTGCTCAACTATTTTGGATTTTCTCCCGAGGTTTGCTTTTTTGTGTACACAAGGAGCCTTGACCTCTTCTTCCAGCTCAGCTCAGTGCCAGAACTGTCATATGCACTTCCTTTTCTCAGGAGTCAGGACACTTGGCAAAACATAGCATATTTCTAGCTACAAATAACCAGTCATTCCTATGGGCAGGATTTGACTTACTTTAGGTATTTAAAATGTAGATATCCAAGTATAGTGGAGATACAGAAGGCTTCTTTCTCTCCTCTCTCAGAGGAGAGAAATAGGCACCTTCAGCAGAGAGTTTTCTTGCTCGTTGTGACATACAATTTTTATGATTTGGTAGGCCTAGACCCACAATGTGATATTTTGCATTTAAATTACAATGCTTTAGAATTTTTCATACTTGCTTTCCATATTTAATCTTCAACTCAGCTTTCGAATACTAGCCATGATAAGCTTCCTAAGGAAACTCTACTGTGTGTTATTGAATAAAGCTGGAGCCTTCATTCTTTAAGTGCCAAACATACCTGTTGTATATAATCTGTATGTTGACATTTTATTAATTGCACAGTGCTCAAAGGGTATATAAATCATTTCCTGTTCTCTGTCATAGACTTTTCAGAAAAGTTAAACTCAGGAAAGCAGATACATGCACTAGTGGGCTTGTTCTCAGAAGCTGTTTTGCTACAAAGGCTGCGAACGCTCAAAAATAGATAGCAAAGTTGGCAACACATGTGCTTGTGCTTCTTTCTTTACTTCTGGCTTCCACTTCCATCTGAAGGATCCTAGATATTCAAAGGAGGAAATGGAACATTAACAAGTACATGTTCATTTGAACGAGTCAATAATTAACCCATACTTATGCCATTAATTAGTAAAAGCAGACTATATACCCAGTTCCCTCCCTCATGCTCTCTTTATCCACATACAGTTTTGCCATCCAGTCTGTTACCCTGCTGGCTTCAGAACCATCATCTTAGTTATCTTCTCAGATTTCTTTGATATTTTCTAAGCCATTTCTCTGCTGCTGAGAAGCTGCCTCCTGCGCATGGTTATTCACAAGAGGCCTCCATTATTTTTACTGTGAGTCTCAGGTCACTCAATCTTACCCCTTCTCCAAAGTAAGATTTCATAGTTCTGTATAGCTTAGAAGCTGTCCTTAGCCAAGGCTCATAAACCTTCACTGTTCAGACCAACTCTCCTTTATCTACCTAGTTCCTGTCACTCAAGCATACACATGCTGCATCACGATATACTTGCTGCTTCACTCATATGCACTGACATATATACACCCTTACTCATATCGGTTATTGAAACAGAACAGAAATAAAGCAAAGAACTGTAACAGCCCTCTGAGCAAATTGTTATGGGTGAGCAATCCCATGCTTTGCTTCTGGAGGTTAATCTGAACTATTTCTGCTGGTAGAGGTTGTAATTTTCTGCTGAGTGCATGCCTTTTTGCAGCTTTGTGGGGCTGAAATAGCTCCCATATTGCTCTTTCTTTGCACAAATTGCATCTCTTCTAGTTAAAAGAAACAATGTTGTGTATTGCTAAGAATCAGGCAGGCTTCAGGCATACCTAACCACAGTATAAGCATTTTGCAGAGATCATGGTAGAGCTGTTGTCTGGGCACTGTTGGTGGGTATTGTTCCACCAGATCTTAATAATAAATATTCTGCTAAGCACATTCAAAAATAAGCATGTTTAAAAGGCAGTTAATAATTTAATAATTTAATAAATTGAATAAATTCAATAAATCTGCCAGTTTTTCTCATATTTGTACATTAATGCTTTTAAGCGAATTTCCCCTTTTCTTCTTTAAAATGATTTTGTTGAACACAAGTCTGAAATACCAGTAGCACTGAATAACAAAACAAACAAGAAAAAAAAAAAGCTATGACAATAAAGACACAGCCTTAAGGCACAACCACCGAGAACTCAGTACACAACTACAGTTCTGAAAAGCATGGCGGGACATGGCAGGCTACTCACTTGAAATTCACATTTTCACTTGATATCAAGTCAAATGCCTCTAAAATGAGGAACACTGCAGTAATGATTGGCTATGAAAAGTTCAAGTGGCTCGCTTAGCATCACAAAGGAGGTTTTCAGCAGACATAGAGATGGAATTGTTCAGCTGCCTTAATTATGAAATCATCCTTCTCTGTATCCTTATTCACAGGGTACCTCCCAGGATTTTGCATCCACAGAGGTGGAACCTCCAGCCCCTTCCAGTGCACTGAAAAGTTCAGGAACCTTGTTGAGAACTTGTGTGACCATGTCATTGTAGACTGTGTCATAGTACTTACACACCAGGCACAGACAACCTTAATTCCAGCTTTTTGTAACTGCATAGCTTTGTAAATTTAATAGTGTTCCATTATTGTCAGATTTACTTTTAACAGGTAGTAATTTTCAGCTAAGATGCTATTAAACTTATAGTCCCTCATTGTGTTTCCTGAATACCAGTAGTTTATTTAGCAAAAAATCCAGTTCAGCAAACTTGGGCACATGTATAATTCTCATTAAAGTCACTGAAATGCTTAAGGATTTTTTTGCCTAAGTCCCCTTACTGATGCCTTTGGGATTGTCTGTGGAAGTGTAGGGATGCAGGTATGGTTGGGACTCTGCTTCATGCTACATCTTGTAGTGGATGGTGTTTGTTTTACTTGTGTGCTCCCCCCCAGAAGAATTCCCCTGAGGGAAGGGAGCAGTGGTCTGCTACTAACCATGCTAACAGTGAAGATGGTTGCAAAGAGTTGTTGAATTGATGTTGTTTAAAAGCTTTTTGGTCTTTTTAGGGCAGCTCTGTCTAAGAGAAAGGTCTGGGCAGATTCATCACAAAAGCAGTAACTGACTTGGGGTCTGCCAAGGAATGCTTTAAAGAGAAAACTGAAACTGTAAAATACAAAGAGCTCTCAGGTTATCTCAAATGAGCATTCTCTTAAAAAATGAAGCAATGCAGTTTAGCTTCAAACTACAAATTGTAAGAATAATATTCAATATATTTCAATTATGTCAGAACAATTTTCATTCTCTGTTCAAAATTCTGTCCCCAAACCACCATCATTTGGAAACTTACTTTTGACTTGGAAACTTACTGTTAAGGTAATGTAAAAAAAATAAAAAACAGGTACAGAGATAACAGTTTGGGCTCCCCAGTCTTTCAGGTGAATGTTCTGAGGCAGATTGTTACACATTCATTGAGCTGCAAAAACTGATGACTCACTGCTTCTGGATGGGGTTTCTGAAAGGAAATTGGTGGGGAATTCTCAGTGCTTCCTAGAGCTACGTAGAGTCCAGTGCTATGTTCAGAGACCTTGTTCTACCTATCCCTCAGAGAAGGGCATCCACTGAGGAGGAAGGGGCATGTGATAAGGGCAGTGTTTTACCTTTTTCCCTCCCTCTCTTCCTCCAGATTTCCTCTCTTTCCATTTGGGTGAAGTGCAGAAGATAAATAGTAGAACCCTGGCACCATCAAACTCAGCAAGAGTTTTGCCACTGGCTGCACTGGGGAAAGATTTTCCCTCTAATGTTCTGAATATACAATATTGTTTTTTGCAGTCATTAAAAAATGGCAGATTGAAACCAATCTAAATGTCAAACAGACTTCAAATAAATAGAAATATCATAAACCCATGAGGCAAAAGGAACATTGCTACTGTTCCTCTGTAAAAATAGACAGACTTTAGGGGCGGGGGGGGAGGCTGTGTGGGAGAAACTGGTTGTTTATTTCTCCCAGCTATAAATATAATGAAAAAAAGCAATTTCTTCAGTTTACTATAGTTGTATTAAATGTATTTTACGGCTTATGTTTAACCTTGAACACTATTTCTACACTGTTGCCTAGTTCTTGGAATTAATAATATACTGTACTTCAGTAATTCCAAGAAGTGTTTTGTACCTATTAATTTAATTTCCTCAGTGGAACTTGTGTCTAAATCCCCTAACTGCCTTGAAAATCTTGATCTCTAAGACTCTTCCAGATGTGACTCTACCATGTTTTCATAAACCAATAAGGACCTTATGTATAAACAGATAAGTGTACATACAAGACACACCAAGAATGCTGCAGACTGACTTACTCATTTTTGTGATAGGATTGTAATTATTAAAATTTTTATTAAGCAAAAAACTTCTGGAACTTGCATCATGAAAGGACAGTAGTACCAATGGTTATGTATCATCCAGTGTAGTTACAGTTGCACATCCTTTGGAAAATTGTCTGCAGTAGTGCTGGCACTTAGGTTACTTATTCTCAGAAAAAAAACCACATTTTAAGTCAATGCACAGCTTAATCTTTATACACCATTTCTGTTCAGTATTAATCATGAATGTACAACCAGTAAGGTTAAAGCTACATACTGTTTTTTTAGGAGAAGAATAAGATATGGTATGAAAAGAGTGAATAACAGAATATAGTTGCAGTTTAGAAGGGGATGAAAGGAGTAGCGGATACAGTTTTAATTTAAATGTTGTTTTTATCCTTAGCACTGGTGGGATATGCTGTTTAGCAACATTAACTGGGAATTATTTTAAAAAATGCTTAAAAGCCTTAGGGGTGGTAATGAGAGAGAGGGAGAGCAGATATTTAGGCATAGATCTTGTTAAAAGTGGTTGTACAGACATAGACATAGAAGGAATAGATTTTTTTTTGCCCTGTCATAGGAGTCTTTCAATTAAATGTGCTGGTCTGAGTTGATCACCCTTGGGCACTCTATAATCAGCCAAAAGAGACATCTACAGAAAGTGATTCATGTCATTTTAAGATAGCCATTGATGATAGCTCAAAGCCTAGTCATTTAAATGTCCAAGATTTCAGTTGCATTCACAGTTCAAATACGAAATCACATAATGAGCTAATATTTTTTCAGTAGGCCCTGCTCTCAAATAAGTACAAAGACCCATAGTGACATTAATGAAAATTGTGGTGACATTAATTAAAATTGTTTGGGCACATTCTAATTTACAGTCATACCAAATTTAATCTACTAAAAACAAAATTCTAGTTAGCCAAAGCTGAAAATTGGACATATAGATCTATATAGGTCCTAATTCATTGGTACGTAGACTAGCATATTAATTCAGTATACTCCAATATGTTTGTATCAGTGCCCACAGTTCCCTTTAAAGAATTTGTATAGGGTAAAAATACACTGGTGAATTACAAATAGCTGTTCGATTTTGGATGTCTTTCAGTGGCCATAATTAAAGAGATTCTTTTGAGTAAAGACAGATAACTTTCTTAAAGCTTGATATAATTAAAATTACATATTTATAACATTTATAAAACAGCTAAGATTTCTAGATTTTCCTGTTTTTCCAGGATGACTGCATAAACAGAAAAATTACATTATGGTCTGTATTAATGCAATCATTTTAAAAAGTGCTATAGGTCTTCTCTACTTAAAAAAAAATCAACTGATGATTTTCAAATAAAAGAACATCTAAATTCGCAAGACCTTGCATCAGTATTGTCAGATGTTATTAGTTTGCTTTATCATTTAATTACAGCATTCTTCTTTCCTCAAGACTCACAAGATACCGTATAATTCCATTGAGAATTATCAAATAAGAATTATATATTACAAATATAGGACAAGAGAATTTTCCTACCAAAGGATATTCCTTTGTTGTTCAAAAAATGTTTGATGCTAATATTTTTTAAAGAAATCCTTTGAAGTTAACTTCAATAGAAACTCTTACTATACAGACCAAAAGAGATGTAGTTTACTAATTACCTGCTTCATTTTAATTTAGTGTATATCAAAATCATTTCATAATTATAGATTTTTTTATTAATTAAACTTTCTAAAGCCGTTATATGTGCTGATGGCAAACTTTTAACCTGCCTTCTATTTTATTTAAATTTCTTTCATTTCAGTTTTCACCTTCATTTAATATTCTACATGTTTAAGCAAATAGTACAGTCACCAGTTGAAGAGCAAGAACTAGAATTGAGGCTTGCATGAGTCCTTATCCTGGAATGAGCTTCACAATCTATCAGGGACAATTCCCTTACTGTTGCCACCCAGGGTTCTCTCTGGTATTCTTAGGAACTCACCATAATATTGAACCCTTTGTTCTCCTTTGCTTCTATTCTGCTGTTCTGTCCTTCAGCTGCTGAGATGATAAGATTACCTGCTTCTCAGCACATGTGCTTTCACATGCGGTAAATATTTTTGAAGTGGAAATATATGAAGGACATGTAGGAGTCATTTTTGAAAGGATAGGTTATATGGAGAAGAGCATTGTAAGAGTTCAAGAATTTGTGAGAGGGGAAAATTATGTATTTTCTTTCCTCTCCCTTACTTAATCAACCTCTTTCTATTGTCAGTATTCAGGGCATGTCCCTGTAATAGCATGGATTAAAATTCATCATTTTGATCCAAAATCTCATATTGCCTTCTGTGTCTTTACACTTTTCTCAGTCCCAACAATTTTGCTGTTATCCCGTCCATTTCTAACAGCTCTCAGCAAAGCAGCTATTAATTAGGTGTTGTCAAAACCTTTAGTGTTGCAAGTCGGCTCTATCTGCAACTAAGCTGCTCTTCTAGTTTAATGGGTACAGACGAGCAGAAGCTGATTCAGCTCCAGCAATATGTCCTGGGGATAGGAGTCACAAACATGGAATTGTACCCCCCTACACACAATCTCCCAGCCTTTGATAGACTTACGAATACCTGCATTTGATGTGGCTGTTGATTGGTCTCTTGAACTGCCTACCAGGTTTTACGCCCTAAGTATGACCATAATTATGGTCCTACCTGTTATGGTCATAGCCTGTTATGGTCATATCTGTTATGCTTAACTTTTTCATATGGAAACTACTTTATTAACACTTTTCTTCCTAATTCTCTTTGGAAAAACAGTTGAAAGAATTGAATGATTTTCAGAGATGATAGAATTTGAATGGATGATGCCTATATGAGGCTCAAGACGATCTCTCTTTCTTTGGTCTAATGTTTTAAATAAATTTCTTAAAATAATGTCATATAGAAGAAAGCCAACAATGCTGGGCGGTGAACATGCTGAAGATGATCTTTACAAGTCACTTTTGTGTTTGGTTATGAAACTGAAGAACTATTGTGTTACTTAATTACCAACTAGCTTGGAGTAGCTATTCAACTAAATTGGGAAAGGTGAGCTTCAGAATACACCTGCAGTCTCCTGTAGCCTGTTTTTCCAACATGTTCAAGAGATCTACACAACAGGATTCCTATGTGGTCCAGTCCAAATCCAACTATAACTTCATGACCTTTTCAGAAATTGAGGAAGTAAGTTTACATGCTTCTGCCTGTGAGATGTCACAGTTGTACTGCATCCCAGTAAGAGCAGTCTAGCTAGTGAACCTGGAAAACAGATACTTCTTAAGAAAGAGAAAATTACATAGGCAATCCCTGCTTCTTGCCCTCCGAATTAAAGGAAATCAAATTCTCTGATTAGCTGTGCTACCCCCTATTCCAGGTAATACAACCTGTAAGTAGCCAGAAGTTTCCAGCACTATTTCAGTTAGATGGAAATACTTTCAATGTTCCCCTTCAGTGTGTTACATTTTCTTTGAGTGGAAAGTGCTTTATTAGAAAGTAAGTTTTGAGTCTAAGTGCAAAGAATGGCTTTTTTTTCCTTCTAATTATTCTTTAGTGGAGCATTTGATTTATTTCAAAGTGATCTCTGCTTTTATATGTAAATCAAAAGTTTTAGAGAAAAGTGTAGTAAATAAATTATGCAAGCAAAATGCAAGGAAAAACTGTTCTAAACAAAAGGTGGAAATTCCATTAAAATATTTGATATTTATTTATATAGCCAAGTAACTTGTTTTAGAAAAGCACTTTTTTCTAGAAATAGGATTTTCTGTAGAGTACCACTACAGGTATGTTCTTTATGCTTCCCATTGCAAATTTCACTATTTTTGAGTGTTCTAAGGCTTTTTGTAAGAGACAGGTTTGTATGTTTTGAATCATATTCATTGCATTCTGAATTTAATTCAATTACCAATTTTCAGACATAAAAACTCTCACAAAGTGTGAAGTTTTTGCCACCTCATTTGTGCACCAAATTGTTATATAAAAGCGATGCTTGGATAGGCAAGTACAATTGCACTTTATAAAGCTCTTCACATGTGGAGGAAAGTTACATGATAGCTCTGCAACGAAAATGAAGAGGGAGGACTGCAGATGTGATATATGCCATAGCAGGACTCTCCAGTGTATTTCCAAACATCACTGATTTTACTGACGTTAAAATAAAGCTGGTACTTGGGTCTGGGCATTGGCCCTTCTCAACCCTGTTCTCTTTGAGACTAACTGTGATACACAAATTGAACAGCCAGGCTTGCCAGCTGAGTCTAACACTTATTTTTTGAGGCCTAGGTTTCGCTTTTGGGAAGCAAAAGCTCATGGACACGTACTCACATTTTCTGCCAGATCTCTATTGGAAAGAAGAGTTTTCTGTCACAGTGTGCTAGATAGAAGTGTAATATTTGCTCTTTGGTTTTCTTTAATATTTTTTTCTTCCCTTATAGATAGATTTCACAACTCTCTTTACACAATAATTTTTCCCCAGATATTTCCAGAAACAAATTTATCTCTGAACCAAAAACATTTTAAGGGAAGTAACTACTGGCTGACTGAACTATATTGTACTCTGTGTTCACAAGACAAGTACAGTGCATACGGTAACCCAGAAGATTAATGTACTCTATTAGGCAAGGCGTTCCAATCAGGAATCAATAATCCATATAAATGGCCAGTCCAACTCAAGAAAAGATTTTTATTAATTCTGGGTAGAGTTGTCCTAATTGCCAAATGCATAGATTTGTCAGTTTTCAGTTAGGAAGAAAAGTTAGCAAAGAGTTGAAGTATTCCACCACTTGTAATGCTGATCAAGTACTTCTGTAAGTTTTTAACAGCACAACCATACAAGAGGTGCAAAAGCACTGAAGTTTAGCTCAGCCTTCCAAAGGATTTCAGTGCATGCATGCTATAATAGACATTGTAATAAAATAAAAAGCTGCAATAAAAGCTACGAGAAGATAGGTAGCTCTAGTTGAATTTGAAACTCTTCCAAGCAGGAGATTATTTTCTTATTATCTTTTGCTGGGAAACACAAATAACAGTGAAATTCAATAATACCTCACCAAGAAAAACTACTAAAGAAGACGTTTTCTTCCTTAAGGAATTGCCTTCTAAGAACCTCATTCTTAGAGTCTGCATGCCATTTGGAAATGCTAACAGCAAGAAGCCTGAGGGGAGAACTAAATGCTTCCATGCATATATTTTCATGTTGAAGAAGAAGCTATTTAGAGAGACCTAGCTTTTGATGTTTCCGTGTCAGCTGACCTTTGAAGCATTTGGATTTCATTTTTGTTTTTTCACCATTGCTTCTTCAAACTGAGCAAAACTGTCCTTTTTAAATTTTATTTGTTGTTATTCTCTGGGAAAAAATGCGGCCTTGTTAATGCTTTCTCAGTATTTAAGAGGCAAGAAGTATTTTGGGATTCAAAATGGTGCTTCATCCATGTACAAGAGATAACTGGCAAATGGACTCAATTTCTACTTATCTTGAATTGTTATATATCTTGTTTTCTTATGGCCTTAAACTAACTAGAAGATATGCCTTAAAATCTTCCTAATAGGAGCATTTTTGTCTCCAGTCCTCCAACTCAGTCTGAATAGTGTCAGCTCTCTTCTGCCCTCTGTCATTTTTAAACTATCACCAAAACACCCACAGAAGTTTATCATGTTATTTGAATACTTTTCTGACTAGAGGTAGATTAAAGCACATGCTTAAAGCACTGAGCTTGGATTCCCCCTGAAGCGCTATGTCTTCTACAAAAACTATGTGAAATTAGTAGATATCAACTTCAATATGAGCAAGTTGTACACATTTTGAATGAAGAAAGAAAGGAAAAAAGCGAAAGAGGATAAGAAAAATAAAGACAATGAGGTTGACTGATTCACACATAGTTAATAAATGATGTTTAAAAGACTTGGATCTTGAACTGGAATGTAAAATAGAATAAGTAGCCTTTTGAACCATTTTCAGCACCATTTTGAACCAGGTGAGATCTTCAAAGGCATATAATTTAAGGAAGCAATGTTAATTGAAATTGTTGGAAGTGATGTTCTTAGAGGTATAAAATTTAAAATTTATGGAAATTTTGAAGGCATGGAAAAGGAATTACAGGGCAGGAGGGTTCCAAATTACTTTCCTCCTCACTCACCTTCCCTGCAATTTGGGAGAAAGTTGAAATGTGTAATAATCAATTACTTTTCAAAATTGTATATTTAATGTGTTCTGTAGGAGTGAGCAATATATTATGTACAACAGCTCACACATAGTAATGCTATATTTAGGATTATGTATAAAGTCTCTGCTTTTGAATAATGGCCAATTAATCTAGTGTTAGAGACAGAGCTCTCCTGCTGTGCAATAGAATTACTAAGTATATTTTTTCCCTTCGTGGTTAACATATTTTCAAAATAAAAACAAAATAGGAAACATTGACATTGTTGACTCATACATAAAATGGAAGATTATATCTAGAGAGTTCAGAAATACTATGTATATTGAGACAGTGTTATAACGTGGATACTGAAGCAACTTGAGATTTTAGAGAAAGACTTATAGAAACTTACAGAAAACTTACAGAACTTATAAAAACCTTACATAGAAAGGAATGGCAAATGCATCCATTATAATGTGACTGACAGAGCACAAAATAACAAATCAGCTGTAAATTTGGCCTACCCTATATATATGTATAATGTAGTCTAGAAGCCTCAAGTTTTAAAAGAAAGTAACTTCTTTTTGAATTCTGTGCTAATTATAGAAAGTGTTTTGGAGGACTGTATTGAAGCAGTAATAATATGATTTGAAAAATTATTCTTGAGATTCCCTATTCTGACCTCTTTCATTTAAAAGTAGAAGTTCTTTCCTTTCTCAGGCCTCAGAAAACTATATAGTGAGTTACTGTTTTATATACTGAAATGTCTTAGACTCTTAATTCTATTTATTTAACAAGGGAACTTTAAACTTATATTAAAATTCATGGCAGCATTTTGATACTTCTTCAGTATAAAATTTAGCTTTATAACTGTGTCAATAATAAATTTAAATTACTTAGCAAACACATTCAGGAGAAAGCCTGATGTTACCTGGTTCTATGCTGATGAGGCAGGTTTTTTGACTGATACCTAACTAATAAACCATTCCAGCATGACATCTTTGCTTGTTTAAGGCCATCGGGTTCTTGGGCCTGACTTTCTGGATATTTTCATTCTTCCTTTGTACTAGAATGTTGACATTCAGGTAATCAGAGAAAAAAATATTAAAGGGAGGGCCTTGGGAAAAGATGACTTTGTCAGTCTAAATATTGTACTGTATCTTTCTGTCCTAATGGTAATGGCAGAGAGAGATAAACCATTCCTTCGTAAAAATAGATTTAAAAACCTGTAAGTGAGGGAGCACAAGCACCCATGCAGTCATTCCAGCAAACCCTCTAGGGAAAACACATTCCAAGGACTGTTAAAAAGAAAGCAAAATTTTTTTTAAAGGGTGATTTGGATAGCCCAGTTCTTGTGAGAATGAAGGCAGTGCCTTCATAATGCCAGTTATCAGTGGTCAGGGGGAGAATACAGAAGCTCTTAAGAACAATCTCTGCATCTTAAATACATTATCTGGTTCTAAAGCAGGAACCTGACAGTCATACAGAAGATTTAAGTTCAAATACAGATTTGCTGGAGGAGGAGCGGCAAAGGACTTGATTTTCCCTGCCCTTCTCACCATTGCCTAAGGAACAAGACTGAAACAATTTTCAGCCTAACTATACAGTGAGAAGTCAATCACAGTGAACTGGGTATACAAGTTTGTTATTTCTGTGAAGAATATTTCTCTGGTATCTGTTAGGCCACTTCCTCTCTCAGGTAGGTCTGTTGCCTCATGATGCAGTGACTTTCTAAGTTTTCATCTTCCTTCCAATTTAGTCTGTACGTTGTCCACTTACTTCTGCAGCTTCTCCACAAATATTTTTCCTGAAAAAAGCCAGCTTCATTATTTCAGGTGAAGAATGGAACAGGAGGTCTGTTTTATGGTTAATAGGACAGTCTGAGATCTGGGAAACTTGATTTATTTCCCAGGCTCACTACAACATCCGCTGAAGTTATATGTTCCCTTTAAATGAGAGCATCTGTCCATGACTCACCAAGGGTAGTTTTTCTCCCTCTCTCACAAGAGCGTTGTGGGAATGGATGAAGCTGCCACGCTAATGGGAGCCATGAGATTAAGGCCCTCCTGCAATGTCAGCAGGTGGGAATGTGAGTGTGGGTGTTATAGCTCTTCCGGTAGCTGAAGTTAAATACACTTACCGTTATAAGACCTGTACTTTTGAACTAGCTCCTTTAATTAGGTTGCTCCTAAGAGGTGAATGATACAAAATCACAGAATCAGAGATTAGTTGGGGTTGGAACAGAGACTCTGGGCAACCTGTTCAAGGGTCTGACTACCCTCATGGTAAAAAAGTGTTCACACGGCGCTTCCTGTGTTTCAGTTTGTGCCCATTGCCTCACACTATGTCACTGGGCAACACTGAGAAAAATCTGACCCCATCCTCTTTACACATTCCCTTCAGATATTTATGCACATTGATAAGATCCTCCTGAGCCTTCTCTTCTCCAGGCTAAACAGTCCCAGTTCTCTCAGCCTCTCCTCATGTGACAGGTGCTCCAATCCCTTAATACTCTCCATGGACCTTTGCTGGACTCATGACTTTCTTGTACATGGGACCCTAGAATCAGACACAGCACTCCAGGTGTGTCTCACAGGGGCCAAGTAGAGGGGAAAAATCATTTCCCTCAACCTGTTGGCAACTCTTTTCCGAATGCAGCCCAGGAGGCTATTGGCCTTCTTTGTAACACGGGCTCACTGCTGGTCCATGTTCACCTTCTTGTCCACCACAGCCCCCAGGTCCTTCTCTGCAAAACAGCTTTCCAGCTGGTTGGCCCACAGCCTGTACTGGTACGAGGGTTTATTCTTCCCTATTCCTTTGCACTTCTCTGTTGAACTTCATGAGATTCCTGTCGGCTCATTTCTCCAGCCTGTCAAGGTCCCTCTGAATGGCACCACAACCATCTGAATATGTCTGCCACTCCTCCCAGTTCTGCATCCTCTGCGAACTTGCTGAGGATGCATTCAATCCCATCCTCCAGGTCATTAAAGAGAATGTTAAACAATACTGGACTCAGTGTTGACTTCTGAGGGACAGTGCTAGTGACTGGCCTCCAGCTGGACTTTGTGCCACTGATCACAACCCTTTGAGCCCATCACTTCACCTAATTTTCAGTCCACCTCACTGACCACTTATCTAGTCTGTACTTCATCAGTTTGTCTATGAGGATGTTTGGGAGACAATGTTGAAAGCATTACTAAAGTCAAGATAAACAACATCGACTGCTCTCCCTTCATCCACCAAGCCAGTCAGCTCATCAGAGAAGGCCATCAGGTTGGTCATTTCCTTTTTGTAAATCCATGCTGACTACTCTCGATCACCTGCCTTCCTTTATGTGTCTGGAAATAGTATCCGTCAGTTACTCCATCTCCTTCTCAGGGATCGAGGTAAGGCTGAGTGGCCTGTAATTCCCCAGATCATCCTTCTTGCCCTTCTTGAAGGTAGGAGTGCCATTCGCTTTCTTCCAGTCCTCAGGAACCTCGCCTGATCTTCATGACCTTTCAAAAATAACCAAGAGTGGCCTTGCAATGACATCAGCCAGATCCCTTAGCACTCTTGGGTATATCCCATCAGGTCCCATGGATTTGTGTATGTATGTCCAGTTTGTTTAAATATTCCCTAACCTGCTCCTCCTTTACTAACGGTAAGTCTTCATTGCTCCAGACTTCCCCTCTGGTCTCCAGGGCCTGGGGATGTCGGTAAAGACTGAGGTGAAGAAAGCATTGAGAAGCCTTTTCTGTGTCCTTTGTCACCAGATCCCCTATCCCATTCAACAGTGGGTCTACAGCGATGTAATCACACTTGATACTTTTCAGATTTCCCCTGGCAGTATCGTTGGTGCCCACATGGAAGAGCAGCAGTGGTCTGAGGATTGGACAAGCCTTAGCAACCTCTTCACAGTCCTGAATGCAGGCCCCTGGCAAGCAGCAACCCTCCCTAGACAGCAGGTCAGGTTGGCAGATAGAGAATTCCATCCCCTTCAGCAGGGAGTCTCCCACTACTAGCACTCGCCACTTCCTCCTAGTGCTCCTGTGTGTCTGAGGCTTGCCTGGCACAGACAGTCCATTTGACACTGTTCCCAGCTTCTTGTCAGCTACAAGGGGAAAGAACCTATTCTGAAGTTGCAAGTCTTCTGGTGAAACAGAAGCCTTGCTCTTGGTGCCAGAAGTCACCAGCTTCCAGCCTTCGCCATGTAGGAATTTCCACTTTCTGACTCAGTAGGCACTGACTCTGCCTGCCCCCTCTGCTACAGGTGGAGGTTCTGGCTCCTGAAGCCTCCTCCTCCCACAGCTGCTTGGCTCAGCAGCTCAGATCCTCAACCACTGCACACCTCCACCAGGCCCCAGGTCCTCCGTGCAGGCCCAGACTGCAGAGCTGCAACCTCCTTCTGAAGCTGCATCTGGGTTGAAGCCTCAGATGTTGCATCAACAGTTGCTTCAACAGCTGTTGGGGACTGTGACCTGTGATGCATCACCACCAGAGCTGAGAATATATGTGCTGGTCTGAGAAGTGTTACCAGGCCTTTTTTTTGCACCCTTCTGCACAAAATGCTGCACAAACTTAGCAAGTTTACAGTATTCTTTATTGTGAGGGAAAAAGACTTGTATGCTTTTTTATTTGTTTAAATACTGTGGTACTAGAGAGCACAGAAATTCCTGTGTGGACACATATGTGATTAATTATATCCTAGTAAAGTACAGGGTCTATTTCTTCCTGATAACATAGATGAAGTCACTATATATAAACCAAAAAAATAATTTGGCCTATTTTATTTAAGTTTTTGTACCATAATTATTTTGTCTGATTGCATTTTTTGAATGTAACTGTATTGCAATATTTAGGGAAAAGAGTTAATCCTGTATTCATATTATTCAAGTTCTATTTTGCAGTATTTCATAGTATGTAGCTTTAAGAAAATTACTGCTGAGGTGATGATACTAGCAGTTTTAAAATCTGAGGAGAAGGTAACAATCTTTATGCATTGTTGTTGTCACGAACAATTTAAGCAGTATTTTTAGGTTTCTTTTATGTTGCAGCTGCTGCTCTCCATTTCTCCAAGTCAGACTGCAGTCACTGAAAGGCTGCTAACTTCCTGTGTATCTTTTGCAAAGAAAATGACATATCCATGCTAGCTGATTTATAAACTGGTGAGGAGGAGGTTCATTTATTTTGCAAGAAGCCATTATTTCAGGAATTTTAGGGCAGAAAACTCACCATTTCTCTTTTTGATTGTTCTCTTAGAAGTTTGTGGGAGGAGAAGAGTGACTGCTGTTAGTGGGAAGGGTACAGGAGCATATTAGCTTTATTCTGTTATTACAAGATATTAACTAACAGACTGCCACTAGTCTGAAGAAGGTTTTTCTTTTTTTTTCCTTATAACTCTAGGATGTAAGGAGAAAAGTATCTAACTACTGACAGAAACTTTTGCCTTTAAAGCTACTTCAAAAAAATCATAACTTACAGTTTTTCATTTCTCTTCAGTAAGTTGTCAATCGTTGTTTCCATTCCTTTACTTCCTAAACGCCTATTTTCTCATTCTCCCTATGTTCACTTGACTTTGTTCCTTTGACTAGAATTCTGTTTTTCTTTAAGTAGATTTTTCTTTTTAAATCAAAATTTGCTATGCAAAAAGCCAGGAGAGTCTGATACAATATAACAGATACATGAATTGCTTGTATTTTCAAATATTAAAAAGACATTTAGACTACTGAAGATGGCCCTTGGCAACTGATGATTTCTGTATAATTTCAGTTATAGATAATCCAAAAGTGAGTATGGCTGCTTTAAAAACCATGTTGTCATAGCATGAAGAGCAGGACCCCATCTGCACATCAGAGCACATATTTGTATCTTCCAATATGTTACTATTATTCAGTAATATTTCCAGCTTATTTTGAGGCCCTGTAAAAATACATAGATACAGTCCTAGCCTTGAAAGCGTTTACATGCAAATCAGATGAGGTGGAAAGAGAAGCACAGAAAAGTGAAATGCATAAACATTGTTCAAGCCAGGACAGCTTTCTGTCTATGCTGTTCTTTCTGCCAGGCGCTGTCATTTCCACTAGAGTCAGATAAGTAGCACTTATAGAAAGATTTCCAATTGTATATTATGAAGCCTGCAAGAGTTACTATGTCATTTGCTTTTTGTGCTTCCTTGAACATTTTGTATTATCTCCTGCTGCTGGTAACAAAGGCTGTCTATGCTATACATGGCCTTAAAATGACCTTAAAGTGACCTAAAAGAAACTAGAGATTCCAAGGAGATTTTCCCTTGAACTATGGACTTGATACAGTCATTACATCCATCCCTACACTAGGAAGTTCCTCTGCCATCATAAAATACGTTAAAAAATGTTTTCCATAACATAAACCAGAGAGGAATTGCCTTAGTCTTGTTGCCCTGGGCCAGGCAATCTGGATTGGAAAGCTGGAACTACCTCCCTTATACCACCAGAGTTAATAGCATCTGAGTTGAGACCCTTAACTTAGTTTCTCTACTCTGTGTAAATGCCTGCCTTCTCAGCAGCTTTAAAACTCACCCTGCACATTGTTTCCTGTAGGAAGTTGCATTACTTCGATTTGTACCTCTCAAGTGTAGTAGATGTATCTCAGATATGCAATGTTATGTAGTGTCCCACACTGGTATGTAAGTGCATCAAAGTAAGATATTAAAAAGACTGTGCCTTTAAAATTCAGGATTAATAGTTAATAGTTTTCAGAAATGTTCAGATTGCGGAGCATGAGCATAATTTGCTAAATTCTCTTTATAAGCGTATCTTTGTCAGGCAGTCATAAAGTAGGTTGAAAGCAAAGTGGTTTATAGAGAAATAGTTACACAGCTTGTAAAATGCTCTACAGGGTTCTGCAAACAAAGGGGAAAATTTCCTGCAATTTCACAATTTTGTACTTGTTCAGATGGCCGTTAACCAACAAGATGAAAATCAAATTTATTCTATTCACGCTATGAATTATATATGATTAGCAGTGTATAGAATGTGATTTTCTAAAGCTCCTTTCATTGTCAAGGTATCTTCAAGCACTTTGTAAAAACAAAATGACAAAATAAACACCATGAGTGTACTAAACTTACACAGGACCAAAAAACTTGTCTTTCCTTTAGGTCTAGATTGAGTCGTTGCTCAGTGCTCTTAGAAATCATACCATATAGAATCCTAAAAGTCAAACTTTCTTAGTTATTTCCAGTCTTGTTCCAGGACCAGTACCTTATAATAAACTTTAAGGCATATTATTTCTCCTGCTTTCAGTATCAAATCAAGATTGTCTTACACAATACTTTACACATTACTTTCTTAGCAGTAAGAATTCTGTGTATACAACTTAAACTGTCCCTGTTGTATAGATCCCATCATCCCCCATATGTGTTTAGATGTTATGGGTCACACTCTGACACAATGTCCTAAAATATTAGAATCTGTTCATAATATGCTTCAGTTTCTTTATTTGACTTACTGTTTTCTGTGCTATTCTTGCACTGTCCAAGTACTGTATCAACTCATGAACTTGAGTTTTGTTAGCTTTTCTGAATAAGGGTTAGAAACTTAGAAGATCAAATCTGATGTATTCTGTAATATTCAAATTACTCCAGCTAATAGGATTTTAAGAAAAGCATCAGGTATCATGAGACTTGTTAGAGTGGTACTGTGCATGGAAATAGGCTAGGAGTCATATTGCCCTTGATGCTGCTGCATTGGCATGATATAGGCAACAGTTCCGTGAGCAAAAGATGCTGGAGTAACACAGATGTAACTTTTCTGGTTGTGATAACTATTTAAAAATAATACCCAATTCTTTTTTACCCATTAAATAGCAACTTTAACAAATCAAAATCTGTTCTAAGTACCTGAGAGGATGGTGTTCCAGCAAGCACAGGTAGACATGTACAAATAATCTTCCAGTCATTACAGTGATATGTGCAAAATTAACCGCAAATAAGCAGGTCACCCATACAAAGTTTTTTGACAACCTGTCTGGAAGCTTTGCTGGAATCCTTTAGCAGCATCTAGCTGTATTTAGTACCTTAGGCAAATAGCAAAAGCTAGTGAAGATGAAAAGGGGTTAAGTAGCTTGCCTGAGCTTGCCTATTGAAACATGGAATGGGGGGGGGGGTCTTGTTTTATGAAGTGTTAATATATATAAAATATATATATATATAATATATATAAAATATAACTAGGCATAGATACAACTTTCCTATAGTTTCCATGGTGATCGATACACAGTTCAGGAGTATCAAAGTTAGGAAAAAGCTGCTTACCTGTACAGTGAAATCTGAAAGTGTTTTAGTTAAATGACACTTACCTTGTTCATAAATTGGTTTGGTACTTTTGAGAGCTACCCAGCCATTATGACAACCATATGCTCAGTAAATGACCAAAATCAGCAGAATTTTTCTGTGTATCAAATTGTTACTATGTCCTGCTCAGTACTAACCAACTTGAGGGTTTTGTTGGTAATTTTTTACTTTTCATGCCAAGCTGTTCTCAGCTTTTCTTCTTAGACCATCACCAAATATGTTAATTATTGTCAAATGCAGGCTGGGTTTCTGCAGATCTGAACTAAAACCACTGAGCTCTTTTAAAGACACCTCATTCTAGATATCAGATGATAATATTGAACATTACCAACATGGCCAGTACTGAGCCAGTGATATCAGGGTAACACGGTTTATACGTCCTTTTCTTACTAAGTCAGTCAGGTCCTCGTAGTTTGCAACACCTTCCTACTTGCTTAGTAAGCAAGATCTATTACAGACTTTAAACAACAATCCTATGTAAAGGACTGTAGTACAAGAAATGACCTGATGAAAGGGTCAAGACCTAAAAGGGAGTTTAGCATTAGGAAAACATAATTCCATCTTCAGTTATTGTAGTTGTCATAGTGACTGCATTTTGCCTGGAGCCCCACTTTCCTGACCCAGTGTCTGTGAGGCTCCAGCTGTGCAAAGAGGCAGCTGCTGTGGGTTTTCTCCATGGCAGTGAGCTGGCAAAGTCCAGTTCATGTCACTTATCCTCCCTGTAGGAAGGTAAGGTAAAAGGAGTACAGTATTAGAACAACACACTCCACTCTGATACTCCTGGAATGACAAAAGACTGCTTTAGGTCCATGCATGATAATATGTTAGACTAAGTGATCCAGATGGTTTCTTTCAGTCAGATATTCCAGTGTCATTGCTTTGGTGGGCTTTTGGGTGGATCTGGGATGTTAGGTATCATTTTTCACTTAGAATTCCCCAGCTGTAATAAACATATCCCTAATGTTAAATAAAAGAGTAGAATTTTAGAAGACTTTTCCACTTCCGTGAAATTCCAGTCTAAGCACAAAGCAGATGCTCAGCTCCCTTGTATGTTTCCAAAAACTGAAAGAATTTGTATTGCTAAAAGTATGTCATGCATTGTTTTTTAGGGCCATTGAATAGTTAATGCACTGTTCGGTCCACATTGTTTGCAGTGTCCTGGACACTGAGAATCATCATCCTGCATGAAGCCAGATACCAACATCAGAAGTGACTCATAGTAAATGTAAGAAATTCTTCATTGTTGTAGATGATTGATGGCAGCAACAGGGCATTTGACTTGAGGCTGCTTCAGCACAGCAAATCTTAAGTCCAATTTAATATTAGACACAGTTTTCCCATCATGCAACTGGCTGACAGCAACATCAGAACATTTCTTTCATCATATTCCTACACAGTTTAAGAAACACACATCCAAGGGCTGAAAAAGGTCAGTAAATTAAACAAGAACAAAAACTGGCATGATGTCTCTTCTTTCAAGTTTGCACAGAGATTTTCCTTGGCTGTGTGCTCTGAAAAGGTCTGTGATCCAAATGACACACTGCTGATCTGATGATCCAAAATGATTTTTAAGGCTCGGATAAGTGCTGTTGGCTAAATTCAGCTTTCTCTTATACCTTATTTCAAATGTCTTACAGAAATGTTTAAAGAGAGAGAGCTCTCATGGTCAAACAGTATGGTAGAGGTGCAAAAAGGGGGCGTTGTAGGTTACATACTGTTGAGCCATTTGAAGGGTACAAATCCAAATTAAAGTTCTGTGGTGCAGAAAGAACAAAATAAGACAGAAAAGTACTGGGCACAGTAGGCGTGTGGGCCAGAACAGGGTGATTGATCTCCTAAGGATAGTGCAGTCTGGCTTCAAGAGGCCGACAGGAAAGCTGCTTATCATGCATAGCATTCATGACAGGTGAGCAGCTAGACTGACATGCTGAAGAAAAAAATAAGAAAGTAACCTGTGCCGTGGCCCAAGGCACAATAATAAAGATGTTGTAGAGGGTCACACAGATAATCTACATCCAGTTATCCGAACCTCCAGAAAGAATATTTAGTATTTGTGTATAATGTGAGTATATGAATATTCACCCTTGACACAAAAGGGCTGTAATAAATACCAACCGACATGATTCCAATGTGGCCCCCATGAGCAGGCCAGTACTGGGATTTAAAAGTAATGAGTTTCTTTTCTGAGTCTCCTCAGCATAGCCTTTTTGCTGTGCATGTGTATTTGCTCAGATATCTCCACCTTGCTGGCCCCTTGGGCTCCCTCTGCTTCTGCCAGCAGCCAGCTGCTTTTCTGTCTCGCTCCAGCCTTCACGTTGTCCGCCCCAGCCAGTTCCTAATTTGCTGCCCCAGCCAGCTGTTCCTGCCTGTACATAGCCTGTGACTAGCTTGTATCCTGTCTGAACCCCTTTCTTTATTAGCTTGAATTCTGTTACAAGCATAACTAACCTAAACATAGCGTTGCCTTTGACTAGCTAAATCATCTCCTTTCAGTTTAGTCGAGGTGGGAAGGTGGCCTCTGAGTAACTGAAGAGCAGCTTCACTGAATTTTACTGGCCTTTTTATAGTGCCGTTAGAGTATTATCTATATTATCATAGTTTATTTTCCAGCATAACGTATACCAGTGGAAAAGCCTTTTTATGAGTGTCCCAAGATATGGACTGTATGACAACCTGTGCATGTATATACATATGTATCAAGGTGGATTATGTATTTTTACGCTTTCTGTATTACCATTTTGGTTCTCTGTTGTTTCTTATGAAGAGAAAGAAAAGTGCATTTTGCAGCTACACTTACTAATTTCTCTTCCCAAGTGCTTTCACAATTGAGGCAGCATAGTTTCCTACTATGAAGGAAACTTTGACACTATTAAAAATACAGTGTAAAATATGCAGAGAGACTAGCTATCTGTTTAGAACTTATGTGTGAAATAGAAATATAACAGATATGAGGCTACCTGTTGTGAATCACGCCACTTATAAAAATGCATCATTGAAGAAGCCAATAACCCTGTCTTTTGTTATTGTATTCTCATAACTTGCCTTGTTTTGAATTAGAAATAAACACAAAACCTCCTTTAGCCATTGAGTTTTAGTGATTTCACTGCACTTTAGGCATTGTTATAAGCCTAGGCTTGTTCTATAAACCTCTGACTGTGAGGCTCTCCTAAGCCTTACTCCTGGCTGAGTTGGAACGTATAACCATTTTGTGCCACTCGGATCAAAAGTGGCAAACTTGAATGAGTAGGGTTGAGTTGTCTTCTCTCTGCAGTGTTAATGGTGAATCACACAGGAAGCCCAGAGGTTAAGAGCCAAGAGGTAGTCCTATTAGCTGAGTGCTTGTAACTCTGTGCTTATTCTCCACTCTGCTTCCATATAAATTTAAACAAACTATCGTAAAACACTGGTGGAATTCAGTAGACCATGAATGCTCCCATAGGTAGGTACAAGTCTTAGCTAAAAGCCAGAACAACTGCTGGTACTTGCTGTATCCAGTATGTACCTGATTGTCTTCTAATTTGATCACAAAAAGCACTACGGGCTGAGAGCATAAGATCTGGGCAGGGTTAAATGTAAAATGTAAATGTGGACATTTCTTTATCAGCATAACAACTACATATCACTGAAGACTGAGACAGTATTTTATAACTGTGTGTTTGAGTCTTCTAACAGGATAATATATCTTTACAAATGTATGTAAAGATATATGTAATTAATTTTTAGATTCTTCTATAACATCTACACAGTCATGGGGCCCAGATACTGGGACACCCCAATATCTGCTGGAAAGGCAACACAGAAGAACACAAGCAATCCAGAAGATTTCTGGAATGCATTGATGACAAGGGTGACCCAGAAGTCGATGTGGGGAGGCACTCTGCTGGACAACATACTTGTACACAAAGAAGAACTGGTCAGGGATGTGAAAGTCAGCTGCAGCCTTGACTGCAGTGACCAGGAGATAGTGGAGTTCAGGACCCTGAGGAACAGGAACAAGGCCAAAAGCAGGATTTCAGGAGACTGGACTGTTCAGGGACTTGCTTGGAAGAATTCCATGGGATGAAGTCCTGGAGAGAAGAGGGGTCCAGAAGAGCTGGTTGTCTTTCAAGGATCACCTCCACCAAGTTCAAAAATGGTCCATCCCCATGGGCATTCAAGAAAAGGTTGCAGGAGCGAAGAGCTCCTGAGAAAACTCAAAAATAAAATGGAAGCATACAAGAGGTGGAAGCAGGGTCAGGCAGCCTAGGAAGAATATAGAGACACTGTCCAAGCATGCAGTAATAGGGTTAGGAAAGCCAAAGCTCAGCTGCATTTGAATTTGCAAGTGCTATGAAGGACTTCTACAGCTATAGCAGGAACTGTCTCCCTCCATTTCTCCTGTCTTCTGTGGGTTTGCGGCAGCACATAGCACGTAGAGCACAGACATGTGAAGCTCTGCTAGAAGGCTCTCAGCATTTCATGTGCTCCCCAATCAGCAATTATGGGTGGGATTGATCTCACCTAAATTTAAACACACATCATGTAGGTGTCTACATCCAACCCAGTCAGTGCGGAGAAAAAAACTTTGAAGGCACAGTTCATTGGGCCAGATGTAGATATCTACTATAGAATAATGTGATTTACACAGTAAGATGATAGTTTGACATCAGATGAATCCCATATTATTTGTCTTCTCTGAAGCAAAGGCAGTGGTCAAGATAGAATTGATTTTACTTGTACCTGAACAAGATGTCAATAAGATCTGTATTAAGATCATAATGAAGGAATATTAACCAAGGGGAAATGAGTAGTTAGAAATACAATTTAGGCTTTAAAAGCATACTAAAGCAATGGTAATCACATTAAATGATAAACCTTCTGTAAAAATTTGATTGGCACATGTAAAACTGAAAAAAAAATCTTGCATATATAAACCAGTTGAAGTACTATCTTAGAATATATTTTAAAAAGTAATAACTTAGAATCACCTAAAGAAGCTTTATAAAAACATATTATTATAGCTAACTGTATGTTTTGACAATGTTATAGAACTTTTTCATACATGTGGTTTGACTCATTGTGATTATAAAATTGTCTTTTTTTTCTGCAGAAAATGATGAGATCATCTGTGTTTCATATGTTCATACTAAGTATGGTGGCTGTAGATGTGATTGTTGCTGCTAGTAATTACTACAAAGGAGAAAATTTCAAGAGACAATATGATGAATTTTACCTAGCTGAGGTGAGTATGTTGAAATCACTATGCAGATATTTTTCAAGATAAGCAAAAATAGAGAATGTGAATGTCAAGCACATTTTAGTATGTAATTTTTTTATCCCCTTAAGCATTCCAAGAATTCTTTGCTAACTAGTTCAAGTTCTTCTGTCTGGCAATGTCTGACAGCCCTATTTTACAACCTTTTGAAAGGTAATTTCCTCAAACAAAATGTCAGTGGTAATGAGCTGAGGCTTAAGTATATCATCTGCAGGCAATGCATGGCTGTTAAGTTGCTTTCTTTCTCTAGGAGTGTAACACTGAAGAAAAAAATAGCTTTAAAAAATGACAAAAATTCTGTCTTTAAAAAATATAGTGCCTCTTTCTAAAATCATTTTTATTCGGTTATGCATTTAAGCTTATACTTAGCTATAAGCAGGTCCCTAAGCATAGCTAAAATAGTGTTCCAAATGGCTTCAGTAACCTCCAGAGCACACTGCAAAAGACATTTATTCAGTCATGAATCTGGAGAAAGAGGAGGCTGTGCTCCTGAATCACTGAAGTGGAGGAGAAAAGTTTATTTATATGTGACATTTGGGCAGAGAGCCTGCCTGAGTGATTAGTTGTTCGAGGATTTTACTGTAGTGCATGTGCTACAGTGCCTAGAGCCTTGCATACCTGTCCTTTCTGTATTATTTAATCCAGTTTTGAACAATTACTTGAGTTGTTGGTACTAATACATAGGTATAATTTCAAACAGATATTTATTTTTTCCTGAGTCAAGACTGAAGTCAGTACTATAGGTTTCCTTATTAAAAATACTGATCTCAGCAAGTGCTGTGAATTGTCACCTCATCCAAGAATCAAGACACTATTGTTGTAGGTCACCGAGTTCAGTCCTTTCATCCATAATTATACAATGCTTTATAAATCTTCCTCTTGTGATAACTTCAGCTGATATGTGGGTTTTTTATTTATGTTAGCTCTAGAATTTGTGTCTGATCTCTTGAAATCTTGTGAAACAGAGATTTCACCAGTTGTGAAACAGAGATTTCACCAGTTCTGGGGCAAAAATGAGAGCAAGGAAAAGTTAAAGGTACCACCAGAGTCCCTACCCTGGAGCAAGTACAAATTGTAGATACATCAGTGCTGCATCATTCTCTGTTGTCTCTTGTGCATTGGGGATGGCTGAAGATTGTATGAACACTGAGTAAATGTCCCAGCAGCTGAAACACAAGCTCTCTCCACTGATGAATAATGCCTATATGCCCTTCCTTGTTAGTAGGGCACATGTGAATTACAGTAAAAGTGAAAGTTTATACAGACAAAAATATCCATTCTGACTTCATGTTCCCCTCCTTTCTTTTGACTGGTAGCAGAGGTTAGTGACTGAAAAGCACCCTAAAATGTCAGGATGGATCACCAAGACCAGTATGAAAGCTGGTTATTCAGCATTGTTCGTTGGTGAATTGTGCATTTGCTTCCTCACTGAACCTGAGGATCCTGACTTGGAGTCTAACACTCACAGACTTATTTCTTCTCTTAGAAGAGTAACTGACTTCTCAGTATTTCTATAAGGTAAACCTTCCTGTGTTTCTGGGCCTTTGAGTTCTAGGAAGGTTATATTCTAGGTTCAAATACCTTTAAAATCATTGATAAAGTCAGGGTGTTTGAACGCCTTAGCAAAGTCAATTCAGTTATAAAGACAGACCATTTGCCAATATGCACTTTCAAATGTATTCAGTAAATATTTAATGTTTAGTATAATATGTTCCAATAATACTTAATGGATTTAATGGATTTTCCTATTATCAAATATGCAAAGCGTTTTTGAAGGGAGGGATCAATGTGATAGAGTGTAAATATACATATTGTTTTAAGAACTCCAGAAAACTTTGTCACTGTTAAACTGAGTAAACTTCTTTATACAGTCAGCCTTTTCCCATGGCATAGCAATATATTCCATACTATTGATCGGCAAATGTTAGGAATTCATCCCATCTAGCTTAGCTATGCTGGTTAGACCCAGAATCCAAAATTTTAGTCAGAAAAGTAGCTGAATGGTGATTTCATGTTTTCAAATTAAAAGTAAAACTAAGCAACCCCCCCAAAATGCTTTAAAAGTACTTTGTTCCATACATTAAACAAGGTTTTTAACAAAAATATTACCAAAATTTAACATGTTGACATTAGCCCAAATTTTAGACAGTTGTCCAAGAAAGAGTAATTGTAAAATATATGATCTTTACTTTATCTCAAGTTCTGAGCACATTCTAAAAACAATATGAATGTGAAAGAGGATGATCCTGGGAATAAGACACTGGAATAAAACCAACAAATTCTGGATTCTCTTCCCATATCTTCTGCAGGTTTTGGGATATATGTAGTCTTCATATTTTCTCTTCATAGACGTGGGGATAGTGAAACTTATTTTAATCTCCTAGGCCAGGATCAAATAATTAAAGCAGGATTGAAGCCTAAGACCATAAACTTTTCATGGTAGGCATGAAAACAACAAAATGGAGCCTGGGTTTTGTAACAAAATAACATTTATTCTATTTATATTCCAAATAGGAATGTAATGAAAACACTGCCTGTGCTATTTCTGATGCAGCACTGAATATATAGTATAATTATGCCTTTATTAATCAGTGCTAGAAATATTCTCTTCAACATCTAGTTGAAGTTTAGATGTTTTTTCCAACAGAAATGCTTGCCAGGGTTTTAATAATTCAAGATGAGTACAACATGCAGATTAGCGTATTATATTTCTCTCCTATGAGCAATGTCTGGATTTCTTTAAAGACAGGTTTTCCTCTCTCTGTACAGTTTACAATACTTATTTGTTGGGGAGGAGTCAGAAAACTCCTTTCTTTGCAGTCCAAGTGTTTACATTTCTAAGTGTATAAGCTACATAAATCTAAAATAGAGAAGGTAGTCTGTTTATTTGTAAGGCAAAGAGTTTTGAAGTCCCCCAGATCTTATACCTCTGATGCTTTTACTATAGAAACTGTAAAAATCAAACAAGAACAAGCCCCAAGACTCTTATGGCAGAAGGTATAAAATGCAGCATCAAAAGAGCAGAAGAGTCAAAAAAAAAATCCTGGGAGAGATGGAAAATTGATAAGCCAGTTTCATTTCCCACTCAGTTATTGTGAAACTTGTTCTTTGCAGCACAGGGCATACAAAGATACTGCTTTTAAGAGCCTCGAAGAGGCTGAATATTCACACGATGCAGACTGTTCCACAGCAGTTGGCTTGTTTCCTTGGTGAGGGAGACTGGTTGGAGCAGGCTGCACTGCGATTGCTCTGTATTTTCCATTAGACCAGGCTGCAGAAAGCTTTCACTTCGGAGGGAACTTACTTGAGCAGACAACAGCAGTGAGGATTCTCTGTGTTTAAGGAAATGGCCAGACAAATTAAAGCAAACACATATTGCTCCCTGAACCTTTGTCCAGAAGTCATCTTGGAAGCAGCCAGCTTTAGGAGCGGACATGGCCTGATGTAATAGCTCATAGGGTCCATTCCAGCAACCCATGAGTTATAGTGGCCTAGAATTGTAGAAATGTGTCCATTTGAATTTAGTAGACAAACCTAACTGAAATTATTCAGATACCCAGTAGCAAAAAAAAAAATCCCGCTTTCTGTGTTGGAAAGAGAGGACAGACTCAGGAGGGTAAGAGTCAAAGGTTAAACAAAAAGAGAAAAGTTAGAAATGAATTCTAAACCCAGATCCTGCTGGCTGCATAATTTAGTATAGCCAGTAGTAATAAGAGGATCTGACAAGCATTTGAACTGGTATACATCAACCTTGCAGACTAGGCAAAAACAGTCTTGTAACAAGGAGTCAACCACCAAATACAGCATCTGAGGCCCTGGAAAGAGTAGAGATCCAAATCCATTTTGGTGGTTATTGCTGAGGATGTTGATTTTACCTGCTCAGAACTTAGATAGAATAGTGATGGATGCTTGTTTTTATGTGATTGTCATATTGCCTTCCATTAAAAGAGGTTGCAGAGTGGAAGTCATGCGAGATTTGTCTAAGTATTGTTTTAGAGGGCTGAAAACAGAATTCAAAACTGGTGCTCCTATATTCTTCCATATAGGTTCCTTTTGCAGTATGTCTGTCTCTTTGTATTGATGCTGCCTTTGTGAAGCCTTTTTCCTCTCCTTGCTAAAGGAAAGAGTGAGTGCAGTGTCAAGTCTGGTAGTAAGGGAAATTCTAGACATCTGTGCCCTTGATCCCACTGATCCTGCTTGGAAGAATTCTCTTCTAAGGTTTCCCAATAGCTTGATAACCTTTCAAGTAAGCCACAGTTACACAGAAGAATAACTGGATCTGTCATTGTTGGATGTTGTCTGAAACCGAGCTCTGTCTCTGCAAAAAATGCTAAAGGGATATTGGCAAAAGTTAATGTTGCTAAAGTCAGCATTAGTACCATGCAACTTCCAGGTGACTGAACAGTAGCCAGCAGGGAAGCAATCCATTCCTGGTATCTCCTCTTTCACCTCTCTTGTCTCCTAACCTCATTTCCTTATACAGGGTGAGAACAAACAGATGTTTTGCCAAAGGAAAATTGGCAATCTGGTGGAGGACAGCTGCCCAAGTATTATACCTGTGCAGATATGCTATTGCTTTTTTACATAAGTTTGCCTTCTCCCTGTCTCTGCAGCAATGGAAGGAGTGATAATCAGCATAAAAATCTGTAAAAATTGTATTGCATTTCACACCTAACAAAAAGTTCTAGTCAGATATTCTGAATCTTCTTCCCTAATTAATTGCAAGGAAGGAAAAAAATACAAGCTCTGTCAGCAGGAAGACAGGTGTATAAATGTAATCAGATGTTATGCAAACCATTTGATACATTTTTAAGTGTTAGTGGTTTGAATTCCTTTGACAAGCATGTAAAATGCAAATGATCCTGCCCACACATTTTTAGAATAAATTAAAATACACTTAACATCGTATTTGTTAATCTGGTGCCTAATGGGAAGCCAATGTACTCTGAAGTGTGTGTGTATATTTAAATAGCATTGTTATTCCACCTGCTCTGAAATTGAATTCCAGCTGCTTCCTACCCCCATTCCATTTTTCCTAGTTCACCCTCAAAATCTTTTAGAACTTAATTAGATGTGTTTTCTTCCAAAAATGAGCTTTCATTTTAAAATTTGAGATAAAACATTTTGCTTGTGTTTCAGATGGAGGTTTTCATGTAACAGTAGTTTCTTCAAGTTTGGCTCACTGTTCTCATTGATCTCTTTAAACTATAAAAACAAGGGCTGAAAAACTGGCCAAATATGTCTGAGAATATAAGCATGAGAGAATTCATACACCATGTACATGGGTGTGTGCATGTATGATATCACAGAAATATTTCTTAGTATTTCTTTCCTAATTTAAACAATTTTCAAGTGCAGTGAAGCATTTTGCCTTGATTTAGTCATTTAGAAGATGTTTGAAGTCTGATTATTGTTTTGCATGCCTTCGGGAAGCAATATGAGTGTATCTGGTAGCACTGCTCGTAAACAGCCATGTGGACCAGAGGAATGAGCATAGGACAAGAACACAGGACATGAACACTTCAGTGTTTAATTTCCATCTCCACTCTTGCTTCTGACAGTCCTCTACACACAAAATATGTATAATACTACTTAGCTGTCTCACGAAACCCCTCTTTGATTTTGATAAATATAATTATATTTTTGATGGGCTGTAGAGTTTAAATCTTAAATAACTTAAGTACTTAGGCAAAATCTCAGAGATTGCCAGTGTCAGAGTCAGGATTAAAATCTTAGTCTCTGGCTTTGTTATCTCCTGCCAAATCCAGTAGACTTTACAGCCCACAGTTAATTAATTTCTCCATCTTTCAGCTTTGCATTCTGTAAAAATAAGGGTAATAATACTTTACCTTAGGGGAAATTTGAGCTGTGCTTTGTTAAAATTTGCACAGTGCTTTAAAAGTCTTAATTGTGTATAAATATCATTTATTATGTTTCTTGAAAACTTAGAGTGTCACACTGTTCAATTACTAGTATGACTAGGACCATCTATCAACCATTTGAAAACAGAAACTGGATTAAGAACTCGTCTGGTTTTCTGGCGCATTAGACCAAATTAGTTAAAGGTATAGTAAATATGTGGTTTGTCGTAGTTGATTTTCATAATAGTATCATAAGTTGTTTTTACAATAATAAATAATTCTAATGATTATATATAAATGTCTGTATTTACAGAAAGCTTTCAAGACATTAGACTATCACTTCTTTAAAATGTTCTGTAAACTTACAAATTCATTTCACTTCTATAGTTGTTTTCATAGTTTGCCAAAGAACAAATAAATGCCATGTAATCACAAAAATCAGGAAAAATAAAAAATTACCTGTTTTCTCTTACACAAATCCATTATTCATTGTTTGTTCTACTTATAGGATCAGTGTTTTTGCTAAGTATTATGGAGATCTTTATTTTTGCCATACAAAACCTTGATAAACATCATGACATAGAAACTTGCAATTTAACTTAGTGATCTGAACCCATCTTTCTTCTTTTGTATATTCTTCTAGGTTGCTTTTACAGTTCTGTTTGATTTAGAAGCTCTCCTGAAGATCTGGTGTTTGGGTTTCACAGGATACATTAGCTCATCTCTTCACAAGTTTGAGTTGCTGCTTGTAATTGGAACTACTCTTCATATTTATCCAGACCTCTATCACTCTCAGTTTACCTATTTTCAGGTATGATTAGCTTATTTTTACATTTTACCCTAAATACTCCAAATAGCCACTAAAAGCATTACTGTTGTACATATTTCACTCTGTTTTACTTCCATTCTCAGCTACTGATATCCTCACTCTAGTGACTCATTTTGAGAATGCTTTTAAAACTATAGCAAATCCAATAAGTCTATTCTTAAATACTTTCTTGGGTGGATTTACAGAAATGGTATTCTTTTTAATTACACTTAGAAGTCCCCTGCTCTTCTGTTTTTGGTAATTCCCATTTCTGTCTGAGGCTACACTGTTCAGTAGGTTGTAGACTAGTTTATTCATGGGCCTTCATTCAGCCTTGCCTTGCATTTAGCTGTTACAGTCTCACCTTCCATGGGGTCCACCACTGCTTTCTGAGTTTCTGCCCAAAGGCCTCAGTGCACTTGCTATTGCCCCGAATATCTTAATCTCTATGGCAGTTACATCCCTAACTAAGGAGAGTCTCCAGTCCAGTTATTGTGGATCTTCTGAAATGATTTCTCGAAAGCCATCTTAGAGTTTGTTTTTATAGTGCTCCAAGTGTTCCTAATCAAGAGGAAAAGTGTGTTTATTGAGGGTCTTCCTAAGTTTTCTCTTTGGAGAAGAGCAGGGGGAGAGATAAAGAGACACTGATTCATTTTGATTTCTAATTTTTCCTCTATCAGCCGGTCCAACCAGTTCCCTGTTCTTCCTCCATGAAATCTTGGGGTTGCTCCAGCTGTGGGAGAAAGCACTGAGATTCATTACAATGTGCTGTATTCTGTAGTGCTAAAAAAAGGCATAAAGTGTTGTCTGTCTTCAAAAAGTCATGTCAAGGATTCATATCCATCTATTATTTAGCAACGGATTGAAGTGGTGAAGAATTAATAATAAGTAAGGAGAAATAATAAATGGCCCGACACAATCCTATAGATAAATATGATTAGCTATAATGGCACATATTATAATCAAGCAAGAAAGGGGTGAAATACGATGGCCTTTTCAAACTCCTACAAATCATATCCTGTATTCTCTCTACATGTTCCTACAAATCAGGTCAAGAAACCCTTCCGTACTACAAAATCTATTATGTTCTCTCACCTGGTGCCATATGGAGGCTTTTAGGTGGTTATGTCTTTGATTTTGCTGTCCAAATGTGTAAAATGTTGTTATTAAGCGTGGCATGATGTTCCTAACATCGAAGAAAGGATGCTGTATCAAAAGCATGCCATTGCACTCTTATGCCAAAAGCAAACAGGAATGCTAACTGGTTGCTCTCAATGATGACCGTTAGCAACTTAATTAACAAATGGGTAGAATATTTATCAGGGCAGATTCCACTAATATCTGGTGATTTTTTTGCAAGAAGTTTAAGTATAAATTATGAACACATTAGACTAAATAAGTAAGATCATCACTAACTCACAGGATTGAAAGTGTAATTAAGATGTAGCCAGATGCTGATAAAAAAGTGTATATTTTTAATGTATTTAATTAGGTTTCCCAGTTTAAAAAAAAAAAAAAAGCACTTGCTGTTCTGACAGAAAATGTCAGGATGTGTTTTTTTCACAGTATATGTCTATAACAGATATATATTTTGCAAACAGAAGCACCTGCCCCACTGAAAGATTTGGGTTGCATTTTTCAATCCGAATTCCCTGAGAGGCAAATGACAGTAAGGCTGGAAAATCCTTCACCTTTAATGTCAGTGTGTAAGGGAGGCACACACCATGTTCCCCAGCAATTAAGCTTCTGGGCAAGCTAGATAACACATTTTCAAATCAACCAAGGTCAAAAAGTCTTGCTCACATGGGTACACCTGGAGGTTAGGCAGATCTCCAGATATTAGATAGATATTAATGATGACAGGTTAAATGTGTTCCTTGTCAGCCAACAAAACCAGTTACTGAAAACAGAAGTCCTATTTGACACATTCCAGGATAGTAAGTAGAAGTATTTTTTGCTTCTCTAGTCTTCCTATGTATATATTTCAGTCTGCATTATTTATTAGTCTTAATCACTACTTTTGCCAACACATGATTCACTCTTCACTGCATTGGCTACTGTCCACCCTCCCACCTATCTTCCTTGCATTCACTGTTCATTCATTCAAAACAATTTGCAGAGCGCTCTGTAAAAGAAAACATCTATAAACTACAGCAAAGCACCATTCCATGGCTGTAATCTGTAGGCCCCAAAATCAGTGGAGAAATAACAGAATTTGCATATTTTAGCAGAGGCCTGTAATAAACTTACAGGAAGAAAGTTCAATAGAATTTGACATTTGGTGGTTTAAAGAGACAATATAGTACTGTTGAGTCATTTTATGAATAAATATCATCACCCTAAGAGATGCAGCCATTATCTGTAACAAAGCTGTGGTTTCTCTTTTGCAATTTTCATTTTGATTTGGTTTGCAAAATATTTTTATATTTAATCCAAATAGTGCACTTTCTACATCTAATAAATTTAGTAAAATTTGCAATCCAATTACATGGAATGCATAAATGTTCATTACAGTGTACTTTTGCTAGATTTAATTTGTCTCCTGATGAAAACTGATGAAACAGCAAATAGTATCAATAAGATTAGTGTGTTGCTTAAAGGTCAGTTAAAGCTTCCAAAAGGAAAGGGAAAAAGTAATGTGGGCAATATAGTTTATCTAAAACGTGACTCAGAAGACCAACTAGCATGAAATCTTCACCCCACTGGAGTCAGTGTTGACACTAGTATTGACGGGAACAGAGCTAGCAGTCACACTACAGCTGGATCTTGTATGTAAGAAGGCACCATGTTTGCACATTCATTTTTCGTAGCACCTGAAAGTTTCACTAATCTCACAGTCTGTCACTCTCTTGGTAACCAGTGTCACATACATAGATTATATGTAATGTGATCACAGTGCCTTCAATGAGTGTGAAAGAAAAGACTTCAGCTCATCTTTTTCTAATGATCTGGAAGTTAAGCTGTCTAGTTGTAACCCCTCTGTCTAGGTCCTTTTTATAACCTGTGAACACAGATAGGCACTTCCAAAGCGTGACTCATCCCATCCCACGCTAGGGTTCAGGTATGTTTGGAATGAATTGCTCTCTGGTGTTGACTTTCTCTCTCTCCCCTTTGAAAGTAGAGCCCAGATGACTAGCTTATGCTAGGCACCTGACTGTTAGACAGATGAGATGAATTTCATGAAAAATACAAGGTATTTTGAATGCTAAGAAACTATTCTTAGCAATATAGAAGGTACAGTGAAGCCTTTCTGTGAACAACTCCTATATCATTCTGTCAACCTATTTTCTCTCCAAAAGCAGCACAGTAGTTGTACTGGACTTGTACATGAGGTCAGCTTATAACTGCGCCGTAATTCCTACCTTTCAGTTTCAATATAATCTTCATGGAAATAAAGATGTACCCTGGGCTAGAGAATCCTTTTCTTTGTAAGAACTACAGAATCTCATTTGCCCCCTATGCTCCTGCGAGTTGCCTCCAGCAAGTGCTGTTGCTGCCACTGCCTCTGTTGGTGATGATGTTCCTGGCACTGTTTCTAGCAGCATCACTGTCAGGAATAGAAGGATCAGCAGCTTTAACAAAGGTAGACTCAGTAGTAGCAGCACCTGCAGCAGTCACAAAGGTGGGGGCACGGTCAGCAAATGGGTCAGGATACTAGGTAAGACCTCAACAGAGTTCGACACACTCTCACAATTCTGCTGCCACTGTAAATACTGAGAGGTGTAAAATATATCGCTGGCACATGGATGCTATTTCCAATTGAGAAATGTAACCCAATTTTTCCCTTTCTGTCTATAGGATGAAATAGCAACATACATTTCATTATCTAACTTGCTAGGTTATACTGTACATAATGCCAAGCAATTTGTGCTGATTTCCCTTTGGGTCACTGAATTGGAAGGATGACCTGTGGAAGAAGAGTTGGCAGTTCTTTATGCAAATATGTAAACTGATGTTACAGATAACATAGAATCATAGAAAAATTTAGGTTGTAAGTGGCCTTTTAAAGTTATCTAGTCCAGGCTCCTGCTTAAAGCCAAGCTTTCTTCAAAGACTGCTCAGGACTCTGCCCAGTTGAAATAGGTAAGAATTTTTCACAGTCATGATGATCAACCTTTGGAGTGATTTACCTGGCACTACAGTAGATTCTCAATTGCTAAATCAGGACTGGTCTGTTTAAAAAATGCATGTTTTATCTCAAAGAGAAGCTGTGGGCTAACTGCAGAATGAAAAAGTGAGACTCTTGACAGTGACCTGTATTACTTGGGTTGGATTGACAAAATGATCATAATAGTCCTGTTACCAATTTGTTGCATCCAAGTCACGGAATAAGTTGCTTGAATTCCCAGTTTGTTGCACTCAAAATCTTGGTATGGGCAGAAGGATCACACTTTATATTCAAAGCCATACTTTTATTGTTATTAGTCAAATTAAGTCCCACATTCCAATTGAAGGGTCCAGTTATTCCAGTACAATGATACTAACACAGTTCAAATTATACACAGTCAAAATGATATACAGACTTCATCATATCTGTGCTTTGTCTGGTGTTTTGCTCACTCTTCTTCTATCCCTCTGGGTCCTAATATACAGTGATTCAGTTGTGGTGGGTATGTGGAGTCATCAGTGTCCCAAATCCATAACCAGGAAAAGTCTGATGTTGATGGTTTCTCCCTCCTCACTGGTCTGCTTGAGGTCATTGTTATATATTTGGTAACATGCTGTAAACCTTGATTTTTCTTTATTGGTCTGTAATTCTGTGTTGCATCATCCAAATTTACTTTTTATGAGGTGTTTTGTATGTCCTTGCTCCCTTTGTTACTCTAAAACCAGCTGCATTCCTATGATGACCATTGGTCATTGGTGAGTTGTTTATAGCCCTGGAGCCTCCAGGATCGTCCTGCGCCTGTGCTCTCAAGACCTCTGCTATCATCCCATGCCTGTACTCCTCACTGCTGCATTTTATTAAAGGGTCATAGATAGTTCATTCTATGCAAAATTACTGCTTGTTATTACTATCTGTTTGTACAAAATATATAAATAACAATAAGCATTACCCCACGCAATTGTAAAAAGCTAAGCGAAAAGCTAAAACAAAGCAGGTTAATAGTTACCTGGTCATCACATAATTGCTCTTGCAAGCTAATACAAATCTCCAGACAGACTAAAATAAGACAAAGCCTGACAGGTCCTAGGGGCTTGTGTTCTTAACCTAACACACAACCTGTGGCCTGTTACAAGCAATGGCAACATGATATTTACTGGGCTGCAAGGCTACAAGTCCCTTGGTCTTGAAGTCTCTGAGCCTGATGTTGCTGAGTATAATAACTGAAACAACTAGTACATCTGTATTTTCTCTTTCTTTGCAGGTTCTCAGAGTAGTTCGACTTATAAAGATTTCTCCTGCTTTGGAGGATTTTGTGTATAAGATATTTGGACCAGGAAAAAAACTTGGGAGTTTGGTAGTATTTACTGCCAGCCTTTTAATTGTAATGTCAGCAATCAGTTTACAAATGTTCTGTTTTGTGGAAGAACTGGATAGATTTACAACCTTTCCACGGGCAAGTATAAGCACCGTTGATTACTTCTTGCTTGTTATTATTTTCTCATTGTTAATATATCATACTTGTTATTATATTACCAGTCTTACTTTTGTTCTACACACCGTGAAGCAGAATCAGCTTACGCAGAGATAAAAGGCTTGTATTTTCTGGGTATGTCAGTCTTTCTGTCTGCCTTCAGTAGTGAAGTTTGGCTTAGGCTGGGATAAGTGTTCTATTTCTGTTGTTGAGGGAATACAGAGAAATTATATTTACACACACTGATGGTGATATAATAAAGCATATGGTTTAACAGTAGTCTAGCATACTACAAAAAGAGGGTTCATGTGCACAACCATGAATAATATCCTCAAAATGTATATAAAATATGCTTACACAGGATTTATATCTTCATATTATGAAAATGGTTGTTCTTGATTTGTACAGGAATGCCCATTTTGCACAGGATTATAAACCCTGTCTGCATGGACTAAGTGTTTGCCTTTTGGGCATAAATAATGGATATTTATGGACATTGTGTTTCAATCAGAACAGAACATTGAAAATCAGTGGAAATTGGAGCTAATGTATTTACTGAAGCACACTGTTCTGAATGAAAATACTGCCATTTCTTTAATAATATATTAGACTGAGTGTACATGGATTGGTTCCAGTCACAGTTTATTTGTTTCTCTCATCCCAGCTTGGTTATCCACTGTATCTGTTTTAGTGAAAGTGCATTGGTTGGAACAATTAAATAAGAATGAGTAAGACAGCCTCAGGGGTCATGCATTTAACAAACAAAATGGCTAGGCAACAATTTGTAATTATCAACCTGGATTTGATGCATGGGATGCTAGCCATCAAATCTAAGACAAAAAAATACCTACCCACAGGGAATAATGTAATGCCATGCTTTCTATTTTAGAAAAACACTCAGTGGGATCATTAACAATTCAATGCAATTCTTTTCTGAAAGCTGAAGAAAGAAAAAAAGAAGATAATATAACTCAAGTTTTTCTTACAAAATCAGGCTTTTGTCTGTAAATTGAATGATAGTACTACTGTGCTGTGGTATCCCAATATAGATCCCATGGGATCCAAAACCCATGTATAATTTATGAAACAAACTTCCAACTGCGAAAGTTTGAAGTTATCATGGAATTTGTCTTTGGAATTAGTTTGTTACTTATGCAAAATGGCAATGACAGTTCTGAAAGAATTATAGTTATATAATTAAAATAAGACAGATACACAACAACTTTCAGATTTTAACTAGATGAATAGGAGTAATGATCTAAGAAAGATCAACTTGCAGTAAAAAACATTGCTGAGATACATCAAGATGCTAGTAAACTTTTAAATTGTTTTGAATGTTTTGATGTGCATTAGGCCTCAATAAGTACTATTCTCATATTGAATTTTAGCAGCTATATCTACATATTGAAATATATATACGAATTTGCAGAAAATATTTCATCCAGCAAATTATACAGTTGTTTAAAAACAGGGAATAGCCAGAGTTGTTTTCTGATTCATTTTTTAGAAAAGTGCAAGACCTTTTACCAACAGGAAGGGAGTGTTCTAGTAATACTGAATTGAAATATTTTTAATACTTTTTATAGGATAGCTTGAATTAATTGCCTCTTATTTTTAGTCATTATTTATTTGTATACATATTCACTTAGTCATAAGTAGTTCAAAGTATAATTTACAGTATGTGTTTTCCTTTTGTAGTTTTCTAATGGAGCAGCTCTTAATAAATTAATAGAATGAGTGAAAACTTTATACTCAAAAATTTTTATAGGACAATGTCCATCTAAAGTGTGTCTTTCTAGCAGAGGCTGGGGGATTCTCACTAATGCTGTCGCCTCCGGATAAAGACCACTGAATCAGTTTACAATAAGACAATTATAAAATGTGTGCTTTTGGGTTTGCATGGCATGTATTGTTTTCAAAACATGACTGAATAAACACTGGCATTACTATATAACCTAGGTGATATGAGGATGTCTGCATCAGAAGAATTTGGTACTGTAGATTTTCAGGGGCTTATCCCCAGATGAGAATGAAGCTACAGTGGCAGGCACTGTTTGTTATTGTGGACTTTTTGCAGTTCTAAATATGCTGAAGACAAGTATGCTAAGAGAAATGATCGCACTAGAGGCTAAATTTGGAGGTTGTACATTAAAGTGCCTTCAACACTGAAACAGACAAAACATGAAATCATTTTGAAACCGTAAGTGCCTTACAGGAAGGCACAGTATGGGTTTTGGAACAAGTAGACCTCCTTCTTTCACTAATGCCTATAAATTGCATGTTTTCACATGGTTTCTTGACAACAGTCAATAGGCACAAGCCCAGTGTTGCTATGGTTACAAATTTCGCTGTTCTTCTTTTGACCATTGCAACTTTCCAAATAGACTGGCTTTATCTCTAATACTAAGTATAAAAATAAAGATGTTTGTTATACTTTTTTAAACCAATCTGCTATCTCTATTTTTGCACATCTTTTTTGCCTGCATATATTAAGCCCTGAGAAAAACAGGGGATAGCTGAGCTCCAGACACAAAATAAAGGAGAAATGAGAGAGTTCTGTTCAAAGGCATCAGTGGAAGGTAGTTGCTAAGGAATTTAAAGTTTAACCATATGGAAATCAAAATACATTTTTAGTGTCTCCCACTTCCATGCCCCTTAAAAGCACAATTTCTCCTGCAGTTTGGAGCCATGTATTGACTGCTCAGTGTCTCAGATAGATTTCAAAGCTAGGAATGCTGCTATCCTTTTAAATAGGTCAACACAAAATGAAATCCAGGCCCATCTGATGCCAATGGGTTTTTTGCTGTTGACATCAGTCAATATCAGAATCTACTGTCTTCAGTAGAATCGGGGCTTCACTTTCAGTCTTGAACTTGGAGGAGGCTCAAATTATGACATATTAGTTCAAAATAATCAGCGTTCATTAAAAAATCTGAACAGTATAGTCTGAATTCTTTGATGCAGTTTCAGTTTGAGTCCTACTGACACATTTTTACAGGACAGCTATTCTGCTCTCAGTGGGCTCTCATTAGTATGTTAGGAAAAAAAGCAAGGTGCAACATAAGTAGAAAAAAATGCAAGCATTTCACAGTGTTGGCCTAAATCCTATTAATTTACAGAAATAATACCACTTGTAATAGGACTGCATCAATGATTAAGGCCTTCAGGATTTGGCCCATAATATTTTGAGCAAGCACCAGTTGCAAGTCAAGTACATTAAAAGTGAAAGTTTCCATACTTTTCCTGCAGTAGTCATGTGGCATCACCTCTGTGGATGGACAGGGTATCAGAAGTGTCACTCCTGCTGGTACATTTAACTGAACATTTGCTGATCATCCACTTTTAAAAAAAGAAGTAGTTCAACTTTCATCATCAAAACAGCTAATTAAGTAATAGGGCATAAATACTTCAAGAAATTGACAACCTTTTCTATAACATAAATTAATTCAGAAATTCAGCATTTGCATAAATCTTTAAGTCTCATCTGCACAGATGTTGATTCTGTCAGCTAGATGGTTGCATTTCAAATTCATTTTAAAATAAACAGTGGGAAGTATACCTTTCAACTAAAAATATCTTGCTCTGAAGGAGATTGCTGGGTACAAAACATAAACTCATTGTGCACTGCCTTATTTTTTTCTTAAAACTAATGTTTTGTGATATAAAGGACTTTAGTAGCGTAATATTAAATAAAAATTAAATAAAATAAATAATAATTAAGTAAAAATACTTAAATTGTATTAAAGTGATATTCTATTAACTATATCCATTAGGGACAACTGTTTCAGATGGAAGATTAGATTTTCACTATGCTAAAAGAGTGTCTTTTCTAAGTTAACATAGTGCTTGTAGTAATGAAGGGTTCACAACACAGTATTGGAGATAGGTTTATACCTTGAAGAAATAATTAAAATACATTTGGAAAAAAACACAATAAACTAGAGTATGTGATTCAGAATATAGGATGCTGCACTGCTTCAATTATGCAGTCACCCAGGTGTTTTTAAAGCCAGCAGCAGGATGTATTATTTAATGTACTATCTACCTTCTTTTTTATTTCAGCAGAGTATCACACCAGTGAGGTATAACCACCACTAGGTCCAGAGCTGCTCTGAGTACAGTGAAACAATGATCGCCTCTTTTAGCTTTACCCCCCCTTGTGAAGGGAAGGTGAGAACTAGCACTGTAACTGTACATTGTCACTGTACACTGAGGGGATCGTTGTCTTCTCTGCCCCCAAGCACCGCTGACTGGTATAAAGGTGGCTGAATTTCCTGTTGTTTCACACATACTCCTCTGTCTACAGAAGGCTCCTCCTGAGCTACTGTTCCCAGCATTTCCTTCTCTGCATGTTTTGCATGTGGAGGGACCTGAGGTATTTTACAGAGGAAGATAACACATGCTGGTGTTCTGTCTTTTTTTTTTTTTTTTTTTTTTTTTTTTTTTTGTAGGACCCTCAGCATGATTTTTTTCAAGGAAATGTGTCACTAGAAAGATGATGTAATTTTTCACAGTATAAGGTGTCTCTGTGTGTGGTTGTGGGAGACACTACTTCAAAGGGACCTTCTCCAGGATCTGGGCACGAGTCAGCAATATGCTAGTTAAGGCCAAGACTACTGGTAGAAGCATGCAGGTGAATGGTACTGTGCAAAATCCAGCATCCGTGTTTGGATTTTCACACAAACACATGAGATAGATAGCTAAGATTTTAACTGACATAAAGGATTTACAGGAAGGTAGTTGTGAGCGCTTTTCTCCATTTGGGGCTATTTCTGGGTTACAATAGCCTTTGTTCTCTGTGGGATCTGTGTGTTCAAAGGAAAAATCAGTACATTACATTTGGTCAAGATGTTGCTGATACAGGAATTTAAGTCTTACACTTAACTTCATCCCCCAAGGTGTGTGATCTCTAGAATGCTTTGATCTATTTCATGTACTCCTTAGGTTCGCTCCTTATGAGTGATTTGGACTTGTAAGCTTAATCTTCTCTGAAAATTTGATCAGTGTTATTTCGTTCTGAAAAGCAACTGTAAAAATAGCTGTCTTACTCAAACCCCTTGGTCTTAGTCTAACAGTGTGTTTATACTTCTGCCTGCTTCAGAGAGTACTACAGAACATAACAGCAATAAGAAACTGAGCTGTATTCTTTTTTTTTCTTTTTTTTTCTGTGAGAACCGTCAGGAAAATTGTTTGCAAAGTTCATAATAGCTAAATGTGTGGGAGCCCCCAGGGAGGGTATAAATGCACAGTTCTTCCTCTGGACATCATCTAAAGACACCATGACCCAATTTTTATTATCTTAAAATTTGTGCTAGTTACAACGTACAGAGAAGAAAAGGCTTCAGTGCTAGGGTCCTTTCCAATGCTCAGTGAAAGAGGCCAGAGACTGAGCTCAAGCACTAGCCTCCAGATAGTGATGCTGCTTAATCTTTAACTTTCTTCCTGGCTCCAGCTAACTCTCTCCAAGACAATCCCAGAGCACAGACAGGGCAATAGTTCTCTCCAACTGGGCACTACAAAAAGGTAATTTGGACAGCAAGACTGCACCAGTTTTTATTGTCCCTGACTTACCTACCCTCCTACACCATCCCAGCAAGCTTTGCACTCACAGGCCCTCCTTTCAAATTTTAAGCACACAGCACACCCCCTTGATTTCATGATACAGAAACAGTAGTGTGGTGAGCTGTGCCACATCCTTGCCATGATTTCAGATAGTTGGAACCAATTTCCCCTCACCAGATAATAATGATGTGTTATAGCCACAGGAACACCACATAGGGTCTCGAGAAGGTGCAGGACCAAGTGCCATGTAACATGCGCGTGAACGGTCTGCTGTAGAGTGAATTAGCCCTGAGCAGCATAATTCTACATTACTTACAGTGTGGATGTAGTCTGAAGAGTCCTGTTTGCACCAGGAGGAACTGCTTAGAGAAAACATTGTTTTATTTGAAGAATTCAGCAAACTTGATAGGGAACTCAAGAAAACTATATGTCTGTAGTTAATATTAGAAATAGAAACATGAAGCTACACAGTTATTTATGCCTGAAGATTTGAAAATGAACTAGAAACTATGTTATTGTTCTACAAGGGCATAGACCAGTCTACACATTTTTGGCATTTCCAGCATGCATTCGGGCTTAGGATAAGTTGATGCAAAGGGCTTTCTGGTTCTGTTTCCTTATGGGTGTAACAAAAATGGTTCTCTTCTCTTTGTGCCAAGGGCATTATTGTGTTAATTTGCTGTTGCTTGAAGTGTCAGCCATACTGAGCATAGATACAATACCTCTTGATCACTACAAGCTGCATCAACACTTTGAATTGGAGGAATCCTATTAACAGGAAGGTGTGTCGTTGACATCTTACTTCAGTTTTCAACACTTTTTCACTACCAACACTTGAAGGTTTTAAACTTCAGTAAGATATCAGCTCTGATCCTTGCTGTCTGGAAAGAAATTCATTTTTGATATCAAGCAAAAGCAGGAAAACTTGTGCAGCAGTTTGGCCATAGCTGAAGTTTTAGAACTATCGAGATCTGTACATCACTTACATACCAGAGTCAGACATCTGTGACTAAGGCAGAGCACAGTCATCACTGTCTAGGTATGACATACGTTTCATGCTTGCACACCTGTCATACTGAGTTCGATTCTGGTCTGTGCTGTAGTCTTTTGGGTGGCATTTATTTCACCGACCTTTAGCCAGTTGCCATGCAAACGTCTACATCTATGCGTTTTGAGATGTCAGTGAAGAAGTGTAGACAGAAGGTGATTCAGGTGACCTGTTTTAGATGTCTATGTTGAGATGAGACAGAAGTGCTTATATCTCTCAAATTACTATAAAGTAAGCTTTGAGCGAGTAGCTTAAATTCCAAAGCCTGTAATGGTTATGCCTGCGTTTGATCAGATCACTTCTACTCCTGGCTTGGGCTCTTTCTTCTTCCTGTTCCATGAGCAACCCTTCTGTAAAGTGCAGCTGTCTCAGCTTTCTCCAGAGAGCTCATTATGAGAGTCTAGGTCCCAGGTACTGCCTTTGGCCTCATCCAATTTTATCTCTCTGAGCCTGTTTCTAAATTGTGACCTGAAAATCATGCCACATCTCCAGCATTGAGACTGGGTGAATGGATACTGACCATTGATCTGCTTCATAAATGGTTAACATTTTGGGTATATTATGAAAAAAAATGGCAATAGATGAAATATAGCCTATCTTCTGCTTTACATGGCTCAAGTGCAGGTTTGGGGTTTAAGAGGCCTAGAACATCTAGGTTTTAGGGTTCATCTGGGTTCATATATTGCCTATCTCGCCTATATTTGCCTGTAACAATGGGTTGACGCATTTCCTTCATTCCCTCTATTTTTGACATGCACTCCTGGCTTGAAGGGATTTGAAAATGTTACAGAAACACTTCCACAAAGAATGCTACTTAATGTATCATGGAAGAATTTGACTGAATGAAACGGATGGAAGAACTAAGGCCATGCTTTTTTTTGCTTAGTCTCACTTGTGAGATGCCTAGAATGCTTTTGCTGTTAAAATGATATAAATGTATGGTCTCATTTAATTATTACACTTAATTTTAGGTACATTTATAGAGAGATAACACTCAAGAATAAGCAGAACGACAGCACAGTATAACACTCAAAGCAATAAGCTGTAATGCTTAGAATATTTCTCTTATTAATCAGCCCTGGAGGAAACCACTTCATATGGGCTATTGCAGCTAGGACTATGTTTACAAGTTGCAGAATATTACATTTCAGTCAAAGGTTAAGCTTTTTACTTCTCCTCTTGCTCTGAAAATACCATTTCACCTGACTTTACAAATTGAAATCCATTTATCTTATCTTTTAAGTTAAAAAAAAGTCTTCTGCTCTGTTAAATCAACTTGAGGCTTGTGTCTGTGAAACTATTTTAATATAATTCATGAATCTATTTCTTGCAGGCATTCATGTCAATGTTTCAGATTCTTACACAGGAAGGATGGGTAGATGTCATGGATCAGACACTGAATGCTGTAGGACATATGTGGGCACCCGTAGTTGCTATTTACTTCATACTTTATCATCTTTTTGCTACTCTGGTAAGTTTTGACTTGCAAATGTGCGATGCTTTTCTTTGCTTTGAATTACTGTCATAGCTCTTGCATTACTTATTTTACTCAGCTGGTTAGGCCTAAGTGTGAAGCTCATTTTCAGCATAGAGGGCCTTAGGATTAGTTCTTTGATGTGGTACAATTTACTCTTCAGCCATGTGGCATAAGGTGGTGAGCCTTTGTTTGGGTCTGAGGTGTTCTTCATAGAAGATCCAATACTGTTAAACTGATATTATAATTGTTAACTATCTTGTTCCTTCACAGTTCTGATGTTTGCCGAGTGAAATAAGTGCTTTTATTTATCACGTAGAATGGTCTTCTCAATCTCCATTGCATTTTGTTTGCAGCTGTAATTGAAGTCAGAAGTGTAAGGCCTCAGGGTGCAAACTCCTAATTAGAAATCACTGCTTTCCTGTTGTCTGATGCAAAATCAACACATGGGAAATATATCATGTAGCATATCAAGCAATAAAAGAATGAGAATTAATAAAGCAGTTCCTGCATGTACATGGAAATGGAGATTATATCTGAAAAAGGTATTTTTCCTGTGTGCATTTCAAATGGGATGATTACATTTTTCTACAGAGAAAATGGTAAGGAGAACAGCTTTTTGGAAATCTTACATCAATTAGGGCTTGTTACTGTATGTATTTCAAATACGAAACTCAGAGAAAATGCCACAATTAGGGGAATGATCTTTTTAGCTATCTCTAGTTCTTCCACACTTCTGCTTATTTTGTATTTTGCATTTAGTATAGTGTTTGGATGCACTTATTCATATTTCCACTTTCTTCATTCCTTTTTCTTTCTTTGTTCAGTGTTGGCTACTTATATAAGGTACTAACTGTATTTATACAGTCTCTATCTGCCCCCAGCTTCCTTTTTCTACTTCATTATATATCCTGTTCCACTTGTAATGACCAAATGGTCAAATGGCCAATTGTGGATGAGGCAGGCTCCTTCACATGGGCTGAAATTCTGTCTGCTTAATAAAAGGATATTTGATTCTCTTAAAGATGCTTAGACAAATTTAAAAAATAAGCTGAATGAATATACGTATCAACAGATACATAGGACTTCTACCCTTCTGGCAAGGATCAGAAGATTCCTCGAGGTCTGTAATGGCAATTTTTCACTCTAAAAAGATCTTTAAAGCTCCTGAGAAGTGAGGATGGAAATCAAAAAGGAAGTGGATTTTGGTCATGGATTTGAAAACTGTTATTGCTTAGAGAATCTTGCTGCTGTTTTTCTGATACTTCGCAAAGAACATTGTTTGAACTAGAATCCATTTTTTTCTTATAAAACAACTCTGTTTTGAAACAGTCATATAGGACTTCTCTGTTCACTTAACCCATTTATTTTGCCAGGAGCTGAGTTACCTCTCTCCTCAGTGCTTTTCCAGGGAATTCTCATTTAATTAAATGGTCCTTGCTTTGTTTCATAGGTGTACACATTTCTTCTCATTCCTGCAAATTGTACTTGTATGAAGAAACTTTGCTAATAGAACTTTGCAGAGTTACCTGTCCCTATGAAGTTGTTAGCTTCAGTTTTGAGATTTTTCTCAGACCCTGGAAAGAAAAATCTCTTTAGGACAGAGTTGTCTGGAGGCAAAAGAAGCTTAAAGAAAGAAAATAACATGAAATTGGTGAAGGAGCATGAAAATGGTTGGGCTGCTACTGAAACCAAGAAAAGATCTAAGAATAAACAGCAGTAAATGAATAACAAGAAGGAAGTCAAATGAAGGAATAACTTTCATCAGCCAGAAGAAGGGGGAGGATTAGAATTGAGAAGTGATAATTGCAGGCATTTGGCAAAAGAGACTGTTGAGCTTTGGAAAGAAATGAATAGGTTTCACAATAGAAGGCAAAGAAAAGTTGAAGCTCAAAAAACAAAACCTCTCTTGGAAGTGAAGACTGTTATTAATCAAGATGGCAGTACAGGAAGTTAAACAAATAATAAGTTTGGGTTTAACTGTTCTATTGTGGTAACAGCTCTATGGTTCTTGTTGACGTGAAAAGAGAGTTAATGAAAGTATTGATGTGTCTTGATACATAGACATGCACAAAGCAACAAAGTTGTAAGTGGCAATATATTTAATGAGTACTATATTTCTTTTAACATGGAACAATACTTCCTTAACTAATGTGCTCCGAGCTGCAGATAATAGAGAATCACAGACTATATAATGTGTGTGAAGAAGAAAAATAATGTAAATTACATTAAAATTCTAACAAAATGATAGCAAAACTGTTGACCAACAATTAGTGATCAAAGTGGTTTGTGTCAGGGATTATATATTTTATCAAAATTCTGTCTTGCTTTACCTTTCTGAAAGGTATCCACTGATACTTTCATTCAGGATTTCTACCGCAGGGTATCGTCTTTGTTTTAGGCGTTGTTCTTCTCAAACTTCATGTGTGATGTGCCTTGGTCCCCAGAGACTAAAACCTTGGCAGTTACAGCTGTAAAACGAAGTATGTACACATTTGCTGCCTTAAGATGTTAAGCAGTTTGAGGACACATACTGAGTGGCAGTATCCTCCCTCACCTGCATCCTACTTTTCCTAGTTCTGTCCTCTTCTCAGACGTATGTCATGTTTTCAGCTTATTTGGCCTCTGGACAATACCACTACACAAGGAAGATATAGTAACTTTCTCATACACACATTTATTTTTCTGGGATTCTTCCTCCTAAAGCTATATCTACACAAAATTTAATGTGTAGTAAATGAAGCTGTGAATGTACAGTGCATTAGCTGCTCTGCATCTGTCTCCTACACTGTGGCTGCCAATGCACTCAAATAGTGAGGTAGCTTACTTTTCTTTAAAGTGAAATTAGCTACTCTGCACAGAGACACTCCGGGCATTAAGCAAGTCCATAAAGTAAGTTGGTGTCAGGTGGCCTTTGTGCTAAAAATTCACACCTTAATTGCCAAGTAACTTAGCCTTAAGAGGTATTTTAGGATTCTGCTCTGTTTCATATTTTTATATCTCTGATGAATTTAATTTCCTTTTCCTGTGAAATACATTTTGACGGGTATATTGTTAGCCATACATAATGCATTGGTCATGAAATGTAGAATTGCATTTTTTTAATTTATACAGTAATTGTATGATAGGCTAAAAACAATTTATTACTTACAAAATGGCTCTCAGGCATATGGTAGCAGGCAATATCAGTTCAAAAGATATCAAAGGCAAGACTCCTAATTACATCAGAGACCCTCATTTTTTTCCATGGCATTTAATACTACTTCTTAAGAAAAATCAGGCAAGCTTTAAAAATAATTTACAATTGTTTTGTAGATTCTACTCAGCTTGTTTGTTGCTGTTATTCTGGACAACTTGGAACTCGATGAAGATCTAAAGAAACTTAAACAAGTAAGTACATATTTTTATTGTGCTTGAAAATATTTTCAATAAACTATGACTGTACCAGTGTTCTTGTAAGGAGACATCTTCAAGAAAATGAACAAAACAGAGATGTTGAAGAAAATGGCAGTACTTTGTTAGACAGTTGAACATCACACTGTATTAGAAATTAAGAGATTACAAAACAGATTTAGAAATTGGTTTAAATGTTCAGTGAAAGTCAGTTTAGACAATCATGTAATTAAAATAATTTAATAATCACTGCTAGGTAATCTTTTTGATTGCTCTCTGTCAATAATCTACTTATTGACAAATAAAGTGTGGTTTGGCCTATTTTCATATTCAGGAAGGCATTATGATGTGACTGTTGTACTACAGCCTAAATAGTTACAGGCCTGTGTTTACACCGCAGCATGAAAAGTATGTAGAAATGCAGTGTTCTTCCTTTGCCATGTCAGTCCTGAGTAGGGTGTGAAGCCCCAGAGACCCACTTCTGTTGAGAGTAAATTTTTGTAGTGTGCAACTCCCATAGCCTCTTATAAGTGAAATTAATTAGAAGTCTCTGACTTAGAGCAAGGCAGACAATCTTCCTGACTGTAGGCACTACAAGTTAAAATGCCATAAGCAATAAGATTAGTACAACTCTCAGCTGACCTACCACAGGGGAGTGTACTGGCAAGGGTCCACAGACAGGACCCTTGGGGTAAAGGAGGCTGGGTTGAATTGCTAGCTGAGTCCTAAGGACACTTGGCAAAGTTAACTTGCTCTGTTGACACTCCAGATTTGGGGATTCAGACTATCTAGAAATCCTTGTCTCATGTTTGAATCCCAGAATGACAATCACATAAGGCAAATGGAACTAGAGAGCTCATGCTGGCCATCCTAACCTTGTGGGCAAATCACCAGAAAGGGAGGTATCAGTGTGTGTTACACAAATACACAGGTGTGATTTAATACACACAAGGAAGAGCAAAATCCTCAACATTTTCCTATTTCATGCACAAAATAGCAAATTGAGATCTTACTGTGTGGGAACTTCTTTTGTAATATTCAGTTTATAGCCTTCTTTCACTCATCATTTATTGTTTTTGTTCATCTTTCCATCAGCATTTGGTGTTTGTTCTTTCACTTTCTGAAAAATAATCTCCCAGATAGTTATTTTGTATTGAATTATTACATTGGAGCTAATGTGCCAAATTACCGCTAACATATTTTCCTTTTTTGTATTATTTTTCTTTTAGTCTCAAAACTAAAGTGATGTGTTTGTAGATTTATTATATTTGTATTATGTGTGCTACTTCTCTACAAACTTCTCATTGGTCTAAGAATGTTAATTGTGGATTTAGAGATAATATGTTTCACATATTCTCACTGAATATGTGGAATGTGTCAAACTAATATTGCCTCCAGATCTTCTCTTGCTTCAAGGCACTAACAAGTAATAACATTATATAGATACTTTAAGATCTTCTTTACAGAATTCAATATTGCTTTTCCTGTTTCAGCATTATATATCAGTACTGAATTGCAAATTTGAAATAAGTTAAAAAGGCAGGCTTTTTCTGGCACAAAGAAATATAAATATTGGATTTGAATTAATCAGCTCACATATCTGAAATAAGAGATCTTATAGTTGATTCTGGGATGGCCAAACAGTCTTGAGTATGCAAATTGAGTAAACCAAATCAAGTTTATCCATTTTTTCTCCTTATCGGTCTCAAGAAATAAAATGGCCTGAAATCAGAATGACTCTGAGGTAGAGTAAGCAATGTCACATCATACTGATAATCTTACAGCAAAATGTCTACCTGAGTTAGTAGTATAAGTGAACTTTCTGAAGTGAGGAGCTTAAGATTTGAAATCCTGTGGCTTTTCTGTGAAACTTAGTTTCTTCAATACATAAACCGAACCAAAATTCTACACTTTTGTTCATGAAATGGCAGTAGTAGGACTTTGTGTTTTGGAAGAACACCTCTGGAACTGGTGGACAAAAAGCAATGATGGGAAGCCAATACTTGCACTGTGCCACTACATGAGCCTGAAATATGGTTAGCTTGGTAGGAAGCGTGTCTCCATTATAGCAGACACTCAGGGTAAAGTATGAGAAGTAGAGCACACACAAGTAAAAGACATAAATTGAATAAAATATGTATGTTCCTAAATTTCATAGCTCAGAGACTGGAAGCCGTATAACTACGTAAGTGTGGTGCTGGGCCAGAGTAAAACAGCTGCCTACATGACCAGGCCTTCTAGCTACCGTGCAGTGCAGCACCATGATTACATTGATAGTCTGTTTCCATGACCCAGGCTGGTATCTCCTCAACAGGACTGCAGTTTGCCACATGGACATACCAGTTTGGTTGACTCTGGCTTGATGGTATATGCATTGTACACCATTACGACATATAGACATGTCCAAGGTAGCTAAACTGCTTTTGAAAACATGATGCTGGTTCACCTGTATTTATGTTTTTGAAATGTTTCTCCATACTTTAAACAGCAGCCTCCCTTCCAAGACCATTACTCAGCACTATTGAATGTGCACTATTCCGTTCTGATATTTTATCCAAACTAATACTTATGGTGAAAGCAGGTAAGATATTGGTTCTTGGAACTGAATCATATGGAATGATTGGAATGATTGTAGAACTCAGTAAGTGACTCAAACAGAAAAGGTTTCCTCTCGGGTAAATCTGATGGTATCACTGGCTCGATGCTGATAGTGACTGTGCACAATTACACTGAGTTATTGGTTGTCTTATCTCAGATGATAAAGCAGGAAGAGTTTTTAATTCCATGATATTTTGAATTCTCCAATAAAAATGTACTATAAGATGGAGAAATATTGTGAGATAATTGTTATGTTTTAATGAAGACCATTTCTGTAAAGAAATAGATCTGTACCCTTTCAGAGCAAAATTTTTAACCTCTACAAAAGCTGAATGGTGTTCTAAGGGATGAATCAAATCATTCAAATTGTTAGTGTAAAAAAATGATTCATTAGAAACTGTGAAGGAGCAACGCTCTCAAAAGTATTTCCATCTTACTGCTTGCATTTTTTCCCTGTATTTAATGGCTATACAGTGTGAGGCTCAGAGCATTTTAAAATGCTAAAGGCTTGAATGATTTCCAAAGAAGGATGGAGAATGTGTTTAGGCCATAAATGACACTTAACTAATAATTCCCTCTGGGATGTGTCCTTCTTAATTATATATTAATACCTTTTCTAGATCTTGATAACAGAAATAGTAATAATACTTATCTTTCAGATTATTGAGATAGGACTAATTGGTTAATATTTCCATAGTACTCCAAAATGTAAAGTGGTATGTAAACAGTTGATATTGATATTGGTTCAGTAAATGTGTTTAAAAAATAACTAAATCAAAGCAAAAAATACATTAAATGAACAGGCGATTGTAGGTAAGGTTGTAAAATAATGCGATTAGAAGTTAGTAAATGAGAATTAAATTTGCCTGTGCACATTTAGTTAAGGATATACATCATGATTCAGATTTTAATTAGATCATTACATACTATTCTTTTGCTAAGTCTGGCCTCATTTAGTGCAAAGAGTGCGTAGAGCTCACTTTAGTAAGCGGCTAGTCAATATTTTTTCTCTGTATTGTACAGCGTATGACCCCTATGTTGCATTTACTACACAATATTCAAGCTTTGCTCTGAAGTCAAAATTATTAATCTCTCTGATGTCTTTATGGTACCCCTCACAAGTACCTAGAACAAACATAAAACTTGTTAAAGTTTGATTTAAGTGATTTACTTAGCATTGCATAGGAACCCAGGCACAGGGAGGAATAGAATTTATTTTTCCAAGACACCATTCAACTGACTTAAAAAAAGGATTATTCTTTGTGTTCTTACAGCTTCCTGCTTCATTCATAATACGCCACGTGTCTCATCCTCTAGGCTGAGTCTGCCATGATAGTTCAAGTCAAGTAGGTCAAGTAAAAAGGGGTTGTACCGTAGCTTATAGTCACCAACTATCCGTACAATAAATCTAAAAATTTGATCCTCTGTAACAATTCAGTCTGACCCTGAGTGTGCTACTTGACTTGTAGATAAGGGGTTAATCCTGTTCATCTTCCAGCTCTGTCCTCTTCGGTGATGTTCAGTGCATCAGTTATGCAGATGATACAGATCTTAGGTAGAAGAAATCTATCAACTACAGTCTGGGCTTCCTTCTCTTGTATTCCTGTCTTTTGACTCCTTCCTGTTGCCCCAAAGTGCAAAAGAAACTGAAAGGATTTCTTTAAAAGCCTTTTGTGAGAAACTCTGCATTTTTCTTTTTTGAAATTCAGCTACATTGCATGAGTTGAATTGTTATTATCCATACGTTGTTTGAATAGATTATGAGGCATGACCTTCCTCTACAAAAGCTGTATTAACTTTTCCCCATTTTATTTTCCACATATTTACTAATTCAATTTTTATTACATTCCTATAAATTTGCCTAAATATTAAGTCAGACTGATTAGTTTTTAGTGTCCTGTGCTCCCTCTGGAAACCCTTTTTTAAAGTTAGCATCACATTTGCCACTTCCCTTCTTCTGGTTACTGAGTTTATTTAGGTGACAGCTTATTCTCTGCCATTAGTACGTCAGCATTGTCATATCTGAGTTCCTATAGAAGTCTTGAATGAGTATCTTCTGGTCTTGAATAGTAAGAAATAATTGACCTTGTATCAATAATGTTCCAAAAGCTTTTCTCCCGACACTTTTCCTTGCAATTAATCTTCCATACAGCTTAGAGTCTTCTTTGACGTACTCTGTGGTGAACACAATTCATTTTGCTTTTCTGTTTTGGTTTTATTTTTCTGAACACTCTTTAATAATATCCTGGGGGTTTTTAGGGGTCTTTGGCAATCTTGCTGCTTTCTGTATGTTTTTAAAAGTTTTCTTATTAGATTTTATTTCTTTACCAGGTATTCCCTCAATATCTTTCGTGGTCTGCCTTGTTTTATGTAAAAATTGCCAGAGTCATGCTCTTTTTTGTGTTCTTTGTGTATAACTTCCCATTCTGAAATATATCCATTTAATTTTAAAAGCCTTCTTTCCACTCCCTTTCATAATGCTGGCCTTTTTGGCCTTCTTGAAGTGTTTCTGTAAGTGGCAGATGTATTCTGTGCCTCTCAAACAGTATATTCAAGCTGATTCCATACACCACCACCCCAGGTTCTCTCATTTTGCTGCTCCTTTTAATCATAAGGCTTCTTTTCAACAGCCTTATGATGTTAAGCACCTTTTTTACTATGGTAGATGGTTTTGCGTTTTGCACATTAGAAAAATCTGAATTTTAAAGTAGTTTGATCACTATTACGGAATAGCTCTTTGATAGTTACACTATGAACTAGATCTTGCTCAGTGCTAAATCATCAGCTGCTTCTCCACTTACGTGTTCTTGGACTAGATGATTCAAGGAGTCACTTCTTTCTTCCATCCATTCCTACATAAGGGTAAACAAAGGCTCCCCCACTCTTATGACTGTTTGTCCTCACACCTTTAATATTACTTAGTGCATTGTAATTACTGTCTAATCCTCACAGAGTTTTATGCAGAATATTCCCTCCAGTTAGGCATGCGGTTTCACTGCAGAAAGATTGTATGCTATTTGTACATACAGTTACCTTATTTCCTTTTTTTACTGTAGGTTTTCTCTGCAAAATAGCACCAGTCCTTCTCTGGTGCAGTGTACTATCAGTCTGTATAATATGTCATCTGATTCTGCAGTGTCTTTCTGATTTTATAGGATTCTCCTGCTTACTTTTCTTCTACCAAGTTTCTGAGATGCCTTTTGTGTCAACATATTTTTTTTAATACAGGATTTCTAGTTCACCCATGGTGTACTTTAGACTTCTAATATTTGTATAAAATCATGTGTGCCTACAGTCTTTTATAGTTTTATATGCTCTTCTTAATGCAACTTTTTTTCTTTTCATAGTTTTTTCTGTTTCCTACCTGAATTTTATAAGCTTCTGGGATTCCCATAGCCTCAGTCCTTACAGTTAAATTCACCTTTATCTTATCAGTTACTCAGTTTTAGGCATAGTCTCTATTCTTCTGGTACCTGCTCCCTGAAACAGCTTTTGCGGCCAGTGAAATGGTGCGTTGAAAATACTTAAACTTTACAGAGTTTTAAACACCTCGGTAGAATTCATCCCACTTCACTAATACATCACCAAGTTATATATGCAGTCTAAAATATACATGCAGGTTTCCTTCTCTAGTCACTGAAGAGAAATAAATACCTCTGGAGGGCAGTTTAATTTAGAGAGCTACCTTTTTGTTCATAGGGTGGCTAGAAGAAAATATGAAGCCAGCCTTGAGTTTATCTTCAACCTGTCCAAGCTGTATAAATCATCCTTCCTTCATCTACAACATAGTTTGTAGCTTGCAGCAGTGCAACCTATATGACACTACTTATTTCTCAAGTGTAGCACATTATCCCAGCTTCTCTTGTACTATGTAAAATGGATCCCTTCTAAGCTATCGCAAGATAAAAAGATTCCCATGTGGAATAGTGACTAAAAGATAGGAAACAAAAGATAGGAAGAAATGATTTCATAATAGACGAAAGATACTATGGTTATCTTGGCTGGGGCCTGTGCTGCTCAGCATTCATAATTTATTTAGAAAATGGGGTGAGTAGTGAGGTGATGGAGTCTGACGATACAAAATAAATAAGGTCTGCAAAATTACAACTGACTGTGAAGTATTCCCAATATTTTGTTTCTGGGCAATAAAATATCAGATGAAATGTAATGTCAGTAAATGCGCATAGAGAAGAATCCGAACTAGATATATAAGCATAGGCTTTAAATAACTTATCACCAGTCCAGAAAGATTTTTGAGTCATTGTAGGTATGCCCTATCATGTCAGTTCAGTGTTTATCCAAAGAGAGATCAAATACAATGTTAAAAATTACTAGAAAATTATTAAACAAAAGTAAAAATGTTATGGTTCTACCATATACATCCATGATGCATCTATGTCTCAATATTGCATGCAAGTGAGGTCGCCTACTTTCTAAAAATAAGACATAATAAGCCTAGAAAAGACTCAGAAAAGGATAATGAAGATGATCTTCAGCTTGTAAATGAGATGACTGATGCAGAGGCTATGATAGAGTTATATGAAATCACAGAAGGTGTGAGAAGTTAAATAGAGGAAGAGTATTTTACTTTTTCCATGGTAAGAAAATGAGAGGGCGTGTAGGGAATAAAGAACAAACAAAAGTAAGTACTTTGTTTTGTTTTTAAATTAATGGAAAAAAAAAATTTTTCTAAGGGCTGGTGATTTAGATGTAGCTTTTAGCCCCAGAGATTGCCAAAGCTAGGAAAGTGTGCAAGAAGTATAGTTGCACTGTATCTGATCTGCTTTTATACTCATTTCCCATCCATCTTCTGCTGGTCCATGTCAGAGACAGGATACTGGTGGGATGGACCTTTGATCTAACCTGATGCAATCATTCTGATGCCCCTACTGTGCCGTGATATAAACAGGATTTCAGAAGCAATTTGCAAGTAACGCAATGAGGAACTCAAAGCCATAGAGCCAAATGGTGGTTAAAACATGCTGCCACTTTACTGTGTTATATTTCCATGAGAGAAAGAGAAAGATAATCTCAAGCATCTTTGAGTATAAGCAGTAGCCTAACTTCCTTGGGTGTATAAACATACTTCTGTGATCCTGTCTCTTAGAATTCCCCAGTTAAAACACAGATAATTTTCAGAGTATTAAAATATAAAATGGTCTTCATTTGCCTAATGCTTGTGATAGCAACCCCAGCTTGTTTCATTAACTTTGGAGGGTTTATCTCATGGCGCATATCAGACAAGCCTGTTGTGCCCCTATTTTACAACCGAGGAATTGAAGCTGAGAACCTGGTGTCTCTGGGTTCATATATAAATTCCCAGTACAGCTAGGAATAGAACAAAGTCCCTTCTAGCGCTTAGGTCTCTCAATTCAGTCATGAATATCCATTCACTTTAAATTGTTGAAATCTCACATAGGTGTAGTCCTACTACTTCAAAGGAATATTCCCTTAGGGAAGATCCGGTTTCTGTCATATCATCACACATGTGCTGTCTGTGCTCTCTCCTGCACACTTAGAACATGAGTACAGATGGTATTCATTACTAAAAATATTTTCTCCATACACACCTTATTACCTAGCAACAGAAATTCTTGGAGAAGTCAACACAGTGTGCAGTGGGGACATTATTCTTCTAATTTAATGAAATTCTCACTCTCACCAGCAAATAAACTTGTCAGTTGTACAAGCTCCTTTCCCTCCAGTTCTGCTTCACACCATGGAAGGTATGCAAGATTGTTTTCCCTGACTCTATGTCAAAGCAGCATATGCAGGAGGCTGCAGAGGTATAAATATATTTTTATATGTGTGTGTATTATATACACAGACACATTTTGTCTTTTTAACATTTTACTGTTAACTCCTTGATGTTTAAAACAGAGACATTTTTGAATAAACAAAGAAGCTCAGAAATAAAGATAGCCCCTTCGCCTGTACTACTATCTTGGTTTTTGTGATAAATTCATGTTTTTCATGACTGTTAATGTCTGAACGGCTCATTTTGACATCAGTGATTCAGGGTCAGGCTTTGTACAGTTTAGAAGCTTTCCAAAAAAGAGGCAGTTCAATAAACAGTGGTATTCTTGACTGAACTTCATTAGAATTGAAAGCAGAAAGGGAAGCCATTAGGTACTCCTCTGTGATCAGATGGGACAGTTGTAGCAGAAGCACAATTCATCAGGAGTTGGTTGCCTTCAGAAATGGGAGAACTAGCTTGGAACCTATTTCCATAGTACTTATTTTTATTTTATTTTATTTTAGGAGAGAAGAGGGTTGTAGTAGGTTCCACTACCACCTGCTTGTTCCAAACTACAGCAGCAGGGTACAAAGGTCTTTCAAAATAATCAAAAAATAAGGTGAACATTCGTTTTAGGTTTTAGTCCCTGTGGTCTTAAAATCTACCCTGCTTTTTCTAGTTTTGTTGTCAGGGAAACAGACCAGTTAACACACTTTTATATCTCACCAAGCATTTACTTTTGTTTCTTCATTACTCAGTACTGAAGTTAGAAAATTCCTGATTTATATTGAGACTTTTGTTCTCTTACTATCAAAAGGGACAGTACATTTTCATATGTTTTCAGATGTTTTCTGAACATTGTACAAGATGTTTGTGCCTAAAAATGAATTTGAAAGTGCTGTCCTTTCATGCAAAAATGCGCATACAAAAAGTTTGTTAAAGCCAGTCAAGACAGAGCAAGTTAGTCTCTAAAGAAACTGTGCTGAGTCCTTCCTCTAAAGTAAAATGAATTCAAATAGAAGATTCAAAGCAAAGATTTATATCGTGCAGAATAACATAAATTTTTTCAGTGTCGCAGGATTCTGATCACAATAGCATCTTGTTGATTTTAGGAGGGTCATGAGCACACAGTTGCTTGTAGAGTTGGAATCTTTATTAAACAAAAGCAGCATGCACATGCCAGACAATTCAAACTTACTGCTCCTTACTGCTCTAGAGCAAACACAAATATTTCTTTCTGGGATTGCTGTAGTATTTTTTTTAAGCTAGAGAGAAGCACAATTTGTACTCTCTATATTAAATTCATGTTCAATCAGTTGTTGATTATGCAATTATTATTTTGATGCAGTTAGAAAATACTTTAAGTGTGCCTGTTTTCCATATCTAACTTAGAGCAATTAATTTCATGTTTTTAATCAATGTAGAAGAAAAAGCCAAAGTTTAAAAATTTTGCACACTTAAAAAAATGAAGTTATCTTTGAGAAAAAATGTAACAGCACATCTTCTGACATATATTGAAGAAAATAGTTAGTTAGTGTTCTGGGTGTGTAACACAAAGTTTTAATGTTTTTGTAGGTTATCCAACACTCAGAATTTTAAAAGCAACTATCCTCAAGTTTTCAAACTGGTATATGCCAAGAAGAAAATTATCTAGAAGAATAAGAATCTTTTTCTTGGCACAACATGAGTCGTATCCTTTGACATTTTAGAAAATTCCAATCTTTATCTAGAAGAATGTGAAAGATTAGAATTTTCTAGAATGTCAAAGGATACAATTCACGTTACCTTGTTAGCCATGCAAAAAGTTAGACATGTAGTCTGAGCTAGTCGTCTGTACTTCCCATATAGTCATAGCTCCCCCTCATTTAATCCAGTCCAAGTTAGGTGCTCTCTTCTTCTGTTGATTAGAGAGAGAACTAGACAACTAATTCAAACAAAATGCCTGACCTTCAATTCATAAAGTTAAAAGACAGGAATCTCAGCTTTATAGAAATAGGAGCCCAAGTTTCATAGACATTTAACAGTCTGGGTGCTTTTACATTCCTGAAGTCCAAAATCATCGTAAGTAGTGCTAGGCATCTTAGCGAAGGTCCTAGGTTGGGATCGTAATCTAGGTTAGGTGCTCTGTTTTTAACGGAAAGAAAGAAGCACCAAAGTCAACATTCAGAGGTGCTTATCTCTCCATCTATAGCAGAAAAAAAGCAGTGTTCCTAGCTTCTGAATTTAGGTTTCTAAGAGAGCAGGTTCCCAGCTTCAGGCACTTTTAGTTTGCTAAAGATAGGTGGCAAAAATCTGACACGGCCTTTTCAGAAGTTTCCAGCTTCTTCCTGGATTGGCTCAGAAGGAAATGTAGCCCCTTATTCACCACTGTGGAGCAAAAAGCATGCTCAGAGGGAAAAACAGCATGGTCTGCATGAAAGCAGACATTCACCATTTGTCATGGGCACATGTCAGTTGCTCTCCCAGGTTTTAATGTATCCTGCCAAATTTTTGCAGTTACATTTGCTCTTAGGATGCAAAGAATTGCTAAATGAATAATAATAATACATGTAATAATCTAAATATGCAAATAATTGCTTCCCCAGAGAACAAGGCTCTTGCTGCACTCCCAATGATGCTGAGGATATCTGTAATATCCCCAATAGTAATTATATTCCCTGAAATGATCTGTTAATCAGTGTTGCTTCATCAGTATGAAGATTCTGGGGAACTTTTTTAAAGAATTGCAATGACACTGCAGTCTTCTACCTGTCAATTTGCTCAGCTTCTTTCTCCCCTCAGCCACCTTCATTATGGTTCCCATTTTCTCTGTTTTTTCTTTCGTACCTAGACACGATCTGTGCAGTCTGTTGTTTACATTAGATCAAACATTCATTACTGCCTCTATTCACTCCTCCCCATTCATCATCAAAGGAATTTATCCATCCTCAAAAAACCTTTGAGATGTACAAACAAGCATCTGTTTATTAAGAAAGCTTCCATATATTCAAGGATGCAGTACGGATTTCCCAATCCTTCAAGGTTTCCGTCCTTTTTGAAGTTGGCTCTTGCTCTGTAAATGATCACCATTCTCTTTTGGACCAAAACTTTCTTCTAATAATTAATTATCAGTGTTGTTGTGTCCAAGGCATATACATATTGCTGAAAGTCTTGGTGTGAGAGAAAGTTTTCACACAAACTAGGCTTCCAATATGGAAATCACACTGGTGAAGAGATAAAAAATGAGCAGTACACTGACCTTTTCCAGAACTAAATACAAAAGTCAGTTCTGTGACTTAATCGTGCATGAGTTTCTTTGCCTCTCCCATACAGAGCAAGTTTCTATTTTCAGTGCTGGGGATGTTTATATATGTTAACTCATTTTGTTGTTTTTGTTGTTCTCATGAAATTAGATGAACAGGAAGAAAAGGCCAAGGTTTTGCCACCAACCTCTTGAGCTTTACATTCATGATGTTTGCTGATGCAGCTGATCTGTCTATAAAACCTTTCCTGGTTTTGTTTGCTTTTTAACCATTCCCAGGTACTAAGAAATGGGATTTGGTTTCCATACACTCTTGCACTTCAGGTATTTATCATCTCTTTATGTAAAGCAGTTATAACAACTGAAACAGCTCCCTGGTTTTCTAGCTAGTGAAAATACATGCTATTTTTATAGCTTCTGCTAGACACTCCTGCTGCTGTCTTTTTTATGATTGTCTGCAGAACAAATGAAGAAAACACACACACACTCACAGTGTCCTGCCTGTTTTTCTTTAACTTTTCACTGTGAACTTCTGAGAATAAATATTTAGGCATTAATCTTTGCCTATATTTTTGTCAATATATCTTTGGAATTAAACCCCTATGAGAGCTTTACAGAGCTAAGAGCTAACAAAGTGATTAATTCAGCAGTTACAGAGAGAAGATAAGTCAAAACCTGCCTGTCAGCCAAGCTGAAGGCCGTGTGCTCCAGTACAGGGAGTGAGGCAGTGATGTTCTGCTTCCTAAGCCTGGTTCCATTAGGAGAAGGAAGTCTAGATCATACAGCGTGAAGGATAATGAAAATGGGATGCCTGCAACAAAAAAAGTAAAAGCTTTTCCTTATTGTGAATTTGGGAATTGAGACAGTGTGGTGACACACTCTGAGAGGGCTCTGAAGAGGAATGGTTTTCTTTGTCAGAATGGGAGTACATAAACCAACTAAGGCTTTACAAGCATTTTTTTCTCCATATAGCCCTGCTTTCTGACAGAACATGTTCGCATGGCAGTTAGCCTGTATTCTGTGAACAGCTTGCCACACTATCATGCATGGCTTATTAAAAGCAAAATGCTTTCTGTTTTGGAGGGAAATAGCTCCTTGGAAAGCAAAGTATCTTAAAGAGCACTCTGTTAAGGAAAAAAAAAAACCTGGAAGACACCTTAATCCTCCCTTTCTCCCTATTGTGAAAACCAAACCATAAACAATTCAGGTTTCAAAACAAGGCAAAATCATTGCACAATTAGATAGCTATCTGCAGCCCTAACCATCTGTGATTTGATATTTAAAGTGCAAGAGTCTGCATTATTCTGAAACCAGCACATGTGCAATAGTGAAGTGTTAAGCAATTGGCAGTTTTACCTGCATTAACCAGAAAAAAAGTGTTGTACTGAACATGCTAAGGTGGCTGTATTTAGTAGCCTGTTCTTTCAGAATGCTCCTTATGCTAAGTATATACCTTATATCTTTAGGTCTGGATAATCATACAGATAACGAACATTTTTTCAGAAGAGAAAAATATGATACATTTGTTTACTCCATGTCTGCGGGCTGTTCCTGATATGTATCTCATTACTGGATCCGTGAAAAGATTTAGATGTGCTTGGAGAAAACAAGCTACTTGAAATAGCTGCAAGTAATTTTAAGACTTGCTAGAGCTACTGTAGGAACCAAGACTGCTAATGCTGCCTGTCATTTGTAGTCTTTGAAATGTGGTATCAATAGGTCCACATGAAGCTTTTCTAAAAAGGCTTTCCAGTGTCAGTTTTTTTCCATTTACCACATCCTGTAAAGTTATCATTGGCTTAGATTAAAGTCATTCAAGAACACAAAATTTCCATGAGATATATGGAATGCAGTTCCCTACAGTATAGATAGTACTTCAGCTCTGTGATTTTAGACTACCTTTCATCCTCTTTTTATTCCTCTTCTTATTCTTCTCATTTAAAAACTTTGTGAATTATCTTTCAAAATTCATAAGATATTTTTCTGCTTATAAGCAAACTATTTTCTGGTTCAATTCTGTGAGGTCAGACTTTCCCAATTCATTCACCGAGGCTCTAGTTTATGTAGGAGTCCAGTTGTAACAAATTGTGACTAAGAGATTTTCTCCGAGAGTTCAGTAGTGTAGTCTTCATTCACACTTTGCACCACTTGTATTTTCCTTTCTTTTGAAGTGCTAAGAGTCTGTCTTGAAAAACTGGCATGAGACTCTGCAATGCCTTTAAGTATTAGTAAAAAAAAAAGTAGAAAAGCATCTGTGGATACTTATTGCATGTTGTAATTTGTTACAGATTTTGAGAGTTTCAGTAGATACTTTTTTTACCAATATCTAAAAGTGTTACAGAGAATGCATGTTCTTGTGCATTCATGTGCCTGCACAGTAGCCCTCACTGAGTATCTCACTGGCTGTCCCTGTGCTCGCAGGAACATGTGGCAATTGGGGCTGAGCATGAGCAGGTGCACGTCGGAGAAAGTTATAAGGTCCTTTACAAGGTGGTCGATGTTTTCTGTTTTCCAGCTACAGCTAAATATTCTTGTCTTATTAGTGTTATCTTGAAAATGAATAACCTATGTTGTCCTTTTTTTTGTATGATACCATTGTCTTAAACCTGCTCTGAGTTATACATACATATGTGCATACAAGTCTGCTTCAAAATTTTCTGTTAAGAGCCCCATAGCTAGAAAAAAAGTTAGAGCTACCACACCAAAATACTAAAGCTGTCTTATTGGCACAAGTGAAGTCAGCAGGAGTTTCAACATTAACTTCAACAGAACCATGTTATATAAAACTAGGGTGAACTGCACTACAAACTACATAATGACCATCATCTCCTCTCAGTATCGCTTCACGTAGAAATCAAATCTGTTAGTTCAGGGTACTGTGCTGGCACCTGAAATGAATGTACTTCAATTTGGAGCTTCCTATCTGCTAGTAATAGTACAAAACTTAGAAAAATATTCTATAGCCATGAAAATACTCAGCTTCCACTGGCCATCACAGTGCAGTGATCATGTGTTGCTGTTGGCAGAATGATTCGATACAGACAATGAGCAAATAGCAGCTAAGACTCCTGAATTACATCGCCAACTATCTACTCACTGATTTTTTATGTCAAGTACAACCTTAGGACAACGTTGCTTCATCTGCTGTGTTCCAGGACTGTCCTCCAAATGTCACACCCAACAGAGGAGAACTGATCTGTTGCATTGCTACAAATAGCAAGGGTAAGCCATAGGCCCAATTTCATCTTTTCTCCATGCATCTCCCACTGCCCGTTTTCATTCTTGAGCTCCAAAAGGGCTTTCAGTGTCTGTGTAAAAAGTGAAAAAAAAGGCTTTCTTTTCTTGAAACCAGACTTCCTTTGTTAACTTGGGCAGGTCACTGAGGACCGATGCTTGTTTCTGTGGAGGCCTCTTACTGCCACTTGGATGCACAAAACAACTTCAGTAGGAGTGAAATGCTAGCCTTTCACTTTTGTATATGCAAAATGGGAATAACAGTAATTCCTTCAGTGCAGTCTTCCTATGTCTTCGTGAATTCAGATTCTAAGCTCATGAGGCTGGAGATGGCCTGTTTACAGTGTGCTGATACAGCACATTTCCAGGCTCTGTTGAAATCTTTAAGCACTACTAAAATACCAGTAAGAATTATTATATGATGGTGAGGGCCTTTGCTAGGAGATTAGAAAGAACAAGGGTCCTCATGCTTTCTCCTTCTTCTTTACTAAGTGTGGTAATTGGGCCCTAAAGAAAAATACATATGAGAAATGGAACTTTGCTGTCATATAACCAGCTTCTGTAATTTCCATTTTATGAATCTTCTTTTGAAAGCAGTAGACCAAATGTAGAGCTCAGTTAGATGGCTCATACTGCCACTAGTAGGGGCACTGGCACTAGTTCAGCATAAGAAAATGGCATTAGTTGTATGACTTGGCGAACTGGTCTAGAAACTTTGCAAACCATCTTTTTCTTTGTATAAACATAAACAAAGTCATTCAGAGGTTTAAACTACTAGTTATAGATGAATCCCTGTAAAAATAATGTGGCGTATCTACTAGTAAAGATTGAACCAGTCCTGTAAATGCTGAGACTGATAGCAAAGCCATCATAAAATATTGTACAGAATTTTAGATTATAATGCTTCACAGTCACTCGTTTACATGTTAAAGCTGTGATCTTGCTAAAACTCGTTGCCATTAGTCCTGCTGGAGATGACTTTAAGACTTGGGTTTGTCCCCTCTAACTTAAGGCCTCGGCAGTATGGTTGGCCTCAGTTCCCTGAGCAATGGAAAGAAATAGGCTTCGTCAGAGAGAGAGTCAGATCTTAGGTATGCTAAATTATGTCCTGTGAATCTTTCTCTTTCTCTCTCTCTCCCTCTCATTCTGTGCTATAGATGGAGTCCAGGCTACCAGTTTTACTAAGCTAGGTACCTCTGTTAATTGCTTACAGTTGAGAGAGATGGATTTAGTGTCAGGGTGCAATCTTTATGGAAGAAGTAATTCAAAATTCAAAATCACATTAGGGTTTATAAAATGGCACTATATGCAGAAGCAGTTGTTCTTTAGGAGTGCAGCTATTAAACATGTGAGCCAATAGCAATTACTTTTTACTTACAGGCTAGAGGGTTCCAGGCATCAGGGTAAAAAGAAGGCACAGGCTCATGCAAGGAGCTTGTAGAAAAGGTATAATTCAACTCCTAATAAAGAATGAAGAGGTTAATTGTCATTTGAATTTGACCGCATCTTTCTGAAATGTGTAGTTTACTTCAGTCATGTTTAAAATATTTAACCCATTCAAATTCAAAAGAAGGAGAAAAAAATTATAAAAGAAGACAAAGAATCTTAATATTGATCTTTTGAAGCATCCAAAAAAGACTCAGAATTAGATATTTTGTGCTCATACCACCAGTGCCTTGAGGTAGTTAAAATGCTTGCAATGTGCTACGTTCCATTCTGCACTAAAAATAACACGTGAGTTCTGGGAGGATGAGGTACCCTCTAGGCAGTAGTACAAGCAATTGTGTTCAGGGGCAAAAAAGCACTGATCAAAATGTCAGGACAAGCTCTTCTTTTTGCAGTTGTTTTTATGTTATTTGAAAAGAATATAGGATATGAAGACCTTCTGAGTGTACTTGCAGATGCATGTTTTTCTGTTCAAGGCATCTGATTGTCATTTCCTAAACGTATATTTTGGAATATACATTTCTGTATACTTACATACTGCTTTCCAACCCAACCTCAATGACATAATATATATTTTTGCTCTCAAATATATAAATAAACAGGCAGCTTGTACAATTTTAAATCTGCTCATAAACACAGACATATCCACAAATGATTTCAGAATCATAAAACTTTTCCTCCATTTTTGCTCCTGCAAATACCTCCCATACACGTGCATGTGTGAATGCAGGTATACACACACCGCCCCACATAATACACTTGTCAAGTATTCCGAGTTTTTCAAAGTGCCCTGATTTTTGCAGGTTGCAGAACAACCACAGATCGCTTTTAAGATCCAGGCCAAGCTTATGTAAGTGTTGAATATATTCCCTAAGCTTGAAAATGCATATGCAGGCCTTATAGTAATATTGCTTCTTAAAAAAAGAAAAGAAAAAGGAAATTCTTAACAGCTCCAACAGTTCCACATAAAACACAGCACATCTAAGAGCTTTCTTCTGTTTAGGGTGTTTTTTATGGGGGGGGGGGGGGGGGGATTGCATCAGGCATGCCTTAATTCCACAAGGTTATTTTATCCTTTGTCAGTAACAAAATGGTGTGGAGTACTTTAATATCTTGTTTTTAGTGGCAGTGGACTGTCCTAAAAGAATAAGTCTACTTTGAGGGTTTTACTTTCCTTGACCAAAGTGTACTAAGTTCAAACATAAGTCCCTTAGCACCTCTACTCTAAAACTGCTGCTCCTGAAATATGATGTTGCCTGGTATTCCCCATCCAAGATGATGGCCACTAATGTCAGAGGAAAGCCCTCTACAGCCCTAACATACAGTTTCTGGGTGAGGATAGCTTTTGGAAACCCGTGTCCGCATTCAAGCTCTCATTAGATTGATATCGATGTGGTGGTCATCTAAGGGTAGGACCAAGGCACTGACAGTCACTTGGCAGTTACTTCTGATCAGTCAATGACATGGTTTCACTATTTGTCTTTCTGGTAAAAATTTTGTGTGCCAAGTTTTGTGTTTACACATTTATTATGAAGCTTGCTGAGGAAGCACCTGTAGGCTCGTAATATAAGAAGAGTTGTACTGGGTCAAAACAAAGGTCCTCCTGGTTCAATATCCAGCCTCTGACAGTGGTCAATAAAAGATATTTAGGGAATAGCATAAGAACAGTGAAGGCACATAGTGATATTTCATTCTCCAGTGATATTTCATACTCAAGTGATAGTCAGTCTCCAGTGATTTGTTGTCCAACATGGTATCTTTTTGTTTAGTAGTTCTGGACAGATTTTTCTTGCATGCATTTGTTAAATCACATTTTAAATCTGTGTATACTTTAGCATCTAGAGCATGTAGCAGCAAAGATAAATTTAACTATGCACTATGTGAAGAAATATTTCTATTTCTACTTAGAATCTGCCACCAGATTATTTCATTTGACGCCCCCTAGCTCTGTATTATGATACATAGTCATTCCAGTCAAATGATTCCTGAGTGCTCTCTCTTTTCTACTGTCCCTGCTGTTACTTTCGCTATATTATGCTTTTGTACGCCTGCATATGAAGCTTCAGAATTTGATCGAACTGTTTGTTTACTGGGTAAGTCCATTTGAAGTGCTCTGCAACTGCAAGAAAATTTGTCAGTTTAACTAGCACATCTTGGAATAAGTCATACTTAGTATCCATTATAAACCCCATCTCTCAGTTTTTTCTAGGAAAGTAAACCAGTATGTGGACCTACTAGGATACAATTCCTATAACATAATTTCCTGGAAGTTATTCTCTTTTTAACAAGAGTTCAAAATATCAAGTCTATAATAGAAAAAACATTTAGCAAAAATAATCAGAAGTTCTGTCTTTCTGCATTCAGCTAGCTTGCTGATGCTTTGCAGGTACAGCTTTTCAAGGATTCTGTCTTATTGCCTGCCCAGGGTCCCTGGTTGCTTTCCTCAGGTATCTTTTCTGGTGAAGCAGGTTACCATTTAAAAGCAATTCGTTTCCTGGAGAAGTCCAGGACTGGGCATTCAGATTCAGTCATTATTCATTCAGAAGGTAATTTTGACCCTGCTCTTATGATACTAAAGAGTCTTACTGTCATGGTGATAAAAACATCATTTTTGCAGACTTATTAACATCTCCTTTATTCAGTGAAGAGCAAAACTCTTCACACTATGACACACATGTACTTTTCAGTGTAAAGTTCTTGGGTTTATTTTCCACAGAAACTTGGTAAGTAAGTGGGACCAAAGCACATAGCTCACCACTGTCACAGGGACAATGACAGGTCAAACACTTTATAATAGATTTTTCAGGCATTTGTCTCCAGAAGATAGGCTGAGTGATAGATATCTTGTTTTTCAATTGTCTATCAAGATGGGAGGAGATGAGAAAGGATTTGGAGGCTTTCTAGTGAGAGACCAAAGTGTTGTCATACCTATAGAAACACCTTTTAAACCAGAAAGGAGCAGCGATGTGAAAAATCAAAGGATTTGATTAAGCCATTAAGAACCATCTGGACATTTCTTTCTTTTAAAAAAAAAAAATTTCTTGTTTTCATCTTGGTGATATCCATTAGGGTTGCGTAGTGAAGAGCTTCAAAGCAGAAAATTAGGGAATTCCTAATCAGGTCCTGACTGTTTTGTTGCACCCATTCCAGAATCCTAAACACATTTGGTCATAACATAGACTCTGATCCCTTTGCCCTTCTTCCCAGCACCACCAGTCATTCAGCAGGTGTAGGAAGATGCCAGTGAGAATTTCAGCAGTAGCATCAAACCTTGCACTTCCAAATTTTGTGTGATGAGGTTTCAGCATTAAAGTGGGAGTTTCAGCGTAGGGAATTTTTGTGAAACATATTGTGCTAACAAGGTGTTATAATTGGTATATCTAATTTAAACATATTCTTGGCATAAAATTATATATATACATATATATGTGTGTTAAAATCCAGGGGCTTTTTAAAACCTAGTTAGATTTACTTGCCTCCAGAGTATTATGAGGATAGTGCTTGAAGTAATTCCAAATGGGAAATAACTACAAAATAGAACAAAAATGAAAAACTATGTTTCCATTTTATCTGATCCCATGTAAATGGATTTTTAACAATTGGCAGGAAAGATAAGTCAAGCACATTTTGCTTAACAAAAGAAAAGCACAATAATGGTTCCAAACTGAATTTTAAGCACTACATAAAATGCATAAAATCCTTCTTTTCACCATAGAGGGAAGATAGTAAAAAGTTCACAAAATTCATGTGGGCCCTCCATTCCCAGACCATATACAGAATATTTAAAGTAGTGTTATTTTAAGTTATAAACTTTTCAGATATTATCTCCATTTCTAGAAAACAAACTGTCCTTTTAAGACTGGAGAATGTGTCATCCAGAAAACTGCCACAGTATTAAGGATATTCAATTGCAGAACTTGGTCCAGGTGTGAATTGCAAATAGTTGCTCAAATCTAAGGTATATAAATTGCCTTCTTACAGAATCTAGCAGAGCCCCATAATGAAAGTACAGTTTTTAAGAGATGACAGATGCATATACACAACAGTGAAGTGCAAAACATAATTATCTGTTATCTTGGGGTTGATCACAAGATCATAGAATCATAGAAACGTCTAGGTTCGAAGGGACTTTGGGTGATTATCTGGTCCAACCCTCTGTTGATGGCAGAGCCTTAGATTAGGTCAAGCTGAGTCTTAAATATTTCCAGTGGGAGAAATTCCACCACTTCTCTGGGCAACCTGTTCTAATGGTTAGTTGTTTTCATGGTGAAGAATTGTTTTGTTCTATCTAGACAGAATTTTGCCTGAAGCAACTTGGGCCTTTTGCCCTTCGTCCTGTCACCAAGTCTCCTTGTGAAGAGTATACCTCCATCTTCCCTGTAACTACCTTTTAGATAGTGTTAACACTGTGATTAGATCCCCTGAGACTTCTCTCTGTAGTCTGAACAAGCCTAATTCCTTCGGTCTTTCTTCATCTCTCAAGTTCTCCAACCCTCTAATCATCTTTGTGGACCCTTACTGGAGCCTCTCTAGTTTTCCAGTCCCAGAGGCCTTGATAGCTACTTGAAGATTAGGTCAAGTGCGCAGTCTCACACATATTTAGTTGAATAAATTTAGTGATCCAAATCCAATGACTGAATATAATAATGGGGCTCTGAATAAAAGCACTGGTGTTACTGCAGATAAAAAAAAATACTGTGGTTGAAATTTGCTTAGCAGCTATCTGATAGACTAGTTCTGCTGGGCTAGTATTGACACAATATGAGGTGGGATTCAGTTGCATAAACATCGACTGTCCCTCCTGGCCTCCAGCCAATGTTTCTCAAAAGCGCTGGTCTTCCATAGATCTTCTGCGTATCTGCAAGCCTCATCGAGATGTCATAGATCCCTTAGGATGTCTTAGACAGCATTGCACACCTGTGTTTGGGTAACTAAATGCTCAGTTTCTTATCAACAGAATATATTATACTCAGTGCTCCAAGTGTGCATCAGAAGCCTGGGAGTTTGATTTCTCTTTGCATAGCAGCACAGAAATGCTATAACTTCGTATGTGACTGTAAAACAAATAGGTACACCTTGTCTTTTACTTTTCACTTTGGCTAAAGAGCCACTTGAAAAATTAAAGGAAGAGAGTCATCCAGAATAGGAACTGAATTCCCACTCAGTCGTGTCACGTTACTTTCCGTATCACTAACCAAGATGCAATCTCAAACAGCAAGAGCTGTCTTTAGTACCCATTAGCCAAAGTAATTCAAGTGAAAGCATGCTATTTTAGGATCTGACTTCAGTTTCTGTCAAACCAGACCTCTACCTGTAGAAAACAGTTATAAATACATGAACGAGGAGGTGGCCACACGCACAAGGTTCTTTAGAGAAGGCACAGATTTCTGTATTAGTTATCAATCGCCCTGCCAGCAAGGCCAAGAATAATGGGTTCATTGCCACAGCATCAGGTATTTGTGTCAGGGTATTTTTCCTCAGTGAAGAGACAGCATTGATCTGACATACTGTTTCTTATGGCATGTCTGAAGTAAAATCTAGTAACCTAACTTATTCCTGAATACATATTTTTTTATTTTCCCCTGAGATAAACATAATTTTGTTGCATTTAGTGTGTAGAATGAACCTTCTGGAAAGCCCTATGTTTTAAACACAGTTAAACATTATTTTTTTCTGATTAAATAGCCTTTTTCATTGTACAATACATTCAATATTGGAAATGCAGTAGTGGAAATGCAACCAAATATATTTCAGAAAGAATAAAAGATTTTGTTGACACAATGGTTATATCTCACTGAATTTAAATTAACTGATGTCAAACTGCAGTCCTTTATTTCAAGACAGTTTGTTCAAAAGAGTTTGCAAAACAATATTATCTCAAGATTTACAGAGTACTACATTTCTAATTAAAGATTTTTGTATGTTGGAGCTCCAGTGTTAAATAACAGTAAATTCTTAAGGCAACTGTGAAGTAATTTAGTATTCAGCTTTTTCAACAGAATTATTAAATGTTGTAATAGTTACAAAAGACCTGCTTATGTTGACTAATAATATATGTAATGCATTTGTGTTGCAGCTTGCTGAAGTCAGTGCTGCTACTACTCTGCATATTAATTTGTTCCAGATTATTTTTGTAATGGTTAAGTAGCATTTTTCAGAGTTTATCTGTTGTCCATGACATTTTTTTAATGTGGTGATAGACAATCATATTTTGTCAACCTATTATCTGTAAAAATAATCAAAATATCCAAACAGATTTTTAAAAATCAAGGGGTTTTTTGATTTCCCAAATGCACGTTTAGAACAATGTCATTGCTGTCCTGTTAGGTATAGATGTAAATAAAAAAAACAGATATTTTAAGAAACATACTGAAGTTCTAGTCTATGTTCAACCTTCCTAGCTTCATTTCATTATACCATCTCATGTAGAAATTGCTTTCAGAACCACAGAGTTCTTTTCAGTACCGTGTTAAGCCTCTGTTGGCAGCTGGTAGTTCTAGGTAGTCAGACATAGCATTCAATGCATGGACAATCACTGACAGAGTAAGTTTATTACTGTTCCTGCTGAAGCTACCATTTCATCATGTAATTTGTGACCTGTCCTTAGCCTTATCAGCAACATGATTGTGTGAACAATTATCCTCATCCAGCTGGAAAACATAGCCAGCTATTGCCAGACCATAGCCCTGAGGGATTATAAAAAACAAAACAGGCTACAACAATTTGTCTATCCTCTAGCTATAATGCATTTTTGCAAAATGTTTGTCCAGCCTGCTCTGAAATGATAAAGGTTTCACAGCCTTTCTGATCAGTCTATTCCAGAGTTTCACTGTCCCTGTTAGCAAGATTTCTCTAATGTGCCTCATCCAAATAGTATTCTGTGTTGCAAATTAAGTGTTCTTGTCTTAGCTGCAGTGATCATAATGAATAGATTAGATTTTTTTGTGTTTGTAGTGACCTTTTAAGTATTAGAAGATATTATTAAAGAAAGTCATTGATAAATGACAACAAAATGTCCCTTTACAGGGACACCTATAAACACAACAAAGCACCTAAAAAGAAGGAGATGTGTTGTTTGTAGACATAGATTTGCATTGCCACAACCCAAAGAAACTACATACAACAGCTCATGCAGCTGCACCACAATCTGCGACAAATATCACTCAGCATGTACACATAACTGCTTACATCTCTAACAGCAGTCACAAATTCATAGGAAATGCATAGGCTGCTTTAGGAATATGCAATTAGGTCCACATAGCACAGGTATGTTCCCTACCATGCAGATGAAACTAAGCAGTAAATGAAGTTGGATATGCTACATGTCCACATCAGCTTAATGGTGATCTGTCCTGTGTAATTCCTCAGAGGATGCATAGATCAGCTTATACAAATCACTTGGAGTAATGGTTTTGTGTTTGTGGATCAAATTCCAGTCATCCTATACTTCAGTGTTAAGAAAGTCTAGATGAAAGCTATATTGTTTTATTAAACTATGAGCAGAGCCACACAGGTCCCCTGCAGATTGAGTCTTTTATCCATATGACCTCACTGCCATTCTGCTTTTTTTATACCTCTCACAATGTCTATATCCCGATAGGAGGTCAAGATGATGAGTTCCTCAGTCACTCACAGCCTGGTTCTCTTGCGTGTCCTCAGCCCTTTTAAAATAAATGGGAGCTGCCTGTGGTCAGAACCTTTGAAAATCTTTTTCTAATTATCATCTCCCAGATTGGCTCTATTTTTCTGTGAACCCAACAGGGCAGATGAAGTTGTATGTCTTGGCTACATGTAGGTAAGCGCCATTTACTAAGCTACCTCCATGCATCTTCCTTTGTGCAGGCTCTGGAATAGGCAAGCAAAGATTTAAGAGTCCCTGAATGGCATTGCAGTGCTGCTTCCTTTGCTTCCTGCACAGAAGCATTCTTCTTGGTTGTAATGAATTTTACCAACCCTTTTGAAGATGAACACATTGTACTCAGTCAATATTGAATAATTGTGCTCGTACAAGGGAAGAATTCATGCATCTTGTGCTTTTGTTCACTTGAAGATCTCTTAGGTGTTTATTGTTCATCAAATATACAATTTGTAACATATAACAGTTCCCAGTTTTGGAGAAGTCTTATGCCGTTTTCTCCGATGAAGTGGAGCATGTAATGCATGTTTTTTATTGTAATACAGATTCTTTTGTGGCTTAGTAACCTTTGTATGGAAACAAAAATATTTCTACTACTTATCCCAAGAGAAAAATAATGAATTTGAAAATGGCAAAGTTGCATTTATATGTGAGAAAGCTATTACAAGAACAGTTGTGCATGATAGAATTAATTAAATTTATGTTTTTTTTCCATTATCTATTTTAAACCATCTATCTCAAAATATATCTACCCTTGAACTGTTTTAAAATAGGGATGGAGTTTATCTTATCTAAACTAAGCCATCTTATCTTATCTAAACTAGGCATCTACTCTAAGCTAATAATTTAGCCTATGTCAAAAAATGGATCTGTCCAGGATCTTTTCTCTGTCCCTAAAGCTGGCTGGCTGGCATAGCATGCTAATATACATACAGCTAAACACACAACTAAGCTCTTCCCTTTCCAAAATTACCTACCACCAAAATAAGAAGTATCCAGACTGCTTACTGGGAATGTCCCCGGCCATGGTAAACCCCAAACTGTGCTCAGACATCGTTAGGGAGAGCGTTAGCTGTCCCAGGGCAAAACTGTGCTAGTGGCCTTACTAACAGTTTAACAATTTGGACAGTCTTACTCTAATTCTTAGGCCCATTGCTCAGTGCTTTAACATTACTGGTAGAGATGTAGCCTTAGGCTCTTTCTACATTCAGTGAAGGAGGCACCCTAAGGGAATTTTCCGTCGTGCTTGTCTTACTTGAGTGTTAGGATGGGATAAGTCGATACCTGAAGATACTGCTTTCTATTAACTATAGGAAGTGCCTGGATGATTCAGTTATACTACACATTTGACATTCTGACAGCTAAAATTAAGTGAGATGAATGCCATCACAGCTAATATGGCCTACATTCATCCTGCCTAACACTGGGCATCAGACATCTAACTTAAAGCGTATTCCGGATTTAAGCTCCTTATTTAGTCAATGAAAAAAAATAAGCATGTCCGAAAGCTGCAGTCAGCCTAAGATCTGTCTGCACAGACCTCTAGAAGTGCCTCTCTCAGTCTTAGCTATGAAGAGAAATGAAGACAACTGTAACTTAAACATCTCAGGCGGGTATCTGAGTCTAAAGGCAAGAAGTTTGAATCCAGTCTAGCAAGCACATTCCTTGGACGCTTATTATAGATGGGACTATGCAGAATCTCAGATTTCATGTTTTGAAAATAGTGTAGTCTATCACTGTAAGAGGGGAAAGAAGCTTGGAAATACAGCTGAAGTGTAATCAGTATAAGAAAGTCTGCCTGGGTCTGTAGGCAGTATGGAGTAGTGGGTCTGACAAATTCATCTTGCTTATCTCGGTTAATCAAAGAGAAAATCTCTGACACCTTGGATTCCTGTTCTTTATTGAATAAATGGACTAAATCTTAGCAAAATTCCGCTACAGGAATTTTGCAGCATTTGAATTGCAGTCACATTGTGTCAGCAGCATTTCTTCCTGAGGGACTGATAGGAGCTACAATTATTGAAACGAAGTTATTAAGAAAACACATTTATGAAACCTTACTCAATATCTTATTAATTTGGAAGAATTCATGAAAAATTGAGGAATAAGTGATTTAAATGAACAATTGGAAAATGGCAATCACAGCTTCAAATAGTACTACATACAGCATATAAGCCTTGTGACACAAAAAAGTTGTTTATAAAAAAAAGACCTTGTGTATGAGAGAAATACATATGTAATCTTGTTCCCCCCTCTGCCAAGAACTTTTTCAGTTTGTTTTACCCTTGTATATCAACAGTGCAGTCTCTACTGTGAATGCCAGCAACACTGTAATCGTATTTTTTGGTACGTTTCACTGAAGATTCCCCAAGGCAGCATAGAGTGTGGTTAAAATCAATGTAGCTTCTGTTTTACAGTCCCTACATAGGTGATATTTTTTATTGCCAGCAATGTGCCCATTTATTCAGGTGAGCCCAAAGGGCAAAATTCATGACAGTAGACTAGGCTAGATCTAGACTGTTAACTAAAAGAGGACAAGAGAGCAAGCCCAAGCGCTAAACTCTTAGTGCATATTGCTTAACTGTTAACTCTGCTGGCTCTGTGCCGTATCTCCAGCTACTTTCTCCCAGAGGATACTGTGATGTGGTTCAGGGAATATTTTACTCAAGGGACTGCTTCCAAAGGAAGCACTGACAAGGCCTCACCAGCTTTGATTCCTCTAAACTACACAGTCCTCTAACACTGTCCCAGCAAGCCTCACACCTTCATATGAGCTCACAAGCTCTTGTGTCTCTCAAAGCAGGAGATGCACAGCCCAGATTTCATGCTACAGAAATGCTTCTCAGGTGAATTGCACATGAAAGCTTCCATGTTGTTTCAGATGATTTGAAAAAACCATAGAAAAATTACTGTAAGTACATCTCAGGGCCACCACACAGAGTCTAGAGGGAACGTAGAGCTGCACGCCAGGAAGTATGGTTGAAGTCATCTGACCTTAGGCGAGACTGACCTCGGTAGTCTTTTATTTAGCACTGCAGGCACACCTAGTAAGATCTACACATCATAAATACTTCTTTCTGGTGGAGCCTCTTGCAAGTGTTACTTTTATCCAGATGTAACAAATTCGACCAACTGGATTTTGTCAGTATTTTTGGCCTTACCTTTCAGATTGTTTTTACCTTCTGTTTGTGAGGGTGCAGCTTGCTCAAACAAAATTGTGCTTTTTTTTTTTTTTTTTTTTTTTTACTGTTAATGGAACTGCAGTTGTAAGTAACAGTAACTGAAGCTGATTTGTCTTGAACTCTAACCCAAGTGCAGGTACAAACATAGTCATACAAACTGATCCCAGTGCTGAGTCTGAGCTGTAAAAGTCTGCCCATGCACATACCTTCTTTTAGTGAAGCTCATTCAAATCTCAAAAACTTACTAGATCTGTATGGCTTGAGTAATACAGAAAGAAAAATAAGTGGCTTATTTAATCTGCCTTTCTGATTTTTAGTTGTTTGATTTACATGTCATTCATTGCTAATTACTTGCATTTCATTCAAAGTTGTTTTTGACAAGTTGAGGGTGATGGTAAATCTGTGAATTCAGATAAGCAAAAAGTTCTAGAGAATTGTTGGATGGGTGCTGGTCTCAGTTTGTAATGTTTTTCATCCCTTCCTTTATTTGCATCATGCTCAAAGTGTTTTGTATTGGAGCACATAGCACATCTCCTGCTAAGAGCATAACATAGATATTGTAAAGTCACTTAATTCTTCAAAAAGAGCCCTTAAAGGAGATTTCTAGTGAAAAATGTGGGTGTATAACAATGCGCCATAATGTACTAAATAATATTAATTTAAAACTATCCTGTAGTGAGACCCCCCTGAACTTTCTTAAAAGGTTTGAACTTTTCACACTCACCATGAAATTATTCTGGGCAACTGGCCAGTTCCTAAATAAACTCTGTGTATCAGTAGTGAAGCTTTTAATTTTGAACATGATTGATCTCAGGCTGTTATGAAAACTGTCAGTTAAATGAAGGAGTTAGAGCATTGCCATTAATTTTTCATAATCGTATTATTTCATTGAAATATTTACACAATGTTTGAGTGAATTTCACATACATTTGACTCAGACCACGTGAAAAGTGCATCTTTCATTCTTTATATTTTCCATGGCAAAGCTCTTCTTTCATTATCAGAATTATATGGATAGAAAACAGAGCAAAACAAAAATTTAGGAAGGGTACGCCTTATCCCTTCTGATGTGGTTAAAACTATTTATCCTTTGGCATGTGCTCACCATAGCGTCAATATCTTGGAAAGTCAGTGACTACATTAAATTTCAGCTTTCAGGCTGTTTTCCTTGCCGAGAACATTACTTTAATGGACATTTCTGCCTCTAAATGCAAATTGGTGATGTGAACAGGTACTCACTTCAGTTAGCTCTTTGAACTGTTCTTACCGTCAATATGTCTGTGTTCATATTACCTGACTGCGGAGCGCTTCCACGTTCCAGGCTGTTAGCTGCAGCCGGGTCCATGATGAGACTTTGGCATGTGCAGACACTTCTCACACTTCTGCTTCTGTAGAAATGAGCGTAGGCTGCATGGCAGGTGTGAAACCATCCTGCATCTACCTGAAGCTGGAGTGCGCTGTGGCCTGTCTCCTGCAGTAAACATGGAGACAGACTGTGGGAATGCAGCTCTTGTAGTCAATTCCCACTGCTTGTCTCACTCCAATGCTTTAATGCTTTCTCAGTGACTCCAGGCATTGCTATCAAAGAAGTTGCAGTACACACTTTAAAAGAACTTGCTACTTTCACCCTGACCAGACTGCAGTCAAAAAGATTTGTATCTATGTGAATAGAATATTACAGTGTTTCAAGATAAAAAGGTTAAGAACCACCATTTCTTGCCTTTGCTTTGGGGTTCTACGTAACATTGCATATGTATCCGTGTGGCTCAAGTACTGCAATATACTGTATATTTAAAAAATTGTAAATGATAACACTTCTTCATTTCTGAAGCATGGATAAGAGGGCTTTCATAGCTGGCACAGGTGAGATGGTTTGTGAATAGTCTTGTGCTGTGGCTCTGTTGGTCTGGGCGGAGCAGCACAGTTATGTGGGAGATGCCAGCTTCTGCCGAAAAGGCTATTAACTCCAGTGATTGCTTTTTTGACCATCCCAGCACAATTGTCTGACCACTGCTAGTCCGTGTTAGAGAGCTAACCCTACCCCTTGTTCTTGCTAGTCATTACCCTGCAGTCCCTTTTATTCCCCCCCGCCTCTGTCTCACTCTTCCACCACTCATGCCATTCTCTGTATTTAGGACATCTGCTTAGAGATTCTCTTTGCTTTTAGGGGCCCAGATATTAATTCCACTAGATCTCCTTTTAGCAGCCCCCCTTCTGTCTTACAAAGACACATTTCTAATAAACGTGCTTCAAAGGCATGTTTATTTGTGCCCTGAAGTCACAAATAAATTTACAGCTGATGCTGCATTAAGTGATATGAATGAGATCATCCCACATTGATGCCCTGGGCTGTGCTATAGAAGAGAATCAGTAGAATGAAGCAGTTGGTGCTAAGGCCACCACATTTCCAGTATATTCACTTAGAAGGTTTGCTTCAGAATAGATTGAGTATAATACCCTGGACTAAAGGCCCCATTACACATGGGATTTGAAGACATCCTAACGACCAGCCGTTGGTTTTGATCCTTGAGTCAGTCGTAGTCATTGGAGTGCATTTGTGAGTAACAGAAGTGGAGCTTTCGGTTTTATCTCCTCCGAAAGGAATCTACTTTGCTCACCAAAACAGCTCACAAACTAAACTAGCACACAACAGGTGAGGATGATTGGGGGATTCACTTTAAACTGCTCCAAATCAAATGCAGACATGGCCATAATGTCTTTCCGAAAAAATCTAAATATGCTGATCTATTCACCAGTAAGTCTGTCTTTCTCACATCTGTCTTTTGTACTCATCTTAGACAATTATCTGAATCAGATCTGGGTTTCTTGATGCCAGGAGCCTTGTACTGACTGTATATCATTCAAACTACTGTGAAACAGTGGAATCCCAGGCTAAGATTTCCTCTCCCTCACTCCCCACCATTTATGTATTGTTTTGATAAGCTCTTCTGATCTAGGTTCAAAGCAGACCGCTGTACTGTCTCGTGCCCTTAATTCTGCCCTTGTAAACTTAAGCATGGTGGAAATAGACATAAATTCGTTTGCCTCCTAGGCCAGGCTGACAAAAGTTTGGTGAACTGCTCCCAGTAGGCTTTTGGAGCTGGAGATCAAGAACCAAGCAGAGTGAATCAGGCCAGTGTACATTTCTTTTTCAATAATATTAATATTTTAAAAAAATTGGGAGAAAATGGCCCAATATTTTATTTTGGGTTAAGCAGTTGCTAAAAATGCTCTGCATTCATTGCAACATTTCAGCATAATCCTGTACCTTTAAAAATATACGTGCTTGTTATGCACTGAAGAAAGCTGAAATGTGAAGGATTTAAGCAGCAATACAAAACAGGATGTATGTCATGTGGAGCAACAATTACAACCTAAATGTGTAGAGAAGAACTCAGTGAAGCTAAATGCCTCAAGCTCCCCAATATGTAATATTATCACAGCATGAGTAATTGGAGATATTCTGTAGAATTGCTTCGAGTTCAGATTATTTTAAAGCCTATCTTGAATCATTCTCCTTTTTAAACAGATACTGCTGTCCTCTTGCTTAGCTCTTCAGCTATAGTTTCCTGCTTCCAAGCTCTCACTAATCTGTGTGCTGCACTGAGACTTCAGACAGTATTGCAATCTATCATATGCCCTCTCTTCTGTGTACCCTGACTTCTGTGAAAAGGAGTCCGTAGCTACAACAGACATTTTCTGTCCGTGTCAAAATCTGCATAGTTGTGCAATGATTTCTTGTTAAATTATCTTACTAGCAGAAACCAGCAACCTTTTTTTCCTCTAGAAATTACCTCTGTGGGGAAGAAGTCACCCCCCACCTCCAAAAGCTTTTCAACAATATAATGGTTCAGAAAAGCTGTGTTATATTATCCAATTCATTTCCTTGACAATGAAAGATTTCTTTCTGCAGTACTCTGGTATTTTAAGGGTTCTGTCTAGTCTGAATTTGAATTGATAAAGCACTTCCCTCCAGAGACCTCTCAGAAGAACTCATAGATTTCAATTTAAGAATATTAATCATTATTCTCAGCCTAAAAATTCCCCTTCTTAATTTCATCCTCTTGTTCCTATATTTAGGATAGGATAGATTTCTATTAGATTCTTGAAATAATTTGTATTCAAATATTTCATTCATAATTTTACATCCTCCTCCTTACCTTGTTATCAGTTATGATAGATGAAGCATAAATATTGGTCCCTTTAGTCTCTCTCTTCTTTTTTCTCCCCTCCCACAGTCAGTCTCTGTAAATCTCCCCCTGTTTTTATGGCTCGCTTCTGAACTATTTTGGCTGGTCAATGTGAGGCTGGTAAAATGGTATTTGGAAATGAATGCATACCCAAGTATGGTCACTTCAGAGCAAGACAGTGAGGGGCTATTGACTTCGGTACCTATTTCTAAAAGTATATAATGTCTAATCAACAGAGAGCAGTTGTGAGAATAGCCATTGGCTGCTAATGTAATTGGTGCCCAAACTGGCCTTTTGATGCTGTGCTAAATTACAAGTTCTTGTTTAGTTTCTGCTCTTTTTCTTGGTCCAGAATTTTTTTTCAGTCTTTGTTATTTCCTGCCCCTATTTCTAAATCTGTCCTTTTCCTTGTCCTCAGTGGTATTTGCAGCTCTTTACATCTTAATATCAAGTGAATTTAATTAATGTCATAATTTCTTCCTTCTAAGGACCATTAATGAAGGAATTAAATAGGACTGGACATAACACAGATTTATGCAATATTCCCCTTCTCTTCTGACTCAGGGCTTTACCATTAATCATTAGTCTTTGTTTGCAGCCCTTCAAACAGTTTTTAGTCCACATGACAGTTCATATCCGCCCAAATATGAATTGATTTTCAATTTCAGCTGTCCTAAGGCTGGAAGCGATGGTGCTGCTGATAGGATGACAGTGCAGCAGCGAGGTTGTTCTATAGCATTCTGTGGGAGCAGGCATTACGCTAGGCAGTGCGAATGAGAGTTAAAACTCCATTTGACTTCCTGGCCAATTCACCCCAGTAAAAATCTATAGCTGATGTCTATCAGCAGTATTCCTGGCAGGTGCTGCTTGTGAAAATCTATTTCAAAATGTAAGCTTCTGAGCCTGTGTTCACAAGCAAATGGGAGAAAGAGAAATTAACTTTACATCTAAGCAATCTCAATTAGATATATGCTTATTAAAATAGTATGCAATATTTGGACATATCGAAGTTAGTATATATTTAATGTTCAACTTCCCATTTAAAATAAATATATTTCACTACCAAACTTTTCTATTGTTAGTGACTCTTTTTGACTTAATATTTTGTTCTAATGACACAGCTGAGTGGCTGCATAAGGTAATCAGAATTCAGGAGTAGTATTTCCGTGTCATATCTCTTGTATAAGATATCATTAGGTGCATCCAGCATTTGTCTGTATAGGTAGATATATCTGCCTTTTTGTACTTTGTTGTGTGACACTGTGGACGCTTACAAATGCCACATGCATTATGTGATTTGCTGCAGCTCAGCATCTGAGTATGCTGATGTAGATGGATACTTTTGAGTCCTTTCACACTACTTATGATATTCATCTAAATGTGATTTTCCTGATATTTCCATGTTCTGAGAGCTGGATGCCTTTAAAATTTTAAATACTTGCTCTCCTTTTAAATGCTGTGCTCTGTTTAAATATCAAAGAGCTGTCAACATGTACAGAAAGATGTGCCTAATAAGAAAAGAGCACGGATGTTTATTTCCCTGACAAAGTGTTACGGAACTGTGAAGAAAACACAGAAATAAGCGTATTGAATAAGACACTAATCTGCTTCATATTTTTAAATTAAAATTATTAGCAATCTTCACATTTTATGATTTTCAAATAAAGGTATGTGAAATTGTTTGGTATTTGTCAGTTTCTAGCACAAGCCAACCCATAAACTCTTGAGTATCAAATTTACCCTCTGTAGTTCTTTGCTGCCATCTTCTGTTTCTTTAACTGATTGCTGTTATTGTTCTTTGGCTTCTGAAAAACAAGGCTGCAATGCTACAGAGCAAAAAATTCAACCTTTTCTTTCATTTCCTTTTTTTAGCTAAAGCAAAGTGAGGCAAATGCAGATACAAAGGAGAAGCTTCCACTGCGTCTACGCATCTTTGAAAAATTTCCTAACAGGCCACAAATGGTGAAAATCTCCAAGCTTCCTTCAGATTTCACAGTTCCAAAAATAAGGTATTGAAATACTTCCTTTACTAATATGCTATAAATCTCTCTGATACCAAAAATATGTTATTGTTTTGCTTGTGGATTAAACAGATAGTTCAGAAAATCAGAACTGAAACAGAATCGAATTGGAGTCCGAAGCAAGGTGACATTTTATTTTTACCCCATTTTATTTTCAAAAAAAAAAATAATTGTAACGCTCTTTATGTCACACACAACTAGATTGACCAAAAGTGGTATAACTGATACAAGTAGAATATGATTAGAAAGTGCATTTTGTTCTTTCACTCCCATTTGGGTTTTAGATTCTTGGCTGAGGTAGTCGGCTAGCAGTCTAATCAGTTCTAATCTAGTTTTTTTAAGATATGACCAACTGGCAGCAAATCATTAGAATGGGTCACATAGGTCATCAGATAGCAGTTATGCCGAGATTGCCTGGACCCCTCTTTGGATATGAACAGGTATTACTTCCCTGTAAAACACAGCTTAGCAAAGGACTAGACCTTTGGTTGGCCGCTAGATAGTCAGTTATAGTACAGTTATTCTTGAGATGGTCCCAAGAGCAGATCAGAGCAATCTAAGGGCTGCTCCAGCACACAGAGGCTGCTAAAACTGAGAACAGAGCCCAGGGCAGCCACACAGGCTTTGCCCATTCCAGTATCCCCAGGGAGCCTATAGTGGGAGAGAGGATGGTGTAAAAGACAGCTCTGAGTGTTCTGTGTCTCTTCAAATTACATTTATTTTGGTTAAACTCATAAGAAAGCTAATACAACTGGTTTAATCAGTTAATGACATGTCAGCTGCTTGAAAGGAATGATGCTGGACAGAAGGGTCAGAAAGAAAAAACTTCCACATTCTAAGGAGCAGTCATAGATATTTTCTTTTTAGTTCCACAATATTATTCAGTTATATACTGGAGGTGTTTTTCTCCTAGTCTTCATCTTTTATGGTATTTCTTTCTGATTGTGTTTTTCCCAACATACTCTAGCCTAATATGTGATCTTGCTAACTACTGAAAAACTTCAAATAATGTCTAACAAATCAGATCTTTAAATCTGAAACAACTGTACTTTGTGAACTCTCTCTCCAGATAGAGATTACTTATAACATAGTCAGTTTACACTCAGAATACCTCATCTCTATTAAACTTAAAACACAGCAGGATAAATGTGCATTTCTTGTAAACAGAAATGCTTCAAAGATTTAAACATGGTATATGTGATGCACAGAATTGCTAAACTGGTTAATATTGGCATTCACAGCAGTTATATGAGCAGATGTTGTTTGAAATCTTGAAGAAATCATTTCTTAAAGAAAGTATGTTTCCTTTGGATTATATCAGTATTTGATTAGCATTGAAGTAACAGCCTACCATGTAATGAACTCAAGAAGACCTGAAAGCTGCAAAAGGCACTTTAAATATTTATCACTTTAATTGGTAAATAAATAAATAAAATAATTATTGTAAAACAGAACAAAACCTTTTTCTTTGAAGCTACATGCAAGCCGTCCACCTCACAATTCAGTTATGTATTTCTTTGATAAATGAATGTAACTTTAATTAGTTGTTGTTTCTGCAGTCTGTCCATCTATACCCCTATATATCTTTCTCTCATGGTTTACGCATCTTAGCACTAACGGGTTGTGGCACATTGCAGAAAAAATATTAATTCTTCCTGGGTTTTTAATCCATTGTTATCTTTGTTCACAAGGGAAAGTTTTATGAAGCAGTTTATTGATCGTCAGCAACAAGATACCAGCTGTTTGCTGCGAAGACTTCCTTCAGCATCTTCTTCCTCATGTGACCACTCTAAAAGATCTGCAATTGAAGAAAACAAATACATTGATCAAAAGGTAAATCTAGCATTTAGGGCACTATATGTCTTTCCTTAAGTATTGTGAGGAGAGACCTCCGATTCTGAAGTTTGTCAAATTGTGTAAAGCTCTGAACACAACCTAAGACAACAGAAGATAGCATAATGGGCTGTATTTAATTTGGATGGTTGAACAAACATCACAGCAGATCCCCATTTGGTTTAAATTTTCGTATTTCCTTTGACTTCAAAATTCAGGATTTGATATATAAATTTTAATGCATCCATCTTCTGAACCTACTTCTTTAATACATTCTTGCTGTGAGTCAGTCAGAGGTTAGTGGAAAATTAAACTTCACGTGGAATTTCTGAGCCGCTTGCTACCGTTGTTACAATGTTGAAGGCACATTTCACTGAAATGAGGTTTCTCTGTAATCACTGGAGATGAGTAAAAAATAAAAAAATATTCTAATTATTTAGAGGACATAACCCCTCTCTAGGTTGGGGAATCATTAGAAAACAGAGGCTGAACACATACATTTGAGACCCGTTGTGTTAAATGAGAACAGTCTCCCAGCTGGACTGTCATGGATAGTTGGATTTGAAAAATATCAGGGCCGTTTGGAATGGTAATGACAATGAAGCAGCAGCATAGGTAAATGGGGTTTGTAAATACATTTAAAGTCACAGGATCATGGACAATGAAGAGAAAGAGGGTACATGTTGCAGTTATGCAGTATAACTGTAGCTTTCTTAGTATGTGGTTTGCAACTATGTAACCCAACACAGCATTAGTACAGGCAGGAAGCAGAACTAGAGAAAACAATACTTTTCTAGTAATGAATGAGGAGAGCCAAATTGCAAAATACTGTTAATTTTCATCCCTATTTCAATGCAAGCACTCATTCCTGTGACCAGTGTATTCTATAGTATCAGTAAACCAAAGCTGAACAGGGAGGTCTGCAGTAAAATATTTTTTATCAAGCAAGGAAGGCCATAGGAAAGAATCAAGCCTGTATGGACATTATCTGCTCCAAGAAGCATAGCAGAAACATTGGATAAGCCATAAACTGGCAAGCATAGGGGTCAGCAGAACTACACCAAATACTGCTAATGATGGATCTCACACACTGTGCCAGGGAAATCAGAGTGCATCTCTGCCACGTAATGGAGGGATAAACAGAGACCTTAAACTTGTCCCGGCCACACAGATAAGTCCACAGTGTACAGTGCACAGCTGTGCAATGATTCAATAGATCTGTTTACCTGAAGATATTTTAAGTATATAAAATTGCAGTTTAAACTCCTGCTGTCTGCTGTTCACAAAAGTGAACCCTTATTGATTACATTTAAAGATAGATGAATACGCAATAGTTTATTCAATGAGATCTTGCAATATGAAAATAGAATGCCACATTCTTTTTAATTTTTCCCTTTTGCCCAAGAGCAAATATGCATGATCTGACTTTCATTTTTCAATTAAGTGTTTGAAAATTGCATTTGCACTATTCAACTTGCCTTAAGCATGCACTTTTGTATTTCTATGCCTCAAAGGTAGAATCAGTGATGAGTAATGTTTCTGATAAATGTAGCTTAAAACAAGGTATTTACACATTCTTATTATGAGGAAGAAAGCGCTAGGCAGGATTTTGTCAAAGTAATTACTCTAGCTTTCTATAGTTGCAGTTGCCATGGCAACCTCATTTTTGTATGAACAAATCTTCTTAAAAATGTTTTATCCTTAAAACAAGCTTGGAATGAATGGTTGCTTTTAAGTATAAACCTTGCATGCATATTTTACTTTTCTTTGTCGAAAAGAAACCTGACCAAACATTTTACTAATGCCAGTGCCTAGTAGGATGCATTCCCACTACTCTTGATGACAGTGTGATAATTTCAGAAACTTTTCACATCTTCTTTGTGTTGTAGTTGGGGAAAGAGTAGGGATTCTGGTGGCAGATCTGATTCCTTCTTTCCTTTGTGTTGCCTGTAATGTGGCTAGCTTCTTCATTTCCTCTTGAATTTTTTATCATCGCTTCTGTGTTCAACACTTGCTGAAGTGGTAGACAGCATTTAATACATATAGTCCCTTACTTCCACGTCAGCAACATTCTGCTGTTCTTTCTCTCTACAATACACAGCTATATTAGTGCTATTGTTTCTGTATTCAAAATCAATCTGACACCTAATTCATGGTGACTGATAAAGCAAAACTTTCTTTGCTCTCTTATATAACAGATATGGTAAGTCTTTTCAGTAATGTAATTGCCTACTTCCTTGAAAAGACTTTTTTAGTTGTAAAAGGGAAGTTTGTTTTAATTGCATTATTTCATTTTTGGAGGTATTTAAATCTTCTCAAAATGAATGAAAAGTGTATTTATTTGTATACATTTACTGATATATATTACTCTGACTATAATGGCAAGCAGTATGAAATTATTTTGATCCTCAATATATGCCAAATCAAAAGAACAGCTTCCTAAAACAGATATTTCCACTATATTCCTTTTTTTTCTAGTTAAGTCTGCAAGCTCCAGAAGTTTTTCCAGCTCTTCCAAACAGCTAAACTACTGTCAAAGTAGTAAACTAACCTAAAACCAGTATCAAAAATCACTTTTAGATACCTTAATGCTCTTAGCCTTTTATAAGGCTTCTCAGAGTTTCCTCTCAATGTGTGGAGAAAAATTAAGAAGTTATTATTATTATTTTATTATGACAGATTGTGCCACATTCATTCTTCTGTATTCAATGCCAGCCAAGCCTGGGCCATCTCTGTTGTGGATGTCTGATAGGCAGCTTAGCTTGTTGCATTGGTTGAACCATCTATGAATATTTGTACCTGAATGTGTAAGACTGGGATTCTCTGGGTTTCTCTGAACTTAACATTGGTGGAAATTCCATGGCATCACGGACAGGGAAATTTTACTGAGAAAAATTAAAGAGAGAGGTCATTCATAGACAGGTGGCTAGGCAACTGAAATGGGATTGAGATGGTCATTCTTTGCTCTTTCCTTGAGGTTCTGCTGAGCAAATTTTCTTACACCCATTGATCTCCTCACGGACCTTCTCCACTGCATGCTGAGATAGCCTGTCTCACTGTGGTCTGCAGGCCATGACTTGAAGAGCCTTGGGTTTCGTTAGGAAAAACAGGACTGGCAAGGTTAATGAGGCTGCCTCTAGTGGAAAAGGCTGTTGTAGTAAAAGGATCCTAAAGATACTTTCTGGTGGAAGAAGGAAGACTGATAAGGAAAAGTGACATGAGTAAATACTGCCGTTGCAAAATTCATGGAAAAAGAAGGTGAGGGAGGGGTTAAAAACAAATGAAAAGTGGAAATTATAGTAATGACATTAAATGAAAACTGTAGATGTGGGAGAAAGGGAATTTGCAGAGACGGAGAGGGAGACTCTTTTATACTTCACAGCTGTATGAAAATTACTCACAATATGCTGAGAAATTCCTCAGCTAACCAATATTTCAGCAAATTCTTGGACAGGAGAACTGGATGAAATGTGTGTACACAGATGAGTTTTGTGTGAGTGGGTGGATGATAAGAAAGGAAGTTGGCAGAAAATGAAGACATCTCCCTGGTGACTCTTATAAAAGCCTTGAAGAAGGATGACAGCAAGATTCAGGGGGAAAAAACCTAAACAAATTGTAATGTTTACAACAAATCTGGTGTCCAGCAAGACTGGAATCAGAGGAACATAAAAACATGTCAGAATGCCATCATAAGACACATACAACTTTCAGCAGGCCTTGCTAGAAATTATTTGAGGAGGACATTCATAAATTGGTTACTTATCTTGGACACAGCACAGTTAAATTATATTTCAAAATAGACAAGTTCCTGAGATGAACTTTGAAAATGCCTATGGCTCAATATGTACAGATATGCATGTGCATGTTTACAGCAATGGCACAGCAGGAGTGAATTAAAAAATAAAGCAGAACAGCTTCTAATATTATCCATGTACTTTGTAGCGCAGACTTTGAGCATATCCTATGTAACTAAAATAATATAAACAGGCCAGCCTCCTCATTTCTTCATTTGTAAGATTAATTGGGTAGTAGCAAACATATTTTCTCTGTTCTGTTGTCTTTATCATTCAGTTTCCTTTCCGTTTCCTCTCCCCTGTATGAGTTTTGTTTTTCTCTGTGCAAGCAGTGAAGTTAGTAGCCTTCTTGTTTCCTGTAGGAGCAAGATCCATAATTAAGGTCTAGCTCATATGAAAGCTCAGTCTCCCACACTATATGCCTCTCCTGCTGTAAAACAGAATGTAGCTGTGTCACAAGAGGTCATGGACAGAAAGGGAGAGTTCATCTCTAAGGTAGCCGGATCCATGACTGTGGAGGACTATGAATATTAAGCTGCAGACATTGCACTGGATTCTGCCTTCTTTGGGGAGTCAGTGCCCAGAAAAGAGCATCAAGGTGGTATGTTCATGATGACCTGTGTTGCCTAGCAGACGGGCTGCTGAGCTTTATACCAGATTTTTTTGGCTATTTGGCTCCATTCCCAGATACTATCCTGCTGATATCTATTAAAGTTAGATGGGATGGAACACAAACATCAACTCAATTATAAGCGTCATCCTGGAAGGGTCTGAGTACTTCGTTGGAGGTCAGCTCCCTTTGATTTATGTAGAAATCAGTGCTTCTCAGTGCCTCAGGCAAAGTTTATCATTTTATCTGTTTACAATTTGACACACAAATTCAACACACAAGATTGACCACAACTTTTAATGCATGTTTGGTTAACATCATAGGTACTCCATTTGTGAGCTGCTGAGACATGTCACCTATTCTTGATAAGATTTTGTTGCTTAATCTAGCAATTCGTTCCAGCATGTCTTTTTCTGATCTGTGCTCAGCTTCTTTCATTAACTATTCTATTTCTTGCAAAAAGAACCACATATATTCTGAGAGTATTCTGAAAGTACTTTTCCTTGCAGAAAGTGTTTGTAATTGTCAGAGCTGAAATAGCCTTTCAGCTTTTCTAAGTGTGCCTTTCATTAATGTAGACAGGGTGTCCCATGATATCTTTCAGAAAGTCATTGGGAAAGAAGCCATGCTCATAAGCTTTATTTGTATTTGGTCATAAACTTTGTGTTTTTTTGCTTCCTAAAAAAAAAAAAAAAGAACAATGGTAGAATATTTTGCATAAATTATCATTCCCAGAAGTGATTTTCTACTTCTTTTTGTGATAATTAACTCATATCCTAAGTTAAGCAATCTCTTCTAAACTTAACTTTGGGCATTCTATTTTGCAAAGCAGAATATTGGCACAAAAAGTACAATAGCATTCTGTCGTGCTTCGGATTATTATTTTCTCTTAAGTAATTTGAAAGAATAATTTTATCACATTAATTTTGAATGTAGCAGAAACTAATGAAGTGAATAACAATATAATAAACATGAATTCCAAGCAGAAAAGGACATTTATTTTTCAACAGTAATAAATACTGCATTCTTTCTGAAGTAATTTTTGCAGAACTTTGAGCATATATATCAAAAAACTTCATTCAAACTTTATCTTAATCCCCCTTTACTGAGTATCTGAGTAGACCTCTGTCCTCCAATTTCAGTTACCTTACAAAGCTTGTTAATTAAACACAGCCAAGTGCTTCAGTCTTACCTATTTATGTCAGTCACAAGGTACTGCCAAAATCTAGCTAACTATAGCATTCATAGAAGCCATTAAAACAATCTACCTGCTATAATGAGAATGGCTTATGAGTCAATCATTTTCTTGCTCATTACAGTCTTTATTTTCAAAAAAGATGATTTTTCTCCCCTGGCTTTTCTCCTCCAGATCTTTCTAATCAAGTTAATATATGAAAATGCAGTGAAGTATTTTAGTTTCTTTCTGGAAAATTAATTAGGAGACTTCTTTGTCTGTTATGCATTTTCAAAGTTTTTGTTTATTTTCAGATAAAACACGTGTAAGAATGTGCCTATGCCTCTGTGTATAAATATTCGATTTAGACACAAAACAGAAAAAGAGAAAGACAAACTCGTAAAATACATTCTCTCATTAAAATATCTTATCGCGTACACATTTCCACTGGTAATATTTTCCTTTTGTGACCATGCTTGCCTTCAGCAGAGAAGATAGAACTGCAGTAATAACAAGATGCTGTTCTTGTTATGGTCTTCCTCTGGCTACTGATGATTTTAAATTGCTTTGTCACTCTCGCCTCTACATAGTGTGTTCAAAATTCTGCCTGGAAAAGACCAATATTCAATTACATTCGGAGAGAAAGGAAATGGGGTACTCTGCTGTTCTCGAAGTACTGTAATTCAACATTTCTTTCCAGAATTAGCTTTCTACTTCATCACTTTTGCACTTAAAGATTTCAAAGGTTTGGTACAAAGGCTGGGAAGAGGCATTAAAACGCAAGGGGATGATCATACCCCTACTGTTTCTTCAATCAAACAGAATTCAGACACAGCAAAATTTTAAGGGCTACTGTATTTTAGTGGAAAAGAGCAAGTGTTTGTATGGAGTGAAGGCAGAAGCAAAAGCGGTTACAGAAAAGCCCTTCTAGTTGACCCTTGTGCTCTCCCTTTCCCCTCAGGAAAATTCCTGCTCAGGATCCAGGATTCCTTCTCCAAGTCCTTCAGTCTCCCTCATCCAAACTCATTCACAAAAGCTGATTAAATATAGTGATGAACCCTTTGTTCTAGTGGAGGGAATTATATGCTTGTACAACCAGAAGTAATGTTCTTCCCTGTTCCTCCAATCCAAAATACCTCAGTCTTAGAGTCAGCTTGGCCATCAGTCCTTGCTTCCACGCTGCTGCTGGCTGCTAGAAATAACCTGCCTGGTTCTAACTAGCTTTTGCCATAGGCCTCCCTGGCTACTCCTTTGAGTAAAGATAGAAGACAAAACAAAACAAACCTGTCCCATGTTGCACTTGCCAAAAATCTACCTGTTAGACCACTGCAAGTAAAAAATCTCAGATATACCAAAGAGGAAAACCCAGCCACAGTACAGGAAGACAGAAAAGAGAGGGATTCAGCTCCCTCCTTGGAGCTACTCTCACATGTGACTGAGATGATGGGCTTTTATTGTCCCATAGAAGTCTTTAGGGGTTTTATGAATATACTAATATTAACCTTCTTCACATTCTCAGACTTACTTAAATATGGTTCTTGGTTATGAAAGACCCTCCAAGAGGGTCAGTCACAAGAGCTTTCCTGAAGAGGCAGGTAGCAGTTGAGGGCTAGAAAAAGAATTAAGGCTATTTCAAGAAAATGACTCCAGAGAGTTAAGGAGATTGTGGCCAATTCTCATTATACACGTCTGATCAAAAGGGACAGCCCTTGGTTCCTCATGGCACGTATTTAGTTAGTAGACCACTTTCTTGGCTATTTAGTGAGCTTGTTTCTTATATAGGACGACCTTGCCAAGGGCTAGGTTTTCAAAGTCCAAATGAAAATGGTTAGTTTTACTTTGGGAGAAGAAAATGGATTAGGTGATCTCTAGAGGTCTTTTGTAATTGTATTTTTTATGATTCTGTAGATATTAAGCAAGGTTTTCAAAAAAGCTTAAGAAATTTCCCACCGATTCCCTTAAGATTTAGACACTTACACTATTTAAATTCTTTTGAAAATTTTGCTATGTACCTGCCGGCAACTTGCAGTCTTGGTGCAGTCAGGCCTTCAATAGAGTCTGATCTCATCAAGCCGAAGATGCATAGGCAGAATGTTGTAGAACAGATAATTATGTATGCATTGGAGACGCTTCCTAGAAAACTCTTATGGGCCAAAAATATCCTAACTTTTATGAAATGCTCAGACCTTGACCAGTTTCTGCCCAAATAAATACTTCCTCGCTGTTTCTTAAAAGTAACTCTAATATATTGCTTAATGTGCTCACTTTTCATATTATTCCTAGAAGCTGTGCATGTTTAAATAATGATATAATATCTAACAGTCTGTTCTTTCAGCAAGGCTACATAAACCATCAGTTGTCATCCAGGAAATTTCAAACTGAAACAGAAGCTTTGGATTTTTTTTCTTTGATTGGGATGTCTGGCGTAGTACAGAAGAATATTCCCATATGGTCCTGCAGCTGCATATAAAAGACTGTTCTTAACAGTACTTAGCTAAAATTCCTCATATTCATCTAACAATTAAGAGATTGCCTTAGAAAAACATATTGCATGTACATGCACTTTTTTTTGTCATGGCTACCTAAACATTTCAGACGTTGATATCTCATTATTGACTCATGACTTTGTCTCACCGTATGTTGCAAAACACCTCCCCAACACTTGTCTGCTCTGCCAGCTCTGCAGTGGTATGATATAAAAATAATACACTACATCACCGCAGTTTTCACGTGTTGATAGCGTACACTTCTTTGTCAAATTCAAGCTGAAAACAATTGCTTTATGCAATGCTTGCTGGGATTTGTGCACTGCAAAATGTCACGAGCAAAATATATCAAAACCTTGACAATGAATAGCATTTCTCAAAACTTAAAACCACTGAGCCATATCTTAGCCGTTATAAATTGGCATGGATTCCTTGAAGTCAGCACTGCTTTGCCGATACACTTAGTTTGTGGAACTGATCCACAGTCATTAACTGTCATCTTGCAAAGGTGCTGTTCTCTTTTACTTTGCATTTCATTTTATGCCAAGAATTTTCTTTTCCAGGGTAGAAGGCCTGGAATTTTGTATATACTAGTAAATAAATAAATAGTTTCCCAAGTTAACATGTCTGCAGTACCTTTTCAAAGCAGCAGGTGACACTGCAGAGTAACACTGTTGTGTGATTTAGCTTCTTTTACAAAGGTTACAGTAGTGTATTGCTCTGTCCTAGTCCTTTTATACAAATGGAATTTCATAGAAATGCAGAATTCAAATTCACATTAACAGAATTGAGTCATTTTGTCTGTCCGAAGTCTGTCCTACCAACAGCAGCAGTGGAGGGTCCCAGCACTTGTGGAAGAAGCATTACAGATTTCCTAATTCTGTGTCCACAGACACACCTGTATAAATACACTCAAGGGAATGTGGGAACTGAAACGTGAGATTTACTCTTAGATTCATAGGAGAACATATTTTCAACCTAAAATCTTTTTGTCCAGGAAGTATTAACAGTAATTTGCTGACCTGTCACAGCTGTTCCTCACAGATGAAAGTAACCTGCTGGAGTTCTTTAAAATACATTGTAGAGAACATATTTAACAGCAATCAGATGCTATTAGGGAATTTTAGGACAGTCTCTTATGCTAAGAAATAATGCACTATGGCAGAATGTTATATGGCACTGTTATTTCTACACTGATCCTACTTATAAGCTGAATAAAGAAGCAAATAAATAAATAAATAATGGCTAATAATGATACACTGAGGGTGTCCTCACAGCACAGAACAATATATAATAAAAAACCCAGCAGGCTAAAAAGATATCCCCTAAAATAACCTCAGTAGAGTATAGTGTACTTATTTAATTCCGTATCATCTGATCAAGTAATGTCTTTTCTACATTAACACTGCTAATAATTTCCTCTGCAACATTCAAGAACTCGGCAGGTATCACAAGTTTTTAATTGCCAGCCTCCTTATGTAGCAGCATGCTGCATCTAGATGTTATTAAACAAAGTAGTGATCATCAACCCCATTTTCTATTTGTACAGTTCCGTTGAATTTGCCTGGTGCACTGTGCAAATTTGGAAAATTACATGGGAAGTGTTTTGGTTTATATATGTAGTATAGAAAGAAGGACACACATTTTAAAAACCTGTAGTAATGCTTGATTTTTTTTCTAGTAGACCTATTGACATATGGCTGTTGTTATTTGACTGAGTGCTGAACTCCTTTAAGTATGAAAAATGGATCATTTGTGCATGTCTAAAAATATTTATCGTGAATCACTTTTTCTGAGTGTTTTAATTTGACATAAATTCACCAGGATTCACCACTGAAGCAAACAGAACTCCTAAGTCTTAAAGAGCATTGAGAACGACCATCTTTAAAGCCATAATCCTTAGAAGTGCCCAAGTTGTATCATCTCCATTTTGGGTCACTGAGATCCCTCGGCACCAAAGCATAGGATCCTGTGCATGGTGAAGCATTCCTGGATTAAGGAACTAGATACCTTGCTCCTATCTAAATTCTATCATTCTGCAAATATGGGTAGGATGATGACAAAACTTCAAAACTTCACCTGAAACTCAATCCATTAGGTGTGCTCAGACTGCATTTAATGCACAAGGACACTACTGCTTCAGGTGCAATTTCCACAGCCAGTCCTTCTGAAAAAAAGTGCAGGAGAAGTAAATGCATTCTTTGCACAAATAAAAATGGTGCAGCACCCCATGTTCCAGTCCCTTTCCCTGATCCCATGATTTCTTAGGCATTTTTTTTGTTTAAGCGCCACTGGATAAAATTTATAAACACTTTGGGAGGAGGAGCCTGAACTCGGTATTTTCTCGTCTGTTGCAGTGGCTTCAGATTTGTGCTTATTCTTACTGCTTTTCTCTCTCTGTCTCTGGCTCCATGGATGTTGAACCACTGGCTGGATGGTGGCCAAAGGCTGGCATGCAGGGCTCTCCTAGCAAAGCCGCCAGCCTTTGACTAGGGTGTCATGGGCATCACAAATATCAGGCTCTCACTACCTAGAACAAGGATTCAACAGTCCCCACTAGGTAAATGTGCCAGATATAAAGAGCCTTTGGTAGAGACCTGTTAGCAGCTTTTCTTGAAATGTTCTTTTTACTTGCTGGCACGAGATGGCTCATCACTTGGCTTGGCTAAGGATCTCAGTAAAAGTGCTCAGTCGCCCTTTAAAGTTTTTCCAGGGAAGCAGACTCCTCACTCCTGCTTTTCAAGAGCAGATCCCTGGTTGACAGCCTGGGTGAATTGCTTTTGTTTTGGCCACAGACTTAAGGCTAAGGTGTTGCAACACTTACTTTAAATACCTAAAAGGTAGGGTCTTTGCTGCATAGGAAGGTCTAGAAAATTTCAGGAAGAAAGATTTGCCTCATCTTTTTTCTGAAATTCAGTGAGCAAAAACTGGAAATTTGGAAGGAAATTGATGCCTTCTGCATTTGAAATCTTTCCTGTTTCTAAGACATGTTAACAAGCAGATAATCAGCATTAGAAAGAATTGGACATAATACATTAGTAGGCAGTACACTTGTCTCTCAAAAGAAAAGTAGTTTCTTCAAAAGAAGCTATTTATAACAGGAAAAAACAAACTCAAACAAAACTGTTTTCCCAGCTTCATAACTTCCCTAAGTTTAGCATTTCTAGCTGAGTCCTAAATACATTGATAGCTAACAACTTGCGAAAGGATAGATACTGCTGAGGTTTGGAAGTTTCTTTCTTCGGTCCTAATATGAGAGGGAGAAATCAATTCTCTGAAACTGCAGTTAGTAATCACTAACATTAAAAGAAAAAAAAATGTGAAAATGTTGCATTGCTCTCACCATTGTCAGTTTTATCTAAATCTGCATTAAGGCCTCATGCTGATAAATCCACTAAACACATGATGAGGTAGTGCAAATGCCTTAAAACCTATACAGATATATTTGGACATAGGATATATGTATCCCTACACAATACTTGACTGGTTTATCTGATACCGTGATACTCAGTTTATGATGACTTTAATGATATCTAGGTAATGGAACTATTTTTTGTTATATTATGTTATTCAACAATTCTGTTAGGTTTTTTAATGTTGCCTGAAATCCCACTACCTTATTTTCCAAATTACATTCTGAAAGATTGCCTACTTTATTTCAAATTTCAAAATGCAGGGATTTTAGGAACCGAAAGAGTCACAAAATAGTGGTGTTTTCAAAACAAAATTTTTTATTTATATTATTCAGAGAATTACAAATAATAACCTTCTGTGTTACTAGCTTCCACAAGCTAGAAACAGAAATGGGCTAGGACTTTAGAAAGAATAAAGGAGCAACACTTTAAAAGGTAAGTGTTAGGAGAGAGGCTGCAGCTTGTTGTTACAGTTATGGTTCAAAAAACACTAGCTTCTTTTCAATGACAGCCAGTATGAGTCAACAAGTTCTAAAATTTTTCTATCATATTTCCATTTTTCTGCTATTTTTCTTCACATTAAGACATCTTACTATGAATCAGAGTCGATCTGAGTCTTGAGAGCAGTGCTGGCAAAATTACTTCTCAACTGACTCTGGATCTGAGAAGCCTATTTATAGAAAAAAATGAGGTTTACTTACGTCCATAAGTCAGACAATTAAACAAATCCAGTATTTAGAATAAATAACTTTAAAGAAATGTGCCTAAAGATACCACTTCAGACTGATCCAACACAGAGCTAAGATTGCTAGGAGCTCCGAATTCTTTCTCAATTGCTTCAAGATAGTGATCTCCAAATAGCTGACACAGTAAGTTTTACAAGGTACCTGAGGCTTTTTGTTCATCATAGGTGCAATTCCTCAGCTAAATTCTTCAACTATGATACGTTTCTTGATCTGTCATGTTTGTTACTGCTTGCTTAGGATTTAAGTGCTTGGGTTTTCATGTATCTCACCCCTTTATTTAATGTCCAAGAAGTCCTGAACAGCATTCACAAGAATATGCCTAAAGCACAGTCATTACCAGAGGCAAGCATAAGTACATTCCCACACATTTTTCTCTCTACATGAGAGAAAAAAAAAATGATAGGGAAGATGACAAGGGAAAGAACAAGAAGGCACACCTGGTTTCATAAGAAACAGGAGCCCTAGTTTCATCTCACCTAACTCCAGGTACTGAACTGAGACATCTAAGCTTTGTTACCTTGGTTTTCTGTATGGTCAAGGGAAAGAGAAAGAGGCATCTCCAGAGTATGATCCAGCCAATCAAAACCAAAGTGGAGGAGCAGGAGGCAAGGACCATGACATAGGTGTGAACTGGCTAACCAGGGAAGAAAAGAAATCTGTAATAAAGGGAATAGTAATAGAGCTAATCAACAAAGCTGTCTGCTTTTTTGCACCCAGAACTAGATAAGGAGTGGGATAGGGAAGCCAACAGCTGCAGGCTGCTGTGCGTGTGACCATTTTGATCTTTTTCTACCACCCTTCTCCTGGAAAACAACACCAGTGCCACAAACTGGGAAAATCTTAGGTTTAAATTGGAGAATGTTATCTATTTAATGTTGTATTTGTATTCACCTGTATTTCATACACTTGCACCATAATGTTTCAATGTTCTGTCAATACACATGCTACTTTTTATGGCAATTAAAAAGTGCTTTGCCTTTACCTTAATTTTATAGCTCCGTAAATCAGTTTTCAGCATCAGAGCAAGAAATCTCCTGGAAAAAGAGACTGCAATCAATAAAATTCTCAGGTAAGAATCAGCAGTGATTCAATAGTGTTTTGAATGACAGCTGATTTCTCAACACTCATTATGTTTTTCGTAATTGTTATTGTCGGAAATTAATTTACAATATGTGTATAATATTTGTGATAGTATAACCCTTTGCAAGAAGTCTGTTGCCTTCATAATCAAAGATATATTGCTCTTCTTTGGGTATACTATATGCTTGAGCAGTAACAAGAGAGAGACTGTTCTTATTCATATCTTTCAGTTCTTTGTCATGTTGAAATATCATGTTTCAGCTCTTTTCACTTTTTCCTTCAAAATGAACCAAAAAATGTCTCTTCATAAGCAGTGTTATTTTGCCTAAGGAATTCCAGCTGAGTTCTTGCATATACGCGCATGTAAACATTGATAGGGGTTGTACACTGGAAAGCACAGACTGCAGATGACCAACCATGTTGCAAGCAGGAAATGTGCAATGAAGACTTCAAAACTGTGACCTCTGTAGAAGGGATTCCTGAATGATTTAATAATGATTGCTCATTTGAGTACTCCAAATAAAGTAAGTACTCAGCACCATAGGTAGATAATGCACTCCTAAGTGTCCAAGACTCATGTCTAAAGTTATGTGCTGGGTAATGCCATTCCGCTTTTCAGGCCAGTGTTGGTTTTACAGTATTTACATTAGAATGATTATCATTCAACTAAGGTATGTTAACAATGCCAACAATTTCTAGATCATTGTTTTGTTTATATTTGCATGGTCGTCAAAGCAGATGCATCTGCATTATGTTGTGAATGACTGGTCCCAAGGAAATATCAGTATAAACAGGAATAACTGATCTGAAAAGTACAGCTATGAGATTAGAATAAGCATGGCAGTGTTTTATGAGGATCAGTGCAGCAGGAATCAGTGTGATTTTTGAATTGTGAAGTTTCTTGAAAAGTGCCTACTAATTACATGCCATTTGAGAAATATTACAACAGCCAGTTCTATAGTTCTTTTTAATCCTCTGTAAGAATACAATACCGTAAGAAGTCTAGAAATTAATGCAACTTTATGTGTCTTCAAACCCATGGTAATAAAAACGTGAACAATTACTAATTCAAATGAATGCCCTTTGTCATGATTATTACCAACAAACAGTGTAACTGCAAGGCCATAAGGATTGCTTTTAAACAAACTTTGGGCTTGCTTTACAAGTATTTCAGTTACATGAATGCACTTTGATTTTACAAGCATTATGAATAAATACATACAAGTCTGTTTCATAATCAAAAATGTCTATAAATATAGCTTTGGATATTGGCATCATGGCAGTGTTTCACTAAAACACTCATAACCAAATTCTGTGTTACATTACAGTTGTGAAATGCTATTGATGCCACTAGAGTTACACAAATCAGTTTGTCTGGCATTTTTCTCATACCATACCATAAACGAAATACATGGGCAAAGAGAATACTTTGCTTTTTTGTATTAAAAATAAACAATGACAGCTGTAGGGGGTCCATTCTTTCTTATGTAGAAGAAAAAGGAAAGTCCCACAAACTGAAAATCAGAATTTCCGAGGAATTAATCCATCAGCACAGAACTCTCTCCTTTTCAAAAGAAATCTGGAGCAGGGTGCGAGGAGAATCCATACAAACCTGTGTTTGGATTTCACTGGATTCTGAGAGGTACCAAGGCAGGCAGAAATCAGTCCTTCTAATTTCCATCCTGCTGACTTCCACTTGGTCCCTTGGAACACGGCTTCTGCCAGACCCTTGTATCTAGGAGGATTTCTCATCGATTAACCTCTGAATTCCTCTAAAGCAAAGTTTCAGAGGCAAAAGAAGAAAGTTTTAATCTGTGTTCTTCCTACATTTATTATGCTTTCTCATGTACTTCCTGGGTCATCAGTGATGAACTTTGAGGTAAATAGAGAAAAGGAGGGAGCTTCTGTCAAGTAGGCAAAGTACAGGATTATATGTCCTCCAGTTCTTCCTAGGGCTCTATCTTAGTCATTTTTGAAGAGGCAGTCTTCAATCTCCTCTTGAACAAGTGGAACAAGTAATGTTTATGCCTCAAAATTGTCAAGTGAACTCTGAGCCCTGAACATATCTTTAATTCATCTGCTCCAGCATAAGGAAAATGTGTCCACAATATAAATGGTAGAGCGACAGTCCTGAACATTGCCATTTTTCCATGATATTGATGCAGGGGAGCTTTACAAACAGAAAAAGAAGACATAAGGAAAGACAAATTTTACAGCTAAACCTTTGGATTCAGTTCAAGGAATGCAGAAAAACTCAAAGTCACAGGACACAAGAGATTCTTTTACTTATTTTTACTTTAATTGCAGATGTTACATATTCCTCACTAAAAGTAGCTGAGTCTTAGCTATTCCGAGTACCTTACAAAAGAAGAAATGACGTTTATGCCAAAAACTATAAGAGATAATTCAAAGATGTCCCCTCTGAAAATATTACTAGTAAAAGTCTTTTAATTTTTGTCTACCTGAATTAAGGAGTACTTCTCTAAAGCAATGCTTCTACAAGGTAAAGCTGCCCAAGGGCAACTTCGAGGTGATCAAATTGCTGTACTAAAAAGAGTATTTTAAGTCTGCTTTAGCTTTAAGCCCACCTCTCATATTTTTCCCCATTTTTAAACCTTGTCAGATTGTATTTTAATCAAATCCTAAATGTTTCAATGTAACCAGCCAATTGGAAGAAATATGCATTACCTTAATGCATTAGTAGGACATAAGTTAGTGTTACATATTTCTTTGACATCTTCCTCTATCCAAACCTTGTTTTTTGCTTCATATGAAATCTCAGCTGCTTGATATCTTATTCCCCCAAGAGGACATGCATAAATACCCCTGAACCATCAAGAAGTACACGGTATACTTCCAGTTCCAGGGGTCTCACCCGCTCATTGAATGTTGCATTATGTGGCACAATGGAATGTAAGTGCCTCCAAGTAGAGGCCATCTCAGCTCTTTTAATTTTCTTGTAACTTTCCTACTGCATTCCAGAGAAACCACATATTTCCAGAAGATCCCTGCTTGGAACCCAGCCTTCACTCAGCCCCCTGGAGTTTGTCATGGAGTTACTCCTTGAAACGGTGTCAAGAGTGTAACAACTACTGTCCCAGTTACTCTAACTCTGAGCCATGATTTGCATCACCCCTGCCAGTATCAAAGCACAGAGAAGTGTAACTTTTCACATAGATCAGTTCAGAGGTGAAGACTTTACCCTTCTGAGGGAAATGAGGCAGCATAAACATGAGTTACAGCCAGGCAGAATAGCTTTTCCTAAACAAGTAGCACCTCTGGGTTACAAATAGCTCAGGTTTTTTTCTGAAAATTATAAGGCATTTCCCTTGATAGCAAAAAGCACTATTTCTAGCAGAGTTCATTCCTCCTGTGTTTCTGCAGTGGTTCCCACTTTCACTCACTCTCTCTTGCTGTGTTCACTGCTTTTCATCTTAAAAGAAAATTCTGCACAATGGTTCTTCTGACCCTCATTCCTTGTCAGTTCATAATCTAAGAATGAATGTCTAGTGCTTAATGGGTCCCACTGGCTTTCTCAAGTGGAGAGGGTAGAGAAGGCCCAGTCAAAATGCTGTGTACAAACCCGTCCATTCCCTTTAGTGCTGAAGATGCATTGTAAACCACACAGAATGGTGGAGAAATTGAGCAAATCATTTTAAATCATCTCACATAGTCCACAGTATAACCAAAGTATCACTGGTATGGAACGTGGTTCTAATGTCTATTAAACCCACCACTTGGCTGAGTCATGCTTCTGCCCTTATTTCATAAAGCCCAAGGAATAACTTGGTCTGTTGGTCTCTGGTCTGTTGATAAAGAAAATCACACTAACCAAAGTACAGTTCATTATAAAATAATGTGTTGTGACAGTTTGGGAAATTAGCATTTTTAAAATGAGTAGCTTTTAATTTGCTTTTCATTAAAACTGATGCTATAGCCAAGCTGTAAACTGGTGCTAGGAGTATGCAAAAGCATTTTCACTGTTCCAGACAGAGTTTGCCTGACACATTTACTGGGCCTAAGGGGAAAATATGTCTCATGCCTAAGTGAAACTTTTAGTTTCATAAACAGCTAGTTGAGTGAAGCACATCTATCATATGTCTGAAACTGAAACTGCCTTGAGTGTGTCTTGTGGAAAAAAATGGTTTGTTTGAATTAAATATCCAGTTCTACTAATTTGCTAGTAGGCTAGCAGATAATTCAGCTGTGTTCAAACAAGTATTTCTTCAAAATACAGTGATTTTTTTTATGAACATCAGAATGAGCAAGAAAAAGATTCTCTGTACATTTAGAAGAACCACCATTTTATAGATCACAGTGATAAATGGCATTGTTGTGAAGTAGAGTAGTGGGTTGTGGAGTCCAACTGCAAGTGTTGAAAAGCAAGTTAGATAAACATCTGCCCAGAAGACTGGAGGTATCATTGATCCCAGTTTGAGGGAGATGATAGATTAGATGACTCCTTGAGGTTCCTTCTGCTTCATTGAGTCTCTCAATTCTTCTGTAATCCAAGGGAAATAATGATTATACAAACACCTGGTAGAGGAAATGCTGAAAGAGCAAGTCAAGATGAGAATGAGAATACAAAGCAGCTAAAGAAAAGAAAGTACACTACTGTAGTTCAACAGACTGAGCAGATACTGAAGAAAACGAGTGGATATTTGCTTTTTCCTTTAGAAACATGTGAAAGGACACAAGAGGAATACTGGGAAAAAATCCATGAATTATCCAAGTTGCATTTATAATCCATTTTATTTTACCAGTCAAATTCAGATTGTTATAATAATAGTATATTTTTCTCAAAGGACAGTAGTGTAGTTGTGGTGGTAATATACATTTAGCCTACTATCTAAACAGTGCCATATTGAATGAAATTTATAAAATGAGAGACAGAAACACTGGAAACCACCTGGCAGGTGAAATCACCATGAATCTTAGGTTATCCCATTTAACCATGATAAAAGTTAGGTGAAATTATCATTTGGGCACAGGCAGGCTTATTAAGGATAGAGATTCATAATGTAAACTGTGCTGAATGAAGCTGATATTTTGTGAACTGAGTGTTTCATTGAAATGTACCAGACCTCTGAGACTTCAGTGTGAGCAGCTTTTGGGGAGAACAAGAACAAATGTGTACAACAGACAATGATATTAACAGATACTACAGAACAGTTAAACATTCACTTATTTAAATAAAAAAGAAACGTATCAAATCAATGTTATGTAAGAAGATGTAACCAACACTTCTTGCTGGAAGGATGTCTCCCTGAAAAAGTCCCAAGCATGAGCCATATGCATGTTCTGTGCAAGAGACCTCAGAGACGTCAGAATATTAGTGAAAGGTACAGTATTTTGAAGTATTGATCAAAGCATTTAAAATTTTGCATTAGCTAAAAATATGTTACTTGAACACTGTGTTTGTTACTTATTTTACAGAAATTCCAAAGTATCAGATAATTTGCGGGGCTTCAGAAGTTTGGACTTTGTAATTATTCACAGGTAACATGTTCTATGTAATATCCCAATATTACATGGTGCTGCAGGGTCTTGGCCTGCAATCTGGCTTTTCAATAACCTGCCAAGTAAAATTTTCTCTTTCAGAATATTTTATTCCATTTGTGCTTTTCACGGCAAATTTAGATCATGCAGTTTGCAGCTGCCTGGACTGTGTTCAGAGTACTGCAAGGTACAACGTGGAAAGGTTTGGCATATTTCCTGTTGTCTTGTCTCCTGTTTCCTAACTTCCTCATTCCCATCTATGTCTAGTACAGGTGGTACACAAAGGTAGGAAGAACAGCTTTAGCAAAAAACAAAAGAAAAAAGTTATTTTTGCCAGCATTTTTTAAACAAATGTCAAAAGCTTCTGACAGCTACAAGTGGATAAAGATGTATCAAAACATTTTTTCTGAACTCCAATTAGTAAACCACACAGGACTAGATTTTTGACACTGTGGGACAGTGATGGTCCCAGCTGTGGGATTCAGCTCCAGGCTACCACACCTGCCTGTGAGCTAAGTATTGAAGCTGTCATTGTAGTCAGTAGAGATCTAGTTAATGCAGGCACTGGAGCCCAGTGAGATCTTTAGCTGACTGCTTTATCTTTAGATGTCTACTTTATGATATAACCTGAATAGCTTCCAAACACCATTAATTGAATTGACCAAATGCTCAATTAAGTTGCCCACATAAGGGCATCTAGTAACATATGATATGCCTGAGAATGTCCAAGGCATCCTTTGGGGGATGGCAAATATGGCAGAAACTTATGAGGAACCCATAAACTTCTGGAGCAGCAGCTGGGGACAAGGCAAAATACCTCCTGGCATGGCAGGTGGCAATGGCCACCTCTCTACCGGCAATTTAGTTGAGTCCTAGATCTCCACTGACTATGAGGGAAGCATAGACAGCTAACTCACATGTAGGCACTGAGAATAAGCACATAAGTGTAGGTATCTACAGTAAGGAGATAAATGCTATCGTAGATGTTAAGATAGACAACTCTGGAATTTTGAATTGTCTTGGCACACACTGTCCTTTTCGAAAGCCCTGAAAGGTCTGCAACTCTAGATGCCTAAATTGCTGAAAAATATCCTGTTTCTGACATGAAAGGAAAGCAGAATGTGGCTTTTAATAAGAAGATTAAGGCACTAATTCCCATAAAGTGGAGGATGCCAGGAGACAGAAACTATCAAAAGCAATCATGTTTTTTTCACAATGTCATCTTTGTCCATGAAAATTCGGAAAGTTTCTTTGCAGTTACTTGCTAACAATTTCTGATCTCTGCCCTGTAAAACTGGCATTTCATTACTTCTCTATTGACTTCAGCAGGAGCTGCAGGGCTTCCAGAGTTTTGCAAAATTAGGTAATGTGTATGAGTGGTAAATACAGATTGAGGTATCTAAATTAAGGCAGACATCATAGAAAATCCTGGCAATCTTTCCCCAGCACTTTCTCTTTATGCATATCTATTCTTTATAGTGTATGATTAAGTTGTTTTATTATACTGTTATAATCAAATAAGCCATCTTGTTCATCAAGTTAGATAAAGAATTTATTGTCTGGGCAGTTAATGTTCTTTTATTATGCACACTAAGTTTATGTTCTTCACTCACAAAGTAGCTTGGTATTCAAGTAAGCTGTGTAGAAGCTCATGAGAAGGTTATGTGGAAGTCACTTTTTGATGTAAAGAAAATCATTACTAACATAATATTATTGTTGATCAAAGGAAATCGCTTTTAAAAGCAGAGCACAATATTTCATATTTACAGGAAAAAAATTAAATTAACCCCTTCATCACAGCAAAAAGCCTCTATAAGAAAGAAGTCAGACACCAGAGCTTTCCATTGTCCCTGCAGTGGTAAACTGGACCATCATTTTAGTGGAGTTAGGTAGGATCTATTTTTAGGAAATAAACTTTACCTGTTTTTTTTTTTTTTAATATGGAAATCGCATAGGTATTCAAATGATACTGTTACTGTCTTCTGAGAGTCTTACATCATATCTTCCTGCATAACATAATGTTTAAAATCCCCTGGTTTTAGAATGTGATTTGGCTGATTTGGCTGAGATAAGCTGTATTTTAGTACAAGACATACAGTGATTTTTTTAAATGGGAAGATGCCTCAATTCCATCTAATGCAATCTAATGACCTCTGTAATGAGCATAGCACAATGTATTTTTCTAACTTGCTAGTATAATTGGCAGTGATGACACTGAAAAACATTCTAAGCTTCTCATTTTCATTCCAGATCGCACTTTGGATCCACACTCCTATCATTTGTATGTTTAAATCCAAAAGATGGAGAAATAGCAGAGAAAAGGGGAAAAGACCATCATGTTAAACAATACTGAGGAGAGAACATGCCTGGGAAGCATTTTGCCATCAAGCATGATCATCCCATACTGTCAAGGATTGCATTTATGCAGACTTCACAGTGAACTGGTCAATAGAGTGGACACTCCAATAGCATGTAGATTTTTTCATGTTTTCAAAAAAAATGGAGATTCCATTCATTAAAAAAGTATGAAACATTACCAGCTGGGTCTTGTGTGAGTTTCTCTGAATAACTGCACCAAACAAAAAGAGCAATGAGCCATGCATTGTGTGGACTTAAATTTGTAGCATTCCTGACAAGCCAAAATATTCTTCCAAATTTAAAATTCTGTTCCTCTACCATCGGAGTACCTACGCCAGCTGTATTTTAATGGAAATCTATCTTGTCTTGAGCAAATCTGTTTTACTGTAGCCAGCAAAAGGAGGATATGCATGCTCCATTTAGTTGGAACACATTTACTCACCAATCATCCAAATGGAGTCAGTTCTGGCAAAATATTGTACAGTATGTGTTTGCCAAAATTCAGCAAAAGCAAAATGAAACAAATAAACAAAGAAATGTAAAAACCCCACACAACAAAATGCTGTAAGTCAATACATTCCCATAGAGCAGACATTTCATATTGCAGGACAGCATCAGTGTGCAGCATTTCATTCCAAACAATACCTGGTCCCGGTTATATAGAAGAAAACTCCAAGATCTGTTGTTAGTCTCAAGCCTGTTCATAAATATTTTGTGTTAGTACAGCCCTGGAAGGAGACTACCCTAAAATGACGCTCTACCTCCCTTCTTTATTCCTGACAAGTTCGTATTACTGATAATTGGTGCATTGCTTGGCCTTCTTCACACTTAGTGAATGAAGTCCTTAGGGAACATAGATTCTATAGCACACAAAAAAAAAGTTCACAGATGGGCTGCCTTGCTAAAACGTGGAGAAGGGTCATCAAGTGATACAGCAGAGAGGGAGCCATTGCCCTGGAAATATGATGTTTTTATGGAAAGAGTGTTACTGTTTTATTGTTACAGTCTTACTGTGCACTTGCATTCCCAGAAAGCCAAGCCAACTTGTTTGAATTCAGTACCTCAAAAGCTATCATTCATACTGAAAATTGTATTTCATCATCATCATATTTCTTTGTAGGGCCTGCACTAGACAACGCATGCTGAGTGGATCCTTTGAGGGACAGCCTGCAAAAGAAAGGTCAATACTTAGTGTCCAGCATCATATACGACAAGAACGCAGGTAAACGCAGACAGGAAGGAGGGTTTAAAAATATTCTTAAAATAAAGGCTATAAAAAGAACTAAATGTGCACAATACCTGACTTGTGTAAAATTGGAACGACTTGTACAAAGAGGCGAATTGTACATTTTTCATTGTAATGAAATTCATTGGAGTGTATAAATGGAAAAAATGCCTTTTTATTTCAAATGTCATTTCCTTCACTGACTACAAAGCTATCAATTTAAAGATCAGAAGGAAAGAAATTGGCTTATGTTATACCGGATTGAAAACAATTGAAGAACATATAAGCTTCTGATGTAAGCGAGAGAAAAACGATAAGAATTTGAGATATGCTATGGCTGGAGAGCAATGCTTTATAATGGCCATTCTATAAAGGCCAAAATTTCATCTTAAGATGTATCGTTAAATTGATTATGATTGTTTCAGGTCACTAAGACATGGTTCCAACAGCCAGCGAATCAGTAGAGGAAAATCTCTTGAAACATTGACCCAAGACGTAAGTCCTCATAGATATGAAGGTTTCAGTTTGGGAGTGTAAGAAATAGGAATATGTACTACATAATCACTGTTTGTGTAAGACCGATGTCTAATTATGATCTTGCTTACAATTTGTCATTTGAAATCTTGAAAGGAAATCAGAAAACAAATGCCGTAATTGCATTAGAATTATCCTCAAAATAATTGACATGGTTATTTCACTGATAGATTTGTTAGTTTTGAAACACTTGCTGAGATAGATTAACTGAAACTGTGGACACTACATTAGGAACACTAAATTGCTACCCAGGACATCTTAAAAATCCTCACTCTAGAGTTACACAAATAGCTCAGGCTGGCAAAACAGTACTTCAAAATTCTCAATGAAAGTTTAACAATATTTATCAAACATGAGGACTGTCAGACAAAAGGTCAAAGACTAAAAAAGAAGAAGAAGCACAAATTTCCCTGTGTTATAGTTTCATGCAGTGCAGTGGAGTGCATTTTCACTTCTGCAAATCCATAATGATATTTTATGGATCTCTATGCCTGTGTCAAAGAAAATTCAAGGGGAGTTTTTAGTCTCTTTGTTTCCAAACTACCATAGTACATGTGCTTCATACTTAAAAACAACTGTATAGGAAGTAATTAATGATTTACTCTACATGATGGTAGAAAGAAACTGTAGATAACTGATATTTTAAAGCAGATTGTGACTTTGCTTATGTCCTATAGTAGGAGTAACACACAACCTTACCTCTCCAGAAGTGAGCCAAAGAAGCAGTTAACTCTGAGTAGTAAAATTTATTGTAGCCTCCACTGGATGAGCTCAGGGACCTGTCTTTGCTCATTCTCCACCCTGCCTGTGTCTGTGCAGTCCCTATCTGTATGTTCCACACAACTTGCTGCCCTCCTTTATTTTGTGTAGCAGTACATGCAGCAAGTTCAGCGAACTCAAAGGGTGTCTAAAGCCTTTTCTTTCCCAATTATTGCCATTAGTAATTTTGATTGTGTTCATTCCAATTTGCAGACCTCACCTGAGCTTACAGGACCTTGCAGTTATAGTAATGCCTTGGATTGCACTTCACACACGAAATTAAAATTGAAATTAGCCTTGCTGAAAATAAACAGCCTTGCAATGTAGATAGAAAATACTGTGTAGTATGCTTGACTGAGCTGATGTTTAGTGCATTTGGAAAGGAAGATTTTTCATTTGAATATTTCTATGTAAAAAAACATATCTTGCTTTCATCTGAAACATTAACAAAAAAAACAACCCATGGATCTCATTTTAAAGGAATCATTTTGCTTCTAGCACTCCAACACAGTGAGATACAGAAATGCACAGAGAGAAGACAGTGAAATAAAGATGATCCAAGAAAAAAAAGAACAAGCTGAAATGAAAAGGTATTTAAAAATCAGAAGTCTGAGTGTACACTTTTCTGTATAAAATAGTCTCTATGTGAAGGAAAAAGAATTGGGAATTATGATGAAAAAAGAAAGAAATGTAGGGTATATTTTTGGAAGGGATAATGCATATCATTTAATAATTTACATCCTATCTTTTACAAGGAAAGTCCAAGAGGAGGAGCTGAGAGAGAATCATCCATATTTTGATAAACCACTTTTCATAGTTGGTCGTGAGCACAGATTCAGGAATTTTTGTCGAGTGGTTGTACGAGCTCGCTTTAACGCGTAAGTTTATTTCATAGGAACCGTTGGTTCAGCCAAGTGTTGTCTTTCATGTTCTCAGAAATCTAGACCTCACTTTTATTTTCGAAGGGAAGCTATGCATGATGTGGTCACAAAACAGCAGTAAGTCAGTTACCTATGGTATAATCTTACTGCTGGAGGAAAGGAAACAATAAAATGCTCTGTAAGGCCATAGTCATTTGAGCAGTCAGTGATGCTGAGATGGGACAAGACTGGGGGGTAACGGCAGACACCAGTTAAGAAGAAAGGAGTAATGTTTTCTACCACTATGTTTAGACCTTGGGGAGTCAGCTTGCAGTTCATTCCTCAGCTTAAGGCAGGGAGTCTTTATAGGCCAGCCATGGCTCACAGAGAGAGTAGGAAAAGGTGAAGAGAAATGAATTCTACTTCTGCTCATCTGAAGACTCCTTAGCCCATAATTAGAAGCCCAGAATGGAACAGGGAAGGATTCAGCTGTTCGTAGAGCAGTTCAGCAGAGACCGGCTGAAAAGCAGAAAGACTCAGCAGCTAAACTGCAGGTGTGGCAGATACAGACCTATCTACAAGCAACCTGATATAAAATGACCTAATCACTCTTCTTCTAATCCTCTGTCTATGGGCTGGCACCCTGATTTTGGAGCTTAATGCTTGTCATCTTGCAAACATACAGTGTAAGGCAGCAAATAGCTCAAGGGTATGAACCTGGCACTTGGAAGACCTGCTTTCAGCACCTGCTTCACTATTGATTTCCTCTGTGCCCTTCAACAAATTTCTTCAAGGCAGAGCATCAGGCAGGTTAGATATTCAGTTTTACAATATCTGTAATTAGGTGTTCTTCCACCTGTGTAAAAGCGCAGCCTTGAGTTCAGTGCCTAGGTTTTCTATGTGATTGTTACTTGATTGCAGTCCATTGGTCCATGAAGGAGTTGCAAATTAAAAAAGCAAAACAAAGCACACAAACTTGCATTCCCATCCACTCGCTAGATATGCTTCAGTGCCTGCTGGCATAACGGAGTGCCAAAGGGTTACAGGATATGTTTATTATCAGTATTTTAATATTTTAATAAGAGCAAAGCTGTGATTTTGTTAAACAGTCATTTTTTTGTTTATTTGAGTCCTAACTGCTTTATTCATTGCCCCCACCCAGCTTGCCAAACAAAAGATTCCAAAGATTTTTCCCAAAGTGAGAGGATACGGATTTTTCCTAGTAAAAAAAGTTGAGGAACGCTGCTATATACAATGTGGGAAAGAGTTATGAGCTTAAGTACACACAAAACTATTTTACATACTGAAGGGGATAACTGGCTAACCTTGGGCTGAAGAAGGTGTGAGTTGTGCACCTTGTATGCACCTTGCATTCTTGTAATTCGTAAATATGAAATCTCTGCTAGTGGTTATGCCTCAGTCAGGTCAGTTTTCCACACTAAACACAGGGAACAAGTGATTGCAGTTTCACATCCTGATGGCTAGAGCCCTCACATGGGCTATAGGAGACCTCAGCACAGATCCTTCCTCTGCATTATTTGCTGCAAGGATGTGAAAGATATGTAAAAAGTGCCCTTAACCACTGGGACAGGGAAGGATATCAGGTGGCATTCTTGTAACCTCTCTTGCTGAAGCCATTCTGCTTGGTATAGAAAACCTAAATAATTACTGGAGCAGGAACTTAACTAGTGTCACCTACATGTATTCTTATTACTTACAGAGTGGTTCTCACCCTCTGTGGCCTAATAAACATTTGGATATTGTAGGTGAAGCAAGGCAGCTACATAGGAGGCACAGGTGGGGAAAATCTAAAAATATTCATCAACAAATGATTGAACAAACAATAAAAGAAATAGGGCCTGTGGAAGGATTTCTGTGTCAGTTAAGGATAAGTTTTGAGAAAGAAAGAGCTCTTGGGGAAGCACTTTGGAATATAAAATTCAGTCACAAGGTCATCTTCCCCCCTCCCCCGGCTCTGGCCAAAAGCAAAACAAAAAACTAAATCCTCGCATTAAATTCTCCTTACAGAAGCATGAGTCAAAAAACTAACCTTTTAAAGAATCATTAGAGGAATCACAGGTATGCCATAATTGAAGTGTTACTAGCTGTATTGATAATATGACTTACATTGCATAAATTAAGTGAAACTCATACATACATTTAAAATTAAGCCAAGATAAAATTTATCCTTGATTTTGGATGTGAGTTACTTTGAGGTGATGGATGCATAGTATAATTATAAGGGTATCTAAAATAAAATTTAAATGACTGCATCTTTTTTTCTTTTCATAGTTCTAAAACAGATCCTGTTACTGGAGCTGTGAAGAATACCAAATACCATCAGCTTTAGTAAGCACTGCAAAAGTAACTTCACTTGGTCATATAAGCCTACAGTATAAGTGCGTGAGCACACACATGCATGTATGTGTATATATGTGTATGCGTGTGAGTATTTCTTTTTTTTCCACAAAAAAAGTCTTTCTTTCCATGGAGTTTTACGGGAAGGGGGATGAATAGGGAGACAATTTTTTGTCAGACTTTTCTTCTTTATTTGCTTGTAACTTCCCTAGTTCTGGTACACATTTCTGACATGGTGAAATCTTTGACATCGCTCAGCTTAATTTATTTTTCATAGGAAAGTGCTTAACTGTGGTATAGACACAGTAGATCTGTCATAGTAATCTGGGCATCTCTGTAATGGTTACCCTTGTGTATTTTTTGCAGTGATTTGCTGGGTTTGGTTACTTACCTGGACTGGGTCATGATCATTGTAACTATATGCTCCTGCATTTCCATGATGTTCGAATCCCCTTTTCGAAGAGTTATGCATGCTCCAACGCTCCAGGTATTGTTAGTAAATCATAATACATTTAATGAAGCACAGCCCCCTTGTTTTTCTGCACTGCCTGTTACTAAATTATGACTGTTCTCTGCTTTGATTTTCAGATTGCTGAATATGTTTTTGTAATATTCATGAGCATTGAGCTTAATCTGAAGATTATGGCAGATGGCTTGTTTTTTACACCAACAGCTGTCATTAGGGACTTTGGAGGAGTTATGGACATATTTATATATCTTGTGAGTTTTTCGTATTTATGGGAGTTTTCTGTAGCATTCTTAATTTTGATCTCTTTGGATATATAAATGTTTTGGAATGTTAAAGAAAAATATGGCTCAGAACCTTGGTCCGAATTCAGTAATGTAATTTGTGTACAAACACCACTGTTTTCGTGTGCAGTCCTGTCAGCTACACGTACAAATGTTTGTTCAGACATCTACAGATACACTGGTATTTGTTAACTGCCTGGCGAATTAGTGTAGGCTTTTCATTGTATGGTCCCTTTTAAGTATTTATGTGTTGATCTGTTTTATATATCAGACCTTATTTAATTCCCACACAAGATCCAGATCTTTGCCCTTGCTTCAGCATTTTTATGCAGGATAATCTTTATCTATTTCTTAGTCATTCATTGCTTCCTCCCCTCTCAACAGTTCTCCTGCTTTACAGAAGATGTTTCAAAAGTCACTACTCTAATAGAAGGGGGAATGAAAAGCACATCCTTGTTTTTCCCAGTGTAGCACAAAGACAGCAAAGCAGCATCTTTCTATATTCCATATTTCTGTTTTCCACACCTACCAGCAGTATTTCTCACGAAAAAATGTTCCATTGTCCGGTATTAATTTCTCGCATTTCATTCATATATAAGAGAAGGGCTTCCACTTTCTCTTCAGTTATGACAATAAATACCACAGAATGTGTTTTAAATAGTGCTCAATATAATACAGTATGAAATATTTTATAACTGAAGCAATTACTAAGTAGAATTGCTTTGATGGATTTAGATTAAATCTTTCAGAGATTAATCCACCAGACAGATGTGCTGCATAAAATTTGTCATGATCAATTTGTATCAAAGATTCCACTGTTACCATAAATAAATATATGCATACATATATAAAAAAAATCCAACTGTAGTATGCATAGTCGGGAACTGCATTAGTTTCTTGAAATCCCTCTGAATTTGTTTTGTTGCTGCTTTTGTTGCTTCTTTGTAGGAAGATGTAAGTGGTATACCTTGGGTACTAAGTGTGCTCAGGGTCTAAAAAGAAAGTCAGAAGCAGTGATAACTCTTTTTTTGTTTTGTTGGGTTGGCTGTGTTTACTGCTGTTGCTTTTAACAAATCATATTATGTTTTTAATCATACTGGTGATATCAGCTTGATCCTCCATTTTTGGGCACCTCCCTCATTGTAACACTCTCATCTCTGCCTCCCTATAATAATGCTGCCTTTATAAAAACTTCCTAAAAGATTCAGAAGGAATTAACAGACTTTATAACAAATAACCAGCTTGCATACATTGTTACAGACTACAAGACATGACTATGCTGTTTGAAAATGTTTTGAAATGCCAAATACTCATGTGATAAAACCATACTGTGACAAAGCTACTTGTGCCTGTAACAAAGCAGGAGGAAGAACTGCTGAGGACTCCATTAACAAACCTTCCCAGTGATGATATTTCAGTTTCAGGATAGTATCTTTATTTGATGGCGAGAGAGAGAGATGAAATAGCCTGATCCAAGAATATAGCTCATGTCCCTGCTCCAAATCAGCCAATCTGATTTCTTCTGTTAGAACTGTTCCATCTGCTGAAAAGAATAAAATAGATTTTGAGTCAAAGGTGAAGACAGAGGCTGAAGCTGAGGCCAGCTAGTTAGGACAATCAGCCAAGGCACAGGAGATCCAAGTCCTTTTTCTGCATTAGGCTTTTTTGCCTCAAAACTAAGATCTTAATCTAGCCTTCAGTTTTTAAGGAAGAGACACATTTATTGAGGTTCTATGCTGTTTGTGGGTCAAGTAAAACATTGTAATCCTAATCTTCCTTTCCCTTCTCCTACTGTATCTCTTCAAGGTAAGTTTGATATTCCTGTGCTGGATGCCTCAGAACGTCCCTGCTAAATCTGGAGCTCAGCTCTTAATGGTTCTTCGATGTCTCCGACCTCTTCGAATTTTTAAACTGGTCCCTCAGATGAGGAAAGTTGTACGAGAGCTCTTTAGTGGCTTTAAGGAAATCTTTTTGGTATGTGTCAGTTATTTTGTTCTTGTGGTCACAAAAAGATGTAGAGGAGCAAAAAGTTATCGTTTTTCTATAATGTTTATGTTTTCTAATCTTTTCTCCATTATCCTGTGTTTACTTCTCTTTGGAGAACTGTATTGTAGCTACCACTGCAGAGGACCACAGAACAGGTTAAAAATTCAGAGTATAAATTACTCATTTTCATTTACACTAAGTAAAGCTGCTGTAATTATTATTTTATAAATAGCATTATTCATTCAGTGTATATTTGGTCATAATTACATAGAAGAACTACTGAAAGAAAATATACCCCTTATTCATACTTTTAGCTGAGGAAGGAAGATGAGGAGTAAAATATGGCAGCTCTGCAAGAACAAAAGTAAATCTGGCTTCAGAGCTGAAATTCTCAACCTCCTGCAGGTTTTTTGAAGGACAATCAGAGACAATGCAATTCATCACAGATCTGGATCTCATTCTTATCTCACTGCATGTTGATGATTGTGCAGTGATAATAATAATAATAGTAATAACAACAATACGGTCTGTGGTTGCTTGTTCAGAACCTAATCTATTGTCATGGGACCCAAGTTTTCTTAAGTGATACATGTCAGCCTAAACAACAGACATTTTGATCCTGTGTTAGGTCAGGTTGTTACAGAAAAGCTAAGCTACAAAATATTTACAGTCAGTTGCTAAAAAAGCAAGGACAAAAAGTACAAAGCCAGTAAGCATTTCATAGATGCTGTATCCTATTAAAGGATTGTTCCCTTCTACTCAGCACTGTTGAGGCCGCATCTGGAGTGCTGTGTCAATGGGCACAAATCGAAACCCATGATATTCGCTCTGAACATAGGAAACATTTTTTCACTGTGAGGGTGTTTGAACACTGGAGCAGGTTGCCCAGAGATGTTGTGGTGTCTCCAACTTTGAAGATATTCAAAACTTGACAGGACGCGGTCCTGGGCAACTTGCTGTAGGTGACCCCGCTTTGAGCAGAAGGGTTGAACTAGATAATGTCCAGAGATCCCTTCCAACCTCAGTGATTCTGTGATTAGTGATTCTGTGATTTACATCATAATTTGCTTATGCAAACCTTTATTGAAGCTATCCTGGAATTAAATATCTAACAATGGCTTGCTCAGATTAATTATTGTATGGACAAAATTTAGCAAGACTGTACATAAAGTGCAAGGAAGCTTTGATCCCTATCTACTATTCTTATATGCTATATCAATAACAATATTTATAATACTAGAGTGTGTGGTTACTTTATCAGAACTGAAAGTAAAGTGTCTATCATGAAAGCCCTATTTCACAGTTTATGCAGCCAAAGGATCTGAACCCCTTTCTCAAGTCTGCAGCATAAAAGTTTGACAAGTCTGACTTCCTCTTTACAGGTTTCTATTCTTTTGCTGACATTAATGCTTGTTTTCGCAAGCTTTGGAGTGCAGCTATTTGCTGGGAAACTGGCTAAATGCAATGATCCGCACATCATCTCAAGGGTAAGAACTGCTTTCTTACTTCAAAATAATAGTCTGCTGTACCATTTCTGCCTGCTGGGGAAAGCAAGTGGGGGAGTCAGTGCTATCATAAGAGAGATGGAGACCTTGGGCACTTTCTTCTTCAGAAGCAGGATTACAGAGGGAAAGTTGAATAAGGGTTGAAAGGATGAGGATAAGGCTAGGTTTCCATGTAAAAAGAAAGGCAAGTCCAAATATTGGGGACTATCTGAAAAAGCTGTCAAACTCATGCCATACTATCTGCAAAAGACTGGACATCAAATGGAATTAATCATGGAATATGACACCTTTGCATTCCTAGATCAGTGGTTAAAAGCCAGGTTAGGCTGCTAGATATCAAAAGCACTGGAAATGCTATGTAGGTGGAGTGAAGAGAGTTAGTTTTGTTACTCTGTTTCCATTTGGAGAAATACCATCATCACCTGAAGAGTGCAGTGGTCTTTAGGAAAGAGGTCAAAGGCTAGACAAAGAATGAATAATGAGCCCTTTCAGTCCTGGAAGGAGCAGGGTTTTTGAATCCTTCCTAAGCTGCGTTTTTGCCTGTGGTAAGGATCCATTGCTATTAATCCCAACCTGTAAATAACCCTTCATTTCTGTTTTCATTGCTTCTGATTGTCTGTACTAGCATCCTAACCTCTCTAGCAGGCCATTATTTAATCTGACATTGTGGTTTATTTTACTATAGGAAGATTGTCACGGCATCTTCAGAATAAATGTAAGTGTTTCCAAAAATTTAAATTTAAAGCTAAGACCTGGAGAGAAAAAGCCTGGATTTTGGGTGCCACGAGTCTGGTGAGTTGTTACACTTCAGTTCATCTTTCTTTAGAAACTCAGCTATTAATCTAGAATATGGCTCGAATATCATGGCATTATATAGCTGGGATAAAGGAAACAAAACTGATAAGAAATGAGCCCATTTAACTTTCATATAAATTTGATAGATTTTTTTTAAGTCAAACGATGTAAAGGATAAAAAGTATCCAGTATATTTAGTATAAAGCTAGGTATATGTAACTCTTCAGGTCTTAACCTGCTGTGCTATTCATAATGCAGAAAGGAAAAAGAATACCAATAGTTACTGTATGCAGAAATTTGACATATGATTGTTATTACAGCAGGAATTATTGGCGTGAACCAAGATTGCCACTGCATTGTGCTTAATATTATTATAGAGACACACTGATAGCCATGCTTCAGCACCAGAACCTAAGAATAAATAGGGAAAGGTGGGAATAAAAAGAAATGGAAAGCAACCTGCTTACAACTATCCAGAAAACTGAAGAATAAGTCATGCATGGAATCAGCCTTTCACTTCTATGTCTATGCCCTCAACTATACCAACCATCTACCAGCAAGTTTATCAGCTGCTTACTATTTCATATGTAGGGAATGCCTGTGATCTATTTGGTGGAATAATGCAGTAAAAATTATTTAAGAGGCAACATTATGTCAATGATTAGTATTCTGATAAAGTCCCTTTAATATTTCCCAACACCTGTACAGGCCAAAAAAATTCTTTAATTGCTTATATTTTAAAGTAGGTTGGTTTGCATTTTGCAAAATCAGCTTAACAGCCACAATTATTTTAATTGACTCTGTTTGTGGGTAAAGAATGTACCAGCAGTGGTAGATTCAGAGCCATCCTACATTAACGAAATAATATGCTGTGATTTGAACAGTCAGTGAAACTGTGACATCTGCAGAACTCTTTGTTTCTGTATGCTCCAGACAAATTCTTCCTACGAGTAAGCAAATTCAGTCCACTTCAGCCTGATCCAGAAATAATCAAAAACTGTCTAAGTCAGCAAAACTGCAAACTTTGGAGAATGTTTTGTTATTGCAGAAAAACATTTTACCACCAGGACATTCGTACCACATGTTGACCATGTCTGGCCAGATTTTCAAGGGTTTAATGCCAGTGTAAGGGCCACATTTTTAAACAGCTGAGAGCTCTCTTTTTCACTGAATTTTTGGATTTTCAGAAGCATCCAACACTCAACTTCTTTTCTGGAATCCAACTATTTACGTTTGTAAGTTTCTGAATAGTAACTGGGCTCCTTGGAGTATCAGTCTCAGACTGTAGAGGCAGGACAATATGCTAACCTAGCCCAAAGAGGGGACTTTTAATGTTCAACTGGAAGCATCCTTTTTTAATTTTAATGGGTACAAAAGCCCAGAGAATATGATGTCAGAAAGCTGAGAAGATGTCAATTTTTTCTCAGTAAATTTTGCTTTGGGCCATCAGTCCTGGTGAGAATGAAATAAGGAATAACGTTTTCTGAATCATCTTACTGACTTAACAGTCTGGATCATTTATGTGATTTGAAATTTCTCCTTTTCAGGTACATTTATTTCAGAATCTGTCCAGTGCCATCAAATCTGTTTTTCATGAATGCTGTATTTAGCTAATTTTATTGGCAAAGCACTGTAAAATACAGCAATGTGTTATAAGCTTCATTACAGTGATTCAGATTATAAGTAACATAAAATAAAACATATATAGGAATCAAGAGAAATTATGATGTATACGTTTATTGCTTTTGCTATTGCTTTGTTATTTGTTGAAGCAGAACTTTGAATGATGTATTTCAGAGGCACCAACGTAGCAAGACAGCTATTTAAATATCAGTCAGGCTGTGAAGAATAAAGGTAACAAATAGAAAGAGCAGCTTCGTTCCTGGATTGACTGTGATGTAATTGTATTTTAGAGTTGTATACATTAGACATTGAAGGAGCTGCAATTAGATGCCTCAGATGTAAGTACCAAGTAAAGAATATGTACACCTATTTGTGTATTGCATTTCAGGGCAAATCCTCGGAATTTTAATTTTGACAATGTGGGGAATGCTATGTTGGCACTGTTCGAAGTTCTTTCATTAAAAGGCTGGGTGGAAGTCAGAGATGTTATTATTCATCGTGTTGGGCCGGTAAGGAAGCTCATTAGACTGTCTGAATTCTACAACGCATACTTTGATTTGTTTTAGTGATTAATCGTATTTTTCATCTGTTCAGATCCATGGAATCTATATTCATGTTTTTGTCTTCCTGGGCTGCATGATTGGACTGACCCTTTTCGTTGGAGTTGTCATCGCTAATTTCAATGAAAACAAGGTACTGAACAAGGTGGTTTATCGTATATAGAACTGGCTTTGTAATAAACCTCAAATGTGATATCACACTGTCTACACTACCTCTTAAGACTGCTTTTAAGACTAACTTACCTTTCTTCCACCATACTGCAAGCCACATTCGCTGCAAAGTGCAGACCTGGGATTACAGCAATCTATCACATGCTTTTTCAGAACTGTCTGAGTTAATTTATGATGCAGCTGTGTTGACAGATGTAGGTTGAACCTGGAGCATAATGTATTTACAGATGCGCCAGAGTAGGCTGTTCTAGTCTGATATAGGCATACATGCAGTGGCAGAAAAAAAGGTGTGTTATTGTTTGTACATGTTACAACTTAGAGGTCTCACTAGAGCCCTGCAGTTACAGTATTTTAGATCCAAAGTAAAGCATCATGGCAGACGGCAGAGTACCTTGTAAATTTAATTGTCCATCATTCAAGCAAAAAAGTGGCTAGCATTCCAGGAAGGAACTGCAGTTTACACAGGCTTTGTGGATTACCCTAAAAAGAAGAAAACTTTAGACCCTAAGTGACTTCTTACAGAACAGCTCACGTCTACACTGCTTAGAAATAGCATCCACAGTGCACAGCACTTAGTTTGACTTTTTTTTTTTAAGTTTCCTGTAGTGCCTCTGTGGCCCCAAAACATAACTATTGATTTTTATGACCTTTCAGTTCAAAATGCCCCAAAATAATTAGACGTCTGTGCTGCAACTAGCCAGACTGATATTTTTATCAGTCATGACACTGGAGGGAAAGGATGATTGTGTGCTCTGGGGTTTGGGGATGCAAGACATCCATCCCAGTATGCCAGTGATGGAGCCAAACTGGATGCTGATCATGGCCCTACTGCGTGCAGCAGACACTGCTGTCACATGTGCCCTTCAAGCGAGCCACTTGGCTCATTCGGGAAGGTTGCTGAGCAGCAAATTACCATGTGTGCAGGGTGGGCAAGGAAGGCATCATGCATTGGAGTCAAGAAGGAAATGAGCCAAATAAATAGCCTAAAGACTGTACTGTTGAGAAAGTGTTTTTTATGTTTGCATGATTCCAGTTTACTTTGGTGAGATAAGTGCAGTCATTCTTGGTAAAATACATAGAATGTATATATTTTTCAGCAAGGCTTGAAAAAAATTAAGCCATTTTATTTAAATTACCATTCATTAAAATATTATTATTTAAAAATCTTAAAATTCTTCCTTTAATGATTTTGTTGTATATGTATGATATATTTAGTTATGTATGTTTCTGTCAGGTACATAATTGTTCATGAGACCCTATTGAGATATTAGCTGAGTATTTCTGTCTTACAAATGGCTTCTTCGTTGCCCTTTAACACTTTCTACATGAGTAAATCTCCTCAGAAACCCCTTCATAGACATGAGTGTAGGCAAGAAGAAGAAATGTCACACTGCAGAGTTCACTCTTAAATAGCTTTTGATCACAGTTGATTGAACATCTTTCTTTTACCTTGTCGAGGTGTGGTGCGTGTAGTATTGAGTGCGAGGATGTGGTGTATTTTCCCTTCAGTTTTTTTTGTGCCCTGACATGTATCTGTCATGAATTCTGGCCCAGGTTGTCAGGAACAACTTGCTGCTCTGGATCGCCTTGCTACATAAACAGGCATCTGCTTTTGGGCATTGTTACAGAAAAAAAGTAGGAGGAGCTAGATCTTTGCTGCCCTTACTAGTATAGCTTTTATTCTGTTTTTATGACACTAGGGCCAGTCTCACTAACTGCTGTCAATCTCCTACACCGTGTTATTGCTCTCTTCTCCCTTTCTTTCATAAATGAATCAAATATCTTTAATTCCTAACATGTTATTCATCTTGTTTATGATGGTAGGCTATGGAATAAGATGCTCTGAGCCAGCCCACAGGTTACTTCTGAAATAGTTTATTCACAATATCAGTGTAAATATTTCACCAGTGTTTTACTTTTAGGGTTGGAAATGTGAACATTAGCTGGGGAGAAAAGGCCTTTAATTATATGTGAATGTTTAACAGACATTCATTTCATTCCCTCTCCCTGGATTTTCAGCTTTAAAGACACAGGAGAGCTCAAACTCATGGGGAAGATAAAAGTTTATTTGTGTTCACTACAATTCAAAATCAGAGGGAGCAGGAAGGTGTGAACGCTAGGCTTACAAGGATTGTGAGCTCAAGAGATAATTAAACAATTCATCTTAGCACAAATTGCCCCTGCATGAGCTGCCAGCATCAATGTGGAAGTCTGAGGTCTATGGCCTGAATTAGAGTTCCGATTATTTTCAGAAAATTATCTGATTTCTACATTTATCATTTTGAGATGATTGTCTCTGCTTGTACTTTTTCCCCAAACTGTGACCACAGTTTCAGATATGAGTGCTCTATTCCCTCAGTTCCTTGTCTGAATACAAAGCAAGCTTTAGCCTGAACATCAAAAAACCTGCTCACTAATAACAGTTCCCTGCAAATTACACTGAACAGGTACATCCTGCAATATTTCTGTATAATTTACATGTACTAAAAATACACTCAGGATAAATCATTCAGGAATAATGTCATCTATTTTCTCTTCTTCAGTTGTTTCTTACTAACCTCAAGTAGCTACTGTTGCATCTAATGATTTTCTTTTCTCTCTTTTTCTTGAATTGCTGTTACTTTTTATGTATTTAGCTACTATAGGAGAAAGAAAACTTCTTTAGGAATAAGTTGAAAGCATGAAGTTGATAGTTAGTTATGAAGAAGAAAAAAAATTGAGTGTGACCAACATTCAGGTAGACTGAAGTAATATCCAGGAACTGAAAAAATGTGAAATAAGATATGGAGAGGGTTAGCAATTAGTCATAAAAAAAGGTAACAAAACAGTTCCCTGTCTGAGGTTAAGAGGCATCCTCTTAAAACTAATTACTTGGCCAAACTATTGGTCTCTTAAGGAGATGCTGGCTTTAGAAAGCTCATGGCTGATGTATGGTTGAATAGTTCTAGGAATGGAGGGAGGGGAAAGTTGGGCAAAAATTATTATGTAAACTATTTAACATGACAACCAACAATTGGCTAAAAACTAAAATTTCAGTTTTAAGGTATGCCATAGTATTTGATGCGAACTGCATGGACAGCAGGCTTAGAGATGCGGGACTGGAAAGTACTGCACGAGGCACTGGGCTGGGACTCCAGCAATCTCAGCAGCAATGTCCAAGGGGTTCCCCACCACATCCATTTCACAGCCCCCATGCATCACTTCCCCAGCTGTCAAACACTACGTGTTCAGTTGGCAGTGAGGTTATGACTGACTCAAATAATCTGGCTATTTTTTGACTCAAGTCTGAATGCAAACACAACTACTCCGGGTAATAGACCCCTTCACAGAGTTCTTGCTCTATGATCCTCATATAATAAACCAGCTGATGAAAGCAGTAGTTCCTGATAAACAGATCTACTGACTTTGGCATCACTGTTTATAAATTTTACGAAGTTCCACTTTTTTTGGTACCCATTCTCTTTAATTTAAGGTTTTCTGGTTGCTGCAATTTTTGGCCTAACTCAAGTAATAGGCCTCCTTATACCTGTCACTGTCTGTATCATCTTTAAGGGTACATCCTCGCAGGGTGCTGGTTGGGGATGCAGCTCCATAAAGAGATTATGTCCACTACGGCAGGAGCTTTCCTGACCTTAGTAGCACAGCCAGCCGCAGTTCCAGAGCCTACACACACCAATGCCAAGGCAAGTCCTGGAGAGCATCCCACCCTTCGCCCGGCTTAGTGCCCCCAGCACAAACTGGAGAAGCATCCAATGCCTGGGAGACAAACTTGTGACATTTACCTTGAAAAGGTCTCCCTTGTTTTTGTAACTCCAGACTCCTTCCATGAGATTTTACAGTTCTCTGAGGTGATGAGGACCTTACTGTGTTTTGAAGGTCATTTTAAATAATGTTGAACTCTATTTGGTTTGCAGTATGGTGGAAGAAAGGTAAGTAATAAACCTCCTGTGTTATGAAAACACACGCATTACCATCTACCATCACCCTCCCTGAAGGTGCATCTCCACCTCTCCTTCACGGAAACCTGTTGTAGATTCATAGCATATAGTTATTTTTCTTCATGTATACTCCAGGCATAAGAGGCATGGAGAGCTGCAGCAGTCTCCTACAGGGCTTGTTCCCTGAGAAACTGTAGCAGCACTGACAAGCCACAGGATTTTCTGCAGCGAAGTCCAGACCAAATCAACCCTCTTTAAAACAGTGCTTCCTAGCAAGTGATGTTCAGTCAAATGGAAGCCCTCCTGCAGTGTTTCACTGCCCGCACTGGGCTGCTGCTACAAAGAGCAACAACTGTGCCTGCTGCGCTGAGTCCCAGAAACTCGCAGCTAATGCATACGGAAATCCTCTCGAGTACAGGCTGATACTTTGACTTCTTTACCCAAACACTGTGTTATTTAAGGAGAGTTGCCTATGTAACTTTATTTCAGACACCAAAGAGGATGTTGTTCTCGTGTTTACAGCATTTAAATGTTTAACTTTTATATGACAAAAGCTTTATACGCTTCTCTTTGTTTATTAAGGGGACAGCTTTACTGACTGTAGATCAGAGACGATGGGAAGATCTGAAAAGCAGACTGAAGATAGCGCAACCTCTTCATCTCCCACCTCGTCCGGGTATCAAAGATATTTTGATTTTATTCATGTTGAGCCCTCGTGTTCATGATTCCCCAGGAGTCTAAGATTCAAATTAAAATTGTAATCGTGAGGCCACTAGGAGGTTGTGCATAAGTTAATGTGGAAACAGGCTCCAACTACAGATCTCTGCATAAGGCTATTAAAATCCACCCAAAAAAGGTTGTGCTTCGATGGTTTTAGGATAAGCCTTAATGAAAAAATGAATTTTTAAATGAAATATATTTGCAGTTGGCTGTTAATGATATGAATGGAATGCATTAACCTGACAGCAGTTGAATGATGCACTTGCCCTACAAGTACCAAAAGCCTTCATGCAACACTGGTGTTCAGTATTCGAAATTACATCTTCAGAAGCCCTATTTGATATGGGAAATTGTAGCAGAAAATTAGAAATATATTTCGAAACTGGTCAAGGATTATGTTGCCATTAATGAACATGGAAAATATGTCAAGAAACAGAGAGAGAAAAATACCACTGTGTATTTTAACCCTTCTCCTTTAACTCTTTCTTTTTCAGATAACGATGGCTTTAGAGCTAAGATGTATGATATAACTCAGCATCCATTTTTTAAGAGAACTATAGCTGTACTTGTTCTGGCCCAATCTGTGTTGTTATCAGTTAAGGTAATTGTGTTTCTTTTAAGCGTTTTGTTATAGCAGTACTATATGTGTTGCATATTTCCTAACACAAATTAAATATCAATTGAGCCATTGCTGTGATGAATATAGGGAAACATATGATTTCCAGATACGGCAATCACAGTTGGCACAGATTACTGTAAATTGGTTGTAACTTGTGGAGCTGAGACAATTTCTGCCTTTTGGTAGTCTCATCCACTTCATCTCCGGTTAAACTCTAAAGCCATGAGAGAAGGATACACCAAGATGCCATACCTACATGAATATATTTTAAAATGAAATCCATGCATTAATAAACCCTGCAAGAAAAGTTAAGGTGGCGAATACAGATTTAACTCTGTTTAACATCTGCTCCTCTTGTTTGCGGTTTGCGTTTCAGTGGGATGCTGCAGATCCGGTGACTGTTCCTTTAGCAACAATGTCTGTTGTTTTCACCTTCATTTTTGTCCTTGAGGTAAGGTAACATATTTCATAATTTCTTGAGATTAAGACTAGCTTTTATATGCTTCATTTTGACTTTAGGGATGTAATCTTCTTCTTCACTATAGTTTTTATTTCAGAATATATACATTTGGGACTCTCCGTATTGCTTGTGCTTAAATAGGAATAAATTTTTAATTTGTTGCAGTAGTAGCAGCGCTCTACCACCTTGAGTTTTGTGTTCTTCTGATCATTTCAACTTGCATTTTTGTGCTAGTGGAAGGGGCAAATCAGTGAACCCTTTTTTTACAGAACACCCAGAGTTAAATTCACTCTGTATAGCACAAGCTCTGTCTGTCATGGAGGTTCTGCTTGTTCCATATAGATTTTGCTTGATCCTTCAGAATAGAGTGCATTATTAGCCACTGTGCTGTAACTGTGACATCATCAAACTCCTAGCATTTTTCTTTTTTTGAAATTATCAATCATATGATTTCATTTTAATACCTTTTAATAAGGTGTGTAAAATTCCAGTATTGTCTATCTTCCGTTGTGCAAATCTGGATCCCATGTGATAACTGTTATCTGTCTATGAAAAAACACTGTCACCACAATCAGCTGCGCAAGGTGTAATTAACCTGTTTTCATAAGACTTGAATCTAAGGACTTAAATGCATTTTAAAAAGAGTTTAAAAAATGTATATAGATAAGGATATCCATAGTTTAACGGAGCACACACTTACGAGGTTAAAGAAGACACTTCCTCTGTGGTTAGGTTAGTACATAATTCTTTTATAAGTTTGCAGTGAGTATTTTTGTTTTCAGTCCCCTCTGAATAGCTGATACTGACCACTATCATAAACAGGATAGTAGACTAGATTTCCCACTGCTCTAATCCACTATGACAGTTCCTATGTTCCAGTGATAGGTTTTGCCAGCAGTGATGAATAAACAATGAAGTGAATACCTTGTAGCAGCTGTAGATAGAGTCTGTCCATGTGGTTGCTTCTTTTTTCTCTACCCAGGAGAAATCAATATCTCTTGAGAGAATGAGGAAACACAGAAAAGTCTGATTTCTATCATAAATTGACAGGTTTTAATTTACCTAATAACTGTGTCTTTAAAAATCCTTTTTCTCTTACTCTACAAACAGATACTCTTGTAGAATTTCAAAGGAACTGTGTCAGAGCCAAGAAAAATCTGTTGACTCTCTCAATAGGCAAGCTGTGACATTCTGAGTGCATGCAATTTATGGAGAAAAGAAGCAAAAGTAAATTGAATTATACAAAAAATTCTCATGATTTTTATCTAAAACTAAGTCTCACTGTAGAAGTATCTGGAGATAAAATGGTTTACCAGTCACCTAACTTATCATCTCTGTGTTCCTAAGAAAGAGCAAGTAAAAGATCATTTTGCTAGACAGAAGAAAGAGAGACTTTAAGGGGATCTATACAAACCTTATGGCATTTTGCTCTTCTATAGGATTTAATTATACTTTTCTATCTGTTTTTTAACCTTAATCTCGGTCATACAAGAGGGGTTTGGAGCCCACTCCTGCTGCTCATAAGCACTTCCTACTTTCACTGAAATAAACACAAATTCACTAGGGTGGTTCATAGCAGACACCTGCCAGGCAAGTTCTTACAGCTTAGCAGCCACATAAATACAGCTTTCTGCCTAGGATTTTCCCTAATTCAGTACATTCAGGTTAACCTCTAGAAGACATGGTATTTGAGAGGCCCAAGGCTATCTGATACCTAAAGGTGGCACTGAGTCCAGTCTAAAGAATCCTGGTTCAGTCTTAAACCTATACTGCTCGCATTAGTGTATGTGGTATAGAAGAATAAGACGAGTGTAGAAGAATAGGAAGAATTTAGAGATCTCATATCTTTGTCACAACATCAATGATCAAAAATAGTGAGAGATGTAATTTTATAATTGCAAGGTGTCTAAATCCTACATGAAGTAGGTGTTTAAGCTCCCATTGTGATCAAGGGTGGGTGTCAATGTAGGGTGGGATTCAGTTGCCTAAACAACTGAAGGCAGCAAAAGCTATTTTAGATATCCTTCTTTATCCACCCTTACATCCAACAGCTGCTGCTGGAGAACAATGTTTTGCAGATCTTGTGTCATCTCTGCCAACCCCGTGCAGATGTCTCAGATATTCTAGGGCATCTCAGCTGATTGGATAGAGGTGAAGCAGGATACCCTAAGGTACCTCAAAAGATCATTAGACATCAAGAGAACTCTTTCTGTGTGTTTAGACAAATGGCTACTTGTGGGCATCTGAACTGAGCCCAAAGCTCTGTGTGGAATGTAAAAATTCCTGACTTTATTCTTCATTCTGTAGCCAGGCTTCAGAAACTATTATAACACAAATAAACTGACTGGAATGTCAAACTTTTGCCTCAAACTAGTGTTTTAAATACAGCTTAGTTTTTTTGGAAATGTGAAGAATATTATTAAATAGCAATGTTGCAAGCTGGAATGAAAAAACAACATAATGAATGCTTGACAGTTATTGCCTTTATATAGTAGCACTTTAACTGCTTTGGGCTTTGATATGCACTGTGCATGAGATACTCTTTTTCACATCTGCTGTTCCTGCATAACGCTACATCAGTATCTGTTACCTGTTAGTGACTGTTTCTCATCAGTATCTACTCTCAAGCTTCCTGCCTGCACCACCAGCCAGTGGTGTAGTATCCTACACCAGTATTCTGTACTGGAAATGTCAAGCACTTTGTTTGCTGTTTTTACCATGAATATTGTGAAATGTACTGCCTTTACTCTTCTTAGCAGTCTTCTCTTATATGCTGCTGAATACCGATGGTGTTTGCTATACTTAAAGCAAGGAATATTTGCAATATGAGAATGCTTTTTAATTAATTTGAAATACAGGAGCTACAGAACACAATTATAGTCTTGAGTTCAAATGTGTTTATATGATTTTAACCTGATTAGATAGATGGATCGATAGATAGATAGGATATTGCCACCTCTTTTAGCTGCATATTATCATCATAATCATTTTCTAACTTCATAACTGCCTAACTCTAACAAATCTTAAACCCACATTTACCTCATCAATCTACACATTAAGCATCCAGTCTGAGTCAGTCAGTTGCATTCCTTCAATAGTTGATGGAGAGAGGGACACTTCCAGAATACTGTTCATCCCTCGGTCTCGGTCATCTGTGCTCTTCCACAAGTGCCAGTTTTCTTCCATCTAAGGGAAGCTTATTTGATCAGCTTAGTCTAGCCACTTAACAGGTCCACATGGGAACTATTAGATGAGATGAAACCTACCCATGGTCATTTGAAACCGTTTCATAAGATGAACTCAGTCAAACACTTTAGAGGATAGAAGAGGTTCTCTTAGTGAGAAATAACAATTTCCTCAGTACAACTGAGATATTGTCTTTATCCGTAGGTCACAATGAAGATTATTGCCATGTCACCTTCTGGCTTCTGGCAAAGCAGAAGAAATCGCTACGATCTCTTGGTGACATCTCTTGGAGTTATATGGGTGATACTTCACTTTGCCTTACTGGTAAGATTTACAAAACACCCTTTATTAAGCTTGATTTTATTTGCTAAGCACCAGCAGTGGAGTCACCACTACATTATATCAAGGTAAACTTGGGACTAATATGGAAGTATGAATAAAACAAAATAACCCTGATGCTAAGAAAGAATCCTGCTGTTTTGCGATGATGAAATACAAAAGTTCTCTGACTGATATGAGGTAGAGTCTGTACATGTTGTAGAAAAATGAGGTGCTTAGAGGGGATGTGAATAAGGAAAAGGAGGAACCTGAAGAGACTGGGAGCTCTTGCCAACCGGAGTCTTATAAGCAGCAAGGAAGTAGGAGCAATGCACAGAATCCAGATGGGAGCAGAGGACTGGAAGAAGGCAGAGGTTCGAAACTGCTGAACAGTACAATCTGTCCCAAACCCAGCACTGATTCTGGCTGACCGATTTTGGTTATAGGGCTATGTTTAATTCAAGAAGTTAATCAAAAGCTTCAGGGAGGAGACGAGAGGAAATTAGCTGTCCATCCAGTCCACTTCAGTTTTTTACAGGCAGCTACTGTCCTTGTTCCCTTGTTTGTGAGGGAGCATAATTTTCCTTATCACCAGGAAGGAGAAGGGATTGTTGGTGCTTGTCACCCACCAGTCACCAGTTGTGGAAGTGACCACCCCATAATGGTTGGGATTTTCCCTCTTGTCTGTCTCAAGCTCTGTTTGGAGGAAAAGCTGCCTTGCATGGCTAGCCCTTCATCCCTGACATCCTCAGTTTGCTCCCTGATGCTGAGTAGCTTGGGAGGCCAGTGGAGCTTCTGTAAGCCAGCAGCTGCCTAGACAAACAGACCAGGCCTGTTGGACATTATTTCAGCCCAGCTGATAGATGGCTGAGGGTTTGGTTTGATGCATTGAGAGGCTGGGTTCATGTTTATGAAGTGGTAGAGCTTATTCTGTTACTTTCTTATCACTTGACTATTGTTATTGAAATATTTTTGAAATATTGATGCTACTAGTTTGTGGATTCTCTTATTTCATATGCTGACTGCCTTCCATTATTTAAAGGCTGATTAACCTGATTTTTCTATGAGATCAGTGGAGGACAATGCGTTAAGTCTTTTGTGCTTCTGTTTCAGAATGCATACACATACATGATGGGTGCATGTGTAATCGTCTTCAGGTTTTTCTCAATTTGTGGGAAGCATGTAAGTAAAAATTAGGAACTACAACCATTGCAGTGCTCATGTATAGGTTAAAAGAGTAGTTGCTTTGCTTCTCTGCTGCACATTCTGTAAAGCTCCATATTATATGCCAGAAAAAAGGAAAGCCTTAGAGCAGCAGTCTCCAATTTTACATTCTGCCATTAACATATCATGAGTTTAGGTGCATTCTATAATAATGCTACATTATAGTTACTGGAAAGGCTGCACTTTTTGCAAAAAAAAGGAAAAAAAATGTAACTGCGATACCAAACAGTTAGAAAAAGTGCTCCTAAAACTCTGAACTTATATTGTGCTACTTTCAGTCCTTGCCATTTCAGTGTGGTGTGATGTGAAAATTATTTATTTATTTTCTCTGCAAGACAAGTGGAGTGAGTGGTGGATGGTGCACTCATCTTGTTATGATACTGCTGTCATGTAGAAGTTTATTCCTCCACAGTGCAGGTCTGTCTTGTGCCTCTAGCAATTTATGTTTTATCACAGTATGGGATGTATGTGCAATTAAAAAAACATTGAACGAAAACATTCTTCTAGAAACACTGGGGTGGGTACAAAGCAGCTCATTTCTAAAGTGTACATTTCTTCCATGTTTGGATTTGCTCTGGTGTTATTAGGAGTAGACTGGCAGAATAAGCATAGGCAGAGAACACATTTGTTTAACAAGCAATTCTCTTGCTGTAGAACCTCTTAGATATCCAAACATCTTCTGTGAAGTCTGAGATATTAAAGTAAATGTGATAAAAAGAAAAGATTGCTATAGTAGGGCACCGGGGTTAAGAACAGGTAATTCAGAGGGTTTGTTCAGTAGAGATAAAAAGTTTTCCTCCAATCAAACTGCATAAAGCCGATATAGCCTTGGAAGTCAAATGAAAAATCCTTGCTTCTCCTATGCAGCCAGACCAAGTGATTGCCTTCAAAGCTTTCTGATTGATTCTGAAGTTTTTTCAAGGTTTTAACCTAGTCATTTATGCTTTCATGTTAGGAGCTGTATTTTTCTGCTGTGATGCAATGTGCTGGCTAAAAGTCAGCACGAGTTGTCAGTTTTCTAAAGAAAAGTGCTGCCCTCAGTTCCATTAAAGGGAATTTTCTATGGCATCCAAAGTGGTTAAGGATGTTAAATCTAGGGCAATAACTTTATCAAGAGTAAAATGCACAGTTTGCCTTTATGGGAAAGAAATATCTATTATCTAGATGCATTTCCTATGTAATTTCTAGAATTATGCTATCTTCTTAAGCTCTTTAGCCAAGCTGTGTGAGAAATTAACTAGTTCAATCAATCTGTGCTGATTTTAAGGAAATCCTCTTCCCTGTACTTTGACCCATTTCTTTAGGTGGGCTGCAGTAACTATGGTTTCTGCCTAATAGTTAGCACTATTTCCAGATAAAGTAGCTTACCGCACCAGTATTTGTTTAATGTTAATTTTAATACTTCTGCAGTGTGCTGATCCTAGAACATTACAGTTATGGTCATGCTGTATTATTGCTGTATTATCCTACACATAGCCTTTGAGGAGCAACATCTTGATCTTTTCAGTTAGATGGACAGGCTGATGTCTTCAACAAGTAAAAAGTTCACTAAATTTCGGGGCAAGACACAAAATGTTCAGTTCCTATCAGACTCAGAATGTACTATTTCCCTGAGTTCATCCATTAACTTATTTAAGTGAAAAGCATTTGTTGCCAAAATGGCAAGTGCAATAACTCTCTTTTCATTTTCATCTCTGCTTTCCTGAATGACATCATGGATTGCTTTTTCTGTGTCCTTGCAGGTGACACTAAAAATGCTGCTCCTGACTGTAGTTGTCAGCATGTACAAGAGTTTCTTCATCATAGTGGGAATGTTCTTACTGCTTCTTTGTTATGCTTTTGCTGGAGTGGTTTTATTTGGTACAGTGAAATATGGGGAGAACATTAACAGGTACAGTATGTACTACCTCATGGGGATGTTCTTTAAAGAGCCAAAAAAATCATATTCTGCTAGATAGAAGTTTATATTTGAGCTCATTCAGAAATTATTCGTCCAATGCTGTACCTATTTTCAGTTCAAAATTGTAAGAAAGTAGAAAATGGAAATGATCTGTTTTTTTTCTTGCCAACATTTTAATTCTGAGAAATGAAATGATCTCTTTCTCTCTCTCTCTTTTTGTTTAAAACAGACATGCAAATTTTTCATCAGCTGGCAAGGCTATTACTGTACTTTTCAGAATAGTTACTGGAGAAGACTGGAACAAAATTATGCATGACTGCATGGTAAATATAACACTACCAGAGACAAAGTAGACAAGGAACAGGTGACACTCTTGCAGTGTGTTTCCAATCTCTTAGCTTAGTACAAGGAATGTTATGATTGCCTTTATCACTTCAAGAGATAAAACGTTCACTAAACTTCTGAACATGACACAAAAATTGCAGTTCCAATCACAGACTCACAATGTGATATTCCATGGGGCTAGGCTATTATATGATATAAAAAATTAAAATAAAAATAGGCTTTCAGAATCAGAAGTGCCATAACTCACTTTTCCACTATTATCTCTACTTTGGCTGTGACCAGGTGATTTTTCAGATGACCATTGTCTTTAATGGCTGTCCTGTGGTGCATTCCAAGAGAACACTAGTTTTAATGACCTCAGAATTTGTCTTAGAGTCATTTTTCTTTGCCTAGATAAGTTTCTGCCTTTGGTTTCAGTCTCAATGAAAATCATATTAGTCCCTTCCTTTTTAAAATTAATGGACAGGGAACCTTTTTGAAAATCACCACATTTCAGAGCCCTGAGTTGCTTTATAGTGGTATAAGTATACAATGTACCTTGTTGTGTGCGGTAGTGAGAGCCATGTTTAGGCATTTTTTGTCATGCCTTTTTCTGATTTCTAATCTCTATCTACTAAAGGATCAACAACAAACAGCCCTTAAGAATCCATGAAAAAATATTTCCTCCTTTTCTGTGAAAGGGAAATGTTCCTCTAATCTGATGTTCAGCATTATTACTTAATTTTGAAGCTTTAAAAAATGTATACTTAAATTTATTGCATTGATTATAGAGAAATTAAGAATCCCTTTCTATGATTGATTGATGTCGTTTTGTTTTGTTTTGAAGGTCCAGCCTCCATTTTGCACACCAGACAACAGCACCTACTGGAAAACAGACTGTGGAAATTATGCTGGTGCTCTTATGTATTTCTGTTCATTTTATGTCATCATTGCCTACATCATGCTCAATTTGCTTGTCGGTAAGTGAAAATATATAATAATAAGAAAAGTGTCTATCTTGGCATGTAGTATATTAGGTTTGAGTAGGTCATGCTGTTCAGATATGAGATTGCCTTGTAGCTTCACTGTTACCTTCTGGTGTCTTTGACGCTTCTCTGACATGGTGTATGCTAAAACTTAGGAAGTTTGAGCACAAAAGGTTTTTGAAAAAAGAGATGTGTTAAATTTGTATGCTATAATTATCCCAAGGGATAACATTTTCTGTCCTCCGGTTGACATTTTTCCAACATCAGTGGAATTCTTCAAATTGATTTTAGAAGATGTTAGATCAGTCATCTCACCAGCATCTAAGGTGTAGCTTAATTCAAATTTCCCTTTCCCATTCAAAATTCTCATCTCAACATTCAGCTAAGGGGATTTATTGGTGTGAAGTTTGCACAACAGAATTCATATTCTGTTGAAGTTCATTGTTGCTTACAAAGGTTCAACTCTTTGAATGTAACTACGGGCTTTCTTTATACTAAATTTTCTTTTTGTGGGTTTTAGCTATCATTGTGGAGAATTTCTCATTGTTTTACTCAACTGAAGAAGACCAACTTTTAAGTTATAATGATCTTAGACATTTTCAAATTATATGGAACATGGTTGATGACAAAAGAGAGGTAAGAAATTTGATAATGAGCACAGTTAATCCAGTAAATCTACATTTTTCCTTGAAAAAACCTAAGTCAAGGGAAAAACAGCATGTTCACAAAACTTCTTGAGCTATTAGTGGTTTGGGATATTTTCTCTATGATTTTGAACATCCGTCCAGGTTCTGAAAGTTCATTGGACATGATCTAATGTTGTTCATGGTCCTGCAAATGCTAACCTGTACTATTTACCAGTGTGAAGTACACATGATAGTAAATTTGAAAATGTAGGCATTCATAGAATCAGTACCATAGCACCTTTCCTCCCATCTCCCAAAGAGTTGTTTCATTATCCACCAGTCCACAGACTCACATACATTTATATATCTGACCTGATCAGAAGGACTTCGCTGAGATGAGAAGAGCACCTGGGAGAGTGAGCTGTTCAGACACTCGTGTGAGCTAAAGCTGAATAATTCATGACATCACTAAGATTTGAGTATGAACAACACCATCCTGAGAGAAGTTGTGGCTGTGCTGGAGGCGGAAGTCATAGTCCTTACTGGTGGAGGTGGAGGGCTCTACGTCCAGCATGTCCACAACTGACAGTATCTCTCTCTAACATGGAACACATCACAGCAGAAATAGTTCCAGTCAGGCTCATTTAGCAGCACATAATAATTAAAGAGAATGGATACTGCAGTTTTGGAGGGAAATACTTTCACTCTTAATGTTTCAGCAGCAGTTCAAAATTGCTGTCATAGAAAGTACAACATATACTAGGTTGAATCTTACAGCAGATCTTTGAAAAGTTGGTGAACTACCAGTGTGCTCCTGTCCAAAGACGAACATAGAAGGCAGCAGTTGTACAGCGGGTAATAGGCCTGACTGTGAATGTTTAAACTGTAGTTTCATTTCAGCTTTTCAAAGGCAGCTATTTAGGCATATAATTCTTCTTAAAAATTAATGCAAATGGGGAAGCCAAATCTCCAAAGCAATGTTGAAAATCTCTGAGAAAATGAACAGCACACATTCTCATGTCATCCAAGTAAGAGCAAAGACTTCCACAAACTTTGACTGATCTACATGTGCCAAAGAGTTAGCTGCATGTGTGTATTCTTTAGTAATGCATTCCCATTGACTTACATAGGCTAGGGTTTGACGCAGTCTGTAGAGAAATAGTATTTCTCTCACTGATCTAATATAACACCTGAGTTGGTTATTAGATCACAGTAATAAGTAACCAGCTATTTTGCAATTTTACCCAGGGAGTAATCCCTACCTTCCGAGTGAAGTTTCTGCTGAGGCTTCTGCGTGGCAGGCTGGAGGTGGATCTTGACAAGGACAAGCTGTTGTTCAAGCACATGTGCTATGAGATGGAACGGCTCCATAATGGTGGCGATGTCACTTTCCATGATGTACTGAGGTACTGTGAGATTTTCTCTGAATCTGTATAACAGGTATAATGCCCTGTATTTCTCTGCAGGCTAAAAGGTATTCCTAAGGCTTGGGAAAAAGCAAAATTGGTAGCCACAGAGGCACCGCCATTTTAAGTGTAATACAAAAATTAGATTATCCCCCTTTTCTTTCCTGCAAAAAAAATTTAAGATGGAAAACACAGGTGCTGGGGAATAGTCTTCAAGAAATTCTAACTTTTCTATTTGAGACAGCTTCTCTTAACCAGCAGTCCCGTACTGTTCTTGTATCCTAAACAATGCAAAGTAGTCCCCACATATGTAGCAACTTGACAGTGAATCTGACTAGAAATAAAATAGAAGCAGGAACATTATCCAAGCTTAAACACTTAAGAAAATAAACAAAAAACATGAATTGAACATGAATACATGAATAAACAAAAAAACCTATTTACCTACAGTTTAGGAACTCACCTACATTGGGTACTTAAATGTAAGTGATAGGATCTTCATTTATTTTCAGCACCGCAGTTCCCTTCTGGAATCATCTTACCGTTTTTAGCTACATTGCACATGCCTGAGTTAAATATTTTCGTGTTAAGTTTTTAAGTATTTATGAGCTTTGATTTTCTACGTTAAAATGTAAGGTCATCAGCGTTTAAAAAACTAAATATCAATGTTTCTTTCAGCATGCTTTCATATAGGTCTGTTGATATCAGAAAAAGTCTTCAACTGGAAGAGCTGCTTGCTAGGGAACAACTAGAATACACCATAGAAGAGGAGGTGGCCAAACAGACCATACGCATGTGGCTGAAGAAATGTTTAAAGCGAATCAGAGCAGTAAGTCAAGCTAAAACAGGATCTAAACAGTTGCAGTAAATTGTACTGGTCAACAAAGCTGCAATGTGCTGTCACTATGCTTAATTTACTCTGGAGCCACCATAGCATGTATGTGAAAAAGTAGATAGTAGTTGCTAAGTCAGCAGAAACTATGTTACAACTCGATTCAGAGAGCTAGAAAAATAAGCATCTTTTGAAGGCAAAAACTGTCTTCCTGCCCAAAATTTCCCTTTTTACCATACAATACAATACAAAGATATATGTGAAAAGGAATAAACTAAAAACGATGTAATTCGCTGAAACTTTATAGGCCTAATCCTATGTGTTCACTGAATATAATCATGTAATTTCCTTGCCTCCACTGGCATGAGATGTCATGATTGGGCAGATTCTATGGCTGCAGAATAGGCCCTATAAAAACGTACTATTTCCCAGAGGCTCATCAAGTACAATTCATATCAGGATATATCATCTGGATGAGCCATTGCCGTAACTGTGTGGGCAGATGAGCTCTTAGTTTCACCAAAATCTCCGGTAAAATATGTACACATATCTCAGCATAAGAATGGCAACATGCACATGCAAACCAGGAACATAAACCCATGGCACGCAGTAGCTATGTTTTGCTAGTAATTAAACAGGACCAGGTCGTTGGCTCAGCATTGGAAAGGGATCACACATACTCGTTGTTAGCATCTTCCTTGGCACACTTTTGGCCCACACGTACTCGTACTCTCCCAGAGCATTGCTGTCCTGGCACAGTCAGGGGCAAGTATGAGCAGAAACTGCTCCCAGGAGGCAGCGCAGTTGCGGTTGTCTTGTTCTGTGCTAGAGGAGAGGTTAGCCTTATCATGCAAGTCCTGGCCTGCCAGTTGGCTTCAGCACTGCAGGAAATATCCCAATCTGTTTAATTTGCTAATATAGGCATCGGCAGTGTGTCTGTATTGTGCTTACTCAGTGCTTCAGATTGTCTGAAAAATTTTTGCCTTTACTTAGGATAGCTACAATATTTGGTGATCAAAGTTTGTCATAGTTGAAATTTATATTGAGAATGTTCAGGGGAAAAAAAATTTCCATGAGAAGTTTATGGTACAAAGTCAAGCAAGGAATTTGGAACGGACTTTGCAGTTATTCTTTTCTTTTCGTCTTTCCAAAAGACAATTCTTTTCTTCCCTAATATAAAAAAAGTGTATTCTGGCTCCCTTGATGGGTGATTTTGCAATTAGTCTAAGGCCGAGTCCAGGTATTTTGATTTTTATAAAATCTTACTTCTCATATGTGGAGGTTTTCTTGTTGAGATCTGTGCACATAGGATCTATTTTTTTCTGTTTGTAAATTAACAAAAACATTACTGGACAATTTGAACGCTCATTTTATCTGAAACATCAACTTTCAAGGCATATGCAGATAAATAGTTTCATTTTGATCCCATCTCTATAATAATAATGGCAGTAAATTTAATCTCAGCTCTCAATTTTGGGTTTGTTCAAGTCAGTTGTTCATTTCATTATGATGTTGAATTACACTGTGTTAAAGTAAATACGCTATTCATTTTATTCTAATAATATGGCTCAGATCATTTCACATTCTGTGAACCTTTTACAAACTGGATATAATTACGGAAATTAACATATATTTCAAATTCTCTTGTTAGTCACTAAAGAGGGAGCATGCAAAAACTACCCAGGAAAGTGAAACCCTTCTTAAGGACTGTTTATTTTAATTTAAAAGCATATTAGATTGTAACATCATAATGGTAGTAGATTTGTTTTTCTATTTGTACTGTAAATCCATACTTATTCCCAAGGTTTCCACTACTGTTTTGTTCAGTCTCATTTATTCAGCTTGTCTTGAACGCCATGAAAACAATCAGAAATTTTTCATTGCTTTCATGTGGATTCTTAGTGAATCTCTATCAATCTCCTTGTTTCTGCATCCTTCTGTGAACTCCTGACTCACTAATTTAGCAATTTATCTATTTTTAAACTCAATTTGTTATGAGGAACCTGTCTTCCACTTTTTATAGTTTATAAGTATTACTCTTCAGTTCCTACATAAAGGCTAGCCATAAAGAGGAAGTCATGTTATTTAAATAGCAGCCATTTGATATATGGAGCTTTTTCAGTGCACCTGGAATCCACATCTGGCACTCACTGGTTAAATATTTAGAAGACTTTAAGAGTCAGACATTGAGATACATAGATAGGAACTACTTATTTATTTATTGTCACATAAATATTGCACCTCGATAGAAACAACAGCAGTCGTGCAGCATTATCCATAGTCTACGAGAGAGTCAACAGCAAGAGCTGAGCCGATTTCTGAATCCCCCTAGCATTGAGACAACGCAGCCAAGTGAAGATGTGAATGCTATTAATCAGGATAACAGTGCACAGCCAGAGGTATGTCCTGCAAAAACTATTGGGGATGTTAACCAGAAGACTTTTAGCTACTTAGAGCAAGTTTAAAAAACATCCATGTTTCCTATTTGTTTTTGTAAATATCATTTTCATTGGAGAAGTTGAAAGCAGTGTTTTGTTCAGTCTTTACATTCAAGTTTAAAGGCAAGATGGTCAAATATAATTATTCTCCAGCTTAATTTTGCTGCCTTGCCAGCATCATAAAGGGCAAACTCCTCTGTATGACTCCAGCAGCACTAACTTCCAGCTCTAACATGAGCTATGTGCAGGCTCAGGGATTTGAAGTTTTGCTATTCAAGGATTTTGGAGTAGTCTGTACTGGGAATGATAACATTGGGCATGCTGGATCCTGTGAGTAGGAGACCAGGGCTCTTCCAGAGCATAAGTACTGCACTGTAGAAGGCTGGGAACAATTTTGTACCCTTCTATGGGATTGTATAATGGAATGGAGGTCAAATAATCTGTTTTTTTCTGTTAATTGTAGACTTTTGAGATAGTAAAGAAAAAAAACCATGCTGCCTAAAGAAAGGGCAATGTATTTTGTTTGTGTTTGTGTAGGAAGCTTGGAAATAGACTAGAACGGTTAGATAACCCTTGTAAAAGAGTGGTCAGACAATGCAGTGGGGAACTATAATTGAGATTCTTTTTTCTCTATTCAGACAAGTAGCCAACAGCAGCTCCTTAGTCCAACCCTTTCTGACAGAGGTGGATATCGACAAGATTCTGCAGATGCTGGGAAACCTCAACGGAAATTTGGACAATGGCGTTTGCCGTCAGGTAAGTAAAGAATGTGTAGCAGTAATGCCAAATCACTGCTGTACACGACAAGGCCTTTACAAAGCTCTATGCATTAGAGACACAGACACACAGTGGGGCAAGCAGGGAGAGGCTCCAGGACTCGTGGTGCTGCCTTCTGCCTGCTGCTTGCACCCACATCAGCATTTCTCTGCACTTACACATGCCGAAATACAGCAGTTGCTCCCATCCCTCCCACATCTGAAGGTCTGGAAGATGTGCTCAGGCGTTGCCATGTGCAATTTTTTATTTTTCATCCATTTACTTGGAATCTTTGGATTGAGGGCTGTACCTTCCCATATGTTTGGATAGCATCTGGTGCATTTAGAGTTCACTTTCATAAAGCATAGTGAAAGTGAATTAAGTTTTTCCTAACAGCAGTAGTAACACAAGTGCCTTGTCTTGCCTGGCTATACCAGGTGTACAGTGTATATCTTACGCCATAATAATATGTTTTTATATCTTCAGTTCAGTCATGAATTGGCCAAGTGTATAATCAGTTTCCTCTTTATTTTCCAGGAAACATCCTCAACTTATCCTAGTCATTACAGCCCACTAGAAAATAAAGGCTAGACTGTGCCTTAGGGGAGGATGCTTATTGGAGGGAGGGAGAAGCGCACAGGAAAATCTGAGGCCTCCTTCAGGCTTTATCTCAGGAGCACTTTCCACTGCCTTAAAATTTTTCCTTTAAAGAGCACATTGGCCTCTGCTGCCTGCCATATCTCCTGACCAGCTTGTTTGGAAAGGGCCCATGGGTGTGCCGATCAACTTGCTTTCAGCTTTTGTCAGTCCTAATCTTTCTGTTGCTGCTAGACATGAGTGTAGTGTTACTGTTCTGAGGGAGGATGCTGCCTTTAAAGACTGTCACTGTTCAGACCCTAATCATATATAGGTGGAGGTGGAAGGCATAGTCATGCTGTGAGTACCTTTAAACTTACTTTTGTGAGCAGAGTACTTGTCCAAGAAATGTGACAGCTTACTAGATGGGTTTCAATTCACATCTTCCAGCTGAGTGTCACTGAGGAGGCAAGGAAGTCAAAATTTGTTGGGCCAGATGAAGGACTACGTGAGGGAACATATTACTGCAGCCAACTGGGTATATTTTTCAGGTGGGATTGAGGAGTTCAGGGTTTCCTTTCCTAGCCCTGATCTTGGCCACTTGAATCTTGAAAGTTCATTGCTGCACAGCTTCAGAGGGGTGCCTCTGTGTTGGAAGGTATAGTCCAGCAGATGATGAGAACTCTGCTCACAATCCAACAAAGTCATGTATTTAAGATAACAAATAGCCTCATTAATATCAATTGCATTTTTCATATGATTACACGTGTTCTAGTACTTTCCTAAAGCAATACCAGCATCTTGTACTGGCTTCCACCACTAGGCCATAGTCAAATGTCACTTTCTAGATCTAGCTGCCACCCCCAAATGCTCTTTTCCCTCCTTGTTTCTGGAACTTACCACTTTTACTATTTTGCCAGCAGATCAGCTCATGTACATACTGCCTAAAACGTTTAGGTTACAATTAGCCAGATAAACAAAGAGCTATTGCATCGACTAGCCTGACAGAAGGAAATTAGGCACTGCTCAAGTGAACTGCTCTGCCAGCAGATTAGGGGGAGCAGGGATGAACAGCTGGAGCCAAAGAAAAGGTTGGACAGAGCCTTACTGTTTCTGCACTAAATCAGTTTAAAGCTGTCCAGATAGCTCTGTATACCTGAATCCTAAGCTAAAATGTTCAAGGAAAAGACTTACCCTAATACAGAACTTTCTGTTCAATTTAATAGCCCCCAAACCAATAAGCCATTCAGTGTCCTCAGTCAACCTCCGCTTCGGTGGACGTTCAACAATGAAATCTGTTGTATGCAAGATGAATCCCATGTCTGATGCTGCTTCTTGTGGATCAGAAGTCAAGAAGTGGTGGACGAGACAATTAACTGTGGAGAGTGATGAGAGTGGAGAGGACCTTCTTGATATCTGAGAAAAATTTAAGTCGTATTGCAACAGCCACTTCAAATACAGTCTAATTTTCTATGTTTAGAACTGAACATGCTGTTAGGTGATGTACAATTTATTTAAAATCAATGTCATAAGATTTTTCAAGTGCTTATCCTTCTGCCATATGAAGCATAATACATACTTGTATGTTAGATTTCATCTCTATAGATATTAACTGTACTTTAAAAAAAAACTGTATACAATAGCTGTACTAATAAAGCCAGAGAGACTATATTGCCTTTAGCAGAGACAGAACTTTGAAAGATTTCACACATTTTGATATGCGTATCTCTGTGATTTTTTTTCATCTTTTAGTGTACTTGGAAATGGCAACACTTTACAAATTAGGGGTAATTTATTTTTTCTTTTTGTGTTTTCCCTCAGTACTTATTTAGTAACATTTCTTTAGAAAGAGTTTATTATTCACAAATGACCTGAAGAGGTCAGCACTGACTTCATGTTCAAGGGAAGTATTTTTACAAAATACAGATTCTGAATTATAAACCTAAGCTTTTTCTGGACATTTTTTTAAAATATGCAAGATACAGGATAACTCATTTTAAAATCAGAAGGTGAAGGATTGGCTTTTAAAATGTAAATACCTTTGGGGTTTGGTTAATTATGCAAAGTGCTTGATTTTCATACAGAAAACAGCAAAAAAAAAAGAAAAAAGGACATGAAAACTGTGCATTTACACATCCAGCAAAAGACCTCCATGTGAAAAACATGGTTTGTGCTTCATTATCAGATTACCTTGTTCATATGCTAATTACATATATGTATGGTTTCATTCTCCTGTTAATTGGGTCCCATTTCCGTGTGTGGTCGTGAGATAACTCTGCTCTTGTCTATGTGATAAAAATTAGCATGTTGGGGATTCTCATTACAGAGTAGTATTGTAAGACACTTAAAATACAGTTCAGTTTTGCTTGTATAGATAGAAGGTAATTTTACTTATCCATGTTACTATTCATTCTCTAGCCCTGCAAAGCTAGAGCGTGACACTGTACTGTGGTTAAGTATCTTTGTGCCTTTTATCCGGGTACATTATATTTTAACATAGGTTAATATTCTTTCATTTTATGAAGCACCAGTGCTACATTATCTACATTGAAAAAGCAGCTGTCCCTTTCATAAAAATTTTTCCAGTGGAAGGCCAATGCTATACAGACACAGAGGTGGAGAAGAAAAGCTGCGAAAGCAGGAGAGAAGTGTAGCACACATTTTGTTAGTTCCAAAATTTAAGACTATCTAAATATGTGGGCTAAAGATTTACCTTTCCCTCAGGGAAGCACTAAGAGGTTGTAGATTTTGTAGCTAGGCCCCCAACTGGGTTTTTTAGTATAGCTGGGACCTTTCCATTACCATTGTTTCCTATGGAAATGATAGGTTGCTCTAACATGGCCTGATGTGAGATCTTGTGAGAGGCTCACAGTTAATGTGTATCACCACTTAAAATATATATCCTTTAAATAGCTGTCAAAAAGCCAGTTCTTCACAATGTTTTCTGGCCAAAATATTAATGTAGAATGGTCAGAATACAGCATTGTTTTCACAGATGCCTTCACCATAAATGCAAAATTGGTTTTGGCCATAAAATACAGTTTTCTTGGCATCTACAATGTTTTGTTCTGTGTGTATTGTTAAACATGTTTTAGATTTTTTTCAAAAATAGTAATATCAAACACATCTGTATTTGGTGATTTCATTATGTGTTTTTTGGTATATTTAATTTTAAGACTAGTCAGCTCTAACTTATAGTCTGTGTAACGGAATGTGTGCATTCTCTTGTTTACTGGCTAGATTATGAATCATCAACAAAACCTCATATGCAAACCCGGTATTTTGTGTTCTTATTTGTGTTAGTTTAATTTCAGCTTTTGTATATATGATAATAAGATAAATATTGGATTTATAAAAGATAGTATATTTGAATTTAAATAATATATTGAACTGCAGATCTTTCTGAATCATTCTTGCTGCAAATCTTCTTTTTAAAAAATCTGGCAAACATTTTTCCTTGCCTTACAGTACTCTGTCAATAAAAGTGAGTTGCTTTAAGCAATATTCATCCTTCTGGTTTTCATTCTAGCTGCATTTGCTGTATCTAGCTCATCTGTGATAATGGTGCATAGTGGCTGGCTGTGTGGTTTGTATATGATTATTTGAAGCAGCGCTTTCAAAATCCTTTAATTGGAGGGCCTCTGATTTTTTTGAAGAGAAGTTCAGCAACCAAACTCATCAGTACTGTCACATGGATTCTTATTCAGAAAATGAGACTAAATAGGAATGTTCATTTATTTAATTTTATTTTACCGCATTTCTCTGCTTGACAGCCTGCATGTGGATGTGCATGTGTGTGTGCGTGTGTGTGTGTGTGTATGTACTAGGGGTAAGTGTGTTGGGGGAAGGTTGTAATAGTTTACATAGACTGCCTTCTAATACCTTACAAAACACGGGGGATGAACAGCTTAGCATTGCTTTCTTGAGAACCCGCTTGCAAGTTAAATTGGTTGGTCCAGGAATCCCCCGTGTTTTGTAAGGTAAAAATTGCCAGGGAAATATTCCTACCTAAATGCTCTTGGCTAACAGAATCAATCCCAGAGTTACCTATAAAAATGAAAAGAAGAAAATGTTTACACTCCTTTTCATCCACTGTGGGGACTCCGTTCCATAGGAAGCAAGTTGCAAAAGTCCTCACGGCTTGGGTGGGACAAGATGTATAGTGTTGCCAGTGTTCAACTAAAAACTGCCTTGTGGGAAGTCTGAGAACATTTAGCAAAGATGTATCTCAATATCATTTCAAAGTCAGGTCAGATTTCAGATAATCAAGTTTGTAATGAAGAAATTAATAACCTGAAACCCTTTGCTGATGGATGGTATCCAACTGAATTAAGAGCTAAAAACATAAAGTACACTTTTATCTGGCAAGCTGGAAATACCATCATTGTTTTAGTTAATTATGACCAATCAGGCTTAAACATCTTGAAAATAACATTACATTCAGTATTGTATACATTCAAAGACCAGCATGACAGCTTTTGAGAAGCCAGAGATTTGGATGCCAAAAAGCAAGTGATTGACTTTGTAAAGATAATCTTTTTTTGTTGTTTTCCTTCCTTTTTTTTTTTTTTTTTTTTTTTTCAACATGCCCACAGCTCTTGTCATTGTGCAGACAAGGACAGCCATGAAAACTGAGACTGGGGAAGAGCTCTCACTGTTGTAACAGTACATCTGGAGCCCCAGCAAGCAAGATCTGTGATTAACTTCCCATCCAAAAAGCATATTTTTGTCCCCTCACAACATTTTCACAAGTACAGAAGAACCCCAGCGTGACTTGTCAGTCAAAATTCCCAGTGTGTGTATCTCAGTCTCCTTGAGTTTAGCTTTAGGAGGCTAAATTCATTGCTTCTATTGAAGGCAGTTTAGTCACATCAGAGATGAATTTCCCGCAATACACTGGCTGATGCCTGGAAAGTTGGTTGCCCTGGTTTGTTCCGTTGCTCTGCAAAACAAAGGAAGCCTCACTAGAATTCAATTCACCTTCCTCTTAATCCCAAGGGCTCTAGTGTCGGACCCCATTAGCAGTTGTCGCCCGTTGTTCTCAATGAAGAAGCTCTAAGCGCCGAGTTATTAACCCATCAGTGAGCTAAGTGTAAAGGCAGTGGCATTTTAACCCCTCTTCCACAGGTTCCCATCTCAGATATTTATTCCAGTACCGTTATTGGTTTCATACTTCTACCTGACTTGCATATCTGCACCGGGAAATTTGGGTAGATTACTTGGGCACCTACAAAATTGTGTTTCGTCAAAGGGCAGCTTACTGGAACGACAAGATAGGTCTCAGTACAGGTGGAAAAGGAAAAAATTATCCCTCAGCCTGAAGAGCTGTTGGTATTAGCCTTTGCTTCTTTCTGAATTCAAGCAGCAGCCACAAACCTCCAGTGTCTCAATAGGCATTGCTTTGTTTCAAGAAAACTTCTGCTGAGGTTGGAAACTAACTGGCTTAGACCAGATAGATATCAGTGAGATCCAGAGGAAGATTTTTAACAGTAAGTTTCTAATTGGATCATCCACATGATGTAAGTTACAGACATGGTATTACTATTTGCTAATACATTTATCTTGAAGGTGAGAGGAAAGGGTTTGTCCTTGAATGCATTGGCAGAGAAGCTGGATGTTACATCCTCTCTCATGTCCCATTATTTTTGTTTTCTTCTGGGTTTTGCTCACAATTTCATTTAAGGCAAAAAACTGTCTTGGCATCTTCTGTGTTCTCAGCATGTGCTCACAAAAAAATGGGTAATTCAACACAGTTATGATCTCATTATGTTGCTGTATATGATGCTAGTTTATAAGGTTAATCTTGCTTTTTTTTTATCTTGGCACCCACTCCAGAGAACTACAAGTTCTACAGATCAGGGACTTTCACCTTTTGGATTTTTTAAATTCATCATGCCTGGATCTGTTATTGCACATTCAAACTGTGAAGAGAGATAAAAAGAAAAGGAAAAGGGAAAAAGAAAAAGAAAAAGAAAAGAGAAAAAGAAAAAGAAAAGAGAAAGAAGAAGAAAAAAGAGAAAAAGAAAGAGAAAGAAGAAAAAAGTTACCTTTTTTTATTTCAGCAGTTATTTGAAAAAAACAAATTTGTATTTCTACATAAAGTCAAGCTTCCCAGTTGTACTTACCAAGCCAAGAAAACAAAAAAAAGTTTGTTTTCTTTTCAGAAAATTTTACCTTCTTTTTAATGCGTTTATTTCTCAAATGCATCTCAGTCTCAAAATGAAGATTTTTAATGTTTTGACTTTTTTTTTAATCATCAAAACTCATGTGCTATATATGTCTTAAATTGTGAATGTTTTTGGTCAATCAAAAACTGTTTTTAATCTGTTAACTGTTGTTATGCACAAAAATACATCCAGGTTTGTTAAGTTCTTCCTATAGATTTCAGTTTTCTGTATCTGGGACAAGAACAACATGATACTCATGTAAGGAATAAAACGGATCATTGCCTTCGTTATCAGTATGTTAAAAACTGCACAACAATGAACATTTTGTTCTACTTGCTTAAATTGATTTAGTCAAAATGTTGGTTTGCTGACATCTCTGCCAGACACCTTCCCAAACACGTTAGATATTTCAAAAACTAAGCATCACCTAGGAAAAAACAGATCACTTTTTCCAGTTCCTTCTCAGCTGTCTGCCAAGTCTTCCAGTGTTACCAGACAAATTGCGGTAAATTTTCGCAGTGCCCCTGTAGGCATTGCCCATGGCAAAGCCTGGCTTCCCAGCCGCAACCACTTCCAAATGGAGGTAAAACACTGCAGTGATTTTTGTAGAGGCTGAGGGGCTACAGAGCCCCTTCCTCTGGCTCCGCCATGAAAGGGAAACCTCCTGCTCTGTGGGGCTCGGACAGCTGAGAGCACCCGACTGCCACGGCAAGGCTCACCTATGGTGTTTGTTTTGCCAAAGCTTTGAGATCTGTGATTTTAAGTGTGCAATTAATCCATCACTATGCTGCAGACACTCCTGAGGACCAGATCAGGTTTCATCTGCTGTTCATCTAAGGTTTCCAGTGCAGCTGCTTGTAACCAGCTCCAGCTCTTCTACCACTGGAAATTATGATGCCCTGAACTCAGCAGGTTTAACTCTTCACCCAATTGCTTCTTCTCTTGAGCTCTGTAAAGTACTCCAGGATTAAATATCCAAGTATTAAAGCCTTCATCTTAATTGGATCAGCAGCAGCAAGAACATTTCTCTGACCTCAGCCTTTAAATGTATTTTAACTTTATACGCGTACATCAATTCAGCACATATCTGTAAGGTCTTATCTACATGAGGAAGTTGCACCTGCTTAAACTTAACCTGTTGTTGTAAATTGATTTCTCTATCTCAGTTTGAATATGTGTGGAAATGCTTATTTCAGTTTAAAGATTTTTTTTTCTATTGATCTGTGTTAAACCCAAAATAACCTTGGTGTTATTCTAATTGCAGGAGTGCTCCCACAGCTCTACACATCAACTGTCTTAATTGGCTTTAAAACTGCACCTTTAATTGTACAGTTGTAATTCTTTTGTATAGGGGAGGCCTTTCTTATGGTTAGAAACTAAGTCTCTGGGAGCAGCTGAACTGCTAAATTGCAGGCCAAGGAGGAGCTTGCAGCCCTGCACCATGGACCGGCCATGCTGCTTGTCTGTCATCACACTCCAGCTCTGCTTTAGGCCACTCCAACCAGTTTTCCCCAAGATATTTTTGGGCAGTTTAGGGCAAACCGTTCCAGGAACAGTTCCCAAGACAGATTTCAGATAAGACAGCACCAGGCTTGGCTCCCTCTGCCTTGCACGGTCCTCAGATATGCAGTGAGCATCTTTGTACCTCCGGGCATCCCCACAAGTGCCCCTGCCATGCCTCAGCGCGTGTAGCACATCCTCTCTGGTTCACGCTGTAAAAGCACCACTCTGGTGGGTGCAATACGTCCCTTGCCCTGTTCCAAAGATTTGAACTGAGCAGAACACACAAGAATATGGTGACTATTTGCTAGGGCCATATAGGGGCCCAGGAGACATTCAAGAGCAAGCGTTACCTAGTGTGGATGTGACTGGACTTCTGCAGAGGAGCTAGCCCTGCACGGGGTGGCTGTACAGCTCATGCTGTGGGACCTCAGAGCCAGGGACAGCTGGCTCACTCTTACCTAGCTGTTTAGGCAGAGTTTGTACAAATGCTGTTAGCGTGGAGTTGGATTGCTTTTATGAAGCATTTCTTCTCTGAAGTTAATCGGCGCTTTTCAGTACGAAAAGGTCTTAGTGCGATCCATAAGACGGTTCTCTGAGCCTGTCTAGCTACCCAGCTATCCATTATTTTAATATAGCTTCTGTCATCCACAGGTGTAATCAAACATTATTTTCCTCCAGAGTTGGACAGTCCGAAATGCCACAGAAAGACGATTTCAACAAACACTTTCCAATAGCTGCAGAACGATGACAAATTTAAACTCTCTTTTAACACTAGAGGGCTAATGCTGCTTTACACTGGCTGCATGCCCGCACGCGTGCACACACACACAGAGACCGGTTAGAAGGGCTTGGTTATCTTTGGAGCAGCAGTCATTCTGTTGTCGTGTTCTTGGAGCAGCACAGGTTGAATCCTTGGTGAGAACAGCTGTAGCAACAGTATTTTAGAAGCACAAAATTTCAAGCATTGTTTTAGGACAAGGGACCTTTCATTAACCTTATAGTACTTACCATTAAACTGCTTTACTTTATTTTGTCTGTAGAGGTGTGACTTTTGGGGAAACTGATGACATTTGCATTTCCCACTTGTGTATGACACACACAGAAGTTGTAATAGAAGATTATGCGAGTAATAATATTTCATTTTCTCTGTCTCCAATGATTGTCATATTTGCATATCAGCTGGAGTGCAGCTCATATTCATATTTCAATTTCAGGAAAATTCAAAATCTAGCACCTAAAGCTGAAGAAACAAATAGCTAAGGACATCAGAAATCTTACGCCACAAAGTAAACACACATTTTACTTTTGAAGGCCACAGAAATTATGCTCAATGATTTGAACTGTGACCCCGGCTTTTCATGTCTAGATTTTCTTTGCCTGAATGTAAGCGTCTACATATGTTCACTTACAGGCTCTGATTAGATGGAAACACTATTAGAGATGATATTTGTCAACTGATAGCTAATAATTTGGGAAAATATTTAAAATTCTGCTTTCTTTCTGTGCTTTAAAATGAAAAGCAGAGAGTGTTCCGAGTTTTTTTTTTTAATAACGATTTTTACAGTAACAGAGAGAGAAGAAAAAGCACAGGATGGTACACAGTGTCCATTGAAATCAGCCTGAAGTTTCCCTTTGGCTACAGCGAGCCCATAATGTCCCTCTTTAATGGACATTTTTAGCTAATGTATTTTATTTCACGGTTTCAGGCTGTCTACACACATGCCCACATTTGTTCCATGTTCAGCTGTGCACAATGACTTGTTTGGCTGCAGTAATACACTCACAATCATATGCCCACATCTTTGTTAAACATTACTGGTTATACTCTTTACTCTGGGATTCCTCTCAAATGTTTACCTCTCATGAACCACAAAACTTTATGCCATATTGAAAGACTTGCAGAGTAAGCAGTCTAACGCAGAGGTAATTTAAATGAATTACCTATGAATCAGTCAAAAAGCTTCAAAGCACATCTACATATGAAATTTGCTGCAAGTGTTTCATAGGACTGCTAAATGATTTCTAGGAACTGATACACAACCTGCGAGTATACAGTGCACTGCTATCTGGCAGTGAAGGCACATATAACATTTGCTATTGTGGCTGCCTATGCCATTTAGCAATATGGTGAAACATCTCCTGCATTGCTCATCTTCTGTGTGCAAAGAGAGGGAGTGAGAGAGAGAGAGACAAAGAATGTATTTTTCTTCCAGTGTGCTGTGGGATACCTATCAGCAAATAGTGTAATCTGGGGCCCAAATCAGAGATACGGAGGAAATTCTGGCAATTTCTGTAATTGTCCTGCTGATAGATACAAGCAGGTTGTTGCAAATTTAGGGTCATGCAGTGAGTAGAGGATCAGGGCAGCAAGGACTCGTAAGAAGGCGAAAGGAAAGAAAACTGTAGTTGAAGAGACCCTGTATATGTTTTCCCAAAGACCATTCCTTGGAAGAGCCCTGCTACAGCTGAGAGCCCTGCTAAAGCTATGGAACAGCTGACAGCGGAGGCAGAATACAGGACACACGAAACAGTTTTCCAGGAAATCTATGTAGAGCATCCCTGTAGATACTAGTTTTCTTTTCATCTGGTGAAGTGAATAGGAAATGCTTCCTAGGAGTCTGCCATCCCACTTTACTAGTGACTGCTAACTATCCGATGTGGGGTTAGTCAGCAAGGTGCCGGGGTGTCATGCTAGTGCTATGCACAGCCATGAAGCAGGTTTCAAATCCAAGGATCATTGTGGTAACCAGGAGGTCTTTAGGGGCTGTTTACAAAGGACATAGGACTGTGCTAGGGCCATTGACACACTCAGACTCTCGCAGTAATCAAAGTTCATCAGTAGAAAGGGTTGTTTCACCACATAAGGTGCACAAGGCTGGGTAATCAGGGAGGATGGTTCTTTGATGGACCTTCACCACTGTAACGTCAGTGGTGAGGAAAAATCTGTGACCCAGAATGTTTTTTGCACTGGCAAACAGAGGTTTGGTTCTCAGCGCTCTGCATGGGCACATCGTGCCATGCCAGTGCTCCAGGTGCTCTGGGAAGGTCAATTTACCTGTTGCCTTATGAGGCTTTTCACTAGAAGCCTGAATAGAAAAAAGGACCTGTGGAACTAGCATCTAAGCTGCTGCAAGACAACAGTGAATGTGCATGGGAAGAAAAAGGTGGATGAAGCACTTATGCTGAAGGCTGATAAGTAATATTTATCTCCTACAAAAGGTGCTTGCTCTGCAGTTCACCACTTCATGACAGTAAAGCAAAGAGCCTGACAAAAGAGTTGGGAACAAGTGAACTGACTCACAAATCCCTTCAAACTGAAGAGAGGAGGATGAAATCGTAACACCACACCTATCTCTGAATGCTGTTTCAGGGATGCAGTGTGTGCCTTCTTCAAACTGGAGACAGAGTATGTATGTGTGTGCTTTTATGTATGATACTAATCAAGCTATTATATTCTTTCTTGTGCATGTGCAGCTGTGAAGTGCTTTTATCTTGACTTAGGTGTGCATCTGATCATACTTACTCTGTTAAATGTAAAGACATCTTCCTCTTCTCTTAAATAAATTATAGCTAGGATGCCAGTTCAAATACTGGGAGGAGTGAAGAAATTTGTAGGATATTTCTGCTGTAGTCAGGAGTTTTGAAGGCCCGGTGCCTTAAAAGTCTTGTTTGCATCTTCATCATCAATATTCCCCAGTACCATTCCCCAATGCTCATCTCTCTTGCTCTCTTTGCTGTTACACTATTCTATAATAAAAAAAAAAAAGAAAGAAAAACAAGCCTTAAAAATTAGAAAAAGAGGACCAGAAACAGTGTTTCTTTCTTTAGTTTAGGAAAGTGTCTTAGGAAAGAACTTAGAGGCTCTTATCTGTCTTGGGTGGGATGGAGAATGAAAAAGCGTTTTCACATTCTTTTCTACGCCTGTGAGACCCATAGGCACAGGATGGAAAGAGAAAGAGAGATCCAAATCTGGATGCAGGTTGTTATGGCAGCCCAGACAAATCTTTATGCAAGAGATGTGGCTAAGTAAAGATTACACTAACATATCCATCCTTTTTCAAGGTGTCAAGGCGGTAATGAGGGACTGAGGGGTAGAAGGCATCTCTGAGACAGAGCAGGTAACAGAGGTAAATTTGGACAACAGTTGTCCTGGATGTGTCTCCAGTAGTTCTGTTTTAAATGATCCTGAGCAAACCAGGAAGAAAGCCCATGCCACCTGTTTCACAGTGTTTTCCCCAAAGCTGAAGTGTGGAAATAAGTGGGAAACATATGTTCTCTGGGCATGAGAAGAGCAACTGCACAGCTAAATGATTTCTGTGCCAAGTCAGAGCTTTAATTGGCACAAAAGTTATCATTACTAACAGCTGCAAGTGAGTATATAGTACACTGTAAAATTAATAGTCAGAGGGAGAAGGAATTCCTTAGAGCACATTTAAAAAACCCTTTCCTCTTGTAAATGATGGTGTTGCAGGGTATCTCAGGTTGCTTCAAAGCGAAGGACAGTAATGAAACCAAAGCCAGAACTATGACACCCTGCTTTATTTCATGAATGAATCCCTTCAGTACTTGCCTTCAAATGGAAAATCCTGGATAAAGTTATAGCAGCTTGGCGGGGTTAGCCAGGTGGGGGAGCGATACAAAAGCATTGCTGAGAGAAGCATAAGATATGTTGCGCGAATGGAAAAGAGAGTGAGGCTGGTCTCTGATGAGGTGTTTCTATTGAGGAATGGGTGGAAGGAGTTGTTATAAGCACAAGCCACAGAGAGACACTTCCTTAACCTGACAGCCCCCCAGTCTGAGGTGGTTACAGCTTCACTGCTTAGCTGTCATATGTGGTCTACTCAGCTATGATAGTGGGGCCAAACAGGATCTTTCAAATCATTCACTTTTCCATGACCTGCCTTCTTCCAAGTGCCTGTGGATGATGCCGAGTGCATGCCTACAGGTGAGTCATATGCACGCTCCGCTCTTCAAGTGCTCAGTAACCCTTAGGACTGTTTGCCTTCTATGACAAACTAGCGTCCAGCAGGATAGATCACCTGGGGTAGCTGAGGCATGATATATTTTGCCTGACGCTTAGCTGAAGCAATTCCTGTTGTAGTTTGGATGCTGTGTGCTTGTCATTTAGGCCATTGGTTGTTCAAGGCCTGGGATGTGAGGGAGTGGTAGAGTTTCCACAGCTGTGTCTTCCTTGAAGCTAACATGTTTTGGGGCTTTTGAACATTTGGATCAGATCTGAGGACTAGATCTGTCAGGAGATATATAAATGAGTTCTTCACTGCAATGGAGGACTCTGATAGCTAAGCTGGAGTTTGCTTTTTTACTTCAGCACTGGCCACCATTTCAGTTGCTTCCCCTGTCCTGATGTGATTGAGTTCACAAATCCTGCATCACACAAGAACAGAATTAAAGAGCTGTGCTGTCCCAGATCTGTCCATCTGCAAAGCGTATCAGAGCTGGGGGGAAATTTCAACACAAAAAAAGCACCTCTCAGTAACAGATACCTCGAGCTCAGCAGTGCTTGCTGGGGATCTGACTGCAGGCCATTTATGTGAAATACAGCTTTGTCCATGGCTCCAGAAGAAAAAAGACCAGTAACTTGTTTGGGGTGTTTTCTTCTCTTCTCTGCCTGTTTGGACTCTTTTGTCTCCTGGGAATGTGGGCAAGGGCATAGTCCAGACACAGTCAGAAGTCTGATCTCTTTTGGATCAGAGTTGACCAGTGCCCCAGTGTGGATAACTAGCGCTTGAGTGATTTTGTGAACCACAGCATCCCCAGCAGGTAGTGAGGCCTTTCACATGAGAATGTAGCGTGGGTGTTAACAGGTCCGAGCACAAAGGGGAAAAGAATGGGAGAAGAAACCCACAGGAGCCCAGTTCTCTTTAAATTGGGCTTATGGAATATATTCCAGAAAGAAATGTCTTATATGTAAGGGCAGAGGCAGTCAGTTAGTAAAACATTTGTAAAGAAGGATGCTCAGTCCTTGAAAAACTATTTCAATAAACCATTGGGAAGTGCATATAGGCTTTACTTCTTTTTCCCAAAGCATATGCAAAATTACAGCTTTCCAGCAGTAAAAGTTACTGGGAGGGCTCCTAGAAATGCTAGTGTTTCGTATTTCTTTCTTTTTATTATCACTTCACCCAGAGGAATAAACTTGCAAACCAGAGCACCTGCGCTCTGAAGGATGAGTTTGATGGCGTTTGCGTTTGTGACGGAGGAGTCGGCACAAAGCCGTCCCCAGCCCAGATGGGGATGGATGAGTGGCAGCCCCACGTTTCCAGGGAGGATGCCAGGCAGGAGGTCTGCACCTGGGGCTGCACCTCAGAGCCCTTTGTGGGAGCCACCTGGACTCCTCCCAGCTCCAGCTGGCTTAGCATTACCTGGGACCTAATTACAACAACCTGGTGACAGCCCACCGAGAGGACTCCCTCATTAAACGTGATGGTCTGGATGCCACAGTTGGCTCAGCAAATTTTTAAACTGTTATTGCTATAAATGGTGAGTGCATACCAGGGGAAAGATCACTCTATAAATGCACTATTTCTTACATTCTTTCTCTGAGCATCTGTTATTGGTCTCTGCCAAAGACAGGATATTGGATCCTTAGTTTGGCTCAGTGTAGTCAATCTTCTGGTTTTATGGCTAGATCTGTAACAGCAGCCAGAAGAAAAACTTTAAAATATGTGGGTGGAAAAATCCTTTAATAGCATTCAGTCCTTTTTTGTATGGCTCCTGAAGTAGTAAGCAATACGAAGGATGGGTGTCAGTATTGGTCAGTATGTTCTTTCTAGAAGTATTCACTTTTCATTTGTGTTATATTATAATAATAATATAAGTATAATTTATATATATTTATTTATTGTATAAACTAGAAGAAAAGACTTTTGTAATACTGTTAGTTGTCTGTGGTGAATAATAGCTCTCACACTGTGTGGTATATAGTGGAAAAGCTTCTTGCCTTTTTATTTTGAGCAGGTAGAATAAAGAATGGGTCAACCTAGTTGAAAGGTGCCTGCTCTAAAAATAAAGCAAATGGCCTAAAAGACCTGCATGACTACAGGGACTTTTGGCAAGGTCTATTCAGGGATGGACTACATGGCCTCCAGATTTCAGAAACATACTTCTCTTATGTTTCTTCATCTCATTTAGCAAGTTTTAGAAGCCGGTTGACATAACGCTGGTTTGGTGATCTGGGGGCATGAGTGTCTCATTGCTGGCCAAGCAGAAGAGCAATAATAAGCTTCTCCTTCGGTTTAGCTGGGCCCTGAAGGTCTCACATGTTACCTATCCATCCATTAGACACAGCATTTCCCTCTTGGCCACCGCCAACACAAATGGACCCTCATTCATCCTTCCCAAACGTCTTTGTAGCTAGTGTGTCCTAGAGCTTATCAGTGTGCACACAGTTCCCTGAGGGTCTAATTCTGGCCCCTGCTTTAATGTCACTGGCTGTCCAGCTGTTAATTGGCAGTCTGTCCTTTGATATGTGCAATAGTCTGAGTCACCCGTTCGTTGATTGCATCCTCCTGGGTGTTAAGCTTCCTAGAAGCAGATTAGTGCATGATCTCAGTGACAAAATCGCTGGAACTTCTCCATCACGAGTTTCTGCAGCAGTAGTAAACTTCACCTAGTTTAGACTTGTAGTTAGTATTCCATGTGCTACTGTCACAAGCGATTAAAAATGGCCTAGCAGTTTTTTAGTTGCTACTCTTTTCCTGTGAATTTCTATTAGTGACAATAGCAAAAACAGCAATGCAACATAAAATCAGATTTAATTTTTCTTTAATTTTACAATGGAATTTTCTACTGATGTGGAGCACTGCACAAAATGTAAGCATAAAGGCAATATTAACCACTAAACATGAAAACTCTGGCCACTTGTTCTTTTCCTGAGGTATATGATGAAAAAGCAGTCATACCAAATTTTAAAGTAGGTTTATCCTACTTTAAAATGACCCTGACTTTGCAAACTCAAGCCTTTTAGGCTCCAAATAATAATTATTTTAGTGTCTCCTCATTTTCAGATTTTCAGTCTTGGAGATTCTCCTCTCCAATAATGATTCTTTAATTCTACATTTTCCTGGAAGCCACAGAGAGGCAATGCTTTGCATTTGATGGCTTCAGCTAAGCTCAGATCTCCTTGGTGCTTTAAAAATATCCAGAAAAACACAACCTTTGCCTGAAAGAATTTAAGGTCTGGAATCCCAGTCTTGCAGAGAAAATCCTGTGGCCAGGCAACAGTGTTGGCATAGAGCCCCCGGACTCCATCAGGAGCTGAGTACCTTTGAAAATCCTGTTCTGCATACATGCCCACCACGTGGTGCATAGCCATCATGCACCCATGCATTCAGGAATGTGCTTGCCAAGCCCACCTCCACCAGGCAGTGCTGGAGATCTCATGTACCCATAACCAAGACCTCCAGTGACGTCCACACCTTGCTGATGTGTACCAGGCACTAAGACTTCTACAGCTGCATCCCAGGGCTCTCAACACCTCATGACCTGACACTTTTCTAGGAGTTAGAAAACTATGTGAAAACTTATTTTTCCCAAGCCCCTGAGCAGAAGTGCTCCTGCCCTGCCAAAACATTTCATGATGCTCCCAGGTCCACAGACTCCTTGTTCCTGCCTGTTCCAACAAAAGATTCACTGTTTGCACTTTTGGCTGAAATGTAATTAAAATTGGCTTTCTCTGAAACACTACAATATATTTCAGCCCTGGGTCCTGAACTATGGAAAGTGGAAAGACTGGGAAAAGATTTCATTTACAGTAGTCTGAAGACATCTGCCTATGATTGTATAACAGCTGTGGATTACCTCTATGCAGAATGGGGTTTATGGTGCTAAACCTGACACAGCACTGTGTGGTGGGATCACTTATCAGACTTGCCAGATGCTGTTACTGAGTGGGACACTTATCCAATTGCTTCCTGTTTCACACATCTCTGCAACTAGGGCTCCACCTCACTCTGTGCTCCATCCTCTCTACCTCTCTCCCATACACGGAAATATCTGGAGTCTTTGGTGTAGTCCCATGTTCAGAAGAAGCTCAGTGTGGACCCCAATAACTCTCAAAAGCAGCATAATACCATGTTGCCTTGCAATAACTAACCACCCATGGACAGACCCTTATCATAGGATCCCACATGAAGGTATGACTCTGTTGTGCAAGTCCAGCTGTGAGCTCTATCTGACATGCAAAATATACAAAACCAACATGGCCCATCTTGTAGGATGCCCATCAGTGACATACAGCAACTTTAAATATGGTAGCTTAATCAGCTCCTGAACTCCAAAAAGTAGACTGCCTTGTACCTATGCATAAAGTCCTTTGCGTGCTTAAAACTAGACTGCAGCTTAAGTGGTCTGTTCCTCAAAGAAAAAGTCCTGGCATCTCATATCCTGCCATACGAACCTAAAATGGCAGGAGTCAGCCTTCAGAAGGCACATCTCCTATTTTTGCTGTATGCACCTACTCACTTGCCATGTCCAAGCTGATAAGTGACCCATATATGTAAATCCATCTTCAGAGCTCTGCTCATTCTTTTTGGTCTAGCTTCACATCTATAGACAACTATTTCCATCTCCTCTACATTTTAAAAGCAGACCTGAAAGTATAAAGGTTATGCATTTCAAAAACCTCCTGTCCCTGGACAGTCTTCTTAGGTCCCTGACTATCAGCAGCAGTTTGCTGTTCATTCTCGTTATGCTGACATGTAAGTTTGCTCAAAGTCCCCTGAAGAACTGGAAGCTTGTTGCACTCATAAATTTCCCATGATGTCTGCCAGAGGCATAACATGCTTCCAACTGTCTGAAAGTCATCAGTGAGCTCTGAGAAGGCAGTATTTAAAAAAAAAAAATGTAACAGTGAATGTTTGTAGTTCATATAAACTTTGAAAAATAATACTCAAAATAATCTCTTTATGTGGTTTGGAAAGCTGACAATATGAAAGCTATGGAGACAGTTTTCTGCTTGCCCTCAGAGAGTACTGACTCACTAGCCTTAGCATACATACAAACCAGTTGAAGAGTATCTACTTGTTGGGCAGTTTAATAGAGGCTACACTGGGTGCTCTGAGCAGAAATCTGAGGCACTGAAAAACTGCAAGTGAGTCCAAGAGCTGGAGGGCATGTCTGTGGAGGCATCTTCAGGCTTATGCTGCTTTGGAAGGAGCAATAGCAGCTCCAGAACTTCTCTAGGAGCTACAATAATTAATTGTGACTTAACTTCAAATTCTTATACTAAATTTTGGGGATAACTAGACAAGATATCCCTAGAGTAATCAAATCAGAGCCTATTGGTTTCAACATAATTTGTGCCAGGGAAGCTTTTGAAAAATTGATGTAGCCACAAGTCATGAAATGGAAGAAAATGTTCCACCAGAAGCCTAGAAAGTGTGTTCTGGCTGTAGACAGAAAAAAAGATATTTTTATCAGCTGATGACTGATCAGCGTATTAAGATAAGAGAACTGGTGACCTGCCTACATGTGAATCTTGCTGACCCTCTTGAGCTTCTCCTAGATGAAAACTTCTCAAGCAGCCCTGTTCAGAAGAAGGAGATACAGCAATGGGATGGTAGCTGTGCTCTGATGCAGAGGCTTGTTGGTGGCAGACCTGGTCCTCACTGCTTCCTGAGAGCACCATAAATGAACAAAACTAGACCACAGATAAAAAGTCCACAGATTATTTTTTTGCTTCATGCAGTCACCAGGAGCTATCATAGAGGCTATCTGGGACGATGCTTTGAATCTGACAAAGTGTAACTTACTGAGTTAAGCTTTCTTGCTTATGAGCTGAGGCAATAATCTGTGTTTCCTTTCTATCAATAAATGCTAAATTAGTTTACCTGAATCTCCTGGTGAAGATTCAACCTTCTTTTGCAGTGCGTCTTTCATACCTTGGAAACCATCTTGCATCAGGTGTGCGAGATAAGATAATGACCAAGGGAAATTCGGCACCCACTCTCAAGTGAAGCTAAATGCATCCCACTGCATGTAATATCCTGTATAATAATACATTTATTGGTTTTCATCCAGAAATCCTTCCCACTGTTGCTAGTTTTCCCCACCAGCTGAGAGTCTGGCTTCCATACAGCTCTCTCACCAAGCTATTCTTCCAGCCTTGAAGAATTCCTTGAAAAATGGATTTAGGATGCCCACAGCTCTGTCTAGCTATTGGGGCTTCCTACTAGGCCTCCAGTGCTGCAGTCTGTGAAATAGGTGTTATTTAGACTAATGAACATTGCTAGTGCAAGAATTAGAGGATATAAAGTGGCCATGAATATATTTAAGATGGAAATTAGAGGAATATTTCTCAGCCTTAGAAGAGGAAGGTTCTGGAAAAGCCTTTTTTTGTAGCAGTGGTAGCTAAATCCTAAACCACTTCAATTAAAAATAAAAGGTTCAATCCCTTTACATGCTGCCTGCAAAATGAGAGACCAAACTAGTCTTTTCAGCCCTGGTGTTTCTGAGCATGAGTATTAACACAGGCACATCAGGTATCTCTGCACTACACAGTGGTGAGTACAAACACATTGCAAATAATTCCCATTTTGCACCTTGCTGCTGCTGGGCCTGTGAACACAAGTGTGGCAAACACATGAAGCACACCTGAATTTTTAGGTAAGGGAGAGGGGTTAAGTCAGGCCAGACATGTCAAACAAGAGGTGGTACAGATGGCTCCCTGGGGGGGGGAAAAAAAAAAAAACTCAGGTAGAAATGCCTCATCTGCTGGGTTGACTCTGCCCAGGATTTCAATGACGGACAAACAATCCTTGAGCTCTCCTAGCCCGCTGTGCTCCAAGCTTCCCTGCTAGCTCAGGACCCAGCTTTGAACATGAACAAGAGCAGCCCCGGAGCTGGTGCTCATGGGGTGCCCACAGAGCTCCCCCCTTGCCAAGACAGCCTGGGCCACACCAGCTGCTGCAGCAGAGCACAGCGTACGCGGTGCAATGTCCAACGGGACACCCCAGACTCTCCAAAGGGGCAGGGAGTGACAGGGTACATGTAGGGCTGGATGCACAAGAGCAGGTGCTTGCAGGGGGACCCCACTCCTGGGGAAGGGGGTGCACGGGCAACCTTGGGGGTGAGGGGATTAAAACTTCTTGGGAATAGTTATACAAGGGTCTTCAGAAATTCACTGGAGTTCATTAATATTTTTTAAATGTCAAGCACTCTGGTTTACCTGTGGTATTGTTGATATTGATCCTGAATGTATACTTCACTGATTGCTCATTAATTACATGTCATGAATAAATAGCTGAACCACTTTGATCTGCTTTGAAATAAGCTGCATGAGCTGGGCAGTTTCTCCTGGTGACAGTGCTCTACAAGCAGAGTTTAAAAAGATGGTCCTTACCTAAATGAGTTTACAAGTGATGGGTAAATAGGATGGAGTCGCATAAGAGACCAGCAAACTGAGGTGATGCTGCCGGTCGCAGTGTTAGGCAGAGGTCTCTGCTCAGCTGCAGCCTGACCGTCAACTTTTGTTGCTGGCATCACAGCAGAGGAGAATTTTAAGGCAGGATAAACCACCACAATACCTTCCTTCTGCTTCCTTTTGTGCTTTTGTGTTTTCTCTTCTGGCTCTGGAGCAGCAGGTAAATAGCCCGCACTATTGTCAGAGGGTTTTTTTGCTGTTATTGATGATCTGCAGTAATACAATGAAAGCGAGCCAAGCCTTGGAGAGTAAAGCTCCAAAGAAACAAAACCAAGAAAATCAATGTTTACTAAGACAAAAGGGAAAATCACCTGCACTGAAAGGAACTGACTGATGGAATGGGGTTTCTGATTCTCCCTGCCCTGCCTCGCTTCCCTTAAGCAATCGCTTCGGTTTAAACAGCGCGAGAAGGAGAGAAAAAGAGCAGAGAATGGTAAAATGCTGCTCCATGAATTATGGCAAACACTTCTCCCATTCTTAGACATTTCGGGTTTGCATGCAGAGTCTGCCATAGTCAGAACAGTTTGTGGGATGTACGTCCGAATAGCTGTACATTACCTTGTGCATCTCTGCCATGCGCCATGACCTGTGTTGTCTTTAAAGGAGCTCCAGGAGGAAGAAAGAAAACATTGGGCATAATTTGTGCTCATAGAGAGAAAGAGCCTTTATTTCTTTTTTTATTAGTGATGCATGGATCTAAACTGAATGGACTCAGAGTGGGACAGTTAGTTCTTATTCAGAAGTGAGCACTATATGGGATTATTGATTTCTTCTCTGCTTGGAGATAAAAAACAGAATAAGCAGGAAACTGTTTTCACACTTGACCTCATGCACGTTCAGCACTGAAGTGTTTCCTAGCAGGTTCTCATGAATCAGTTTTTAACCTTTATATGCTGCTGTCTTTATGCTCTCAGCAAGGACACTCTGCACACTGTTATCTCCTCCCAGCCATCAGCTAATTGGTCATTCCAAAATGTACTTCATTCAGCCCCAAATTATTAAATCAATGGAGTTTTTCAAACAGATTATTAATCATTTTACCACAGCTCATCTGCTTGGTTTTGTCCGCCTTTCTACCTCCCCCTGCCCTCCTGCTCCCTCCCCCCCCCCCCCACCAAGGTTATTAAATCAAGCAACAGTTTTAAATTAAACCTGTATTTCTATCTTCTGTTATTAAAATAGGAGCAACGATGGTGCACACACAAAGATGGATAAAGAGGCAAATGAGGTAGAGCATACATCAATAATCACTTGTTTTTCCCTTACTGCAATGTAACAGTAAAGGATTTAGCAGCTCTAGAAATAATTGCCTTTTAAATAAATATCACTAAGTGGTCCATTTTATTGACAAATATACTTAAGTATATACTTAAATTATGAACTGTTAAAATATACAATGTATTTACCTTCTCTGCAATTTCAAAATCTGTTGTTTTATTAAAAAAGTAGTTTCTCTTGTCTGCATAGTTCATATGCTGTGTTGTATAATGTAGAAAAGGACATGGAATTATTCTTGCAACTGGGGAGTTTGTTTCATATACATCTTCCTTTTTTTTCTTTGTACGGTCCCGTTGTTTGCTGTTCACAGTATCAAATGGATGCAAATCACTTACAAAAATGCTCAAGACATCAAATCCTGTATTTCCTTAATTATATACAAACATGGATTCAATCACGGACATGCACAGTTCACATATTTTTGTTATCCACTGCTGCTCACTCTCACGTTTAGAAGTTGTTGATCAACCAGCCCTGGATCAGGAGCAACATCTGTAGTCAGTAACCAGCCTTACAATGCAGATAGAAAGCGATGTCCAGTCCAGAGTCAATACACTCTAATCAGCTCTGCAGTGTTTTGCCACCACCCATTCCACTTGCAGAAACACATTTTTAAATATTGAGATGAAAATGCAAAAGTTTTTAACTGCTATAAAAGAGCAAAATTTGTCATTGATATACTTTATAACACATAAGGATGCAAGCAGTTTGAATTAATGTATGTCATATAGTGTCAAAGCTCAGTTTGTATTCTAAGATATAATAAAAAGTTAAGGAAAAATAACAGTATTTTCTAGTGGCTTCTTTTTGGCTTTGTACTGCTTATAATTAACTTCTTTTTTCTGCCTTGGTTGATCCTTCTACTTCCTGATTATTTTAATCCAACTGGCCCCATCATTAACAGATATTTACAAAGCAAACATGGATTTGCTGCAGCTAAAAAAGCTGGTGTTTAAGGCAAGCAAATAATTTCGTCTAATTCCTATTGGTTTTCTGGTGGTGTCATATTTCAGTAAACAACAGGACATTTTTAAACATAAAACAACTGAATTGTCACAGTATGGGTGGTATTTCAGTTAGGCACCACTCTGTCACTGGACCAGAAGATAAAAGGTTGAAATATTGAGGGACATGGAGCCAGACATGCTTCATCTGTTAGCATCCCAGCATGGCACCAGAAATGTGGTTCTGCGAAAGATGCATTAAAATGCCATCCCCAGGGATATTAACCCTTGTGTCACTGTTCTCTACCTTAAGCTCACACATTCCTCTCACCTCCTTGGAAAACAGCGGTAATGCTACTGTAGAGGCAAACACCAGGGTGGATTTTAGATGATTCTAGTGAAATTGCATACAAAAGCGTAGGTCAGCTGCTGAGGACCTTCAGCTCTTGGCAAGGGCTGATGCAGTGACGCTCCTGCTGGATCAGGACGGTCTCCTCGCCTGTGTGTATGTACAGGGCTCTGAGGTGTGAGAGATGCAGATCCAGCGTGGCCACACCAGGCCACTGTCCCACAAGTGTTGTCTGTCTCTGGTCATGTGCTCTGTAACCTTTTCTCATCATGTCACAACATTGCAGTGTTCTTGTTTCATCTCCAAAGCTTTCCCTTGTGAACCCTTCAGCTTTGGCTGAAATCCTGGGTCCCCTCTACAACCTGTCTCCAGCTTTCTCCCCATGGGCTTTCATCTGGCTGTCACAGTGCACCCCCTCACTAACATAGTTTTTTCTGAAGAGCTTTCTTGGCTGAGGTGCCCGAACTGTGACTTTATACCAAGTGATATTTGAAATTTGCCCAAGACACTTAGTTACGATGAATGTGAATATTTGCCAGTTTGCTTAGGAGAATGTGAACCCTAGAGACATCATTTGGAGCTGAAGCTGATACCCTGTGTGTGGTTTAGCATGGTCCAAAAGCAAGTCGGAGACTGTTCTGACAGCTTCCCAATATGGTGACTACATCCCACTGCCTAGGCTCATGCCCTAACAACTTTAATTTTCCCGGAGCTGTAGCCCAGATTTATTATTTAGTCACTGATTGCTTGTATCTCCATCCCTATGTGGATATAATGTTGTTTCTGAGAAGGTCCTGTTTGCATTCCATTAAAAAGTAGTATTTTCTTTAAAGCTAAAGTAAAGCCTGTCTCATTTCTAATTGTTTCAAGACTGAAGAGGAGTGAGGAAATTAAATGGGACAGAAGTGTAATGTGAATAGTAAGCTTTCAACTGCTTGAGAATCTTAAGTAAAATATAAAATGCTTTTTGAAAAGGTCATGTAGTAGAAACCATCAATTTTAATAAGACATTCATCTCTGCTGTTGAGGCAAACATGTCAACATGCAACAACATCCTAGCAAAAGCACTCATGAAGCAAAAGCCTCTAGTGTATTTAAATACTATTGGGAACAATGAGAAAATATACTCTTACAGAGTATGCAATTTATAGCTTAAATAGAATCATATATATGGAAAGTCACACTGAGTCTCAGTAAGGTTGAGTGAAGATCATTATGAAGAAGTGGACATGTGCATACCTGGTTTTCAAAGTGGTGCCTGGGCAACTGTTTGCATACTTTTGTACGATTGTGTGTCTCACACACACAGAGGGACAATATGTCTCAGCACCTCCTAGTGAAGCACTCACAGTCTGAAGTTCTGGACTTCTATTTACTATGATGATCAGGTGTCTGCACAAAATTCAGCATCAATCCAGTGGTCCCTCGAGAGTCACAATAATTAGAATAGCCTGGTCTCATCTCGAGCACTAATAGGACAGGTCACAGCTCCCATATAGACAGCCTTAGTCTCTCCGAGGTTCAATTGATGGCTTTACACAGGCACAACCGATTTTTGCCTGTACCATTTAACTTGCTTTTCTTTTTCCCAATTAGTCTATTTGTGAACAGGTCACTGTGTAGTAAATATAGCTAGCCACTTTCTTTGAAGCTTAGCTTTCCTCATTATATAAGTTTGCAACAAGGCCACTAGGTGCTACAAGTATAGATTAAAGATATAACTGGCCTTGTGTAAGTAGCTCTTGCAGACTTGTGCAAAGATGTCTTTTATAAATAAAATGATACCCCAGCACCTTAATGAATGAGCAACTTACCCACTGTATTTCTATTATTTATTGACATATCTGAAAAAGTCATTTAAATGAAAAAGGAAGTGAGCATATGGATTAATCAAGTCTTTTGTCTCTGCTTGCAATCATGGTTATTCCGCTACAACAAACTCCAAAGTATACATAAATCCTCAGTACACAACTGCTAATGGTGCCAATAATAGAGCTAATAATACCTGCTACTGAGGTTATTGCACTCTGTGAGCTTCTGCTGGTGCCTACTGCCAGTGCCACAGCGAAGAAAAAGGAAAAATGAGAACATGTTTTTGCAGGAAGGCAGCAAGGAAGGAGGAAGGGTTATGCGATTAGAAATTAGCTTGGATACAGAAGAAAGCACAGACTTTTGGGCGGCCTTTTGAAGGTGCACCAAATATGACAGCTTACCAGTAGAGAAGTAAAGACAAGACTCCTGCAGACTTCAGTGAGTCCAGAGTTTCACTTCAGAAATGGAAGCATTACAAAGGGGGAAAAGGACAGCTCATGAGAAGATTCTAAATTGTAGATGACATACAGAATGCAGCTAGTAAGAGCAGACACCAAAAGACAACTGTTCCTGGGTTTTGTTTGAAGAGGGATACAACTTGGGTCCTTGTCACACAGACTCAAGTCACATTGCAGAGCCATGGTTCATGTTTTTAAGTGATTACTTTGTCACTTACAAAAGGAGGTATTATGGCCATTTTAGTCTTTATGTGCAATTTTTAAAGACCTTGTTTTACAGAAGCTGAGTGTGGGATCCCTGCAGGCTTAATGAATAAAATTCATTCTCAAGATTACATATTATTGCCATCATCCAGCTGCCATCTTGCTGTCTATTTTGTTTGTTCAGTCACTACTTTCTTTCTCTAATTCCTAGGAAGGGGCATTTTTCAATGTACAAGATGAGCAAAAACATCAGATTTCCCTCTGGCTAATGGGTAGCAAAACCAGCAAGGCCCAGCAAGCCTCTGATTTTAAGGAACAGAAAACATACTATCTCTTGTCGATTGTGCTTTTATAGTACCCTGGTTAAAAGTGGACAGAAAAGTAGCAACAAGGCTGAAAAGGGGGTGAATAATGCTTACAGTAACTGTCTTCTTACAAATACTTTAAAAATAATAAAGGGTGAAATAAAGACAGTGATGACTTCCTTGTTCCATATTTAACAGTTCTTACTTCCATCTTTTGGAGTGTTCGTGCCAGCTGCACCACAAGAGCTTTCTGCAGCCATGGTACCATCACCTGGAAATCAAAAAGCTTGCTCTCAAAAGCTGCCTGGTATGGGCATGACTCAGACTCACACAAATTCATCCAAGCCACCAGATCTCTAGAAAAGTTAATTTCTGAGTGTAAAAAAAACTACAGTGGAAATCCAGCTCTGTTCTCTGTTGAAATGACAACTTAGAAAATAATCCTTGCCTGTTATGAGATTTTGGGTTCCCTATGACCATTTCTGAGAGCCTATGCTGCTATTATACAGTTAATCAAATTAACCAATCTTTCCACAATAATCTTATTGTGTGATTATGTATTTGTGGGTGGACGGCTGTTAGCACAAGTCTGCTAGGGACGGTCTCAGGATTACAGCAGAAAGAAAGAGTGAAATTTATACATCATTCACTTCTCACCTGGGGCATAATTAGTAAGAGTTCTTGTGATGGCCCATTGCCTGTCTTAGCCAGAAAAAAAAGAATAAGCAAAAGCCTTGCAATTCTGTTGTTGATGGCGGAAATTTTTGCCAGCCCCCAGAGAAAAATATGGAGTCCTATTCTTCTCTCAGCTAATGAAGACCTATACAATTGAATTTTTGGCATTAATTTTACTGTCTTTCGTGATTTTTTTTTTGAGGCTGACTGACTTAATCCTGAAAGTATCCCTTCACTCTTTCATTTTTTTCACAAGTATACTCAACTCATGGGATTCCTGTTTAGTCAGGGAAGGTCTCTCTTTTATACTTACAGGATAGAGTGAAATCTCTGTATGCAAGTGGAAAAGACTAGATTAGGACTTTTCTTACAGGAAATACAGTGACCTTCAGAGCCACACCTGGGGTCCCATAAAACCTCCCCTTTCTGTGGCACTAGAAAGACTTAAAGTTGTCTAAATGCAGCATCCCAGGATTCCCTGGAGCAGAATTCTTCTATAGCATAAGCAGATACTCAGACAGCATGGGGAAGACACCAGACATCTGGTTTCTGAGGAGAAGCAGCAAAGCCCAGCCAAATGTGTACTAATGATCTTAGCAAATGGAAAAACCTAAAGCCTTCAGCTGATAAGTTCAGTTGCCCACAGACAAGCATCTCCTGCTGTTTTCGATACCCATGGTTATCAAAGACTTCATGGGGCTAAATAAGACCAACCAAAACCTGAGAGTATCCTAGGATTATTCAAATGCCACTAGAGCTTATGTTTAGGCAACTGAACTGAGCCCTGACCACTGGCAAGAACTAGCCTACCTGGAGAAGCAGGCAGAGCAGAAAGGTAATGCTTGCGCTGGGAATGCACTCTGCAGATGGGGACTCCCTCCAGTTGCAGCTGCAGAGCTTCAGAGCAGCTCTCTCAGCTGTTAACTTTAGGCAGATCAGGGGCTGAGCTTTTTCCTTCGGTTTTAATACTGGCGTTCTCAAGATAGAGTTCAGAAGTTCAGAATACTCTTTCCTGGAAAATGAAGATCTAGACAATGATGTGCAGTGACAAAAAGCAACCTGCCTACGGTCCTTGAAAGTATATTTTTTCTTCCTTGAATTTTCAATTTTTCTTCTAATCTGTGATCTTTGGGCTTAGCATTTTATCCATCTCTCACCTACCCGTGACTAATCCACTGACTTTTATACTGGAATCTGATATCGTTATTTAGTACTTTAGAAAATGGCATTAGCATACATTAGCATGTATTAGCCTTAATAAAAAGCAACAATGTATTTGCTGCTTTGTTCTTTCAGACATGATCCACTGGTCTGAAACAATTTTTGAAACTTTTGTAGCAAAACCATAATACAAAAGTCACAGAGTAGTGAGCAAATTAGATGCATGTTCATGTTTTTACATACAATGCATATGCAAAGAGACAGATATCCATCTTGCAATTGAAAAGCCATAATTTCATGTACTTTTCTAATAATTCATTTGGGAATTTAAAAAATGTGTAATACAAGTTTCAAAATACATCAAAATACAAGTAATAATCTGGAAACTGAACCAAATAACTTATTGCATGTGCAGTTGTTGCCTTTGATTTTTCTTACACAAAGAAGAACTTCTTACCTTTGTGCAGCTGGGTAACATCTAGTAGTACAAATACTACTGGATGAAAAATATATGTGAGTTTTAAATAGTGTATGCCTTCACCTTATAATATAACAGTTAAAGGGAGGATTCTGCTTACATATTAAGACACGTCTAGATGTCTTGTTGTGATCTGGGTGTCTAAGTTCCCAATATACTCAATGGACATCTAGACAGTATAGCAGAGCTCGGTTCATTTGCCCACACACTGGTATCTATTCCCTTTGGAGGTGCCCTAGGGCATCCCACGCTGCTTCCAGCTGCCACTCCACACCATGTCTTCAAGGCACAAGTCTCACAACTGCACTGGCAGCCCAGTGTGGATGTCTCAGATACTTCAGGGCATCTGAAATGTGCTAGATGCCTGTATTTAGAGTAACTTAAAAGGCAGCTCCATAAGCTATGTGTGAAGAGGCATTCAGCTCACTCCGCCGCAGATGCCCATGTCGGCTGGATAAATCCCTAGGCTCCACTCGCTGTGCCGCCCAGGTGAGGGATCCTGTTGCCTCAGTGTAAGCATTTAATACTATCGGAGATATTCAAGAGTATCCCAGATACCTGCACAGGGCAAGCAGGCATGACACAAACTCATGGCAGAGTGGTCTTTCTGAAACAGCATCTGGAGACCAAGTGGGCTCCCCCAGGACCCGAAATGACTCTGTACACCTATGCTTGGCCAAGTGAGTCCCTCTTTAAATTGCTGTCACCTGTAACAGAGCTTCAACACTCAGCTCACATATAGGCACATAACTGCAGATGCCTACATTTAGGTGTCTTAATCTTTGAAGTGAATCCCACCTCTACAGTCTAAAAGAAAGTAAAGAAAAAAATTACAGGCCAAGTTAAATAATTAAGAATATTTTGTGAGCATTTTTTAAAAAATGTACTAGGTTCAACCATATTTTCCCACATGAAGCCAGCAATTGTGCTTGCAGACTTGACATGCCTTAAGCATGTCCTGCCTCTTTTTAATGAACTGCTACCAGGCACCGGAGTAATTCATAATCTTTCTTCTCAATGTGCAAAAAACTGAGACCTTCCCACTGCCTCCCTATAGTTGCAAGACAGATAAAATGGGACAGGACACATTCTTATCCAAGGCTTCTTCTTAAGGGTAAAGGCAAGGCAAAGCAAAGGGAAATTTGTAGACCTAATTTTCACAGAGGAAACCTTGTGATAGTGACTCATCTGCACCTAATGGCTCATAAACCAGAATGAAATAAAAAAGCTTTTTATTATTTATATATTTTTTTCCTTAAAATCTCCTGAATTCCAACTCAATATCACTTATGGGAGTGTGATTTATGAATTTTGAACATTTGGGGTTGACTGTGCTAAAACACATATGGATCAAGAGTACACAGGATGATCAGAACAGTATAATATGCCTTCAGGTTTTACATCTGATGAATTTCACTCAAAGAGAAAAACATTAGAGGGAGCACTGCTGGTAGTAAAAAGCTGAGCACTTGGACGCCTGCCATTCCGAATTCCCCATTGACACCGAAGTGCCTGAGACAATGCAGAATAGTACCTTGCAAGACTTGCTTTAGTTCTCCTTTGCTGCATGTAAATGTTTCTCTTTCCTCCTATGGCAACCACTTAAAAAGCTGAGTGGTTATGTTACCCAAGCGTTTCAAATATAAAAACTTAATGCAAGGTTGAGAACTTACTGTAAATATCAGCTGACTATTTGGCCTGCTTAGTGCTGAAAATGGATGTACAATTCTAACCTATTAATATGCAAAACACAACCTTAAAAATGAATAAATGGCAACCTAATCTAAACTAACACTTCCCTTGTGACCAAAGGGATGGGGAGGTGGAGAGAGATTTTCCAGTCACTCAGTGTAAAATGTCAAAAGGAGACTCTGCTATCCTGGGCGGTAATAATGTTCCTCCAAGGGCTTGACGCAGTCTCCGTGAATACATGGGCAGCTGGATGGGCCTCAGCTTAGCCAGCAAAGGGCAAGATAGCGATTAGCAGTAGGGAAGGAGCCTCAAAGAAAGATGTAACATCAGAGGTCTGTAGAGCAAGGAGCTGTCATCCTCACTCGTTTCGTTCTTTTTTAGACAATTGACTTGGAGATCAATTGTCCGTGAAGTCCAAATGATGCTGTTTCTGACCAGATCATTCATGAGTCCTGATCCCATCTCCTCACTGCAGCTGTCAATGATGCGCTTACCTCGAGGAGGGAGGAGAAGTGGCGCCTGCTCCTCCTCCCTCCCTTGAAGCTGCTAGTCCAGGCACAATGTACTTTTCTTGAAACCTTGGATCTCCCCTAGGGTCTATATCTATCAAATGGCTTGATTTCCTCGCAAAACAAGCAATTCTGAACCACTGTGTTTTCTGTCTTCCCACTTTGGGGAGCTGATCATCTGTTTTTGAAGTTATGACCCCTTCTTGGACAAGTAACTTGTCCAGGTAATTGAATAGTCCGTGTCATCAAATTTTAAGCACCATTGTGCAAAGGCATTTTGTATTTTGAAATGGCTTTACAGTGATTGCTCAAAAAAGACATCTACAAATTTGACAGTAAATAGCTGCTGTTTAGAGTAGAAAATCTTTCTGCTAGAAAATAATAAATGCCTGTTTCCAGGGATGCAGTATTTCTACAAGCCATCACCAGTACAAGATGACCTAAAAATTAGTTGTTGCCTAGGTGGCAATGATCATGATCTGATTACATTTGTGTTGTACAAACAGATATGGCACCAACAGATAATGTAAAAGCTTATGCCTTTAAAAACACCAATTTTCTAAAGATAAGGCATCTCCTGGCATTATTGACTAAATTTAAGTGTGGTTCAAGAATGCCCTAAAAAACAAGTTTCTATAAATACAATGGGCAAAAAGCCATCTTGCTTTAAAAATGGTTAAACATTAATAAAAATGTGAAATGAATCAATGTATAAAGAATCAATAAAAGGAAATGCTGAAAAATATGGCCAGGGAAAAAAACAATCAATACTGATAAAGACCCACTTAAAACATATTCAGAAGAAATTGAACCTTCCTTCAGGCAAGGTAGACGAATATGGTGAAATGGACAATAATACTATCAAAATATTCAGTAAACATATCTATTCTATATTTCAGATCAGGCAGAAAGATGCATCCACCTTGAATGCTGATGATGGTGAAAGTTACTGTTGATACCAAACAGGGTGATGCAGCAGTATGTGATAAAGTTCATAGTTTCTACTGCACACACATAGGTAATTTATATCTGAGAGTCTTAAAAGGCAGTAGAAAGGGAGCCTTTTGAAGCCCACTATCTAACTTTGAATAAATATTGGAAAATAGTGACATCTTCCAGTTGCAGTGCAGAATATCAAAATGCATGGCAGAAAGGTTTATTGATGTCCTGAATAATATTGATATTCCTGCAAGGACTTGATACAAACTAGTGAAGTCCCAAAGCACAGCCAGCATAAATTCCAAATCTTGGAAGAGCAGACGGAGTTTGCAGGCTAGTTTGCCTGATATGAATAATGAAGAACATAAACTCCAAAAAAAATTCAGGATACAAAGAAAAACTGAGAAATATTTTAGATACCTACCTTAGGAATTTGATCCCCCAGTATTCCTCCTGTCACACAAGAATGAGTTTTTTGTCTGGTTGATGCTTTTCAGGTTGTCCAGATGTGCTGCAAACAGGTCTAGTCTAAGCCTTAGTTTAGAATCTTTGGTTTACTAACTTATTAAACCTATTCATCCATGGAGATATAGAGACTAGGGACAGAGATTAGGGTTATAGAAAATTAGGATACGGAGACCAGGCATCGTCAGACCTAAGTCAGAAAGAAGAGGTCCTTGCCCTACCACATAGGTATTCTGGGAGCTGTCTTTACACACGTAGGTAGCAGAGATCTGAGCTCAAAACATGCAGTAGCAGTTGCCCTTACCTCTTGCCTGATATCCATGCGGTTAGGAGACTTCTGTAGGAATCAGGACACTGGAGATCTAGTTCCTCCTCCATTTGCAGGGCTGTTCATCTATGGGCTGCCCTAGCTGCCAGGACATCAGGAATCCCAGGTCCTGCTGAAGCTGAGCTGCTGCAAACCAAGAAAGCAAAATTCAGGAATGCAAAATGACAGGCAGCTGGAGCAAGACAGCCTAGTAGTGAGGATGCCCAGCTTGGAGAGTACAGGCAAGATTGTCTGTGCATTTTAGCATATGGCAAACACTGAATGAAAAGCAACTTCCAAGTGAGAGTATATTAATTCAGGTGCAGCATCTGTGTGAGGTTGCGCTGGTGATCCTAAACCAAAGCTGGCTCCTCTCACCAGTTTTCCTGATAGCAACTTCTGGGCCTTGATTATTGATCAAGAGAGATAACAAGATCTAAACCAGAAATTTTTAAGATACTGCATAATTCAAGGGAATGAAAGCCAACACATAGAACTTTGGTGAGACAATATTGAAGTGCTGGATTTGGCCCTAATTTTTGTCTGTCGTGTACTGGTTTAAATTACATTGTAACCGGTTTTGGTTTTAAGGCACTACTTCTGAATGACTTTTCACTCAAGTTATCCAAAATGGGTGGTTTGCCTCAAAACTGTTCTCAATGAGTGTGAAATCTCACTACAAACCCCACTGCTCCTATCACCACAAATTGCAGACTCCATGAGGAGATCAACAATTTATCTGTCACAAAAAACTGGCATCTTATTGCTAAAGGCAAGCTTGTCAGATCAATGCTGAAAAACTTGTCCTGCTGCCTCCCATGCCGCACCTGTTCTGTGGATAATGAGAAGACTTCAGGCTCCAGGACTGTCAAACTGTCACCTTTGACAAGCTCTAAATCCTGAGAGGGATTTTTTTTTTTTTTTTAAGCAATCACTTATGGCTACCATTGACTGTCTAGCCCCAGCTATGGGGCGCTGTCATTTTTTATAACCTGGCTTTCTACTCCATGGAGTTCACACAGCATGCCTGGTATCTACCAACAAATGTCCTGGTTGTTTTGCCGGATTGGTTCCCAGGTTACAATCCCGTGCCTCAGCTTGTGCAAGAGCTTTTGCTCTGTCAATGGCAAATGTCACTTTGTGCTCTTGATACACTGCCAGCACATCACCACAAGGATTTCCTTCCTAAGCCCATGACTTTGCCATCTCACCTTGTCTCTGCTGTATCAGTCAGAGGGTTCACGCCTTCATCATTCGCAGCCCTCTCTCCCTCCTCTTTCACTCGGCACAGACAGGTCAGCTGCCAAGTCCTGTCTTATGGGGAGATGCTCAGCCTGCTACGTCTCAGTATTTCAATGTACTCATCATTTCTTTAAGCTTCCTTGTCCGTTTAAGACTGCAAGTTGTGGGGAGAGGGGCCATCTCTTTGTTCTGTATTTGTGTGACACATTACGATGAAGAAATATCTCCAGCTCCTCGGTGCTTTGGTAATACAAATAAAAGGAGAGTAATGACATGGCTGTCTAATTATCCTATTTTCTTCCCTGTGTCTGCAGCAGTTCAAAGAGTTCAATTTTGCAATGACAAATTAAGAGTAGGCACCTTAGAAAGTCTCTTCTTGTGCTCTAAGATGGCTGAGAGCTTCAGGGCATGGATCCTTAAGTGCTAATTGCACTGCAAAAAGCCATAGGCCATGTTCCCTCTCCAGATCCATTTTAATGACCTGGGATTGTTTCTCCTCCCCTCCTTTGACTTGTTTTCCCCTGCTCAGCTCCAGTCTCATTTCCTTGCTCAAGCCCTCCAAAAGAAGGCTCGGGGGCTCTTCCCCATTGCTCTCCCACAGGGAGGCAGCTCCTGCCGGTGCCACCAGCCGTGTCCCAGGCACAGGCCACTCATGCGTTGCACCCCTAACAACACCGGCTGTGCTGCCGCGCTACAGCTACTAGATGTTCTGCCACATTACACTTTTAAAAATGTGCAACTTCTGCTTTGATCTTGGCAGCCTGAGACACTGATTTAAATGCCTCCTACCTCCTTTCCTAAGCGAACACTTCGGCACTGCTGCTAAGGAGCCCGGCTGGCTGACAGCTCTTCGGAACCAGACTCCTGAAACAAGTCCCAGGGAGAGGGAAATATGGCACGGTGCCCTGCTTGCTCTGCAGATCTGAAATACACAGGGGCTCAAATGACTAATTCTTTAAACTTTTTCTTTTTTAAATGAGCAGCTTTCTAAATAGAGGGGGATTTTTCCCTGACACCTTAAAAAGAAGAATGTCTTCAGTGCTGGTTCTCACCAGACCAACTTTTAGGTACATTCTACCCAGGACCAGCTCTCATATGCCTTTGTTTTTTTATACTAGACATTTGGGTTCAGGGAAAGGCTCACTGTACGCCCTGTGTAACGCCACCTGCTATCTGCATTGTTCCCTGGGCAGCCCTCTGTAATGAACTTTGAGAACTTTCTGCAATAAACCCAACAGCTCCCCAAATGAGAAGCTCCCACACTACCAAAGCAAGCAGCTAATCATCAATAGCTATCTATAATTCAGCTCAACACTTTTCTTGTAACACAGACTGCCTTTTCAAAGGAACATTTAACATTATTTTTTATTGCTCCTAGCAAAAACTTAAGAAAAAGCTTCTATGAATCAGAAAACTAATTGACTTTTGTATTAGCTTGGGATGTTTAGTAAGACTGAATAACTAAGTAAATATTGAGATTAGTGCTCTCAGGGGTATGAACTTTCTGCAGATGTTTTGGCTAGTACTTGAACATGATATAATGGCAAGCAAGGGAGGCTGAAGAGGAAGCATATGTAATACAGAGTCTGCAGTTAAGCAGTTATTTTGTGTAAGAAAGGAGCAAGAGGAGCTGAGTAGTCACAAAAATAATTGATGCAAAGTTCTTTTTTTCAGATGAAGTTTAGAGGAATTTGTGTCACTGAACTATGATTTCAGTTGGAATTAACCTCTCAAAAACTTCTGTGGACGAGATGCCTGTTCATAACAGAGCTTTGTTTCTTTCATCTGGCTTACACTGTTACCAGTGTAAGACAGCCCAGTCAGTTGTTTCTGATGAGATTTGCAGAATGATGGCAAAACCACTATAAAATCAGTGTGGAAGAAGACACACACCAGTAGGCAGCAGCAATACTGACTAGCTGTATGGGCAGTTTCTTCCGCAGACTCAGAATATGGAGACACAAAAGACCATCCTTGATCCTTCAGCTGGGAATTGAGCCTACAGATCAAAATGCCTGTTTGTGCTGACCGGTATAAAAATTAATGGTAGTCTTGGTCTACTGTCTTCACTTGACATGTCACAGTGCTCACAACTTAATCTAATTAAAACCAGACACATCAAGTGTGGTTTGCATTTTTAATGCAAAGAGCTTTGCCCAGGGGTCTCAGATTCAGATACTACCATTTCAAATTCAGCTAAAATTTAGGTTCTCAGAACCATAGGAATTGCCATGCAAAATTGGACCAAAATCCTGTCCAGTCCATTGTCTTGTGACTGACAATGGCAGGAGAGCAACACATCTCTGGGAGGTGTAAGCCCAGCATAATGTCTCGTACTAAGACAGCAGGAACCCTTTTTGCACGAGCAGTCATTTAGCACCTGACAAGACTTGCTAGACCTTTCTCAAGATGCCTTCTCTGAAGTGCAGCAACTTACCTGACTAGATTTTTCATTGTGTAGCTACCTTAGCCATGCATATGCATGCAGCATACATTTTTAAAGCTGTATATTTTAAAAGATTTAAAATAGCTCCTGCTCATAGTTTGACAAGGCTTATGGCTTGGTCAAATGAAACCAGTTCCCCATACAACAAGCATAGATGCTGCTTCTCAGCAAATGCTGTTTTCCTGCCAAATTCCACTTATAGCTCCAAGCCTTTTCACTCATCTCATGTCATTCCGTATATGGTTGTTTAAAACATGGACCTTTTTAAAATTTCCCTAAACTCAAAAATGTCTCATCTATTTTTCCCTTCTCCCACCCCACCCCTTAAGGCACAAAATAAGTATTTGACTCATTTTTACTTTTTTTTCCATCTGATTCTGTAGAATAACACTTGCAAAAGCCTGGAGCAATGCTCTACTAGGTCCTCGATGGGAGTTTCTAGAAATGGGAGCATTTGAAAATTAGCAGTAACTGAAAAAGGGCAAAATGAAAAGTCTTTATTAGCAACTTTATCTTCAGCAACTTTAACAAGAGTGGTTAACACCTCTCTTTTAAGTGATGAAAGGACTCAGAGATGTAAATTGGAAGCTAGACAAGTAAATACTTCAGTTTGATTTGTTGTGGTTGGTTTCCATCCCTTAATGAAGAAAAATCAGCATATCTTTTGTGAAAGACAACTACTTGCTCTGGGAGATTCAGCCATTATTATGTACTGTTAGTCTATGATTCTAATTCTTGCAATTACAAGCCTGATTTGCTCAGAATAAAAGTGTTGAAAGCCAAGAAAATTAGTCTTACTTTTGTTCAAGAAGTTGAATTAAACTGACTGACAAAATTTTGAAAGCTTTGAAATGAAGACTGTAGGGAAGGCTTCTCCCAATGTGCATAAATCTTACTGTTGAACTCTGTTGCATTAGAGACTGGTTTTTGACAATCATATAAATAAATTATGAGTGGCCCATTACATACCAAACTGGATTTGTCTAAACCTCTATGGAAGAGCTATATTACAGATTGGGACAGTGCTCATCTGTGTTACAGCCAGCTACACCTTATCTAAGCCGTAATGAGGCTACTCATTGCTTTTAAGGCACAAGAGTAAGTCAGGCCGTGGTCTGCAGTCTTCGTTTGAGTAAAACTTCCAGTAACTTCCATCAGAGATTGCTTAAATGGGCTTTGCCAAATGCAGCACTTTGTGCAAATCAATCTGCCAACCATAAGAAAGCTAGAGAGCACATAAAAAGTAAATACTTGGGTCATGTGATATAAGAAATACTATTCTTACCCACTTAATAACTATTTATCATCAAGCAGGTATTTTGTTACACAATCATAAGAGGGAAAACCTTTGGAATTATTCTCTGATCGCACTGATTAAAATGCCAAATACTTGTATCAAGGCTGATTTCTAGTGAAAAAATAATCTCTATAGTGGTAAGAAAGTAAGAATTCTAGCTATCTGTGTGGCCCCTTGTTGGTCAGTTTAGGTCCAGGAGCTGAATAAGATTGGGACTAGACTTCATTGTACTGGTCAATGGCCTTCTGGCTTATGATGAAGATGTATCGGTAGAACCAGAAAGGGAAACTTTCGGATTTATGTCCAGCTTCAGTTTCCTATGACTGTAGACCCAGTTAAATAATTTGCTTATTAGAAAAAACAGTTTAAAATTTAACTTTTGATTTAAAAACTGAACTGGGATCCAATTTAACATTCCCAGTTTGCCTGAGAGCTGAACTGCGGCAGGCTATGAAGGAGGTTATGGCTGCATATACTTTTCAATCTAACATTGATAAAGTTTGCCCTTAAATTGTTAGTATGTAAGGTAAGAAACCTAAATTCACTATATTATAACCAAAGACAGATGAATTGCTAAGTTCTGCCTTTTTCCTGGAGTTCTGTATCAGCCTCTGAATGTTGTAGAGCACGATATTACAGACTGAAGACAAAACTTGAAGTGCAGCTCCTCCAAAGGAAAGGGGTACTGGGTTAGGCCAAATCCTGTGGTCCCATCTCCAACATGAAACCCCTGAGCTATTATGATTTAAAACAGCTGAAGATCCAAACCATTGTCTCTACATCTTTCTTGCTTCATTATTGAAGTGAATTCGTATTGAGTCTCCAGGTATGCTGACTGCCTAAATAAAAACTCTTTGCTTTAAAATGCCGATCACTGTGATTCCTGTTCACTCTAGAAAACAACAGGGCATCGCTTTGCCTAGAGAAAGGAATGATTCTTCCCCTTCCACAAGCTTTTTCTAATCAACAATCTCATCTAGAAGAAAGGTGTGCTGACAATTTGGTTACAGGGAGACGCATCTGCCTGAAAAGCTGTCTCAAGAATGGAAGAGACTGGGAGTCTGTCCAGTTGCCAGCCAGAGCAAACACCTAAGTGCAGGCATGGCATGCCATTGCACACACCTTGCTCTCCTGTCTCAGTTCAAAGGACTACTCCACCCACCACAACATCCTTGCTAAGATAGAAGCTGAATGAAAAACAAGCAGAAATTTGCTGTTACTAAGCTTGCCTTGAAGGTACTGAGGTACCTTGAAGCTGAAAATTAGGCAGTGTGAGGTACAAAATGTGCTCTTTATAGCAGACTATATGGTCAAGTACAGCTATCTAGTAGGAAAAGAAAATCAGTGGGGACCTTCGATCAGAGAAGCTGAATGTGCATTGAGAAAAGCCTTGCAGTCAAATGTCAGAAAGTTGTATCTGACCCTCACCGCTGTGTTGCATATCCAGCAGTACAAATTAAACTACTGTTCTCTGAAGACTGCAGGCTTTTGTTCTTTTTTGTTAACTAATAAAAGCACCTTATCACCACTGGGTTGCTAATCCCAGCAAATTCTCTGCAAGCAGCTGTCAAAAGATCATCTGAATCTCAGCATCAAAAAGGAGGATATTGAGGCATGGAAAAGACGTTACTCACCACATGCTTTCTGCACATATCACGAGTAAATGTTAAAAATGGCAGCTCTTTCTGCTAGGAAAAATTATTAATGCTCTCTTTAAAAACAGAATGTTATGAAAACTTGGGCTGATCTAGCTAAAAGAAGCCAAAGATACCAAGTTTCTGAGTTTGTCTTTCATCTTGATTTTTATTTCATTGTATGTATGTGATTTTTAATTGTCTAGCAGAGGTCTGAACATACAAATTCCTCATTTGATTATAAATATAGAATAAGTGAAAGTCAAAAGTGAAAGTCAAAAAAATGTATTTTGGGACAATTTTTCAGAACCTAGATCACTTTTCTTCACCTAATTTAGAATACAAACATACAGATACCTGAGTGAGACCTCAGAAACTGGTTTGCCTCAGAGGGATCAATGTGCGCAGCTGGGACAGAGGAGGCAGGAACTTCTGAAATCTATTACCAGAAAAATCATAGCATCCAACCACTGCTTGGTGTTAAAGCTTATAGTTTATGTGATTAGACTGACTTAGCCTCTAAGTGAACTTGTCACCATAGCAAAATAAAGACAAAGCAGTGCAATGAAGAAAATAATGGAGCTGCTTTTGTTTAAACTGCTGTTTTGTTCCCAGAATGGAACTGAGAAATGGATGCATATTAATAACTACGCTGGAAGAATTGAACAAAAGAGAACCTGCCTTTTTAATTATAACGTGTTTTCACCAACCATGGTTTGTTGTTAGTCATGGATAAATGTGGTCGTGCCTCATGCGGAGCATGACAAATGCAGCCTGTTCCATTTCTGTTAGAAGAGGTGACTTGACATCCCTGGTCATTTGGTGTCTCAGACTGGTGAAACTGGAACTGATTTTATTTTTGATGCCAAGTTTGCTGAGCTGTGAAAAAGGTGTCACAAAGGTATTTCAACCTTGATTTCAATATGGTTTTAGAGTAATTGAATAGTTTGTTTTGGACACAAATGTATACTGTAAACATACAGCTATCACATCTCTTGCTACTAGGATAACGCTGAGGGTAATTAAGCCCCAGAACCACTTATTGTACGTGCTGCTCAATAACATCCTTTTCACTAATGACATAATCATACGTCTGCTGAGCAGACCAGTTCCAATATTAGGACTACATTTCACTCTGCAGCTTTGGTACCCCTCACTGAAGCCTGCCATTGAAGTCCTCAGATGTATCTTCTCCTGTCACAGTAGGTGCACTTTTTGCTGTAGATATAACTCAAGGATTGATTTTAAATGACTGTTCAGACTAATGTAGAGAGAAGCAATTATTTGAAATCTCTGAACCATTTTAGCCTGTTTTCCTATGGAGGTAGGGTTGCATGACTGCTCTGGTTAGGTTTTATCCTACTTAACTTTAGATATCTACAGTGCAGATGTTTATCACTAGGCACTCCTGGAGAGAGATCTATCTTAGAATTTCTTACAAGTTCTGTGAAATTGGGCAGCACGGCAAAGGAGAAAGATCCTGCAAGTATCCAGACTAAGAGAAAGGCTACAGCATGAACTTGTCTATTTCCAGACATCAGAGAATCCACAAAAAAAGTGATCTGCAGCAGCTTGAGGAGGGAGCTAGTCCCCTAAGCTGGGCATCTCTCATAAATATAAATCTCAGATAACTCAGGTGAGAGAAATCTTAGTCTTGGAAGTCTACATAGCTCTATAACATGGATGTCTGCACCTGAACTAATCATTTGAGGCTCCCTTTTTCTTGGAGAAAAATGAACACATTCAGGGTCCTATGCATCTGACCCATCTTAGATATCTACATGAAGCTGAGAATTGCACTTTCAGTGTATTTACTTCTGTCCACAGATGATAAAGGATTTTAGGATGACTAGCTTAGATACTCATTTGGTATGACAAATTTCATCCTAGTCTGCTAAGACTAATGCCTGTCTTCCCTGTATAATTGGTGGAGAGTGGAAGATCCCTTTGAGAAGTTAGGGAGGAGAACAACATCCACCTAAATAAAGGTCACTGATCATGTGGGAAACTGAGGCATTTCCCTTAGAAGCACTGCCTACATTTTAAGAACCAGTCTGATCTCTAAATTGAGCAGACTAGGTCTCACCACTAGCTTCATCAGCTCTCTTTCTTACAAAAGAACGTGTAAAGTTTTGTCCTTTAAACTTCCCTCAGATGTTTGGCTGTGACATTGTGGAGCAGGTAGGAAAGTACTTACTCATATTTCTTAATGTAAGTTGCAAAATGTCTTAACACTTGTTTTGTAATGACCCTGCCATTTGCTTTACTGAGACTCTGAAATGCTCCTGATGGGTAAATTATATGCAAAAAAAGGTTCAGCTAGAGGAATCTCAGGTTACATGGATAGGCTTATCTGAAGGCAACTCAGTGGTTATTCAAAATCTTCAAAATTTACAAAGTATTTAATTGTGAAATTAAAGAACAAGAAGTGAATGAAACAATAAGGGGTAGCAATGAGAGACAAGAAAAAATCATGTAGAAGAATAAATATTTATTTTAACTGACTTCCAGAAAAGCCTATTTATATTTGGAAACAAATATTGGATAAATTCCCAACAAAAAAATATCAGCTAATCATAGCTTCCCAAAAAACCTGTATCACTATTAACTATTTCTGGCCGTATATGTGGCTGTAGTTGGGATGTTTCTCTATAAAAAAAAATGAGCCAATATTGCAGTACTTCTGCAGTAAGTCATTCTTACTTTCCCAGTACAAGGGGTAGATTCATCTCACCTAGCTTCAGCTGTCTACGGATTAGACATATATATAATCATAGGAAAGAAACAGGAACATCCAGATTGACACTCATCCAGCTGTCAGAGGCTGAAGCTGCACCATTGCCTTTCGCCAACTCAAGGCTGTGGTGCTGTTGGGATGTGACCTAACCCATTTGTTAGCGGGAGGCCAAATCCAGTAGCCTGATGAAGCAAGGCTGCAGCAGCTTCATGCCCCTAGGTCCAACCAGCAGCGATTCTGAGCATGTATTCCCAGTAGGCACACCCACCAACACACATATTCAACACATATATACATGTATACAAGGCCAGTCATACAGATCAACACAGACACACACAGCACTCACACAAACACGAACAGCACCAACAACCTCATCCTGTTCCCCTCTCCAGCTGATCAGGTGAAAAGTCCATTACTGCGATTTACATACATATATACAAACGTACAATGTGGCTCTCTCCTGCAGCTGGGCTTGGACCCTCAGCCCACCAGCTGATCCTGCATCCTTGCTCTTACCAGGTCCCTCACCCCCAGACACAAACACACAATATCAGATGGGTCTTAGTCAACCCTAGGCCCTACAGTCTCTCTTGCAGTTGGCCAGGACTCCCCTGGTCTCTCCAGTAGCCAGCTGCCCTGTGGTCTCGCCCCTAGAGACACACACACCCACGCACACACACACACACACACCCCTGGCTCCCAGCTCACTTCATCTACTCACCAGCTAGTCCGGCTTGATGTTCACTAGCAGTTGCACACTGACTTCAGACTGACTGACTCACGCGCTCCAGTTGCTGGCACCACACACACACGGACTCTCTGACCCATGGCACCCCTCGGCTGCTGTCACACAGACCTCCACACACACACGTGCACACAGAGCAGGGACCCCCTCACCCAGGAAAATAGAGAAGAAATTTAATAAGGAGACAGGACAGACTGCGCTGATCAGGTGCAGGAATGGCCAGACAAACATAGGGACCAGCAACCTGTTTATACACAACTGCCCCCTTTACCCCCCTTATCCCTCTCTTTTCCCACTTTTTTCCTCCCAAATCACCCTGATGCCTTCCACTGCCCGCCTCTGGTTCCTCCCCCAAACATCCCATAAGAAGTCCTGTGCAATCCCTAAACGCTCTACCCCCCCACCCCATATGAGCCCCATAACCACTGGCAGTGACGCCCCTCAGTCTGTGAGGTGCTGGGGGGAGCTGCTCCCCCTGGCTCATGGTGCTGGTGGCCCCTGGCCCACAGGGCGGTGCTCCCCTGGGACAGCCCTGGGAGGCCAAGGCCAGGGCTCATTTCTCCGAGTGGGTTATTGGGGTGTCCCTGCCTGCCGTTGCCCCTCTGTGCTCCTGCAAGTGTGTGGAGATGAGCCTTTACGGGCTGATGGCTCTCCTGAGATGGGCCTGGGAGTAGCCAGGTCAGGGTCTAATCTGGGTTTCCCCACTCACCATAGTTCCTTTGTGTGTGTGCAGATGAGCTTTTAATCATGTCACCTAACACCATTCTCCCCCCAGCCCATATTCTTGCTAAGTCCCTAGTGCTGGCAATGCTCATCGTGCACTGAGTCAAGCCAGCCTGATGAACACCTTCTGCTGGTGGATCAGAGCAGAGATCCACCTCCCTGGACTGACCCTCCCTGACTCCTGACCACTAGACCCACCGCAGTGGGGCAGCAGGAAAGCACAACTGGGGAGAGGAAGAGGCTGGGGCCACTCTTTTCAGCAGCATCACATCTCACAGTGGCTTAGGCTAATGGTGAAACTGCACCCTCAGATTACTGTTCGCAGAAGGGATGAGTTGCTCTCTTCAGAGCCAGAGCCACTGACTGAGAGGGAGATTAGTTTTATACGTTTAATCCACAGACATCTAAGATTAGTTGAAGTAAATTGCATCCAGACCTAACCAGAATGAAGATACCATGAGAGAGATAACAGGCAGTGCTCCCAGCATGTTTCATCAGTGGAGGGAAGTTCTCCTTTCCAGGGGGCTGGACCAAACGAGTGCTCCAAGGAAGTCTCATTTACCAGCCATTCAGATTTTTTTTTTTATTTTCTAGTACTGGGAGTTGCAGTGCCTCGCTCAGTGGCAGCATTCATAGAGGGTATGCTGTGAGTTTCAGCTCTTCAGGTCATGGGATAACTCCCAGTGAGCTATCTAATTTTACACTCATGTATTTACACTCATGTATCTAATTTCACACTCATGTGCACACACAAAAAACCTCAGCAGCAAAATCTATCCTTTCACTCCTTCATTTCTTTTTTCCTGACTGCACACTTTAAATCCAAAATATTCTTCAGTCACTGCTGGTTGCAACTACAGAAGGCATTCTGTCGCATTAGACTTGTGCATGCAGACTGCAGAACTATTCTATCACATTTCTACAAGCTTTTGATAGACTAGAGTACATTGTCATGGAGGTAAAGCAAATCTATATTTAAGTCCCGCATAAGAAATCTAATAACAAACAGCATAGTAACATGTGGATTTTTAAAACTTCTGAAGCATCCTACTCAAGCCTTTCAGATGGATTCTAATCTCACTTATCCCCATTTTTTAACTCCACCAACTTAAATTGTTTATTTCTTGTTCATACTAGAGTGATGGAATCAAAGAGAAAAACATGAACCATTAGTTTATTTGTGGAAAAGAAATAGATTCAGTGAGGACCCTGCTCATCTACAGCGTTCTACCATTCACAGGCTAAATTGCCATCTCACAAACAACATATTGATTGACTGATAAATATGATCACCTTATGCTGAGGAAACCAAGGAAATTAAGAAACAAAATTTGAAGACTAAATATTTTGATTGCATTAGAGGAACAAATACTGAGAGGAATATATGAGCCTTAGCTAAAGAATCTAAATCTAATGGATAAACTAGAGTTTGTCCCACACGATCCTACGTGGTGCTCCTGTGGATCAAGCTTTGTTGGGTGTGTGTGCATGTGTGCATCAAGCTACTGAAATTTTGCCAAACCAGAGTTTTTGCAGTATCTGCTGCCAGTTCTACCTGGAATCTGGGGTTGGAGGGAAAGGAAAGTAAGGGAGAACAGTCTACAGAACTTTTTAAATCTCCACTGAAAAGCTTCCACTCATGTTTGAGTGTGAGTTTGAGTTTTCTGTGAAAGATGTTGTTTATCTTCATAGACAAGTTTGATTAGTAGATGCATAGATGCTGGCAGCAGATCAAGTAGTAAAGCTCTGAAAAATAGAAAGCAAACTAAAGAAACTGCTTTCAATTTTCTCCTTGCAGATAAAAGAAAAGCAGAAACAGATCTAAAGCAGAAGAAAAATGAAAAGAGTGAACGCTTTCCTGTAGGGCTGCACGTATAGCCCTGCGAAATGCCTTTTATAACATTAATGATTACTGACTGTTTCCCTCTGTTTCTGAAGGTTGAGACATTAGTCATTAAATGAACAATTGCCACTAATAATTTGTTTGGCCACGTTCCAAATAATAATGAGTTCTGGGACAGCTACAGGGTACTATATATGAGAAGACACAGGAATATTTTCCTAGTTACTGACCAGTTCAGAAAATCTCTGAAGACACATTAGAAAAAGTAGAGGAGAAATATATGTGAAGAAAATTTGCTGAAGAAAGGTCTTTTCCTCACACAGGTCAATACCACTGCTTGCAATAAAGCATGAACAGGTTTCAAAGAGATATTAAATGAGAAATCTTCCAAAGTACATGGTATCTTAAGCCAATACTTTCAAATCTGAATAACTGTGATCAGACTTTTGAAATCAGTGCCAGCCACTCCATGCTGAGACTTTCCCTTTCATTATATGTATAGATTCAGAGATTAACATTTGGTCTGAAATCTATGAGACAAACAAAAAACAGACTGCAAAATGAAATACTTTTTATTTATGGAATACTGGGATGCAATATAAACCATTTCTTACATGGATCCAAGTAAAATATGATCTGGATCTCATCTGTTTTTAAGAGTCAGGCCTTTCCTAACATAGTAAGTCTGGTTCAGAAACATATAAAAGGGTGGGGAAAACATTTAAGAACTCAAATTCTGTTCAGATGAGGTCTGATCCAAAGCATTCTCACGTCAATAGGAGACTTGCTTCTCTAAACAAAAGATGTTATATTGTCTTAGCTAAGCTATATCTCTCACCTCTTGTGGGAGATATATGCTTATGTAGTTTTTCGATAGCTGGCTAGACTTTAGCAGCTAAGTACGTAAACTTCAAAATATAGTGGGTAAAATTAACCTGAATTAAGACCAGTAATAGCCTTACCAAAAATTCAACTACCAAAAACTATAGATTTTATAAGCTGATTTAAAGCTCATAAGCTTCCTTTGGCTGATGTAATGACCCACTGAGCTCACATGAGTTTGGGGTATTTTGACAGTTAATTTATAAGTGACAGCTCAAAACAAGCAACTAAGACCTCAGGTCTCTCTGTGCCAAAAAGTAATTAGCTTGAATCTTCATGAGTTCACTAGCAGTTAAATACAAGCTGAGCTGTTTTATATACCCTGTAGAACATAGTCCTTTCAACATGGTGCAAATGAGCTTTCTTTGCAGACTTGCAAAAGTCTATTGTAAATTAAGGCCAGATTCTGTCTCAGAAGAATTCTATGAAATCTGGGGACAGAATTTGGCCTATACTTTTTTAATCACCTACAAAATTAAAAAATGCCATCTCTTCCAGCCACAAATTTGTCATCTTTCAAATCAAGCATCTACAATAGGCCATCATGGCACAGTAAATTTTAATGAATAGCATTAAAACTTAGCATTAATTAAACACGTATGTGAATCCTCTTATAGCAGAAGTACAGAGAAGTTCAGATCTGTGTAGCTAATGAGTGTAGAAATTAATGCAAGTTCTACCATCCCCAACAGTCTTTTAATAATGTGTGGGTAGCCTGATAAAATGACAGGTCGATAAACTATCGCATTTTATTTCACAGCTGAATCAATGCTTTAGGAAGTCCCATATCCTACAATGTCCCTAGCATGTAATAAACAAGGTAAGTGAGACAATGATAGAAGTTTTACTTCAGCCTTTGACCTTTGAGACTGAACACTTTCATTATTCATATTCACTGTCACCGAATCTCCGAACTGCATCTAAGTCATTCTTGCCAATTAAAACATTGTGAACCCTAATAAGCTTCGCTGAGAAGTGGAGATTTATTTCCATTCAAAGATGTATAGAGAGTACAAATGACTTGACCAAGGTCTTCCAGTGTATGAGTAGCAGAGGTAAGACTAGAAAATAGTATTCTTCTAAATCTTCACTCTTTCTTTTTTTCCTGAGTAGTGATCTCACAACTTCGAATGGAAAACCTGCAGGGCAAACTTCTGAGCTGCAGCTCTCAATAGAGGGTAAATATTTTCACTGAATGTAATGCTTTTAAATTCAGGAGAAAGAACATATGCCAATTTCGAGCAATATAGCTAGCAACTATAATTTTCAAGCAATATGAAACAGCAGTTACTGGAAGACCTGCCAGTAGAATAAAAAAATTATTAGGTCATTGCACTTCCCAACAACAACATCCAGCAAAAAAAGAACATTCACTTCCATCAAATACATGGCTGCTAATTTCACTCTATAGACATTCTCAAGTGCTCCAGCATCAGTGTCATTCCCTCTGTTCTGCCAGTCCCACATCACTGATGAAATGTGGCAGTGACAAATGGCCAGTCCTGCTTAATTGCAGCCCCATTTCAGTTTCTCATTTTCTCTAATCTTTCTCAATAGAATAAAACACACATAAAGCATTGCCCATCAATGTTCACTTAGAAATTTCATTCATAGATTATAGAGGGAAAGGGCGAGACTGTGGTCAATTTAAAAAAAAAAGTCACTTTCTGTAACTCTCTCAAACTTCGTAAGAAAAGAAGGTACACCTGTTTATAAGCCACAACCTTCAAACCTGTGTAAACCTTTGAAGAGCAGATCCAAATACTGGTGCCCACATTTGGTTTTAGGTTTAGCTTCAGACTTGCAAGCTTGAAAAACTTGGTGGGAGTGCACAAAGATAAAGTACATCTTTCCTCTTTTAACAGAGACCTCTCCTCTTTATAGCATTATCTGTTCTTATTGTTTGCATCTACCTCAATCTATTTTGTAGCATAAATCACTTTTAAGCACACCCAGGCAAAGTGGGATTTAATGATTTCTCATCAAATCTTTTATCTACCAAGGAGACAAAATATCCTTTTTATCATGAGCACACATTTTTCTACTCTTTATCTCATTTGTAATAAATGGTTTTGGGGTTACATACGGACACCTCTGGTAATCTGTGACCTGCTGATCTTCCATAATAAAATATTTATTGGCAAAGCAAGAAAGTTATTATAAAAATAACTCTGAGAAAAAAGGCACTTGTTAGTGAATTTACAGAAAAGTCCAGGTTGAAGTTTCTGTACTCCTAGATAAACACAGTGGAATTTTCTGGCAAAGATGAGATATGAATGTCTACGGGTATAGTCTTCTCTTGGTGCACATTCCAATCTCTATTACTGTTAATGGAATTACATACATTTACTGAAAGGCAAATACACATCTCTTTGGTGATGTCTAAACAAGGAAATAAAAGTGAATCATGCAAAAAGAGAGTCTGTGCAAACAAAGTATAGGACTGACATATCTGAGGTTGCTGAGACAGCTATCTCATATTACCTTGATAGATAATCACATAGTATTTTAGGGCTGCCAAGAATTTAAAGGAAAGACATCATTACTTTTGGTAGCATTATTTGGTTTTGCTAAGGTCTAAGGGAAGCCTGTACTTGTATTTGAAACCTGGATCAAAACTTTATTTTACAAATAGCAAGTGTGTAGCTATGGTGTTAGCTCCCACAAAGTCATCATAAATCTGACATTATTTGGTTTTTTTCTGAAGTGTCCAGTCTCACATACACATAAGAGATCACAAGTCTATAAAACTACCACCTTTCATCTAAAAAATGCAAGATATTTTAAGCTCTCACAGTGAAAAAAGGTTTGCTGTTTTTAAGGTGTTTTGGATGAAATAGTAGCTTGCTTGCTTGTTCTTTTTTAAATCTCAGACCTGGCTCAAGATTTATAAATGGTTTGACACTGTCATACTGCTAAAGAAATCAAGAGTGGGACTCAACTCACAGATTAAATGTAGGCGTCTCTATACAGGTATCCAAATAGGTGTACTGAATGCCCATTCCAATCAAAGGAGATCAAGTTAATACCATCAAAGAAATCAAGAAAGAGATTTGGCTGATGAAGAACGAACTGAATAGCTCTCCAGATCCCAGTGATAGTGCTAATTAAGGAGTCAATTTTGCCTGAACAAAGGCATCTATTGCCTTTTGAGATGCCGTAGGGTATCCTGCCTGCCTTTCCAGCATGTGGGTCACTCCAAAGTCCTGTGCTGTATCTGTTAACCTCATGCAGATGTCTTACAGCACAGGGCATCTCAGAAATTACCTTTCTGCAGGCAACTGAATCCAGCTCCCTGCACGCAGTTGAGCTTTAGAAAGTAGATATCTAAAAGTAGGTGTCTAAATGGTGGTGACCAAATGGGAGCTGGTTGTCTCAGCTCCCCTCAGCTGGTTGTCTCATCTCTCCCCTCTCCCACTGGAGATATCCACTGACTGTAATGAGAGTGCAGAGACACCACTCATATGTAGTTGCCTAAGCACAAAAACCTAAATTTAGGTGTCTTAAACTAAGGACTCAATCTCATCCCCCAGATGCCACATTTTTCCCAGGGTGGTCCACTCTGTTTTATGCTCGGCAGCTCCTGCAGTCCCGCTTACGAGAGAAGCAGATATTGACCCCTTAGCAGCCACTTCCCAATAGGAGAGGATACCAGCGGCCATGGCCTGCCCTGGGTGCAGGGCATCATCCTGCAGGGCCTGAGCATGGTGGGTAGAGATGTGGCCACTCACGGCCCCTCCGACAGCCCCGATGGCAGTGGCAACCCAGGGCCAGTGGGGGCCCTCAGGGACAGTAGGGCTAGCACGGCACTGACACCAGATTTCAGAAGGAAATATTTAATAATGCTAGAAGTTTCCTTACAGAGTCCCTTTAGTGCCCTAGATCTGCTAGGTAGTTGAGTACTTTTAGCCCAAGACATGCACAAAAAATAACCCCGTGAAGTATGTATGTAACCATGTAAATTTTCTCACTGGCATGTCTAATGCCAACCTTGCTTTCTTGCTGCAGCTCAAGATTCATCTACAAGATAAAGTTCAGCTGGTTCACCTGAAGGTGCAACTACCTCCAAAAGGCCAAATAATACACGCAGTTTTAGGCCACAGAGAGCTTTGCCTTTCCCCATCCAGGTCTAGAAAAGCTGACTACCCCTTGTCAGAAACAACTGCCCAATCTGACAGCAGAACAATTACTTAATTCTTGTCAGACAAACTCAAACTGATTATCTTAGACAGTTTAAATCTTTGATCGGAGCTTTCCAGACTGATTTTGCCTATACCAAATTAGGAAGCACATTCACGTGTCACTTTGCAGGTCTGCAGGCCCAAACCTTGCTCTTACTGATATAAATGCCTGCCTTAGTTGTTCAATTTCTAAGCCTGAAAAAGCCTGAAAAACAACTATATATACATATAAAAGGAGGAAGTGGCTGCCTTTGTCTGTTAGAATGTGAAATATGGTATTGAATAACACGGTTTTTTTCTGTTATTTGAGTTTCACATTTAGATTGCCACTGTTTATGCTAAGTTACATGTAACAGATGGTATTCATTTTGTATCTGAGTTCTCAGTTATTTGTCACTCTCCTTTGAAGAAAGATGGAGTGAGGTACAACCTTGCTTAAGAAAGGGGAGATTGTGCCTTCCTTGGCAAGGTTATTCAGCATGTTAAATGGGGAGAAGGTCCTTGAGGCTGCAGTGGGTAGCAGAGAAGGGAGTCACAGGCACCAGAGAGCTGGCAGCTTGTGCCTCCTACAGAAAGACTGAGTCTTTAGGAGTTCAGAAAGCCGGGACTCAGAGGGGACGGGAATAATTTCCCAGGGAGCAGGATGGACTGGGAAAGCTTTACTACAGCTCAGAAAGCCATGGAGTTAATTGTGAGTAAGCCTGGAACAAGAATCTGCCTACAACGACACAGGAGCAGGAAAGAGCTGTGTGTAAATCATTTTTATTTTTATCCTGTCTGACCTAGTTGCTTTGAGTTTTATGTAGGCCAAAAGCTAAGTTTCTAGTTTTCACTCTGATAAAGCCTGACTTTTTTGCATCTGGAAGTTTTTTAGGCTTTGGGGAGGAGCTCATTACAGGAGAAGGTCTGAGCAAATCTGCTTTACTCAGGGCTCCACACATACATTTAACAGCCTCCAAAATGAGCTGCATAGATCAGCAAGTCCATAGCTAAAGAGGTCTGATGCATACATCCAGCTATACAATAAAAGTTGTAACTGAAGAAGTATAAGCTGAAATCTTAGTCATTGTCTAAAGCCAAGCAAGAAGGCACTTGTGAAAAAATGGCACCCCAGATTCTCTGATCACAAGAGAAAGGCTGAAAGAACTGCTTGCGGATGGGTTAATCATTTGGATTATTATAGTATTGATTACTTAGATCTCATATATTTCCATTTAATGAATCTCAGCTTTGACAGGCATGCAGTTTGGGCTCTGTTGAAGGCAAAGGGGTAAATCTGAATTTGTAGTTGGGGATAACATGTCTAGCAAGTCAGTAACCTCCAGTAGGATAGGATAATGTGCATCCAGGAGCAATATATTGTTCCACTGCCTGACCCGAATCTGGACATTTACCTATCCACTAAGTTCAGCCAAAAAAAGGCAACTGTACAAAAATACAAGGTCAGCAAAGTTTTTAAGATGATATAATTATGCCAGTTTAAATTCACCAGTCTCAACAGTGTAATCTGTATAGAGCAGAAAAGCTGAGGGCTTATGAGGGTCTTCTGTATCCTACAGAAAAGACAACAGTGATAGTGGATCACAAACTCTTCAGGGCAGGGATCTCTCCATCTCTTCCTTTTCTTTGTGTAACTTTTTCGTACTCCACTTCTGAGGAATGTGAACCCATTTATAGAGATTTTATTTTAAACAAAAAGAAAAAAAATGAGAAGCATAGTCTGCTCATTGCCAGACACTGCTTAGAGTGCAAGTCGGAAGCACAAAGGCGAGTGCTGTTGGCTTTCCTTCAGGTGCAGTGCAAGGGCTACACTGTACTATATCTGCCTCAATATTTCCCAGCAGATGACATCGCTATTATTCCCTCACTTTCATGAATTTTCAATCCATCCATGAAGGCAGTGAAAAAAGTGTCACAATCTGTTTCTTTATCAAAAGATATTGGCAATTACTCAATTTTAAAAAACAGTTACGATTGCATTTTTTGCTATCTTACTTCTTTTTCAGCTCTGTAGATATCCTCTTGAAGTTGCATAATGGTTTTATGTCCCATAAAGTTATCTCAACCAAAACCTGCTGCAAAACTTACTTAATTAAGCTCTACTGCTAAGATGGGTCCTCTGACATCTACCCTTACTATGTAGTTACATCAGCTGAAATCTTGGCTATTGCTGGGTGGTTGCTGTATTTTTGGTGTCCTAGGTAGAATTTGCAAATAATCTCCAAACTGTGTCTAAAAAGACAACAGTTTGCCTGCTGCTAGGTGAGTATGAGGTTGCTTTGATGACTGTTAGGACTAATAGAAAGGCACATTGTTTTCACAGAAAATAGGACCATAGGGACTATTAGGTAATGTCCTCTCATGTTACATACATATCACAGGCTCCTGGATTTTACCATACTGCCTTTGTATTTAACCCAGGCAATATTTTTAGACTGAACAAGGCTATATTCATGGCTTCATACAATGAGAGCAAGCAATGCCTTCCAGGCCTGAGAAGAGCAACATACCTATTTTTGAGCCCCAAGAGAGCAAGCAATGCCCTTTGGATGCTCAGCAGGCCAGACACATATCAGTTACACATATCACTGACACTGGACACAGTGAAGGTGTATGTAATTGTCACATGCTTTGTCATCTTCTTGGGTCAAGCCAGCTTCCTCTTTCTGCCCAATGGCACAAAATGACATTAAAGCACATATCTACATTATTAGTATTAATATCTTGTTATTCCAGTGTATTGCAGGTACCCTTGCCAGCACAGCACATGTGGGGAGCTCACTTCTGTCCTTCCCTCCTGCTGAGTATTAATGAAGCTCAGCACAACTGATGAGACTAGAAATAATTTTATCTAGAGGGATTCAAGGAGAACTGGGTGCTTTTCCAGGTCCTCACCTGTTCTGGCACTAACTTTTCACAGTCTTAGTGGCTATGAGTCAGTGGAAGAAATGTTTATGCATGACATGAGGTTTACTTCTATGTCCGGATCGACCACTCTCAAAGGACATTCATGACCAAATATATATGTGTCCTCAAGAGACAATCATGACCAATACATGTATCGCCACCTGGAATCAAGTTTCTGGCCTTCCCTTCTTGTTCCTGTGTTCTTTCCCTTTCAAGCTGCTTTCTCTACCATCCTCCCTCTAAGCAAGAATTCATCCAGGCAGTGGAAGAGTTCCCTCTGCTCCAGGTGCTCTCTGCCTTCCTCCCAGTGGAAGAGAAATTGTGCTTCCCAATACAGCTTACAAGAAATGGCCATCACACCTGATCACCACTCATGTATGTTCAAGCTCATGAGACCCAATTTCCTCTTGTCTGTCTACTTTCTGGATTATTTCTGGAGAGTCCCACACGGGTCTCACTGTGCTCCCAGCAGAGCTCTTTGCCCCATGGGTTGGATACATGGGCCAGGTCCCAAGAATCTCAGCATTTAACCTTAGTGCTGCTTCCTCAGGTATTGTTGCAGCCTCTTCCATATGCTCAGTGTGGATTCAAGCGAGCTGGCGCTCCAGAGTTACAGGAGTCCTCAAGACTTGTTTAGAGACTCTTAGACCCCACCACATATGTCACACTTACTGTTTTATTTCCATTGTCACTCTGATATGTGAACAAAGGTCTGTCAGCTGACCCTCTTTTCTGAGTGAGGCTACAAACCAGTCTCCAAATGGCCAAAATTTGTAATGGGCAGATACAAGATTCACATAAGGGAATTATCTCTCTGCACACTGAGGAAGCGGGAGTAGTGAAAAGAGGGGTGGACCTAAGGGCCTTCACAGAGACTACTGAATCAAGAGTGGCAAGGTGTGAAGGAAAAAGACCTTGTTCTTACAAACAGAAGTTGTTGTCACGAAGTGAGTGTTAAAAGCCAAACTAGAAATAACACAGATTCCCACCACCACCACCACCTTGGAGATCAAGAAGCCATGCAGAACATTCACACATAGACTTCTCTTTTTTGGGGACATCTAAGATTACTTCAATTTCATTTATATAAAAACCAGTTCCTCTCTAGGTCCACAGAAGAATATTTAAAGAAAAATGGGAACCATAAAAGCAGGCTACCTCCTGACTTGGCTTGTTAGAAAATCAATCATTCCAGTTTGAATGGGATCTGTTAGACTCAACTGATGCTAGTAGAAAAGAATACAAGCTCTCTTCCTGCCTTTTTCTTCATTTATCTCTTAGTAAACTTTTCAGAGACCAAGAACAGAAAACAACCAACCTTGCCCTTCCCCTCCAGAAACTATTCTATAATATTGCTGGTCAGAGGCTCAAGATTTGTTTAATACTCTGCAGTTAAATGAGGAAGCGCAAGGCAGTTATCAGAGTGTATTAAATAAAATTGAAGCACATCATTCTCCTATAAAGAATGTAACTTGAAATATAGTTTCATACACGATGCAAAAAAAAGTGAGGGAAACTTTTGGACTTCAAAATGTTGCACAGTGCCTGAGGTGCCTTAGGTCTTTGCATTGCTGAGGGTCTTCTGCAGCCTGCACCTCACTGGTAGACTCTTACCTGCCAAGGCAGCAATTTCCAGAGCCTCCAGGGCAGTATTTTTCCCTTGTTGTTCTCATGCTGTTGTTCTTGTGCTATTAACAAGGCCTTGCACCTACAAACCCTGATGGTGGTGTTACGGCAGATTCTCATTTTTGCCACTGACATGAGCATCACCCCTTCTTTCCCTCCTTCCTTTTTTGTAGCTTTTGGTTTACATTAGGGGAGCCAATAACATAAATGCACAGAGCTTAACAACCAACAGCATGCAGAACCTGCCCCTCATCAAAGCATGCTCCCATCAGTGCTAATAGCATCAAAAGTGGGAAAAACAGTAGAGGGCTTGAGCAGGTCCTGACAAAAAGTGTATAGTAACCACGGGAAAAGTATCATTGGGGGACCATGCTGCACTGTCAAGGACACCTGGGGAGGACGCTTGCCTGGGGACCACCATCACTTCTCCTGCATGGCCCTGCAGAAAGCCTTTCCTCTTTTCCTTTCTCTTTTCTCTCTCTCTCCTTTTGCTTCTATTTTTTCCCAAAAGTAACTTTTCCAATTGCAGTCAATGTATGTCATCAGCTATAGTGAGCCTGCTAATAAATCTGTGTGTGTGTGAAATTGCCTCAACATCCTTTGTGCAACAATAACAAAGCTGAGGCTCTGGTTCTGGTAGGCTTGTGGGATTCCCAAGCAGCATATAGTGGAGATTAGAGAAAAAGACAATTAGAAGATCCAGACTGGAGGAAAAAGCTTCAGATCAGAATTCAAGGCTTGGAAACAAAATCAAGACAATAGTGAAGCCCACTGAACTGTGAGATCATAAACCATTAAGATGATATATAGCTAGGACAAAACTTCCAATGAAAAGCTTAAAAAATGCAGTCAGAGTGAGTTTGTAAGGAGCAGCATGAAAATTGTTCAAAGGGTAGAAGAAACATAGATGATAGAAATGTTCAGTCTTCAGACAGCTTTTGTATTTGTAAGAAGCAAAATCATTTCATGAAAGTCTGGAGACATGGACTGAGAGTACTGAAAAAGAAACAAAGTGAAAATGCGATAATAACCTGTATTATTATCATCAAGGCTTCATCAACAGTCAAGAAGACTTTTTCAAGCAGGGAATCAAGAGGATTTGTTCTGCAAACTGTTTAAGATCGCACAGCTATACCCAGCAAGTACAATGACAGCTTAAATCCAAACATAATTATTAATGATAAAGGTTTTATAGGATCCAGTGTTTGTACCTGCTTAAAATTAACATTTATAATTGCTGTGTCAGAGTTGTTCATTAGAGATATTTTACTAGCTAATTTTGTTTGGGAGTTAAATGTTCTGGAAAAACCGATCTAAAGCACCTTTTTTTCAAATCCTATATAGCAATAATCTTCTCTGCCTGTTGAAGTGGTATAAAAACTGTTTAAAAATTATTTTAAGAGGCTGAGGAATCAATTCAAAATACTTTAAATTTGGCACTGCTTCATTATAGGGCAGCCTGTGGAAGCAGGGACTGCCTCCTGTTAAAACGTGGTTTAGTATAAAGCTTAGAATTTCATCTGGCGGCTACTGAAGGTGAAAGCAGGGAGACTGTGGATTCATCGCCATCATGGAAAAGCAGACAGAGTGGATTACGATCCAGGGTCACACCATTTATCACCTCTGCAGCTCCTGTGAGATGACTGAGAAGGAGAAAGGATCAGAGGTTGAAACAAAAGACACTTTGGCTCTTCTACAAAAGACAGCTGAGCCGTGAGTCCACACGGCCCTTCAGCAGGATGGCTCATTCCAATCTGAAAGAGCCATTTTTTCAGAGCAAGCTACCACTGTCAGGCTGGCAGGGAGACATAAATATCTCTCACACAACTTTTTCCATGCATTTGTCAGTTGGCAGACACCCTGCTGCTCTCGCAACATCGTTAAACGAGTACGCAAGATCCAATGTGAGTGACCAGGACACTTCCCGGTCTCCAGCCAGGCTCTAACCACAGCCTTGGTGATACAGCCTTGGACCATAATTGATTTTCCAAGGTCACCTGGCAAAGGTCATTGAACAATGAATCGATCCACCCGGCTCTTTCTCTTCCTCCAACTGTTTTCGGCTTGTGAACCCACAGCAGTAATTGTTACACCAATACTTGTTATTCATCCTTAAATGCATGAAGTTGCACTTTGTGCTATGAAATTTCATCACACCTTTAACCCACTAGCCTGCAGGGTCATCCACTTTGTACATAATATTCATTCTCTTTGGCCAACTAGCCTTATGACAGCAGCACCAGAAAATTCATTTGCAAAATGCCAGCCTTTTTTGCCATGGTCACTAATGAAAATAAAAAATTTTTCTCCCAAGATTAATTCTTCAGAAAAAAACATTTTTTCAAAACCATTATCCTGTTTCTTTAAAGAAATTGGGTACCTAAAGTACTGCTCCTTCCCTAATGTTGGCCATTTCAAAACTCGTTCTACACATAACTTATAAATTATTCCTTGCAGAGATATGAAATGAAATCTTTAATGTATGAATAATTACCCTCTGGTTAAGGAGGGTTTTGTATAGACTGATAAAGAATTTGAAAGATCTTATGGCCAAGTCACGTTTGTGAGGTCAAAAGCAGACTTTTGCCTTTATTTACTGTTGTAAGCTGCTGACTTCTACAGATCTTTCACTTATAAGGTCTTTCAATTTCTAGAAACATGTATATAGGACTTTTAGACCAGATGACATCAAATAGAACAGAAAGAGGTAAATCACATATGCCAGAAGACTGGCAGCTGATTCACTAATATTTTTACTTTCCTGTTTAGTTCTCTGATACTTTTTCACATTTCACATGTATGTTGCTAATTCCCGATAGAAATTAAGATCATTATCGTTATTTATCATTATCGTTATCAAAACCATGATATTTAAGCATTTTGTGTCTCCATAACACTTCTGAGATGAAAATGAAGCATACAAAGGTTTGTCTGCATTAATTTATTGTGTGCAAGACTATACATAGAAAGTATATGTTTTGCTCTGCACTGAACACAACAAAGCAAATATGCTCCCTTGCTCTGCACTTTCCCTTCCACCAATATCGTAGTACAAAAGGCAAGGGCAGCCTTGAAGAGAAACAGTGCCATACCTGTGCTGTCAGTCCTGGAACAGCCCAATCTTGGGAACTGCTTTTGCTGATGATGTAGATCCTGTGCTACATCTCATCTCTCCCAGGTGCTAATTGTAGTAGCCTAAATCTCCCACATAAGTTAGATAAGTAGCAAGCAATGTTCCTCACTGAAACTGGTAATTGCCTTTTGTTTTTCTCTTTTAATTAAAATGACTCCCTAACATATTTTCTTGATTTGTCTGAGGTGATAGTCACACTTTTGCCTGTCAGCAAACAGCAGTAATTCCACAGCTATCGCTGGGAACCAAAGGACACGAGTACGGGAATAAATCCCCAATGTCAGGGGCTGTTGTTTGATTCATTCTGCAGAGACCAGCAGTCAGTCTGATATAATTTCTGAGGTCAGAGTACATAAATAGCAGCTTATGCTGTTTTTCCCATCTCAAGCCCTTTTCTTGTATGGATTCATTTCCTGCAAATGGGTTCATAAAATGCCTTTGGAGAATGTTTAGAGATGAGCATCATAATGGGGATTACTGCTTTGCTTTTTCTGAGTTGCTGTTCTTTCACCACAGCATCTGTTCCCTTTGGTAGCATGGGAATATGCCATTAGTAGACAATGTTACTGCCCTTACAAGACTTCCACATTTCTGGATGCAGTCCCTCATGGTGCTCAATATAAAATAACCAAAAAAACAATATGGGCAAAAAGGTTCTAAGAGGCTGAAGTTGTTTTGGGAAGTATTGGTGGGGGGATGCATTTTGAAAGTGTGTTTTAAATGCTGAAGCATATTTTTCACAACTCCTTTGCTCATACCTCACCAACACCTTTACCATAAAACGAACAGAAGGTCATAGCCACAGTCGCATATCTTTCCATGCTTCCCAGGGCATTTGACTGAGACCGATAGTCCTGGTCACCAGCAAACTATCAGATGGATTCCAGCCTATGTTCAACACACCTCTGGACCTGAGAGAAGTCCTCACTTTGCCATTAACATCTTCAAAGTTATGCAAAAAATGGGGACAAGCATGGAAAGAGATTTTAGATTTGGATTCCTCTGAGGAGGGCTAGATTTCTGTATACAAGCCCATTTGGAAGGTCTGATCAATAGGAAGTATAAAATTGCTCCATTAATTTTTCAATAGAGAACTTACTTAGCTGGAAGACACTGCATGTTATTTTTCCTTCTAGATCAAAAATGTATGAGAAATGTAACCAAGACATACTGCAGGAGGAATTATAAATTTAGTGTTGTAGAAAGTTAATATGCTTTGGTCAATATATTTTTGAAGGGAAAACATGGGAACAAAGGCTCACCTTGAGGTTAAAGAAATAAGTTAGGAGTCAGGAGATAAAGGTTCATTTCCTGGATTTGATACATTGTAGCTGTGTGACCTCGAGTAGTTCATATATGGCTCAGTACTGCTCCCATGGAAGCCAGTGACAAATCTCTCATAACCTTCAGTGGGAAATTAGTTAACGTGGTAAAATGAGAGGCCCTAAAGCACTGTAAGTCTGTGATTCAAGGCAGATGTGTGGAAGGCCCTCACAAAGCCAGTCATGGTCCATGACTCCATTATAGCCCAAACTGAACATCATATATCTGACAAATAACTGGCTGTATTCTTATCCATATGGCTATTTAGTTTAGAAAAATGCCAAATTTGTAATGTAATATGTAATGTAATGTAATGTAATGTAATGTAATGATATTCTATGATGATATTCTATAATAATATTATATATAACATATTTATATAAGTTCTAAAAGTTAGTGCACAACTTCAAATGTATTTATACTATAGGAAATGTGACAAACAGTAATGTGGAGCAGGTATAGAAGATATCTGTCCTAACTGAGCTGTGGAACACATTGCCTCGGGATGGTGTAGTTACTAAAAGTTTACTAAAAGTTCAAGAGCAGACTGGAAAAGCTCATGGAAGTGAAAACCACTGACATTTACTACATTCATAGTAATCATACCCTGCTCAAAAACTCCTCTGAGCTGTTAAAATTTGGAGGCTGGTAGAGCATTCAGAAGTATCATATGCTTTGCCTCTTCCTATACTCTTCCTAGAAATATGCTTTTAGCCCCAGTCAGAGACAAGCTACGTAGCTGCACAGACTTTTGGCCCGTGTGGTCCCTATACTCTTACAAAGTGAGTCTATAACTCCTGTCTGCCATGGAAAATAACTCTGGGGGACTGATGCTGTAGACACTTGAGCACATGGTAATTTTAGTCTTGTGAATGATCCCACTGAAATTAGGTCTTAAATCAATACCATATTTACTGCAGTACAAAAGGCTCCAAGAACGAGCTGGGAAAGGAGAAACAGCCCCTGGGCTGCAAGTGGCCTCGCACGAATGGCTGCAAAGCCCTGGCGGGGTGTGAGGGACGGGCCAGGAGGCGTGAGGGAGCCTGTGTCCACCGAGTAAGTGCCAGTGAAAGGTGAGATGGCCAGGAATTTGTGGCCACTGGTCCAAATGAGAAATTATTGATTAATAGCTGACTGATGAAGCATTTGTGGCCTGGGCTGGACTGCCACCCCTGCATGAGCAAAATGGTTCTATTTGTGCATGCATGGCTGGGGTGAAACCTATCACCAGAGATGAGGTGCTCCAATTTATAGAGGAAAATCTTTTAAAGGTCATGTGACTTACTGCGACTGACATACATAACTAATCAAACAGACAGTATCAGCTTTTTACTGAGGACAGCTATTTTTATTGCCAGGGTTTTTTATCTAATGCCTTTGCCTGAAAGCTTCCATTTTAGTCATACTTTCTTTAGAATGTAATCACAGAAAACTAGAGAAAGCTAACCTGTGCGATCAGCTGTTTCTACAACACAAAGGGGGGTATTGAGGGGTCTCCTGTTTATTAGATTCCCTATTTATTAATTATGATCAGATTACTCAAACTTCATAAAAATATGAACTAGGGGCCAATGTCCGAAAGCCTGATAGTGCCGGACTGTGTTTCATGAGAGACTAAGGAAATGATGTTCCTATTTGCCTTAAAAGTAGAAACAGACAATGGAATCATACAACTGCTGGCCAGATATATATATATATATAAAATATATATATATAATATATATATATATATCACTGCTCAGTCTGCCCTCAGGTCTGTCCTTGCCATTTAGTGTCAATTGGTCATAAATAAGAACTATTTCTGTGGATTGTCAAAGGGCATTAGGGGGTTTAATCATCTAAGATATTATTGAAAATAAAAACCTCTACTATGATTTCTCTCAAAGTAACTTTTAATAAGGTAAAGGCTGTAATTAAAATGTAAGATATGATTTTCTCTCTTGTGTAACCTCTTGAACAGTTACAGGTTGGCACTTGAGTGCTCTATAATGATGGCCGAATCTCTATATAGATGCTAGCCCACTGCGAGCTGAAGTAGGAATATTTTGGTGTCACTGAAAAAAATTGCTGTTTATTCCAGTGAAGTAGGGTTTCACTTCAAGAGGTAAGAAAGAGATTCCTAACCTATGTTTGAAGAGGAAATGCTTTTCATTTACGAAAACTGTAAAAAAAGTTGGTGTGTGTATGCAAAGACAACACACTTATTTCTGAATGAAAAATCGTGACAATTCTATCCCTGCAGAAAGATACATGTGTTTATCTTCAGTGTGCAAAATCAAGACCTAAGAATACTGTTGACCCATATGTGAGTTAAAAGAGATACTGCTACTGGCTTGCTCAAGTGAGTGGAAGAAGTTTATCATCTCTTTGATGCAAAAGAATATATACAGATTTTAAAATTTCCTTTTCTCCACAGCTCTTCACCTTTGTCACAAACATCCCCTTAAAAATCAGTTCTTCTCCATGCAAGGGATGTAGATTTTAGACAGAACTGGCTTGATATAAGTTGAATTTTTGTCTCAGCCTTAGTGTTCCAGCTGGTGGAATAAATATATTTGTTCATGACTGTGAACAACATTTGAAATAAGCCTACATGAATTTTCTGTAATAATGTTTATAAAACATTAAATGGATAAATCATAAACCATGTTCTGTCTCCAAGTACATAAAGTAAAGAGTCAGGATTTTAGAACGTGTGACTGGCAGTCTATGAATTTTAGAAGAGATTTCACTAAAGGCATTGTTAACAAACTTTAAGACCCATGAGGCCTCTGTCGTGACTGTCAAATACAGGAAATGATTATTTCATGTTTGTCCCGCCTCAGAGGATTGTAGTGAACACTGGCCCGTGAGTTCCTTTATAACCAGCCGTCCTCTGTAAAATACAACTGATATTAACAAGAAGAAAGATCGCTTTCTTATTATTAATATTTTGACATTTTTTACTGCATGATCATGTAATTCTTTCTAAATCTCCAAGAAGTTTTCTGCCTCTATTCAAGTGCCTTAAATATGTACTAAAATCTTTATAAAAAATCATTAAAAATGATGTCATGATCAATAGGCTAGTGTCTACTATGAAACATAATCTTGAAGTCTTTATTGATTTTGCTGAAATGGCCACATGTTATGTTGGCGCCTGAGGGTACAGAAAAAGCCCCTGGGAATAACCGTGTTTGCAATGGTTGAAGAAGGTCTTGAGTTAGTTGCAGCAGTCTGAGTAACAGTCTGTGGGGTAAATACAGATCTCTGTTGGTCTGACAAAGAATTATGGGCATGCATTATTTTTGTCCATGTCTCCCAAAACAAAGGCAAGGTAATCTCTTTTTTGTTGCTGCAAAAGCCATCTTTTGACACTTATGTTCTCTTCATCTGTCTTCTGGATCTCTGTCTTCTGATAAAAAAATAAACAAATATTTACAGTGTTTATGTCAGCCTTTCCATTTTTTAACTTGTTCTGTAACTGGCTATTAACACAGCAGCCCTGCAAAAGCATTCTGAGATGTTTCCTTTTCAACTTTAGTTAAGCTGGTAATTCTGCCATTGTGGAGATAGTCTGACAGCAGTGAAGATAACACCCTTTTCCAGGGAGATTTCCTATGATGGAATCTGCCTCTGATTTTTTTTCTTTTTTTTTTCTGGAAAGGTTAACCTAAAATGGTGCAAGTGTTTCCTTACAAACTCACCAGGCAACAGACAGAAAGAGATTACTCTCCAGGGAAACTCATCCTCCCTACCTGACACTTATCTGAGAACAAGAATAATCAGCCTCTGGAGGCACCTCTTTCTCTTCACAGACTACAGCGGGTACCTAGAGGACTAATTTCAATGGGATGCCTGAATTTTGGGTGGCTGAAGGGAGGCAACAAGAATCTCATCTAGACTCTTTCAGTCTGGCTTCTCCCTTGAAGGTAAAAAAAAACTGACTTATGATTTTGTCCACATACGCTGGAGAACGAAATCCTCACTATATCTAATGTTATCAAGAAGTGTAAGAGTTCAGTTATAGAGAGGCTGTTTGTTGCATTAACTCTATCAAGAAACAGAGTGACAGCCAATAGACAAAATCCTGTGGACTGGCAATATATTGGTTTATTTCATTTTGGGCAGAGCTAGGGTGCGTTTACTACTGAACTATTCAGTAAAAAGTTACTTAGTGTACGCCGTTATTAATATTCAATCTGAAATGCAGAGCAAAGGAGTCATTTGCCCCAAAATGCCCAGAAATTAACTTCAAAGAAAAGACCATGGAGTTTATTTTCTGTATACCAAAGATAAATGTCAAAGCATTCTTCTCATGTGTCAGTTATTTCTTTCTTCCTTTTGTAAAGGGAAAAATGCAAAAAGGGAAAAGAAGTTGAAATATTCTCGGTATTTTCATGGCAGGATAGGTAGTGTTGAGCCTGTAATAAGTGTAGAACACAGGACCCTGGTGCATCTCTGTTGATTTTCGCTGAAGGGACACTTTGTGTGCCAGTTCAGCCCAACAGGGAAAGTATAGGCAGTTGTTTTTGTGCTATAATGACACTGACTATCACTATTTTGTTACTCTGTATTTTGATGTTTGTTTGTTTGTTTGTTTGTTTTTTAAACAGCAGCTTCTAGAATGGAGAAAGGCATGACCTATGTTTTAACAAAAGACAATGTTCTAGTCAGCATGGTCATTATGGTCTCCTTATTAAAGAAAAAAAAGAGGAAGCAAGGAACTAATCCTGATTTTATATCAGTGGGACCTGACCTGCAGAGGAAACACACTTCGCCCACTGTTTGTATGAAAATACTCTGGGAACATTAGACAAAATAAAAATTAAAGAAACCTTAGCTAACCCACAAGCTAGAAGAGGCTGATGGTGGAGATAATGCAATGCAATTACTAATAAAATACTGGAAAGTGAGTTTGAACCTCAAGATTCTTTGGAGGGGGCAGGAGAAACAGGAAACAGGAAACCAAAATCTCATTTTGGAGACCAGATAAATTCCTGTTCTTAACAAGCTCTCAGGAGTCAGCATTTATAAAAAGTGTGACATCTGGATATGATGGTTATAACTTTCTCAGTATTAGTGACACTCAACTATGACAGATGCCTACTGCTAAAACCAAGAAAATCTTTGTTAAGAAAATATTTTTTATTTCCACTCCTATTACTTAAGTCCTATTGTTTTGAATGCAGAACTTGATGGAGTCAAAGGTAGTGATTTATTTCCTTAGAAAAGTAAGGCAACTTCTAATAATTCAATTTGGGTTTGTTTCAGCATAGTAGCATTTTAAATATTCAAGTTTTGTTGATGATCTAGATTTAATTACAATGTTCACGATAATTATGCTGATCTTTTGCACTCCACTTGTTTTAATGGGTTTAGAACATGTTCAGTGTCTTTCTCATGGGTTTGGGATTTTTTTAGTTTGAACATTGCAAGTTTCATATCACCTATAAAAAATACTCTTTTCCTTCACCATTAAAAAAGAAACGTGTTTATTTCTTCTATGATTACTGCAATTTTACATTTGATAAGTATCAGCTCAAATCTCTAAATATCTACTCAGTCTTAATATCTGCAAGTAGTCTCTGTGGAACTGACAAGTAGGATTCATACGATACCCAGTGACATCCCGACAGTCTTCCTAATGACCTCAGAGAAACTCAGGTCAGTCATAAGTAACTGAGGACAAGGAGTTCCTAAATCATTCCTGAATCATTTGTGAATTTCTTACAAATTCTGTGTCAAACATGATTTCACAGAGAGGGTAAGCATATCTGTAAATGAATCTTTTTTTTGAAGGGTAGCCAGGGGTGACTAATTATTCATCTGAAATTCTGTTTTTCAGCACGGTATTGCATTGTGCATGGTCTAGGGCTAAAAGCTTTTGCTGCTGTTATAACTGATGCTAGCATGACTTTCCATTTCTACTTTCATGTATCTCTGCCTGTTTTTCTCAGTGGTGAAACATAATAGCCCTGATTCAACTATAGCAAATTCTTACATAAGTGAGGAAATGATGTAATGTCTTTTCCCTTTTTTAGAGGAAAAAAGGATAGCCAGCACCATGCAGCTGCCTTCTTTTCCTCACATCACTTTTCCTTGCTAAAGATCTATCACACCCAGCAGCACAGCTAACAGCCTGCTTGCATTTCCAGCATTCAACACATTCGCTCATGAAACAACACTGCACTGAGAAAGAAGCTTAACTGAGCAGCTGTGCACCTTCCCTCAGCTGCTGGAAGAGAGCCGCGACCAGCCTGGGCCATTTTGTACCGAAACAGCTCAGCTGGGAAGGCACCTCGTCTTTTTCTTTGACATGGCCAAATGTTTGATGAACCTTGAAGAAGTTTGCATTGATTCAACCTCCTGTCAGGCCAACATCCAACTTCTCATTCCTAAGCAAGCAAAAACAGAAACTAGCCAAAGGCTGACTGCACACTCAGTGTAAGCTACAACCTGAAAACAGTCAATTATGAATGCAGGCTACAAGATGCAATGGAAACATAGCACTGCCTGTGACTGATCATCTGCTGTCAATAGATACTACTCCCATCTTCTTGGATCCCTCTGCAGCATTGGGTAGTCTCAGGCATGAGCTGTGGTGGTGCCAGCTGAAAGAAGGCCCCAGGAAATTCACTAAAATAGTTTAAATCTATCCTGAAGAATAGGAAAAGGAGATTCCACCTCTGTTTGTGATGTCTCCCAATGTTTAGTCTTTACTTTTTTCATATTCAGCATCTACTTAGAATTATTAACTAAACCAGCACATTGATAGAAAAGCAAAGGAAAACATTTTGAAGAGTTTGCAGGCAAGGAGATTCATATCCACCCAGGATGAATTCAAATCTCCACTCTCTTTTCTTTACTGATGCTAAGGTCTCTAATAGTAGCATTCCTAATATATTCAAGTAGCTCTGTGTGTAGGAGACTGCATCCTCTCTTCTGTCTATGGATCTTTCTGTTCCTATATATGCCTTCATCATTTTCTTATGGACAAGAGCAATGAATTAACCCAGGCTTCAACTAGTACAGAATATTCAGTGGGAATCTTCAGCTAAATAGGATCCTAGGACCATATAAAACCATCTTTCTGCTTTCTGCATTGGCTTTCCAGAAAATATCAAGTGAGGCTCAAAGTCTTACACTTCCTCTTTAAGGCTGTCCGTGTCTTAAGCCTGGAATAATTAAAGATGTTGTAAAGCTGCAGGCTGACTACGTGGTTGACAATTCTGTTCTGCAGGCATATTGCATTTTTCTATTATAAGTGTATAGCTTTCCTGTTTCTGACAGGGAGCTTTCTCAAGGGACTGGATGCTACAGGACTGCAGAATGAACTCACATGGAAACTAAGGCCCGTCACAAAACTCAGCATTTTCTGCTACTTGGACTTCTCGTTCTCTAACATAAATAGAGGCTGACTTGTACAGCAGAAAAAAGCTTCCAAAATTCCTACACAACCTTAGTACATCACTGCACACATAATCCTTTCCCAGGAGAGAAAATGCAAGTGAAAGCAATCTCAGTATGACAGATGTTAAGTATGCTGTTTAATGCACTCATGAAAAGTGCTGAACTTCTTTGGTGGTGAGGCAGGTAGAAACAATAGCATAGCATAGATCAGACCACCCTCTTGCCATTGTACTTGTTAGTTAAGATAGTTCAGGATGTCATTTACATGGATTTGCTTTAATATCAATGCAGGCATTGATCTTTACCTTCTTGGGCTTTACCATGGAAATAAGAGCACACATACTCACCAGAAGAATTCTAATTTTGTACTGCTTTACAGTCATGAATGCAAAGTGAATAGGGATGCTGTGGTAACATTGATTTTTTGAACAGCCTGTGAACTCTCTTTGCTTAAATGGAACTGATTGCACAAAGTGAAAGGTGATGAAGATCCAGATCTCAGCAGGGCTGGGAAAAACATTTTTGTCGTTTTGGTAACACAAACCAGTAGAAAGTTTGCTTTTGCCTGTCAGTTCAGCTAGGTTTCACAACTCAATTCTTTTACTAGAACAGCAAAAAGAATGTGGGCTGGTGTTTAATCATTCGTTCAGGTAAAAAAAAAAAAAAATTGTCAGGAAAGACATATAACCAAATAGCTGTATCACAATACATTGCTATTTAAGTGGAAGATGATGAACCTGGTGCTGGTTTCAGCCTGTGTCCCTATAACTCCTGCACAGAATCCATAAAAATGGATTAGCTTATAGGGTGAAAACCCGTCAGGACAGAAAATCTGTAATAGTTCAGGGTTCTCCATTTTTTGGTTTATCTGCATTTCAGCTTAAAACATTACACTAACTTACATTCACTGAATAAAGAAAACATTTGAACCATTGTATTACTTTGATTTTTTTTAATTCTTTACAAAACTAGAGTAAGTGTCTTTCATATAATTCAAATTTTACCAAAAAGTGGTAAGTGTTGAAGTCAGGCATTGTTAAAAACATGCAGCTGTATGTTCTTACAGTCAGACAGTTGCTTTGTTTATCACGTTAGCTGATCGTGACTTAACCAGAATATGGAAGGTCAATACACAGTTTAGCAGAGAAGCTTCTGGGTTACATTATCAGCATTAATAGCAGGCATCCTCATATAGAAATAGAGCACATAATCACCTGGGTGAGTTGAGATACATCTCCATTACAGGTGTGTGAGAAATGAGCTATAGCGAGCACCATTTGACTCCAACTAAATAGTGGCACATGGGAGAATTTTCAGCCTCTAATGACACCCCCACTGGCTTCCAGCTACGTGGATATGAATGTGGGTTCATATCATCCACGCTCTTATGACACCCTGTTTTCAATGAGAAGGTATTTTTAGTATCCAAGCAGGGACGGAGCTGCTCTGTACCCTGATAGACCTCCCAGTCTGGCAACGGGGGCACCAGGAACCTAGGGAACGCTATTTAGCTCACCAGTCTGCATCTCACATAGCCATAATGTTTGACCAGTATTATAAAAAACTCAATTCATGTTTAAGGATCATTACTGTTAACTCTCCACTGTCACTGACTTTTTTAAGCAAGATGAGAAAACTCAGCTGCATTGCCTTTTGTGAGCCCAGCCCTACTCTCATGAACAGCCAAATTGTGCGTGCTTTGAAGCACTGTGCTGCATAACTTCAAAGTAGTATGCGTGCATTAGGCTAGATAAATGTTACCTAGCTAATGTTAAATTTGTCATTACGGAAAATGAGTAACAGAGTTATGAGATATGAAAGCTCTTCTAAAAGAGCAATTTTGGAAAGAGTGATTTTGCCCCTTACGAACTTCTCTTGAAACACTAATCAACATACCACAATTAGATACTGGCGTTGCTGTTCAGATTTTGAGTGCTGTAAAAAAAGATAAGTAACAAAAGCCTGTAGAGAGTTAAACTCTTTCTTATTTATTGGGCTACTTTGTACTTTGGCAGTCTGATATGTGCGAAAATTCATGAGTTTATTAAAAAGAAATGCAACTACATATATGCTGTGCAGCCTAACGGAATTTTACTAGCTTATATCTCACATCATGGTTTAAAGGAGTATCACAGGAATTATTGTAAGGAAAATGTCAGTCATATTTAGTTCTCAGGTACATTTATTCCCCATTGAGCACAGGGCTTACTGGACATCATCACGTTTTAGAGTTCAGACATTCACACTATGAAATGTTTCCAAACCCAACCTTAGCCCTAGCTGAATGTTCCTTTTTTTATCATTCTCTTTTTATTTATGATTCACCACATTTATTAAGATAAAAGCTTGTACTGCAGAAACAGTCTAAAGTATACCCCCTACATACAAACTGATCTCCAGATTACTAGCAAAATTGCTGCCTTTGTGTACTTATGGACTGACGTGATAACTGAAAATAACTTCCATTAGCACTATGAAAACTCCAGCTGATACCAAATGAATTTCATTTGATACCAGCAGAGAAAAATATTGGCTACTGAGATATTCTTTGTTCATGGTTATTTACAGTTAGCTAGAATCCATGTACTGCTCAGAAAGTCAGAAGTCTCCAGATGCTTTTCTTTACATCAGGTTCTTAAATGCAAGATTTCCCCTCTAAGACTACCTAACATTCATATATTTATGTGAAATTCTTCTCTCCTAATAGATATGGCTTCCATGTCTTTGTTGCAAAAAAACATTTCTTGCAGCAGTTGCTGAAAATATGGCTCTTCATATTGACAAAAGCCTGTGGTAGCCAGTGTCACAGGCGGTATGGAAGGATTTTTTTCCTGCTATTGTTTCAAACCATATTGCCCAAGTTTATACCAAGACATGTCCAAGGTGCCATACAAACATTCAATGCATCACTGCATCCCTAAGTGACAACTGTTGAATGAGATCTCCTCAAGGACAAGGCACAGATATTATGTTAGCGCATTTCAGGTTATCAGCAAAAGAGCATTATCATGATGCTTAGTTTCAATGTTCTGAAACTGTTGGATAGTTCTACTCACTTTCTTCCTAAAAGCACAGGGCTGGGTTTTTAGCTCAGATATCAAAATACTGCTGTGAAGCAATACTGTTTAGATCCAGCTGCAAATTGCTTCAAATTCCAATTTGTCTTTGCTGCACAATAACTAACTGAGAGACTACAAAAAGAAAGGAGTCCAAAGCCATATCCAAAAATTTGTTGGCTGTGTATTTCTTTAACAATAAGGTAGGAAAGGAGAGGTCAATGTCCTGCTTAGATATAAGGCTCTTTCTTGATGAATGGATTTTTAATAAATAGTTCTCCTTTTCCAGTAATTCAATTAATGCTTCTTGATTTTATTCTTAAATTTAAGTACAATTAAGAAATGGATTCCTATGAAAAGCCTGTACATAGGGTTCATTTTGTCTGTCTAGCTGTCTTGTCTTTCTGTATTTTTTATTTTCTATGTGTTTACACGTTTTATAAGTTTTCTATTTTTCTGTTTTGTTTTGTCTATCTATGACTGTTTGTTAAAAAAGCAGGCTTCAAATGTAACCAAATATTTTAAGTCTTCCTTAGAGTTGAAAAAGAAAGACAGATACTTTCGGACAGAAGTTTATCTCACGTAAAGACAGGTATCTAAGGCATATGGGATAAGTAGTTCTCTAGAAGGGCCTTTCTGTCTTTGTTGACTACAGTGTGAGTCTAAATGATTAGCTCTTAGTAGACATTTGACTTTTCTATGGCTCCCACTGGATGAGATAAATTCCACATGCGATACAATTTGTTTAATATTTTTTTTTACCAATGGTTCCCATGATATTTAAAATTATACCCTTTAAGCTTAGTTGCCCAAATGTAAACATTTGTCTTAAATGGGTATTTATGGAGGTGTGAGCTAGTTTTTTATATGTTAGCTTTTCTATTTAAAGTTCCAGCAGATGCTGAATTGATGATTTCTTGTTTCTTCTCGTCTTTTTTATTAGATTTGCTTGAAGAGAAAACTAGACGCAAAAATATATTTACATCACATTTAATTACAGCTGTGTGAAGTCCTATTTCCAGAATATCTTCTTAACTGTTGCTTCCCCTGAAATCAGCAAAGTTTGAATGTATTCTAATTTTCTGAAAATCAAGCCAGAAAACATGTCTAGAGACCTCTACCCACATTTTTTGAACTTTCATGCTCACATTGAGGCCTCCAGTTCTGAATAAGATTGGTTTTGCCTCTGGAGGTTTGCCGAGGACAGAGCAGAAATTTTGTATCATGGCTCTGATCATCCCCAGTGCTCCTCTCCTGCCGAGGGCAAGGGTATATCTCCACCGGCAGATGAAGTACAGAGATCTCCAGCCTAGCTCTGAGTGAACTAGCACACATCCACATGACAGCCCAGCACTAATACCACTTCAGTCTCAAGAAAAACATGTAGCCAGGTATATGTATGAAGTAAAGAAAGGCACTGTGCCTCTCAGCCCGCTCATTAACCACCCATCAGTACCGCAGTGTGTGGGGCATGGAGCTAGCTCAGCCACAGAGAGTGAAGGGATTTCTTCACCACACCACAGTAAGCTGTGCAAGTATGGTCTTAGATGCTTAAACGCATTTGTGGTTGTAAGCCAGTTTCATCTATTTGCAACTTAGATGTACTGGGTGTTACTAGGTACTACTTGGCACAAGAAAGGATGGTAGGATTATGTTTCCTGGTGGGCTTCAGTAGCAAGTATGGAAGGAAGAAGCTCAATCACTAGAAAAGATCACTTCACCAGAAAAATATACTGAAACATCAGCTAATTTAATTTGTGCAGGTCCAGTATTCCTTATTATTTTAGGAAAATATGTTTGAGTTAAAATCATAGACACATAAAACTGTAATGAACACTTTTACTCAGCATTTATAAATGCTAACTTGAGTACATTAGATGGTAGACTACTTCCCATTGTCTTTGTTTAAACTGCTTCTGAAGGAATTTTCCAAACATTTTTGTCTCCTCCACCAAGACACTGTTCCTAAGGAGTTTTTTCCAGCAGCTCTCACTATAAAATCTTCATAGCTGTTTGAATATTCATGGTTTAGCTTTCTTTTGGCATTACAGGATAATCTTTCCATTATAAGCCTCTTGACCACACAGAAACAACAGCTGGATTATTTATCCACTCTCCCAAACTCAGAAAATAAACAAATTCTACCATTTCTCTGCTTTTAGGAATATTGCTAGGATATTTACTTCGCCAGCCTCCAGGCTTTCCACTTATATCTACCAGGACATATACTTGCTCTGTGCCTTTCTAGTGAAACATCCAGTGCATGCAATTTTAATCTTCAAAAGGAGCTGGAACTTTTTTTCTGTCTCCTTAAAAAAATTGACTAAAACATTGGAACAAAAGAAAATAGGCAGCTTGAATATTTGCATTTTTTTAGGATTGGTTCAACTGGTACGATTTGAGAAATGAGATTTTTTTTAAGTCAGTAAGCAACTTGTTATAGTTTGCTACATAATAGAGCTCCACCTACAAGAGACTGTCTGTACGATCCTAACAATGACACTTTGGACCTTGCGATCTGTATTATAGTTGTTAATTTTGCTCCCACAGTTTCCTGGGAGCTGGATCTAGTGAGTTTTTCTTCTTAGAGATTTGATATGGAAAACTGCAATAGCAATAAAAGAAAAATGCATCATCAATGTCACTACCACTGATGAAGTAAAGAATGCCTTTGAGAACAAGATGGTAATGTCCAAAAAGGAGTACAGAGCAAAGCTGTGTTGCCCATGCAGATAAAGTAAGAAAACTTAAATTTATTCATCTAATTTAGTATTGAAAAGGGATTTGTAAAGAGGCGTAAGATATAATTAAAGATATATAATGTTTGGTTTACTCAGAGATATAGATGTGAGAGGTTTCCATGGTCAGAAAGATAGAATGAGCCACGTATTTCCTCTAGAGCCTCTGAATGTCTCGTTAGCAAATCCTCTGTACCGAGCCTCTTAAGGACCTTCATGGCACCTGGTATCAAGGTCCATTCAGCTGACAACTGGCCAATTTTCAAAGGCAATGAGGATGGAGAAGTAGGAATGAATATTGTCTGTAAGGCAGCTTAAGCTGTACTTGTTCTAGCATAAGTGTTTTGTTTCTATGGAAAAAAACAGAATGTGAGGCCGTTAAGCTCGGATCAGATTGACAGACTGGAAACATAATGCTAAAAGATTGCTATACCCTGCAGCTAAGCCTGTATTTTTAAAATGAGGTTACACTCTGAAAAGTGACTGAATAAATGGCCCAATTTTTATTTTATTATTTATTTAGATTTATGAGTGTATAAAAAGTGGGTAAACTATGTTTTGACATTTTAAAACCCCTACAAATCAAACTACAAAGAGGAAACCAGCAGCAAATACCATTATGTACCAGACAGTGATAAGGAGACAATCCTTATAAAAGATTACAGAATATCTCATTCTCTGACTTCTCCAGCGAAAAGCTCCCTTGAAACCTAAAGTAAAATCATTAGCTCTGTGGCACACTGTAAAGGCAAGACTCATCTCTCATGGGCCTAGAGCACTAGTGCATTCACATTTCCTCCACATTCCTGCCTTTGCATAGTATCTTTGCTGATAGCTGCTCTAGCATTAGTTTCCATATATCTCTGTCAACAGCACTAATACCATTTTTGCTCATAATTAAAATTCCATCCAGATTTTGCCAGACAAGCTGGCCTCTTTCTAACTTCTGCAGTCACAGCCAGACAAACATTACCAAGCACAGCAGGTGAGGCTGGAAATTAATTAATGATTCTGCTGATGATGGACATGCCCCAGGAGACACAAGCTCCAGCTCACACATTTTCTTTGGCTCTGCAGTGCTAACAGTAGCAATACACTCATGGTTAACATGAAAAGGAAGCAGGTACGGACAGTCTGAAAAAGCCGCGTTTCTGACCACAACCTCACTCTAGCGAATTATCTTCACCACAAAACCTCCTCAACACTTGAAGATAACTACACGGCTCTCTGAGGAGACAGAATTCAAAGTGTTCAAAATCTTACAGTTTACCAACTTCTATTGTGAATTCCTCATTTATGAAGAAAATAGAGAGCTACTAAGCTGCTTGTACAGAGTAACATCTCATTTCTAGGTGAACCTCAACTCAGTTTTCTCTGTACAGACACAGAGTACCACTGTGATGAGCAGGAGAGAGATGTCATTCACAAAAACAACCATCTGCCATACAAAAACTATTGCTTAATGAACATCTAAAGGCCATATTCATACTGCTTGTTGTAGATGCCCAGATTAATTATCCTGACAACTGTGACATCTGAGTTCAAGGGACCAACGAGCAATTCAGATAGAATAGCATTCAGGGCACCAAAGTTCGTTCCCTGGATAGCCAGTGAAGATAAGTAGTTGTGATGCCTGTTGGACATTCAAAGTTGTCAGTTTGTGTAACATGACTGTTTCTGGTGCCCATATAAGCAGGAGCTAGGGTCTCCCAGCCCTGGGTAATGTGCATCTCTCATCCTCCTCTTGAGCTTTGCATAACAGCAATGACATCAGTGGTGAAGATCAGTATTTCATTTTAGCTGCCTACCAATTAGATATCTAGATGAGGCTAATCACCTAATCAGTGGAGAGGGACAGGCACCCTCACAGGCCAGGCCTTCTCACTACCTTATGCGTTTTAGGTAAATATCTTAGCCTGAGATTAATATGATTCTGGAAGTGTCCATCTCTCTCCATGAATTATAAGGAGACACAACTAGCTTTGCCCAGACCTTATCTTTGGACAGATAAAGTGTTTTTAGTCTGATCCTGGTCCTGTTAAGTTAACAGTCCTTCTAACAAGCCATTTTATTTACTCAGACAGTTGGCAGATATATTTGTTTTCATGTCAAGATTAAATTGCTATAATATCAATACACTGAAGCAGGTTTCTCTAGCATTTGCTTCTAGGGACATCTTTTAATTTATTCACTTATTGATTGGTGGTTTATGCAAGAGGCCACAGAAGTCAATGAAAAGTCAGAACAGTAGGCTTGAATCTAGGGTTGCATCAAGCTTCATACAGCTCTTCCTTACACTGTCCCAGTGCAGTGAAAACCTCTGTTGTACATATTGCCTAGGTTTCATTATAACCTTATCCCAGTGCTAATGAAGGCAAAAGATATTATTCAGCTGGTCAAAAAGACGTTTACATCTCTTCCTGCTTCTGGATGTCTCGCATTTATGGTGACTTTTATAAAATGCTGAGCTCTATAACAATTGAGAAAACTATGTTACCTTAAGGTCATGCCCTTTGCTGTGCAAGAAAAAGAGAAATGGAATCATCAGAAGTATTTGCTGGGCTTTAAATATAGTTCAAAAATAAATTTACTATTTATTTGATCTAGTTTTACAGCTTACAAAATTTTCCTTTACTTTTGCGTGTGCCATGAAAAAAGACATATTCAAGGCCCAACAGCACCTCCTCAGGATAATGGTCTCCTGGCAATTTAGCAAACCCGACTGCATGTGCTGGAGTTTGAAAGAGAATTTGTAGGAAAGGTGAATTTTCTAAAATTGTGATTATTCTTGGTTTATATTTCATAAAATATCATACCTGAATACCTGAAATAGGCAGGCATTCCAGTAATATGATTATAAAGTGTAAAATTATGTGCCTAGTTTAAATAAGAGTTAACTCCCTACTTCTTTCTATCACTTTCTGCCTCTGTAGGCTTATTTCCCCATAACACAGAAAAACCTGGATCTTTATGGAAGAATATGGTGACTGTAAATTACTTGGAAAGTCCCTGACTTCTGTCACGTAACAACAGCACTCACAAGAGAGGCAACATAATGCCTGTGTTCCTTGTTGATATAAAAGAGAGGAAGACATGTGGGAGCATGAGTTTCCACAGTCTGCTTATTTTTTGTGCCTAATTTAGGTAGTGCCTCGCCAGTAGCTGAGGCTGCTACTACTCAGTGAAGGGAAACACTCTGCCTACTGCTACAACACTTGGAAAGCACCTCTCATGCTTTCCTCATATAAGGAAGTAAAGCCCCTGAAATTCATTTATGTTAAATATTTACTGCTTCCATTGAGAGTATGGGAAACCAGCAGGAGTATTAGGCTTCTCTATCAGGTGAGGACTGCACCCACCTGTGCTCCTCCTGGGAGTAAGTCCCTACCAGTGATGCCCTCAGATGACTTGAGCAATGTTTGGCCATTTTACTGACAGACGCAGGAGGCGTGGAGCCAGAGAGGGAGCCAGGGTGACGTTAGCATCCGTATCTGGTCGTTTCTCTGTCTGACCTAGTGATGGCTGCAAAAGGGCATGCTCTCGTCCAAACTTGCCTTTGACCCTTGGATAGGGACTTTATCAGAGCAGACCCCAAGAGCCAAGTTTCTCCAACTCCAGATGAGTATTCCAGCTGTTCAACCTTGGTGCAAGTGGTGAAAGCTGTCCAGATGTAGATTAAGCTAGTCCCAAACCTGAATGTCTCTAGCTTTTTGGGGTTCTCCAGGAATTTAAGCAAGTGCCTGTCTAAAATAAGAAGCCATATAGTTTTAGGTAAAAAGTGCTTTTGACCCTGAAGAGTGCTCTAGCCTTGGGTAGGTTTTAGTCAGTACTGAGTATTTTTTCCTGCAAAGCAGAAAATGCTAGGGTATAATATAATTCATGTCTGCCTCTCACATCAAACATGAACATATCTGCATACCATTTTCAAATGCAGGCTATTTGCTGATTGCTGCAAGTCTTTTGTGAAACAAGGTGCAGTCTGGTGCTGAGAGAGAAATAGGCTTATTTGGAGGAGGGAGGATTACACTGTCAGTAGACTGAATACACCATTTTCCTAAAAACTCTTCTCCTGACCCCCAACCCAAGTCTATGGACGTATCTGCAGCATATCACAAGTGTTTCCTTAACCTTACCATACTGATGTGAAAACATTATCTTGAGTAGCTGGAAAATATATGCTTACTTTGCTATGTCAAAATTGTTTACATTGCTACATTAAAATATGGAACCGCCCAACTCATTTAAACCTAGCAGTGTGCACTAGCAGAAAGTGTACTTAAGCCCAGATGTTGCAGAAATATGATATACAGGCTAGTAATTGCATATGTAGGGGCTAGATATCTTAGCAAACCAAACTACTCTTTTCCATGCAGTTCCTCTTTTGTTTGTATGTTAGCTACTTTTGTTTCTAAGCTAAAAAAAGGCTAATCTTCCCTAACAGAACCCCATTAATACTGTGAGATATACAACAGTGCAGCACCCCAGCTCTGCTACAGCGTGATGCCAAATGAAGCCACTATGGAATTAAGTTTTTCCATATAGAGCGAGGCATGCATGCTTTGCTCACTGTCCTACTCCCAAAATTCACATAGCGAGAGAAGGCACTTCTCACCATGTGAAAACTGTTAAGAGGATGTGAAAACAAATGTTTTTAATTGAAATTGTCATTGCTGAGCCAGACTGCTGTCTGGGGTATCTTGCTGAAAAGTGACAGCAGCAGCAGGGAAACAATGTAAGAGACTGTAAAACTGGTTTCCATTCTGCATTAATTCAGGGACCACATATGGGATGTTTTCATGTTGTTTATTTTAAGGACTAACACTAAGGGTTGGAAGCCCCACAGTTGTGCAAGACTAAGTATTGGGGAAGAAACCTGGTCTTGGTCAAACATTGGAGATCTGCACTCTGTTACGACTTCTGCCACTGATCTGCTGTGTAACCTTGTGCCATTTGCTTCATTCAGTGCCAGTATTTCCTCTCATATTCTGTGACTATTCAGTCTCTTGACGCCATCAGTTTGCTGGGGAAAAGGACAATCTTGTTGCAATACATTTTTAAGTACCGCTGCAATAACACTGCCATAACACTGCAATAAACACCGTGAATAATAACAAACAATAGTTTGCATTATTACATCGACAGTGGAAAGGTCTCTGCTTCTCTCCAGTTCATGTCCCTCACATTTCTGCTAAGCACTGTGCTCTCTGGATGTATAGCATACATTTACAAAAGCCCAAGAGAGACTTGTCAATCCTGAAGCTGTCCTTTGCAAAGATTAACAGTTCTTTAAATTTAATTCAGAAAATTCATACTATAAATCTGCTCTTTTGTGCTCTACAGACTCCTGAAAGTTTGACTACATGAGTTTTGTCTACATAGGCCTGGTCACTCTGTGTGTGTGGGGCAGAGGTGTTATCACCTACCATACACATTAGCAAAGTGTATTTCCAGTGGGTCCATACCAAGGCAGAAAGTTAAGCTGTCCTGTTCATCTTGCCCAGACTAGATTAAATCTGAAGTTATACAGCAGCACTACTGACTCTGGCAGCAAAATTTATAGACAGACCATGTTCTCTAAGAACAGATATCTAAAGCTGATCTTGGTATCTGGATGTTGAGCACAAAGCTGAGAGCTGCTTCATGTGTACCTGCTCTCCAGCACTTCCTTTTCAGCTCCTACTTCAGGCTTTAAAACACCCATGAAAAGCAATGTCATGCAGTTTTCTTCTGCTCTGAGAGAAATTTGCATGGCAAAGGGTGAGGAGGGTGAATCTCAGGACTTGAATCATTCTCATTTTGCCAGCTTTTTTGAATGAGACAGAAAGATTTTCCCTCTTTCACAGGAGGCAGGGAAAATAACTTTTGCTAAGCCAGACTGATCTTTCTGAACCCGAAAGATATGCAGTATTGCCAATCCCGTCAAAATGTTCTCAGTTACATGAATAAACCTGATAAAATATTCAGACAGGCCACAGCTATCTGCAAAAGGCTTCTACAGCAGTTCACAGCATGAACCAACTATAAGCAAGCCTCTTCTGTTTCAGACAAAGAGGAACTGAAATCAAAGAATTAGTGCAATTTTATATTCAAATTCAAAAAATTATGTAATGCTAATGCTACTGCTGAATCCATAAATAGTCTTACTCCTTCTGTGCACTCTCGCCTCCCTAGTTCTTGAAATATTAAATCTTTTTTTGATAGCATTTGGATTCCGAGTTTAAACACTGCATAAGCAAATTAAGTTTGTGTATATGTGCAAAGTAATGTTCACGTAAGGTGCTTCTTCATTTTATGTGCATGCATCTGTGATATGGAAATGGCAGTGCTTCGGGTGCATAGCGCTCTGTGGACCATCTTGGGCTCCGTACACTTATGGCACAGGTCCAACTGCTGCATCTACCTTCTGGGATGGGGAAGCACATTTCAGCTCCCTGGTCATGGCATGCACTCTGGGCATGCTCCATGCTGCAGGTTGCAACCAAAATCTGAGTAAATACTCTCTCTCCTGTCCCCGTGCCTAGTTTCTGTAGGAAGGGAAGCTGCCCCCTGAAAATGGAAAGGGACATGTGCAGCTTTCCCAATGTGAATACCTGGGGGAGCAGGACATGCTGCAGCTTATGCCTGCACTGCTGTTTAGTAGACCCAAGGTGTGCCCAGTGTTGTCCTGCCTGTAAGGGACTAGATTTGATTCCCCAAGCAGCCTCTTCTGTCCTTGTCCCTTAAGCACATATTCCCCCCGCCTTTCTGCAGATGCTACCAATTCTAATTCAAAAGCCATCTCCCTTTGGCATAGATTTGTGTTTCCACACTTTTGTGGTGGAAAATTATGAGCTGAAATAAATAATCATGAGCCTGTGGTAGCAGAAAGAATGATGTCCCCTAAAGGAAGGAATCCTCAGCAATTTCATTTTTCTGCATAATTAATTTTTTGTGTCCCTCATTTGGAGTCTCTGTCACACTTTGCAATTCCACACTAGGGCATTGCAGCTATTGCTTTAGGGCACAAGCCATTTAGATTCTCTGAGTCCCATTTTGACATCCTCAGTCCCACTGAGTAGATATTATACATTCAACGAATCTCACTGATACCAAAATGATTAACCATGTGAGTACAACTTACAGCATCAAAAAGCTACGTGACCTACTGGATAAATTAGTGTTGCTTTGCAAATGCATTGCAAAGTAATCATAGACTGTATAATACTTTGCAGAAGGAATGGGTTGGCTCACCTGAGAACCCTGCCTTACAACTGGCTAAGGGTTTCTTTTTTCTGAAAGGCATGTATGGTTCAGACAGAAAACATGAACTTGTTGGAGAACGGTAAACAAGGGTCTGGGTACAAGAAGCTGGTCTGAGTAATCATAAGACATGCAAAGGCCAAGCAGAAATGATCTTCACATAATATGTGTCATTCCTCCAGCTCACATATATATTACTGTCAATATTAATCGCAGCACTAGCCATGAAATCCAAGAATGCCATGAAAATGGTAGTTTTTATGCATGTTGTTAAAAAACTGGTCAAATACAGATTCCCATCTAAAGACAACTCTCAGCTCTTCCTCCTGCTTCCACAAGTGTCTGTAGCATCTTAATTATTCATACATTATGCTTTCCCATATTCTCTACTGGGAAATGGAGGGTTTATAGGCTGATGTTTTTTTCATTATTTATATTCATTTCAGAAATAGTTCAAATTATCTTGAATTTCACTTTCTATGACTTAAATTGCTTTGTTTGTGAGTTCATATGTGTAAAATGTGTCATTTTTGCCATGCCCATCCTATGAAATCTCTCATCTTTTTCCATAGCTTCTGTTCTTCATAGACCACAAAGAAGCTGGGGGTTTTTTTGCTTTGGTTTGACTCGTTTTGTACTGTTTGCTTTGCTTTTTTTTTTTAAGAGTCAGAACAGTCAATGTGCATTTGGGCCAGGGAAACAAGTGCTCCCGCTGCCCTTCCTTTGCAACAAGTAATATTAATCTGAAGTTTCCTCTGGGTTTATTTTTAGTTTCTCTAAAGCTGCTGCTGTACCATGTCTCCTTTTAGACTGACCTCACTGAGCACAGCTGCTGTTTCTTATGCATTATCCTCTACTAGGGCTCAGACTTATTTAAACAATGCAAAGAAATCACTGTCTGTACTTTTCTTCCCTTGAGATGACATTCTGCTCCATAATTATGATTAATCCCCCTAAGATGGCTGATGTGATTGGGTTAGCAATTGAACTTTCTGAGGAAAGATAACCTGGATTGATTAAAAAAAATATAGTCTAATAGATTTTAAGACCAGAGGGACTGCTATGATTATATGGGTTAAATTCCTACAAAACAGTAGGCATAACCTCAACGAGCTAAATCATATATCTTAGAAACAGATTCAATTCTGAATTAAAGATACATCCTTTGGCAAATTGCTCCAGCAATTAATTACCTTTGCTATTAAAACTGCTTACCCCCTTGAACTGTCAACTCCAGTTGCTGGGCGAAACACATGCATGAGTTCTTGCTTCTTCCACTAGGATAAAAAGTTCTCCGGTGTGAGACACTTATACCCCCTAGAGCTGTTCAAAAACTACTATCAGCCCAGCTCCAAATCTTCTGTTTGATAGGCTGAAGGGTTGCTTCCCTAAGACTCTCATGGTGAGTATATTTTTTGTATTTGTAGTTATTTTTCCATCTCCTTTCTAAAATCTCTCCAGTTTTTGACATTTTTGTTGTTGGTTGGTTGGTTGGTTTGAAGCCTGCCAATAGAATGGGGCATGGTATTTTGCAAACAACCCTAGCAGCGCTATATGGGGAGGCAATATGCCCTCCTGCTCCTGCTTGCCACCCTTCTGTTTATACATCCATGGATCTCATTTGCATTCTCAGCCAGCACGCCTCAGCGGGAACTCGTGTTCAGTGTGTTAACCAATGGAACTGGTCAAAAACCTTAAAATGTAACTACTTTTCAATAGAAAAATGTTAAGACTACTTTTTCTGCTTTCTGTCATGCTCTGACACACACACATATATAAAAGACTCAGCAAATAAAATGCTTCAATCAAGACATGCTGCTATAATGCCCCTTGGGTACAACAGCTTGCTTTCTCCCTAATCTCCTCAGTGGGTTAGGCTTCCCAGTCAGGTTAAGAGTTGAAAATAAAAGATAAAAGCAATGATAGGAACCAGAGAGGAAAGGAACAGAACTTTCTCCCCAGCAAGGTGCCAGTGCTGTGCTATTCCCACCAGGAAGCATTTCCTCGTGCCAAGAGCAGAGGCAGTGGCACAGCGTGACACTGTCAGACCTGACTCACAGAGCAGCACAGCAGCATAAGTCATCCAAACACAAATGCCACAGTATACTATAGCCAGGTCTGAGAACTGAGCTATTTCCATCTTAAATCATAGCTGTTTGCATTGTCTTATTTTTGTCAGAGTCAGATATTTCCACCAAAAACTGCCGCTTTTCACAAAATTCCCTTTTCCAGCAAGGTCTGTCACAACTCCTTTTGCACTCTTCAAAGTCACCATGGTCCAGAGTGCAATGCCTTCCTCCTCCATGCCTCAGGCAAGCATGACCTTTCTGAGACAAGATCACAGATTTGGAAACTGGTGTTTGAAACAGGGGCACAAAAAGGTGGGCAGAAGACTCCTCCAGACTGGCCGTGGTGACACTTGGCCAAGCATGGTCACCACACCTGAGTCCCTCAGGGGCCTCAGCATGGGGAAGGGGTGCAGAGGGGGCATGGACCCGCCATCTCCCTCCATCCTATCCTTCAGGCTGTACCCTGCACCCTTCATGTGGTGGATTATTATATCTTGGACAACCTTGAGAGCTACACAGATAAGTAGGACTTCCTCCTGTCAAGATGTTTGAACTCTTTCTTCACGGCTCCTTGTGTCTTTGGGAATAAATACATGTGTCTTCATGTCCAGTATGTGTTATGAAAATGGTTGTTAGTTCATATTGAGTCTGTCATGCTGCACTTGTTCAGTATATATACACTGTGTAAATGTAAAAGAATCTCTTATTATTCATATTAGAATAATACATCATCCTTTTGATTGTCGCGCTCTGGAGGGTATGATAAGGAAAGTTAACTTTCAGAGGATACTGACAACACAGAGCAGTTCAGTAAAGTTTCAGCTACATTTGCTCTGATTGTGTTCATCTCAATACATCTTGTCAGGCTTTGACCTCTTTGTTTAATATTTACATTTATAATATAGCTTTTCATATTAAAAAGAAAAATATATATAATAAAAGAAAAAAAGTGAAAAAGTCAGAAAGAATCAGCCCAATATTTCTGCCCAAAATACTGAATACCAATCTATTTGCTACCTTGGCTTGCAAGTCACCGTGGTCCTGATTCAGCAAAGTTCTCAATCACATGCTTAACTTTAAGCTTGTACATAGTCTCATTGACCTTTGGTTAGCCATATATTTAAGTTTGACTGAATCAAGACCTATGGCAGACATACAAAAATTTTATTAAATACAAAACCAAAGAAAGCTCATGGGTGCCTAGCTTTCAGAACAGTCTGAAAATCAGGCAAATGTGAGAAAGTTTACTCGCAGTAGTGAGGTTTAGTGTGGAGATCAACCAAAAAACATTGATTTTTTTTAATTCCCAAGCACTGTTCTTCTTTCCCTACCCAAACTTTGCCATCTTGGATAAACTAATACCCAGGTTCATACTATTCTTGGCTGCTTCATAAGGTTTTGCAAAACCAAAACTACAGTCACTGTAGCCTGGTTGGTGCAGTGTGTCTAAGAATGAAGGTGGATAGTGGGAGTAAGCTTGGATTCAGCAACTTAGTTGCCTTTGATCCCCATCTCCTGCCCTTAAGTCTCACCCGCAGTCCATCTTAGGTCACCCCACACGTCACAGACAAGGCTCCAAAGGATTGATTTCAGAGGACTGGAAGCATTTGCTTGTTGTTTCTCCTTTATTCACAGCTAGAACTGCAACCAGCTCTGCTTCTAGAGACACAGCAAAATGCAACGAACGGCCATCAAGCACGTAAAAGCAGAGGAGAACAGGGATCTTCTCATAAGACAGAATCTATTTTAAAAAAGGTAGCTGAATTTTCTGGTTATGTGGCTCTGGTGCCCGATACATTACAAGAAAGAATAAGGACTTAAATAATAAAGAACCCTGCCCGGGAGCAGTGGTCCTACCGGAGTGGTGAGGTCGCTGTTCTTTCTGACTGGGAGATACAGGTCTGGCATTCTTCTGGTGGAGGAATACCTTCAGCCCTAGTCTTGGCTAAGCACTGTCCAAGTACTCTTGTACTACACAAGGTGCTGTACAAGCAAAACGAGCAGCCAAGATTTTAGAGAAGGATGGGATTCAGCTATCCTTGCTCTTGGCACTTCCTTTTGGCTAAATAGACACTCCCTACACTCTGTGCTGGTTAGTTATGTTCCTACTGGGATGACACTGAACTTAGATATGTCCAGCTGGCATACCATCATGCCGTGAAGATACCCAAGCTCTCTTTGAACCAGCTAGTTTATGTATGTATCACTGTAATTCTCTTCTTAGATAATTAACCCTGTTGAGAAAAAACAATATACAGGAGCAAATGGAATATGTGTCAAAGAAGTTATATGCAAGTGCAACATGGCTGATTCAGTTCTTCCAGGTATTTTTGCCTCCACTGGATATAAAGCTACTTATGGCTATGTATAAATTAAGAGGCTGGACCATTTACTTGTTCTCAGGGCAGGTATATGCCCCAGCAGCATCCAAATCCATGAAAGTCGGGAACCCTTTCCTGCTGTACCTTGGCTTCCACAAAAAGGAAACCAACTGCTGTGCACTGGAAAGGAAATTCACAGTTCAGGAGTGAGCTGGTGCAGGCAATGGTGGGTCAGGATGCTGGATGCACTGCGATACACCCAGCTAGTAATCCAGATTCAGCCTGTGCCTGATTTTCTACATGCCTGTCCTTGAGACATAAAACTCTCCTAGACAGGAATGCTTTGTGTGCTGTACAGTGCAGAGTAAGCTGTCAGAGCTGAGTAAATAATACATTATAAGTATTATAACCAGGACTGAGAGTATATAACAGTTCTCTCATGGCAGCTGTATATTTGCTCATTGTGGGAACTGAATGACATTTGAATGCATGCATCTCGACAGAAAGCTAGTCAGTCCAGGGCATTATATAATTCCTCCCTCCAGCTCCTAATTCTGCATTAGATCTATAACATAAGGGTGCCATTTAGTTTCAGCTCCAAGCAAATCACAACGGAGGTGTACATTTGCCTCTTTATGGGGATTTTTAGGGATATTGGAGAAACTGCTTTTCTAGAGCTTTAACAACACTGAATACACCAAATGTAGCACTGTATCCTCCTTGTTGCAGCAGCCTCCCATTGCTAGGTTTGTCTCGTGCAGGGAGGGAAGAGGAGGCTTGGCTGTCCCCAAATCCTCTCTCTGGGACTGAAAAGAGTTATAAAAATAAAATACTGTCTTCAAGTAAGGGCAAATTTGGCATTTTGAACTGTTTTCATTTCTCCTTTGGGGTTCTCACTGATATTATCCATGATATTTCCAATCAAACTGGAGAAATTAGACAAGGTCAAACAGTTCACCTGTATTTGTTTGTTTTAAACCAAAAAAAAAAAAAAACATAATTCATGGGAGTACAGACCTGGAAGGAAGCTCCCACAGCATCAAATCCTGTTTCCTGCTACCTCTTTCAATCACGTCACCTTATCTCTTTCATTAGCTGACCATACTCTATCTCAAATCTACTGAGGTCTTGAAAGAACTTGCAGTGCCTATTCATACTGGGAAGTGGTTCCAGAGCCTCATTCTTCTGCTGGTTAGGTATATCTATTAATTTTCAGCTTATGTTTAGTGCTAGCCTGTTTATATTACCTAGTTCTGCTGTCTGTCTTGTCTTTTGCCTCACAGAGTCCTCTTTCCCTAAGGTACTTTGAGGGAGCAATCAGTCTCTGTTTCACTAGGCTAAGCAAGCTGAGCTCCACTTTCCTCTTATCTCCTCTTCAGCAAGATCACTTCCGATGAAAACAATTCCCACCAGCTCTGCTCCATGCCCTTTGGGAATTTGTAGCCGAGAAGAAAAACCATCCTTGTAGGCAAAACATTGACAACGGTGACATTTCAGCTTGCCCTGTCCATGAGGGAGGTGTAGATCACCTGGCAGGGCCATGAAAATGGATGCTGGTCCATCCCACCCATCTCTCTTCTCAGTATGTTTTCCATCCTCTTCTTCTATGGGTCTGTTCTCATTTTGTACTTACCTATCTAGAAATGTGCCCTGCATTTGGGGGAACTGTGGAGAAAGCTCCATGCGTTAGTCAGTATTCCCATAGAGAATTTCATCATTCACACCAAACCGTGTCTCTCCGCCCAAAGCCCAGGAGAACAGTTGCTCTGCTTCCCTGAGTACAAAGGTTTATATGCTGCCTGACCTTTGCACAAGCCTCTGATATTAGAAGGCATTTCCTTGTACCGTCTCCATCTGCACACAAATCAGTGGGTGCCTTTGTAGGTTTTAGCATTTGATTAGACTAGTATGGGAGTACTGGCACTGTAAGACAAACTCTGCTGCTGCAGGTTTTAACCTTGTATTCTTCGACATACAGAGAGAATATATCTCTGGATTTAGTGTTCGTCATAAGAACATGACAGCCAAAGCTTCCTTCTCCCAGAAAAATACAATTATGACTTCTTTTAGAATGTTCTTTTTAATGGGTTGTCACAGATATGATCAAACCATGGCAGGTTGTTAAAAATATATGTCACTCCAGATACTACAGCCGGCATGGTGTTTTCAAGAATTCAGGCCCTGATTGGAAAGTTACCTTTGTGAGGCTCATTTTGTTATCTTGCTGATATCAGAACAGGTTTATTTTACATCCTTACCTTGCAGTCTCTAGGTTTGTGTTTCACTTCTCTTGCAATTAAACTCTATTTTTTTCAGCAGGTACAGTACAACAGCTGCTAGTAAAAAAAAGATCTACTTACTCATAGGTGATAAAAATTCACAGTAAAGCCACAGATGTGGCAGAGTGAGAATTACTGTAGCAGCAGGAATTGAAGATAAAAGAGGATTACATATGATGAAATGCAGTAATTGACTAGAAGTCACTGAAAAATACCAGATGGATGTCACTGCTCCACACAGCTCTAATATGCCTGTAGACTTTATTGAGCTCCACTTGAGCTTTGCTTTTAGTATTTTCTTGAGTGTAATCGAGGTTTATTGATATGCTATTATGGGCCAGTTTATATGTGACCATAAAAAAATACAGTTTGAGGCTCCTGTATATACAGGACCACTGCACTATTCTGCTTAGCTGAAGATGGTCACATTAATGACTGCAATAAGATAAATTCCTGTTTCCTCCATTAGACCTTTGCATAAAGTATGAACAGTAAATGCTTCACACAGCATTCAAATTGCAGGACCATTTTCGGTGAAGGATTGCTGCATAAAAGATCAGGCACACAATTTCAGATACGTCGAAAAGAAGCTTATATAGGATTTTGATTTTGGTTTTGTATAAAAAGAAAACAAATCTACATACTATAATGATCTGCCAGGGCCAGTTCAGAGCTCTGCTTAGTTATCAAGAATTTATTTTTCTATTTATTTTAGCACTGAGGGTGGGGGGAGGAGGGAAATGCTCACTTTAAATGTTGCTCTCCTTTATCTCTTTCCACCAAACCTAGCATGCCAGGGGTTGCCAGAAGTAAGTGAGGGAAAGCTAGCTCTCTCTTCTGTTTAAAGTTGAAAGATTTCAACTCTTTTGCCTATAGTGGAAGGTCCTGCTACCTTTTCTTTCTCTCTGGGCATCCTTTCTAGGTGCCTCAGGGGGCAGGAATTTGCTATTAGCAGGATTAGCTGGTACCTAACCCAAGGGTTTCTGCAACTCTCAGCCTTCCTGGTGAAGAATAGAGCATCACACATGGGAAGAAAAGGTGCCCCATCTGAGAGACCCACTGCTGCTGGATTTTCAAAAAGTGGCTCCTCCGGGTAGGTGAAAGCTTACTCTGAAACCTGCATGTGCCTTCTGCAATCCTCCACCCAGGGTGGGCTGCACCGTTTTGCCTCGTCTCTCCAGAAGCATTCAGGAGAGTGGGCTACCTAAAAAAGAGATTTGCACAGACCAATTGTCTGTATGCGGCGCCAACTAAACCAGCCAGGACCCAGAACAGACCCCGCCATGGCACCTCTAAAAAAGCAAAATGTGAGGAGGTCCCCAGCACGAGTCACTGATGGAGCCAGGGCTCCATCCAAATCCAGGTCAGAGAAGATGCAGCTGCTGCAAGTACATGGATGTGCTGCTTTGAGGAACGACGTGAGGCGAAGGGAGGAAAGGAGCCCGGAGAGCCCGAGTGGAGCCAAGGCTCCTAAACTGACCATGGTCAGGGGAGCAGCGCCACAGCCTCAGTGCTGCTGGGCAGGCCAGCAAGCCCCATTTAGGCACCTGTCTCTTTCTCCCCACAATGAATATTTTTAAACCAACAAATCTGCATCGCTCAACAGCTCTCTCTGCCTGACACAGAGGTTTGCACATGCTCTGCCTCCCCATGGCTTTCATACAAAAAGAAGGGAAAGAGAGGCACTTCCCCCCGCTCTAGCAACCTGCTCACAATGCCTCTTCATAACACATGCATATAAACTATTTTTTAAATTGTAAGATGTTGTGTTGGCCATTTTACCTCCTCAGGAAACAGTGTGCACAGGCACTTCAGTTTAATTTTTATGTATTGATCTTCTTTTATCCGTGTAAATATTCTTCCTCCATTTCAACCCTGGCAGAGATGGCAGGAGAGCCAAGAGAGGTAGCCTGGCTCTTCCATGTATGCTACATGCACAAATTCACACACGCCCTTGCTTTCCTACCCCCTGCACTTCCAATAAATACTGTGCTGTTCAGTTTATTTTTTGCCTTTTCTACACCGAGTCAGCTAGACTTCTTTGAAGTGTATCAGAAACTATGATAATAGTTGACTATTCTGACAAGCTTCTCCAACCAAGCAAACTTTGCTGATGACCCCATGCTCTCCACATCAACGCTGAGCACGTCACTGACAGAGCAAGGATGCGTTGTGGCTGTGGTCACTGACATTGAGCCTCTAATTAAAATTTTGAGCTTATTGTGGAGAAGATGATGTGCCCAGTGTGGTGTGTATTTTAATCACCTTTCAGCAGAAAGAATCTTCTTGTGGTTTCTGTCCACTAAAAAACATCTTTAATGAGCATTATAGCCAGTAAGAGTGTGATAATTTAGTACTTATTCATTTTTACAAATTAAATTGAGGAAGGCAGTAACACATGCTTGCCCTTAAATCCATTTGAACATTTATTTATAGAATATAAAATAATTTTACTGCAGTAAGACACACAATTTTCATTTATGTAAATAGGATCTTTATAGGAAAAATGTGTTATTCTGGCTGTCACACTGTCCAAACTGTGCATGTTGCCACTGCAATGGATACTCTTCATGATACATAAGCATCATAATGCACTTCTTTTCTACTAGAAATATTTTTATACTCAGTATGATTAGAAATATTATTATACGAAATGGTAAAAAGGAAATTACAAGTACATATTTTCAAGTAACTATTTTCAAATGAGTGCATTTTTAGTAAATCAAAATAAATTCTAGTGAAATGTATAAAGATATGAAAAATGAAAAACACTGTTTCTTTCGGTAGCTCTTACCACACTTCTAGAAAACAAAATCAGGCAATTTTCTAACAATCAGCACTTAAAACACAGAAACCCAAATATTCATACTGGCAAATATGGAAAAGCAGTATTTATATTTGTTAGATTTTATTTTGTGAGGTATTTTTAAGAAAATAACTTGGTGATAGTGAAACAACTTTGCAAAGTATTTTGGTGGTGTAGCATATACTTTTTTATGAACAATAGTTTTAGAGGGAAAACTTCTACTTAGAGGAAAACTGTGGTACAAATCACCTTTTATCCTTTGCTCTCCACAATTTTCACAATCAACAGCATCCACAGTATATGTCTCCCCTAAAGAAACACCAATCTCATCATTTGATCTTCAGCATCTCCTTCTTATACACACATGACTATTTTCTTCTTGTTTCATGTATCCTCTAACTTCAGTTTGCTCCCTGACAGGACACCCGCTGCCTACATGTTTAAGAAAGCATCATATGCATTGCGGTAATATATTAAAGAATGTCACAGGAACAAATATTAAATAAATTAAGTACATAGTTCAGTATTTGAAGATGAAACTAAAAACACCAACAAGCCATCACCTTGACTTTTGCTTAAATTCATCTAGAAGCTGATTTGAATATCTTTGACTGTTGGGTCTTCAGTATAATGCCAAATCCTTTCTCTGGAAGGATATATTCACAAAGAGTTACAGAAAGAGAGCATAACAGTAAAAATGTTTTGATCTAATATGCAACTCTACTGCAAATATCAATTATTTTCATTTGAAACCCATGTAAAAAAGTGGTTATACAAATTCTAGCATAATAACAGCTCTTCGAAAGGAAAAGAGCTGAACTGGAAGAGTCTGAATATGTCAGATGGTTACTATCTTGTTATGGAGCATAGGAAATAAAAATATCTTTAGTCACTTTTCTTGATCCTCATATATATATGTGTGTATATATGAGTTCCTACCCACTGGCACACAATCACACATGCATGCACTGTAGGATAAACTGCAGAACGAGCATTTTTTTCACCAGCATTAATTACTCCCCAATGACGGTCTCTGTTGCATCAAGTATTTGCTCATTAGCATGCAGCCCCGCTGCCAAAGGGTGGATGAGATAGAAAGAGAAAGAAGAGAAGAGGTAAAAGGAGATGAATGGAGGGAAATGCCTTTTAACTGTCTGCTTCTCTTCTCTCAGAGGATCGCCCTCCTTAAACTACCTTAAGTCAAGCAGCTGATATCCAGGTTGTGTAGTGCTGGTAGAGATGCAGCACATCTGTCTCAACTAGGGTTAGTTGGTACATTTCACTTTCTCTTTGCCTCCCACCATGGTGATGAGAAGTCAGATTTTTTTCAAGTATCCTCACAATTACAGCAAAGAGAATGTGCCTTGTTGCTAATAATAGAAATAATCATTTTTTTCAGAGTTCTGTATTTTATTCAGAGCCATTTCTCTCAATTTTAATAACATCACATTTTCAGAAGTGCATATAATTAGCTTTTTCTCGGTTGAAGTAAAATAAGCAAAGTTGTTCTCTCATTGATCAAAAAGGAATCAGTGAAAAGAAGGCTGATTACAATGTACACACAGTAACATCTAATCTAATATTCTACTTTATGAGGGAGAAAAGAATCAGACATGAAGTTTATATCATAATCATATCAAATAAATACTTTCCTGCTGTCTTGTCTGCAGTTCTGCAACTGAATCGGTGTGTCAGCCCCAGTATTTATGAAGTCTGACAGAAGAGCACAGCTCAAGGGGTTTTGATATATGTTGGCACAAATATGTCCTTTTTATTTTATTTTGCTGTTTGGATCAGACAGAAATTTATCACTCTAATTAGTAAGTATTTATGTCAGTGAATTCATAATACTATAAAACATTTCTCTTCCAATTGTCCTGGTTTCACAGCTTTGGAGATTTGCAGGGAAACAGGGAAAAACTGAAAAGATATGTGTATTTCATAGCAGAGGTGTGATTTTCAACAAGAACTGTAGGCAAAAAACAACTTGCAAGCTAGAAACCACCATTTAAATGGGTTTGGAGCTCATTTAGGGAAGCTGAGGGACCTCTCTTTCAAATTGTAATCATAAATATCACAATACATAGTAACACAACTTTGCCTATGTGCCTCACTGTGGGGATAATAGAGGGGCTGCTTTTTTATGGAATTCTCTCTGAGCAATTTTGGGTCTGGGTAGAAAAAGATAGCTTTAGAGCACTCATTGCTCACAGAAATGCCTGGCCCCCATCCTGAGCACAATCAAACCTTCCGATATATATCAGCAGAACGCCAGTGCTTGGGAGATATTTACAGCGAGATCACCTTAAGTGTTTCATTCTCCTGATATATGTTGTCATAAACATCCCATCAGTAAAATACATAATTAGAGCATCAATCCTTATAATTATGCGCAGCAGATATATGAGCAATGGAATAGCGACATTTCCCAGTTCAGGACATGCCAGTTGTTCCCTCTTATTTTTAAACATACTGTTAGCAATGCAGAGGCCCACACTGAAAGACACAGAGGGTCAAATTCTACCTTATTTCGCACCTCCCTGGCAAGAGTAGTTTTGGCACCAGCTGGAAGCCTGCCTGGCATTTCGGCACTGATCAAATCATGTTACTGGTATAGTATTTCTGCTAGCAAACCTTTCCTTGGCCTACGATTTAACTATGGCTTCAAGGACCAGAGGTGAACTAATGAATAGATATAAATTTTCTAACGTTGGCTGCAGAAGCAGTCTTTCACCCATGCAGAGTAAGTAGTTCCATGAGCATCACATGTGACAAAGCCTTGGTTTCATGCCATTTGATTTCTTTTTTCTTTCTTTCTTTTTTTTTTTTTTTTTTTGGTGAAATTGCACAAAGGCTTTCCATTAGCAGCACAAATACATATAATATCTTCCCATAGAATATATTGGCAGTGACTCCTGGGCTGGCACATTCAGCAATGCCAACAAGCCAGAGGGATCAGACATAAGCCAGAGGTGAATTCTCAAGTGTTCATACTCGCATTCTTCACCTACTCAACTGCCTGCTTGTATAAAACTGGTAAAAACATAATTACTTTTGAGATTTCCATCTCTCCGTCAAAACTGGATGAAATCAGCCATTGGTTTCAAGAGTTATTAAGATTGAGGACAGAGGCCCACAAGCTGCAGAAGGAACCATCTCACTCTTGTTTCAGTGGGAAATCAAGATGCAAAAAAGGTCTTTCCTACAGTCCCCTGTCCATGTGAGAACAGCTGGGAGCGAGCTAGCGTCGCTCCAGTGGGAAAAGCTGTCAAGGCTCCTAAGAAAGGGACTGGTGTAGGGAAGATGCCGAGGGTCAGCCATGAGAAGGAAAAGTGCTGGAGCTCCCAAAACAGGATTAGCTGTTTGCAGCTGAACCCTGCTGCACTGCCTGGACAAATAAAACCCTTTGCAGCAGCAGCTGAAGAGGCAGAGAGGGTTTCCTGGACCTTCTGGCATGGCTTGGCCCCTCTCAGCAGACACACTGGAAATGAGCCTGTCTCAGCAGCACTCTCCAAATCCCGAAAGGGAAACAGGCAGCAGCTCTTGTGCCATCTCTGTTTTACTCAGCGATCCTCAAGCATTTGGTGACCTTACCATCTACTTTTAAAACGACTTTTCCCTGTGTGGATTTGCAGATATTCTCTGTCAGGCACAGATTGTTGCCCCTCATAAGCAGGGTTACTCTTCATGTGGAATTTCTCGTGCCCAAGAGGGTGGAAGCTCTGAACAAAGCTTTTCACTGTCTTAGGGGTCTTAACAGACTTCTCTCCCAAATGGTGCATCGGGTGTCTGATAAGATGGGAACCCAAATTAAGCCTATTTTTAGAAAATACGTAGGAACTTAATTATCCTTGAGACTTCCACTCTGCTTCAGATTGGGTTGGGTCAGTCACACACAGTTTACATAGACCTTGCATTTATAAACAGTAAAGCTAAAAATGCATACATCTCCTCTGGTTTAGATGGTTTTATAGCGATTACGCTGATGCCTCACTCTGAAAGCCTGACAAATTATCTGTCTGATTTCAGACTAAGCCTGTATAACTCAGAACACACAATCTGCCTGAGCTTTGGTTAAAATGGCTTGATTTTTAATTTGATACGTTAGGGAAAGATTTTGCAAGGCAAAAAAAAAAAAAAAAAAAAAAAAGTATTTCCATTCCTAACTTGTTTTTAAAGTTAATAACACCTGCATTAACATAAAATGTGGGGTATCTCTGTAGAATTATTCAACAGTTTGATTTTCTTTTTTAGCTGATTTAAGCCTTTTATTCAAAAGGATGATTATGAACAGTAAATCTTTTCTACATAAATGTATTTATTTGATAATCCATTGCCTGTTACCTGCACAAATCTATCCTGTGCTGTTTTACTTTTCACTTCAATGCAGAGCATGCATCATACATTCACTCTTTCTAATTAATTATCTGTACAGAATGTATTTCCATTTAGTCTTTTAGAAACATCTCTGTCAGCTTTGGCCCTTCTGTCTGGGTCAAGCCTTTGATAAGATTGCACACTGCCCACTGAGTGTGTTCGTTACACAGCAAGAGAATTGCAGACAAGATAAGTTCTGTCTGAAAACAACATATTTTTGAATTATATATGTCACAGTTTTATGGTGCCCCGGTTAAAAGTAAAATAAGGAAAATTTAGCGCAGGCTGCAGGTTGTCAGTGTTTATGCATTCGTTCTATTAATGGTACAACTTCTTGGTTCTCTGCTGTTGAATATCCTTTTATCTTTTTTTCTCCTGCCTAGTGACGTGTGCTAAGAGACTTAATCAGTTCTGTCCAGATGGATGCTAATGAAGGAGATGTTATACAAAACACTATTATAAATTCTCATTCACATCTCATTCTCTTTTGTCTCACTCTATTTTTAGAGCTGATTTCCAGAGGTACAATTACAATACCAATATTCGTCAAGCAGGCAACATCTTAAGGGGCCATTTACTGTCCACACATTCAGATTTTTATCTGTCAAGAGCTGAGGAACAAATCCTACAATTATTATTCATCTGTTCCATAGTAATATTGAAGTTCTGCGACATTTATATAACAAACGATACCAAACACACTTCATGTTCTAAGATATGTAATATAGGTGTCTTTTTATCTGCATGGTAGAGCAACCATTTCTTACAGAGATTATTTGAACTCACACACAGGCAGCAGCAGCAGCACATAAATATTCAGGACAGTGACTGGAAACTATTTCAAGTTCCAATTTCAGGAGACATTGGGAAGGAACAATGACCTCTGATTTTCTGAGGAAAAAGAAGTGGAGCTACAGGCAGTGCTGGTAGCAACCTAGAGTTAAGACTGACTGATTTTTTTGCATTGCTTGGTTGTTTTCGGTTTTGCCAGACCTGTCATTCTGGGCTGAACTTTTCGCTATCCAGTATCTACTTCCATTGATGCAGCATCATGCTGCACTCAGTGCATGCCTCACCCAGCTGTCTCAAGAGCCAGGTGGGCTCCTGGCGTTGGCCAGTTCCCCACTTCACAGAATCCTTATGGTTGGGGCATGGAGCGTCTGCAGTGCTCCTTGCCCTGCAGGAGGGCTTGAAAGTATCAGGGAAATCATCTTGTTGGGAGGGATGTACCACATTTTTTTCCAGAAAACTGCCCCACATTTGGCCATATGATGAGTGGCGACATCTTGGCTCAGTTTGGTACTTTGCTTCAGACAAGCACATAGTCCCCAGAAACAGCAAGAATCCCCCCCCCTCCCCCCCCAGCCAGTTCTGTTTCAGGGTTGCTATTTATTCACTACTGGCACCTTTGATTTATTATTATTTCCTCTCAACATTTGTGCTGCACTGGGTGCTGAACAAGCACAGAGAGCAGCCAGCACCCATTGGAAAAGCTGCCAGCCTGACAAGCACAAAAAGGCAACTAGACTAACTGATTTCAGACCAGGGAATGGCTCTCTTGCAACCTTTAAATTATTCATGAGCTCTCTTTGTAAATTATTAAGCTCCCAGTTCTTAGATTTAGCTCTTTGAGTTTACAGGATACATTTTCAGATGCTCACATCTGTAGCTGGCTGCCATTCATCTTGCTCAGAGGACAGCAGCTCAGCCCTTTGGAATTAACCATCCTAGTTTCACTTTCTTGTTATCATTTTCTTTTGGCTTCTCTGCTCTTTAAAAGGGACAACTACCGAAGGCAGAAGGGAAAGTGAAGGCAAAACACTTGCATTGACACTTGATACCTCCAACCAACCAAATTCTCCCATCCATTCCAAGGGCGCAAGCCTGTACTGGGAAGTAACAATGCTTTCAGTAGCCCCAGAAGGAATAAAAAGAGTATCAGTTCCAGCTTTTAGGACTCAGCCCTGTATTAGGGTACATTTGCCATTCTGACTACAGTGTGTGCAGGCTCAGGGCCAGACACACTAACTTTGATTCCTGCAGTGACATGGGTAACAACGGCACCTGGACACATTCAAGTCCATTGTTCTCTGCTCTTCAACCACTAGCGATGTCTGTCCTCAGCCCCCGCCCAGTGACGGCTGTCCCAAGTGCAGAAACCAATACTAGCACTCAGAGCTCCATCTCCCCTAATACATAAGTGGTTATTCCCATTCCCCAGCTGCTTTTAGCTATTTTCTGTACATTCTTTTCCCTTCCCTTCTTCCCTTGTAATATTTTCCTTGCTAACCTCATCAGCCAGCATCTGCCCTAGTATTTACTGACATGCTAGGTCTGGATTTCTCCCTGTTGCTTCACTTGCATCCCACAGTTCTTTCCATGTATCTTCTAGTCCCCATCATGGCTGTAAAATAAGCACTGGAGACCTTTAGGACTAAAAGCAGGAACCTCTACTGGCTGCTCCAGCTGAAAATAATTTAATTCAAGACTGAAATTTTGAATTAATGACTAATGGAATTCCTGCAACAGTGTTTTGCTATATGAAGAGGGGTTGACTACATAATAACTCACGTAACCCTGAAAAAGAAATATAGGGATCTAGAAATTAGTACCCACTTCTAGCATGTTTGGAAACTAGCTTCAGAGCATATCAGTCAGCAAAGTCTTTGGAGAAGGAAACATACAGGACTTTTTCTTTTCTCAAATCTAGCATGTCCTGCTGTGTCAGCATTTAATTCATATTTGAGCAGTAAGAAACTCTCCTGAAGGCCAGAACAAATCTTCTAAAACCTAAAGGTAGGGCACAAATATTATAGTCAGTAAAATAGAAAAACACTGGGAGTAGTGCCTATTTACATTGCTTATTCAGTCTTAAACCCACCTGAAATGTCACTAGGGATTATAGTCCCCATTTGGAGACATCAGCAGATTCAGGCCAGCATTTCAAATGTGAATAAGTCACCCAGAGTCATCAGAGTTCATTGAAATGATATTTTGAAACCTTTCACTACTGATGAGAGAAAGATTACACCTAATGTGAGGGAGAGATTGTCCCTGTCTGTCTACTCCACAGGTCTTAAGCCTCCATTTAAAGCATCCAGTGCTGACGACAGCCAAAGATACAACAGTGAGTTAGGTGGATTTCAGGAGTGAAATGGCTTGGCCTTTTCTGCATTCCTTTTTTCAGAGGTGTTGACTATACGCCAATTCCATTAAAGGGTCCAGGATTTTGCCTTGTTGACCAGAGAGATATATGCAATGCTACACAGTTAAGCAGGAGAAGAGCTGGGTCTAGAAGTATCATGAATGAGACCCTGAACCTGAGCAAGGTGCTGCCTACAGCTAGGCAATATTGCCTCTATTTTCAGTATAAGCTAGCCTTTCTCTCTGTCTCACTTGTAGGATGGAATTAACCTTAAGAAAAGTTCAAGGAAAGAGACTACACTGTCTATCGGGAGCATGAGTCTTCTCTGTGCAACCAGAGGCCACTGTCTTTGGTAAAACAATGCAGATGTGCTTGGGGAATGAGGCAAAACAACAGCAACTGGAAACTCTTAAAACTCCTCCTTGCTTCTGTGGAGAAGGCACAAGCTTTGCAGCAAGGGAAACATGAATCTACAGGTGTGCAAAGAGGCTTCCCACCACTGAGCCAGAGCCCACGATAGCCATGGAGAAAGCAGATGTCTCCACCAGGCAGCAGGAGGAGAGGAAGCAGCAGCACTAGGTAGAAATGGCAGAGATGCATCCTGAGTTTGATCCTGCTGTTCCCTGTGAGGAGGAGGAGGAGGAGGAGGAGAAGAGTGAGGTAGGTACTCTCCCCTTACTGTGCAAATCACAAATTTTTTGATCCTCTGTTTGATACCAGCTTTCCCTTGGCATGTTTGTGCTCTTGTCCTTTTCTTTGTTTGCTGTGGAGTTACTCACAGTGTACCTGACAGTTGTTCCCTGACACAGGGTTACCTCTCTGCCTTTTGATGCACATACTTTCCTTGGTGGGTCTGGCCTTGCCTTCATACAGCTATTCTTGCAGACTTTTACTCCACTTTAACAGGTCTCGTAAGTTTATTCTCACCACTCAAGTTTATCCTCCATGTCCTTTGCACTCATTTTGCACAAGTCATATCATTGAACTTACTTTATAAGCTGTGATAAGAAAGATTTGGAGACTTGCTGTGAAAAGTTATTAATGCGGCCCGAGAGCTTCCAACCTGAAACTTCCACTGGACTGCTATGGTACCTTTCTTATCTTTTCAGTGCATTGATGTCACAGGAAGGCTTTATAGTTTCCAAATAATTTAGGGTTTTTTCCAAGGATGGAAGCCACCATTCTGGACATCAGAAATGTTATCCCTTGCACCACCAGAGGAGTCTGCATTTGGCTATGGACTCATACTGTCAGCAGGCACCAGCTGTGCCATATGAAGAGCTCACCCTTCCCTGCTCATATTCAGTTTTTTGTTACTCTCTTGTTCACTTGCTTGTCATTACTCTTTTGTGGAAGATGCCATAATGATCAGGTAGCCAGCTGAGTAGCTCAGATGAATGCTCCCAATCTTCTCCATGTGAAAATATGAGATGGGTTAGCAAAGACCTAGCAGTCAATTTCTTTAAGCCAGTCTGGCTCTCATACCTAGGATGAGTTAGGGAGTGACTACATGAGCAGTGCAGTAGGCAGGTCTGAGGAAGATCCAAGGACCCTCTGTCCGGCAGGAGGGTGGTGACAAGGAGCTCTGTGCCTCCTGGGAACGGCAATCTCTCCCTGTAGCACAGCTGCAACAAGAAAACAACATGTATCCTCAGCCGCAGCAGCCCCACATCAGGCAGTGGCAAAGCCCTGGAGCAAATCCACTGTTTCTCCCTGTCTCCAGTCTTTTTTAAAAGGCTGCAGCCTGCTAAAAAGAGCTGTGAAGTGGAACACGCTTGCAGGGAGGCTGCAGTCCCCTCCTCCTCGAAGGAATGGAGTCAATTAGCAGATCCTCCCCAAGGGCTGCTGGGAGGATTTCTGATCTGTTTGTATGACAGTAAACAGTCTGTAAACCAGAAATCAACACTGTCATGTCGGTCACAAACCAGTATCAACAAATTGATTACCCAGATCTAAACAAAGCCTTTTTAGGGCCTATTGAAATTTTATTTCTTTCATTGTTTTTCATTTATTTGCCACAGCTTTCCATTTACAGATGCTGATGGAAGAAGAGGCAGAAGTACAGAAAAAGTATAAGAAAAGACATATTCATTACATTTTTAATCTCAGACAGTGGCAGGAAACAAGGGGAAGGTGCTTTTGAAAGCATTTTATTTCAAGTTTTCACATATAGGCATTTCAGATATGAATGAGTGTCCCTATTGGACAATAATCTGGATTAAACTCCTATTATTACATACATTGTCAGAAGAGATCAGGAATAATCAGAATCCCAGCGATTACTGCAGGATGATATCTGGATTACTAAACCATCTCATGTCCACCCTTTCATGTCTGTGTCATGATCTTATTTTGCAAAATCCTTAGCTCCCTCGACTCCTACTGAAATTGTTAAGCAATGCAGAAGATGCACACACCACCTCAAAGAGCAAAACCTTTAGCTGTTCTCATTTCCAAAGTCATTTTGTTTGTTATTTGGTAGAGGAATCTTTTGTAGAGCTGTGAATCGATCCCACTCAGACACTGACCTTCACTTTATTCAGACATAAACCAGGAAGAGTCAGGAAGCCACAGGAGAAACATAAACTAAATTAGCTTTATTTTCTTCCAGGTGACAGAGTTCACAGATAACATTTATTTCCACCTTCAAGCTACACAGAAGGTCCTCCCTGGGCAGGGCAGCTACAAAGCTGTGTGCTCACTAGCTGAAAAGCACCCAGAGGAGATGGTCTCAGGCCTCCTGAGACTTTCCCTCTGCTGTGATAGGTAAGTGGCTGCCTTACTAAAATAAGAGTATAAAGGAATCTGCCAGTCTTAAGCCAGATATTACTTCTCCAGAGCTGGTTAGATAGAAGAACGACGGTTCATCATACAGGGAAAAATATGAGAGAGAATGGTTTATGTACAGGAGAGTGTGCTAGGTTAAAAACAAAACAGAAGAGAGCAAAAGTTCACAGGAGGTCAAAATAATCCAGTTAACTTTGCAGTGGCTCTGGCTCAAGGCTCATTTTGTGGGTCAAAAATGGAAAGGAGCAGGCTGAGCAGAAAGTCCAGTCCCTCCCTCCACACTTTCACATAGCTCTGCTCTCAGCCTCCCTTGCTCAGTAAGACAGGAAAAATATTTGGTAACACCTGATATGAATCAGCTTGTTTTCTTATGTATTCTCAAATAACTCATCTGTAGGAGACCCTAGTCAGAGCCTAAAAAATGTCAACTTCGAAGTTCTTCCAACTTCTCCTTGAAGTAACTAAAAGACAACCTTACTTCAACAAGTGTGGAAGCTGCGAATTAAGTAGTAGCTTTGAGGCTAGCGCCTCTCTTCTACCTGTTGCTGTAAATAATAACGTGGAGGCAGGCTTAGGACATGATGTTGCCTTATTCCGTAACCAAAGGCTCCTAGTGCATGCCTGAAGGGTTAACGATTGATTAAATCAGACTAGGAGGCAATCTCAGAGCTCGTGAGAGATTTGTCAGGAAGGGTTTTGGATGGGGAGTTCCATCGTTACCACATTAAGCAGGAAATGTGAAATCTAAAGAAGCAGCTGGCCTTCCTTAGGTTTTCTGGTGCCTGCTTCAGGCCTCTAGTGACAGAAAAAGTTTAAAATAAGAGACACTTAGAGAAATTGAAAGTATATCTGCTTGCATTTGTGGACCCAAGTAACACAAGTTGGGCAAAATCTCATGCTTTGTCTCCTAACAGATCAAAGGCAGAGAATTCATTAGCGACATTGGCAGAAGGCCTGAGCCCAGAGTGGCTGCAGACTGTGTTCAGATGGTTACTTGTTTGGATTATCTTTTCTTTTCTTTTTTTTTTTTTTTTTTTTTTTTGTTACTGAATTCAGACAGCAAGATTTTAAAGAAAATCAAGCAGGAATTATCAGTTTGTTTGACCTTTTTTTTCAAGGTCTGGTAACTTTTATGTTTCGGGCTTATATTTACCACTAAAGATAAGGGGATTTAGGACTTCCAGAGAGCTAAAAGAATCAGTGTGCCAGGAAAACTGAGGGTGAAGATTGTGCCACCACGGCAAATACAGCTCTGTCTGAGCTTAAAGAGAGACATGGTGCAGGGAAAACCTTTACCTTCTTGCCAGCTCTACCATCGCTCCTTCACATTTTGCTGCTTAGCCTCTCTCACTAGTTGGGCCACTAATCTTACAAAGGTGCAAAAAGGAATTTCCCTTTGGGCTCATGACACCATCTTCAAGGAAAAGAAATCTTCAAGGAAAGAATCTTTCTGATAGGGGTATCACTCCCTTCCTACAGAAAATAAAAATCCAGTCACTTTAGTTACCTCAGGGCTTAAAATGTGATAAACAGAAACTCAAGGCAATCATCCTCACAGTGGCAGGGCACTGCAGGGTAATGGCTACACCATTGCTCTCTGGCCAGTGGCAACTCTGATTGCTGGAGACACCTTCCCTCAGCTAAGGCTCATCTTAGATGACAGTAGTGTATCATTTACTATAGCTTGAGAGAATAGCATAGTGTTCTGCAAAGACAGAAAGATTACAGATTATTTTCTAGTTAAATCTATGTCTTCTTTTCAATTTTTTCAGGCAACAAAAGCCCTGTGTATAATATTCCATAATAAGGACTGCAAAGTGCCTATGGATGCTTTGTATGTGCCAGTGTTAATCTTCCTGGTCATTTAGATGCATTAGTTGGTGAGTCTCCCAGATGTTTTGTATGGCCCAGAGGACAGATTCAAAACATCCAGTCTTGTGAGGTAATTAAATGTTAATTCAATCAGTAATGCTATTTTTACAAGCTACTGTGAAAGACTGTTCCACTCCAAAAATGAGCTAAGTGGGGAAAATCCCAGGGGAGGTTTTTAGGGACAGCTAATTTACAAAAATCTCAGTCAGGAGAATCCTCTGGAAGATTTTTTTCCAGGGACTGGAGGGGAGAGGGCATCATCTCCAGTAATAATGCCTTTAGATGAGTAAAAATCTATTTTCTAAATGACATTGATAAATGCAAGAGAAACCCTATCAACACAACGTTGTCTGACAAATGGGCTGAAAGATGGCTTATTTTCTATTTCTTTTCCAAATGCTAACAAAAATAAAGTATCTATACACTTGGAAACAACATCTCCTGTTGCCTGTCTCCTGTTTATTCTCATTTCAGAACTTGTACACTGCTGTCTTCTCTGCTTGTCTTCTTGCATAAGAGTCTGAGTGTAATGATTCAATAATTGATAAACAAAAATACGTAAAAGACATAAGATGCTGCAATAACGGCAATGAAAGGAAAAGACAAATGTTATCAGCATGGCGGATCAGCCTGGGGCTAATCCAAGCTGATAGGCTTATTTCACTGAGGCACATAGTGAACGTTGCTTTTGACTGTGGTTACCAGAAGATGAGAAGTACAAAACACCCATAAACTTGGCTGGCAACTATGTTGCTTTCTTGCTTGCTTTTTATTTTTGAGGAGGAGGAGCAGGAGATTTTTAAAGTGATGAAAACTCAAGGGAAGTGACTCCAAAACTGACACTCATCCTGTTTCTTGGCTTAAGTAAGTGACAGCTGATTAGCACATCTGCTATGAAGCAGAAAAGAAATGGGAGGAATGAGTGACCTTCCTAGACATAGCATGGTGATTTGAGGAGGTTCAGGTCTAAAGCAAACTGAAATTTCAGTGAAGCCACAAAGAGACTTCAGTCACATGCAATACTGAGATATTTCAATGCATTTTGTTTAATACAGTTAGATAAATACAAGTGATAACCTAACTGTACATGCTGGGTATCAACAGAAAAAATAACAACTGTGCTACCATGGAAATTGAAATGGTAGCAATGCTGATTTTGTTGGTCATGCGTAGCCTGGGATTGGTGCCAGGACTTAGAGCACCTCAAGTACCTACACCTCTTCTCTGACCCAAAGGAAGTGTCTCAATAGCGATAGAAATTTGGGTGTATATACTCTTATTTCCAAACCAGACAGTCCTTCATCATGAAACACACTGATAAACTTTTGGATATATCTAATCAACGTGAATCCCACAATTCCTCTTTGCCTAGGATGTTACAAAATATTGATAGAAAAAGCAGAATTCAAACCTAATTAAATGTGCTAGGGAGAATGCCTGATTTGACATGACAATGGAAATGGCGTTTTCATTATTTTACTGTGTGTCTTGGACTATTTGTGCAGGCCTGCAAGCTGATTATTCAGTAGTCTAGAATCAGGTTGTGCAACTGAAGCTCTAAAAACTACCATTAAAAGGTATAAATCCTCCCTGATGAAATTTATCAACTAAGGAAAAGGCTGGAAACTTTTATCGGTGCCAAAGACATACCCGGAAGGTGACTTTCTTCTACATAGATAAGGGAAAAAAGTTTTGAATTCTTCTGACTGGACCATGCAACTTACTATCTGTATAACGTATCCTCCCTTGGATTATTCTTTCTTCTTTAACAGTAAGAACAATCATATTTTTTCTACAGATCTGCTGTTGAATGCTACTGGCAACTTGGTTCTGCCACTTTTACCAAGGTGGTTCCTCTCCTGACCCATGGGAATTGCATACAGAAACTGTCTGTGATGACCTTGTTTGCTGAGCTGAGCCTCTTTCCTGAAGAATTAGGATCTTCTGGGTTTCATGCTGTCGATCATTCTCAACAAAAGAATGAACCACGCCAATAGCTTAACCATCCTGGGGTATAACCCCTCTTTTGCACGCATGTGGTATGGTGTCACACAGAGGATGTTGAGACAGGCTTACATGTAGAAAGTTTTATTCCTAGTGTCATGGCTGATGGCATACATTGACTTCAAAGTTGTCTTGAGGAAAAAACAATGGGGATGATTTTTCACCAGGCTTTCACCATAGTCCTGGGTATTTCTCACCAGGACCCACTCAAACTCACTGTTGTTACTCCCGCTGTTAGCACTGATTGGAGCACGCTTTGATGAGGTGCAGATGTTGCACATTCATCTGTTGCTAATCTTTGTGCTTGCACGTAATTGAGTAATCCTTACCAGCTATTTAAATGACTATTATCTACCTTGTTATTCACTAAGTCTTGTTTTTCCTCTAATGTAAATTAAAAGCTTCAGCTACTGAGAAGTTCCAGAGTGGCAAACGTTAGGAAACCTTTCCTGTTTGTCTGATAGTTACTTCATTTCATTTTAGCCACTTTGCATTGAATCCACTTACAAGACTTTAAAAGATTAGTACATCCTGGGTCATTTGAAGAAATGGCATGTTGACCTAAATCCTGCTGTTCTTTGGGCTGGTCTTCTCAGACTTGGAAATGTTGCCTGCACCTGCAGAAGGTAAGAGAAGAGTTGTTCATTCATGGCTCTGAATCCTTGAAGATGATCATGAGTTTAGGGAATGAAGCAGAATCAGAAAGTTGATTCTGGTCACACAGTAAAACACCATTTTGCTCAGAAAAGGCACAGTAAGAAATGCTACCGCAGGACTTGAACATCATGCCCTGGCACCATGACAATCCATGAATCTGGAGGAAAGAGGAAAATAGCCTGCCACCGTGCCTCCAAAGCTTGCTGCCCCTGTAGCAGATGGCTGAAAGCATGCACCACTGGATCGGTGCTTTCTAATCATTTTCCTCTTCATCCAGTTTACAGCAAACTAGTTATTTCAGTCCTTTTAACATGTCTGTTTTTGCAGAAGAAAGAGCTCCAAGCTATATTTACAGATACTCTTGAGAGTTTTAATGACTCCAGTGAAAAGGTGGTTTTGATGGTTTTTGTAGCTGTTGCCAGAATTGTCACCCATCACAAGAAGAAGGACAAGCCTGGTGTATAATTTGTGAAGATTGCCAGAGACTTTCAACCATTCTTGGCTGAGGTAAGTCACAAAGCAGAGTGATGGGTGTATTAAGTGTGGTTAAAGCTTTAAGAGAGTAGTCAAAGTATGTGTCTGTCTGTGCATGTGAAATAAAAATAAAAGCAAAATCTAATTCCATGCAAAACTGAAAACATGTTTTAGCAGAGCAAGCAATTCAATCATTTCATCCTTCCAGGGTCTGGCTTTTGCATTTCTGCCAAATACCACAGCAACACCAATAATAGCAATTGCCATCCACGGTACTAACAGTAACAACAAAACATATCTGTGCATTCTGACCTTGAGCAAAATAAATGAAAACAGAAAAGACTTTCTCCCATAAAGACATGAAACTGAAACCTATCAGGCTGAATGCAAGCCATGTACAAGGTTTTTATAGCTTTTGCTCTTTTTGGTATAAATGAGATGTTGCTGAAATTAATGGAACTAAACTAGCAAGAAATCTGAATAAACGTAGAATCAAGCCCAGTGTGTTTAATCGGCAATACACTAAGGATTATATTGGTATAGTGGATCACAGACTACATAACTATATGGCATCATATGCAAATCTGGTACTATTCACACGTGGGCTTGGTGTAACATGGCACACTGATGTCTAAGTCAATACTAGACTTAGCAATTACAGTGTAAAGATCTTACAGCATCTTCAAAATGCTTTGGAAATATTATCTAATTAAGCCTTACAGAGCCCCTGTGCAGTAGGTAAATGCTGTCATCAACATTTGTGGGGATGGGAAAATTGAGACACAGATGTTCAATGAGTTGCCCAACCTAGGTCCCCCTAGGAGCTACAAATATCCCATAGTATAAGTGGCCAAACCTCAGGAGAATGAAAGGGAAGAACTCTTTAGATAAGAGGTTAATACTATTTTTTTGTTTGACTGCATTTGGGTTTGAAATTGCTATTTGTATTCTACACACATGTTAGACTGAAATAGACACTACCTGCTCATTCTGGCTGCAGTTTAAAAACTATTATTTGAAAGGACTTTTCTGGTTTGGTTTGGTTTGATTTTTTATAATAAGCAGTAGTCCCAAGTATGTAGGAATTTCACTCCTCACTAGTCCAAGAACCTTCTGTGCTTGTTTCCAGGTTGAGCAATGCCCTGGAAGACTGCTTGACTTAGGCCAGGCCCAGGGGTATCTCAGAAGCCCACAAGCTTCTTCAAGTACAGCTGCCAGGAAATTCAAAGGTAAACAAAAATTAATTTGCTCTTCTTTCAAGAGCTCCCAGCAAATCCTTTAACATGCTGAGGAACTGTTCCCACTGTCTGCCAGAAGTAATAATTCTTAATTCAGAAAGATTTGATTTCCTTCACCTCTGGAGCTTAACACAAAGAATTTAAACAAGAATGGAGGAAACAAATTGTAATTTACCTCCCATATTTCTCCCATAACTGTCCTTCTAAGTAGTCTCCAAGTTTCCTTTAAAGACATCTCAAATTATCGCTTGAGAAATCTATTTTCCAAGCACCTTTTCCCTTAATCTGAAAACCAATGGCAGAACGAAATATTAAAACATTCCACCAGAGAACATTAAAAAAATGTGAAATTTTAATTGTTCTTACCATGAATTTAGACTGAACATTCCAGTATATGAAAACCAGGTTGGGACAAGCTTGACTCAGTACCAAATGGTTGAAAATAAGCATAGTTCCTTCTCTTTCACATCTAAATATTATCTCTACCTGCCTGAGAGTACACTAAATCACCAAAACATATTTGTTTCAATTATGATGTCTGCTTATATGGGTTGTATGCAACACAGATTTATGCCACATATAATTTGTATGTAGTCAATTACACATCCTCTCCTGCTCCTCTGCTGCAGCAGTTTTGAGCTAGAGCATGAGCAATTTTTTTCAGTCTTCAACTGATCTTACCAAAAAATGGGGATCTGTAGGGCAATCCACCTTTCAATTTGCCAGATAGTTTTGATCTAAAAATTACAAGAGCGAGAGGAAGTGGAAATGAAAGAAAGAGAAAAAGCATAAAAAGACAGATGTGAATCTCCAACTACAGCTTCCACATCAGCATTCCAGGCTGGTGAGTGAATAGCTAGAAAAGGTGACACCACTTTCTTTGCACCATCCTGTTGCTCTTTTGCATTCAGTACTTTCGCTTAATTCTTCATTTCTATTGCTCTGTTTTTACTAGAAATGCTCAAAATAAGCACAAAATATAAAACTGTTGGGCAGCAAAATTGGAAAAATGGTGCTGGAAGGCAGACACGGACTGTTGACTCTACCTCTTCCCTTCTCTACACGCACTTTCAGTGCACATGCCTTACCACTGGATCAATTATTTTAAATTCTTGAAGACCCCTTTTTTTCTTCCAAACTTTATCTTCAGAGACAGGACAGAGGCTACATGTGTCATCTGGCCCACAGTTTGCACCTTGACCCTCATTTTATAAATTTTTTCCTAGGCTTCATTTCTTTGAGTTATGCTTTCCCATTTCAAGCAAGTATTTAACCTCTATTTCAGGTAGATATTTAACCTCTTTTCTCTGTCATACATTAATCATACAGAATCAAGGAAGAGTTCAGACATAAACAGTTCATGAAACCTGCAAAGAGTGCAAGTGAAAACTGCAAGAAAAATGAAGGCTAGAACTCAGTAGAGAAGAAGTAGTAGGACACACAGAAAGCTCCTGGGCTATACAAATGATAATGTAAAAATATGGCAACAACAAGGAGCATAGAGTCATTATAGTGACAAAGTTCTGGTCTCTGAGCAGAGTTTGTGACCTGCCATATCTTCTTTGGTTTAGTTTTCACCTCTTCGCCATTAGAAACAGTATTCTCCATCCACACTGTTCTTAGTGTCACCACTGAGGAAAAAGCGGCACCCTGCAGCTCTGGTAACTTCTGGGTTTTTTGGGGGTCATGGAAAAACAGAAAAATGAAATTCAATTGCTGTCTTTTACACATCCACAATTACATAAGACTTAATGTTAACAGACTAAATCATATTCAAGTCTGGTTTCATAAAAATTGTTTACTGCTGGAACATCAAGCATTTATGACGATGACTATAGTTAAAAATATAGCTAGAAGAATCAGGGACAAAATATTTCCATCCCAATCTTGCTATAGTGGTATTCCAGCCTGGTTGAACAAATCTGAGATGATTAGATAATTTAGAAAAGAACTGAAAACACAAGTAGCATGAAACACATTAAGAAAAGGGCTTTATTAATATAAATGTCCGTAGTTTAAAACCTTTAAAATGGGTTGCATCCAAGATGGGCTGCATCCAAGGTCACCCAAGAGAGGTGACCAGAGTCATAGCGAGACTGCTCCTGATCATCTCTGAAAGGCTGCTGAAATCAGAGGAGATCTCCAATGACTGCAGAGAGTCGGATGTTGCACCCATCTTCAAAAAAGGCCAAAAGGATGATCTGGGGAACTACAGGCAGATCAGCCTCACTTTGGCCCCTCAGGAAATCATGGAACAAATCCTCTTGGAGCACATTTCTGGGCACATAAAGAAGACAGTGGTGACTAGGAGCAGCTAGCATGAATTAATCAATGGTAAATCATGCCTGACCAACCTGACTGCCTTCTATGACAAAAACAACTGTCTTTGTGCACGAGGGAAAAGCAGTGGACATCATTTACCTTGACTTTAGCAAGGCTTTTGACACCACCTGCCACAGTATTCTTCTGCCCTAGACAGGACATTCTGGTCTGGTGGGTGGACAACTGGTTGGATGGCCAGGCTCAGAAGGCAGTGGTTAATAGGCTGGTGACAGGCGGAGTACTGCAGCAGGTTGGTACTTGAACCTGTCCTGTTTAGCAGTTTATCAATGACCTGAACAAGGTGATGGAGCATACTCTTGTCAAGTTTGCAGATGACACCCCACTGGAGGAGGGGACCACTCGATATGCTCAAGGGCATGGCTGCCACCAGAGGTGACCTAGATGGACAGAAGGAATGGGCCAGCAGGAACCTTGTGAAACTCAAAGATAAATGCAGAGTTCTGTACCTGGAATGGACCAGCCCCTGAAATGATACAGTCTGGGGACCTACTGGCTGTGGAGCAGCTCTGTGGAAAACAGCTGGGGGATCCAGTGAGCGGAACATGAGCCAGCAGCATGCCCTGTCAGCAAAGAAAGCCAACAGCATCTTGGACAGTATCAGCAGGCGCAGAGTCAAGAGATCAAGGGAAGTGATTATCCCCCTTTAGTTGGCACTTCTTAGACCACTTCTAGCTACTACATCTCCTTTTGGACTCCTCTGTACAGGGATGACAGTGACAAACTGCAGCTGGTTCAGAAGAGGTCTGTCAAGATGGTCGGGGCTGGAGCACCTGTCCTGTGAGGAGAGGCTCAGGAAACTGGGCCTGTTCAACCTGGAGAAAAGTCACCTTCAAGGAGGACCTAATAGCAGCCCCTAAGCACCTACCATCAGTTATCAAGAAGATAACTATCTGCAGTTTTCAAGAAGACTCAGCCAGGTTCTTTACAGTAGTGGATGGTGGGAGGACAAGAGACAACAGACATAAATTGAAACAAGAGAGGCTCCAGCTTTATACAATGGAAAACTTTTTCACACTGAGGACAGTCAAGCAGTGGAACAGATTTCCCTGAGAGGTTGCGCAGGCTCCATCCTGGGAGCTGTTCAAGACCAGACTTGGATAGAGCCTTGATCAACATGGTCTGACCTCAGAGCTGACCCTACTTTGAGCAGAAGGTTGAACTAGAGACCTCCTGAGGTCCCTTCCAACCTGAACTATCCTATGACCTTATGATCATTAAGCTTTTACTCAGTCTTAAGTGGAAAGGAGGAATAAGTCACAAGGAACCTCAGAAGGCTTAACTTTTTTTCTACTGAGCACAAGGTAAAAACATAGGCTTTCACTTAGTCACATTACAAAGAACCAGGTCAACCTTTCCTGAGAAAGAAGTAGAGATCTGAAGAGGATTTAAGCTTTATCTACATAAAAGTGTATATTAGTATGTCTAAGGTTGTTGTGGAATTTTACTGTGGAAGGAGAGCGCACTATACAAATTTTTCCACATAGCTGTGTCTACAGACTTACTTCATATGTGCTCTCAGGCTTCACAAGTGCTTTAAACAGGTTGTGTCTACAGGTAAAGGTGCCTCACTCACTCAAAACTTAGTGGGACAGCAATCTACATCAATTTTGGCACTCAGCACATGGGGTGGAAAACATATCCAGGACTTAATTCTAAGCAGGGTAATTTCTTAACATGGAAGTCAGCAAATTGTTGCTGCTATTCTGTTTCTCACAGGTAGTCAGTTAACTCCCTTCTTACTTTCCATCCACTCTTCTTGTCTCCCAGTCTCCTGTCCCAGCCCCTGAATCCAGCATCTGCAATTAACACAGGCTTGCAATTAATTCTCTCTCAGCAGCCTCTTCATCCCTAGTCAGGATCCTGCACAGGTAAAAGTGAAAAAGCTTCCAAATAGCACTCTGCCTCCACTTCCATCCTTCTGGGACCAGACACACACCTGCCCATTTCTCAAACAAGAGAGTGAAGATACATGTAGCTCCATTTTTCCACCAACTGAATCCATATTCTGCAACAATCCTGCAGAACATTTTTTCCCCCTAAGGATTTGTTCATTGTTCATATGTCTAAGACTGTTGTGACGATTTTTCCTCAATTTTCTGCAGCAGAAGGCAAAGCGGAAATGGACTGTTAATGACAAAATACCACCTACTCTCTGGATGGAACTGACATGTAATAAATTGCAGGTGTGGGTGCAGACAGATCATACTGGAGTTCACACTATGACCAGCCTTGATTTCGATCTCTCACAGACTTCTTCAGATATCCATAGGCAAACACTCTTAAAACCCCCATATCATTAGCTGCTTGAGCCTTTCCGTCTTTTTACAATCAGAACAGTGGCTGAAAATAAAAAATAATTACAAAAAGCATGTGTATTGACCAGACTTTGGGAATGGAACAAGTATCTCTTTCCACCCTCCTCCTCCTTTTCATCTGGAGTGTCCCATGGGCCGGGACTGCCAGTCTTCTTTCCGAGTGGCACAATACAATGTGTTTCTTCTTTCTATTGCCCACGTGCCTCTCTACCTTACAAATTCATGAAGGGTACTATTCGCTGAATTGTCAGTGTGAGTGTTAAGTGCTATGTACTATAGTCTTATTTTTAATTGCAGTGGTTGTACTAAACTCCTTTTTGTGATAGATGATGATCTCTTCCCAATGGAGGGTTTTCTGTTGTCTTCCAAATGAGTGTTTCTTAGCCAGGTCCTTACTCTGAGCCTACACGCTTATGAAATTCAGGCCCTGGAAGTAAGCAGCAATGAGTAGTACAGGTTTTTAAACCTGTGAATAGTAGGCCAAACTAGGCAAGGAGTGCTTCAGTATATAAGGAAGTAGGTAGATATTCTCTCTCCTTCCAGTCCATGAAATAAAGTTCAGCATGCATGTAGCACAACAAATATACTCTTAAAGGCCTGTATCTTTAGAATAAAAGATAATCTTAGAAGTAATTAACTGTTTATCACATAGCACCAGGAGTTATTATAGAGCACTACTTCTACTATAACCATTCAAAGAGGCATTCATTCCTGAAATCTCAGTTTGTAGCACAGACACAAAAATAGCGACCTAGAGGTCAGAAGCAAATTGCTATTATACATCACCAAGAACAGCGTGTCAAGCACCCTATTTTTGTGTGAAGTGGAAAGGAATTAATGAACACAAGTATAATTCACAAAGTGTATGGTCTCTAGAGCAATACAAATGAATGATATCTTGCAACAATTATTTAGTCAGATTTATTCAGATAGGAATTACTAACATTAACATGTTAATTGATTTGTTAACCATTGTGAGTTCAACATGCATAACAAAAAGTTTGCACTATTTTTTCTGAGATTTTTAACAAGCTTTTCATTCTCAAAAAAAACTTTCACTTCTCAGCAGGTTGTTCAGCTGTCACAGGCATTAAATATGGTGTTTAAACTTTGGACTAATAATATAATATCTAATTTTACACAATACGTACCTGAGTGTTCTATATGAGGCTGAGATAAATAAATCATTCCAGAATGCTCAATTGTCAGTACTCATAGCAACTAATCTTCAGTGGCTGGTTAGTTCAACCATCTTTTGGGGATTTTTTCCCCCAAATAATCTGTTCTTTACTGCAGATGAGATTTTATCTCCTTTTTGCCCATACTGGTTAGAGGTTTTTACATACATAAGACTAATCACTATCAATGGTGAACATGTCCAGGAAAAGTCTGCGGGAGACAAGAAAAAGAAGAGACAGGTTTAGCAGCATATAAACTGCTGTAATAAGCACTGTGAGAAAGGTCCTGGCAAACTATGACACTGGACTGTATTAGAATTTGGAAAAGAAATATCCATGGATTTAGAAGCCTACCTTCAAAACATGTCGTAGAGGGTCTTCTCTGTAGTTCCATCTCAAGGAGAAAAGAAGGCATTTTTTTGGACAGGGAGAAAAATACTACTCAGGCTTGTGCAGACGTGGACAAAGTACCAAATTGATTTTGTGTTTCCCCATCTTTTTTCTTTTTTGCACTGGGAAGTGAGAACTTATAGCCCAAGTTAAATTGCCATTCACTCCCAGACCAACCAGACGAGAAAGCTATGTATTAAAAGTGATGCAGCGGGTACTATTTGATATTGAGCCATTTATGCTGATGTTGTTATAGTGTCCCTCTGTTTCTGTATTTCCTCAACTGCAACTGCTCTTTTGAGTAAGAGAAACATGTAGCTTGAAATGTATGCTGAGACAAGTAAAAATCCAGGGTGTGTTTTTGTGAAATGATCTGTGAAAAATCAAAAGACCGAGGTTGTAAAGTAGTTTCATATGAAATAAAGGTTAAATTGTTATATAATGCCATCAGAAAGCCCAGTCTAAAACACAAAGAATTTGTGCATAATAGAATGAATTTCCTCCAGAGCAATGGGGCAATAGATACTCTGGAAGTAAAGAATCTGGTATTTTTTTTGAGATTCTAGTGAACAAAAGATGAGACTGAAGGCATCCACATATTAGAAAATACAATCACATATTGAGTCAATGCCTCCCACCCCTCAAAACAGTGTCTGCGGCAAACTGCTCCAGTTGATCTGGACCTTCTGTGCAGCTCTGAGAATATCTGTGCACTATGTGAGAAGTTCCTGATGAAGCGAGAGATTCTGGAATAAAGTAGTGCCTGCCTGAAGTTCAAGAGGTTTGCCTTCATGCGTCTCTGAGGTAATGAAGTGCAAGTTCAAAAGACTGGGTTTCATACAAGTCTGTGTGGAAGCAAAGAGGGAAGCTTCATATTTGTAACTGTATCTTTTAGAACTGTTTCTCTAGGAATGCTTTGCATTCCAAAAACAACAAACAAAAAATGTTGTCGTTAAGTTTATCAACAATTTCTGCAACTGGAGCTGTATCAAATGCCATTTACCTGCTATTTTTTTGAAGTACAAACTGTGCTTCTGCTCGTTTCCCAGTATTTCATTTCCCTGGCTATATACAAATATGACTCTCTGATGAAACATTCTTTCTGAGACAGAGAAAAGTGAGAATCAATTCTCTGAGAATGATTAAAAAAAAATCAGTAATTCTGAACAAATCTGACGCTTACTTTTGGAGCTGTAAAAGGATTAAATAAACTGTAATTTTTTTCTTGACTTATTCATGACTGCCATACCTTTATAGTCCTAAAGTATAACACTGCTATGTGCATGGTTCCAAGTATTCTGCTAGCAGGAATTCCTCTAATAATGAAGACCCTTTCCAAAGTCTTGAATGCCTTTTGTCCTCTCGTGAATCATTTTACATGCTAGGTAATGTTTTCTCCCTGCCTTCATGAAGTGCTCACTCCTTCTATTATTCTAATAGGATCCTTCTGTGTCTTATTTTTGAAAACTGGAAAGAAAAAAAAAATTTCCACCCTAACCTTTTGGCAGCCCAACATTTAATTAAAAGGCTTTTGTGTCTCTCAACAAAATATTAGCTTTGGCAAGTATCCCTGCATAGTCAGGAAATCATAAAGAAAATATCCTACTGCAGACCTCTATCTATTAAAGCTACAAGGGCATACCTCACAACCTTGCCTAGTCTTGCTTTTCAGTGGTTTCTACTCTTGTAACTGGTGCAAAATAGGGATCTGAGCTTGTATACGACTAGCTTATACATCTCCCCAGCTGCCGCAAGCGGAACACACGTAGTTGGTAATTTGATGGAAGTGGAATTATCCGCTGATATAGTCTCCTCGGTCATCAATATCATCAATGAACCTGAATAAAGCCCCAGAGTCTGAGTGCCTATTAAGTCGTGTGACTGCTGATGCATTGTTGAACTGTCTCGGGAGATGGGTTCTGCTGTCAGTTTTAACTTCATGCTTACTCTTGCTTCATGTGTTTGAGGATGAGTGCCGACTACCCTGAAAGATAGCGGAGAGATTATGACTAACTTTATTCCAGCAAAAAACTCTCTGTTTTGATGGAATAATGATGGCAGGATCTCAGCAGAAATTGTTTGCCCTCCTGAACTAATTGTGTATTTATCTCCATTTCAGTTACAAAATCAAGAAGAATAAGTGAACCCAGGAAACTCCTTCAATGCAATCTGGTCTGTCAGCCTACTTGAGCTTGTGCACTGTTGTAAATCATCATGATTAGCTACATTAGTGTAAATTGTTTGCAAATCTACCAGATTCATGGCGTTGCTTCAGCATAGAACTTGTACCCATGAGAATCACAGCCTACCCCACTGTAATAAGCCACACATCTAAACTCAGTAGAGAAATTGCTCTGCAGAGATCTGACTTCCCTCCGTGCATTTCCACTGGCATAGAACTGGAATTAATATCATTCTTCATATAACTCTCTATATGAGAATGGTTTTTTATGTCTTATTTTTAGATGGGGGAACTTGAGTGGCAGATTGGTGGCCAGACTCTTAAAGGTAGGTACATTCAGAAGTACATAGCATCTTTAGCAGAAGTCAGCAGAAGTTTAATTAGTTCTTAAACATCAAGATCAGCAAAAGTTAGGCCCTTGGGCACTTCTAAAATCCCAGAGGGCCCTGTTTGTGTATACAGATGCCTATAGTTAATTCTTGTTCTTAAAACGTAGGTGATGGACCAAAGTAAAAACTAGAACATGGCTAGCTGGATTCAGTAGCTTCATGTCTATAGAGCTGAATTTAGAAACACTATGACTTCTGCAAGAGGACATTTTCTTCTGTGTCATACATTCCAGTATGAGGCACTGTGGAATGTAAGGAGTTAAATTATTTTGCCCTCACTTCTCACCTAACTTTTTAAAAGTTTTTGAACTGCCAAACATGACTTTTCCATCACAGTGGAGTGAGTCTTTCCTACAATGAAGACTTACACTAATAACAAAAGATGACTCAAGGGAGAATGGTTCCTATGGACTAATCATAACCTCAGGGAATTTGCATATCTATCTTGCGTTTTGCTATACCCCACAGATGCAATTATCTCACTCCAGCTACACAATTTATTGCAACTGTTAATGAAAAACTAATACATGTGCAGAATTATACAGTTATATCCAGAAGCAGAATCACACAAGATAAAAGAGCAGCAACATTTACAGATAATTACTGAACTACTCAAAATATATTATTCTGTAGACCTGAAGACCTCAATGCATAATCAATGATTTTTCTTTTATAACATTACTTGTATAAGTAAGGTTGCAGGATCAGGCCATGACTAACTAAATTAAAACACCAATTCTAACAGTATGCAGAAGTTGTGATTTAATGAAGTGTCAGTTGTAAACCGCCAATTTTAATGGGATTAGGTAGTAACATTCTCAATAAAATTCCCTCTGGGGAGAATCTCAGCCTATTTAATGCACAGGCATGGTGACAATTTCATTGTGAAATAATTTTACATGGATAATTCATTGGAGAAATTATTTTTGAAATATTTTCCTCAAAATATAAAAGTTTAATTAAAAAATTACAAGACCTGAAAAAGGCCCAGAGTATGATTGTGGTATAAAATAAAAATATGCTTAATATGTCAATCTTTTACAAAACTAAATGAAAGTAGGTGAAGTATCACTGCCACTGCCTTCTGTACCTCAACTCCTTTCCGATCTTGGCCTTCAAGTTTCCTAGGCCCAAATGTTTTATTAGCTCTGCTCCCTTCCTCTCTTCCCCAGGTCCAGTGATGACTTCCATGCTTCCCTATGACATCCACACTTTTTCTGCAATAACAGTATGAAGTAAATCTGAGTTTTTCCCAGCTGGAGGTTTTTCCCAGCTCTTGTCTTCATGGACTGGCACACATGTACATACATATACATGCATACATATACATACACAGATGTTCAAACCCACACAAGTGATCCAACAACTCTGTGGGGCCTAAAATGTCAATTACATTGCTGTGACACTTGGTTGTTTCCAATATCTCAACTGAAAAAAAGAAAAATGTATATGCCTAAAATGCTCCTAATGCTAATGTATATTTACAGATGTCAAAATCTACTTTTGCTACTACTGAAAGCAACTTCCTTGGACCACAGTTTACCTAAAATGTGAATGTAGTGTCCATTGACTCAAATGAGTTTGCCCAGTGTGTGAAAACACGAGGAATTTTTTACAGCTTTAATGAAGATTCAGCATTCTCAAGCTCCCACTTCCTTTTTTCCTTATATCGTTCACTTATCATGGGCTTCAGAGACTAGACTTCTAGACCTCTAGAATTTCATAGACTTCATGGTATGACATGCAACAGGAACAAGGTTTGTAATATCTATGACATTTGATATTTCTCACTTCAGACCATCTTGAGTTTTACCTTCCTCCTGGAAATGAATGTGGATAAATGTCAAGAGTGCCTCATAACATGATATTTAAACAGAATCCTGAATACAAACTCATTTTGAATAAATCATCTGTGGTAGTAATTTCTATGTTACCTATCAAAGAGTTACCTGTTTTAATTGCCTAAGGCCAGTGCATGGTCCTCACTTCCAGCAAAGATCTGCTGAGGCTAGCCGAACTGTTTAAAATAAATGAGTTTTAAGAGCTGAACAATGCCAGGGAAAGAATCCTACAAGAAGATGACATCTGTGAGTCATCATTCATTGAGTACTGTACCTGAACTGGTATATTTGTAGATTGAGTTGTTCTGTTTAAAGAGGCATCAAGGGCAGTATCAAAAGTTGACAGTTTAAGTGAAGGGCATCTTTTTAGTCTAATCCATCAATAAAATAATTTAAGATAAGATCAAAGGCAAAAGAGTTAATCTTCAGGTGTTTTATAAGCATCCCACCTTTTCTGGGTACTCATCTATCCTCCTCTTGAATGGAGGAATGCCACATGTCTCATCTCTCAGGCTCTGTCCAAAGTACTATAGATTAGCTTGAATTGAGGAAATATGTAGTAATGGTCCCTCATTTCTCCCACTGAAGTGTGCAGAAAAAAAATCCAAATTTAGTAGGACAAAGACAGGGAAAAAGTGAGCATGGCTTTCAACACTAGTGGAAGCTTGAAAGGAGCTGAAAGAGGAAACCTGGACTCCAATCTGTTTCGCAGATAGGGTTATCTGTCTGATTCAATAGTTGCTTCACGTAAATTACAAAACTGGTTCACTCTGCTTGGCTTGGCTTTGTTTGCACAGCACTGTTAGGCTTCCATTTTTTATTGCTCACAGTAGGCAGATCTGGCCTCATTAAGAGCTTCATTGTCCATGTTGGCAAATGGCTAAAGTTCTGCTTCTGTTAAGTGTATCAATCTGCTCACCCAAATGTGGAAAACGAAAAAAAAAGGAAAGCCAAAACTACACCCACCAAAAGATATTACTGAAATGTATAAAGCAGCAAATAATGTAAAGACACACTGTGTCAGACCCCCCAAGCTAACCAGAGAGAAAATTACATTTGAATCTACATTAGAGATGGTAATGCTTTACCTACATAAAGTGTATTACTTACTAGAAATAGCCCATGAACATTGATGGCTCCTGACCCTAATGGATGAAAATCTAATTACAGCAAACAATGCCAAACTCTTCTAGAAGCCCATACTACATCTTACAAAGCATCTCTTATTCCCTAAATTGACCCCTGTTATGCAGGCCATTTTCCTTCAGAACATCTATTGTGGCATAAATGTGAGCATGTAGGGCCCCCTCCACTTCTCCACCTTTGCCTGACTCAGGGCCTACTCAGAGAAGTTCCCTCCAGCTCAGGAGACCATCAGTGAAACCCCTCAGCATCCAGATCTGACTTAGCAAAACAGGCTCATCTCTAGCTTTGCAAAAGCTGTGCACCAGTCTGCAATCACAGCGGCAGGATTTGGGGCTTCGGCATCCCACCAAATTGGGAAGCAAGGGCATCTTGCCTCAAGTCTGCTCAATGCACAAACTGCCATCATTTTATGAACAAGATGGGTGCCGCTGAGCATTCCCTGTGGTCCCATGTTGTACAGCTCCATAAGCCAAAAAGAAACTTAGCATTTGGAAGACACATCTTCCAAATGGAAAGTAATGCTGAAGGTCTTGTCACTGGGAAAGAACAGAGTTTATCCATGCATGTAAATTCTTAATGCCTCCAAAATTTTCATCCTATATCCCTTTCCAGAGCTTTCTGTAGTAGTGTTCATGCATGTTACCCTCTGGTTTACTAGATGTTGAAGGCCAAAGGAATAAAACTCTTGGAAGTTAATATCTTCTCTAGACACTTCTAGAAGATAGAAAAACGTCCTGCAGTTTGAGATAACTTTGGGGAAGTTCAGGTTTCCAGCACTTAGTGTTCAAACAGCTTTCCTAATAGCATCACAAAAATACACACAAGCACACATACATATTCACATGCCATGACCACTGTCAACCTGATAAATAACTTGTCAATACATAAATAGGTACAGAAGTAGGGCAGGACTCATGACATAGGATCACACAGGGCAAATTCCAGGCAATCCATCTAACACAGTAAAACAGAGAGTAGTGAAGAGATACCTGAACTAGCAAAGAGCTGCAGCAGTAAATCCCACTATTACAACTGAACTCCAGGCAGACTTTAACAAAGTGGGTCTAGACATACATTAGGTTGTCAGTAGTGTGGATGTATTAACCTGGATGTAGTGATGTGGTGGATGGATTTACTACTTCAGATCTCCATTAGCAGATTCCTCTCCATTTCATGTGTAAACACAGTGGAGTGGCTAAATAACTATCAATTTAGACTTGCCTTCAGACATACAACCCTTGTTTCAGCTATGAAACTGTGAGAAGAATAGTAAAACGGGGTAGTTCAGGGGAAAGAAAATTGCTCAGAGGAATAATTATAGCAACTTTCACCTCTAAAGCTAGGTCACTGGTTCAAAATCACTCAGATCACTTGTGACTGAAAATCATTACTAGTTGACTCCACTCAATGAGTTTGTGCTCCAGGTCAGAGTAATAATTACTGCAGGACTAAAACCACCATTAGTGTCTGAGTTCGTAAGCAGTGAGAGAGCAAAAAAGAGAAAGAAAAAAAGTAGCATCCTTGCCCTTATTAGTGCTGCCTCCCAGTTGAGGATGAGAAGAGGAAGTAGTTCGAGGACTCCTGCGCTGTTGAGGCTTGATTCAGCTGCCGAACCATAGTGCCATGTGAGATACTCTACGATATTCCACCTCGTCTACAGCTCTGTCTCCAAAAGAGCACGAGTGCCCCTTGGATCATACCTGTCACATCTGCCAGCCCCACGTTGATGTGTTGAAGAGACTATGTCATCTATGCTATAGCGCGAGTTGTCCATCTGGGGACAGCTGAGTTGAGCCCTTTCTGGCCCAGCCTGCCTCCGAACAGAAACTCCAACCTCAAAAGCTGCCAAGTTATTAGTAATCCCACTAATGAAAGTCTTCCTCTTTCTCTGTTTTTGTCCTTGTTATGTTACCTGTGTAGAAAATATATAGATATTTGGAAATGATGTAAGAAAATTTATGTATATAAGTGATGAAAACTAGATACCCAGCAGGTATCCAGTGACAATTTCCTCAGGAGATTCCTTATAACCTGAATTCTGCCACACTGTTTATCACCAGAAATTTATCTATGATGTGGCTTATTTTTCTATAAAAAAGTGACATTTGAACATTTCAATATCAACAAAACAAGCTGAAGAAGTGCACCTGAGGAGCTGCACTAGGAAGAGCAGCCAGACCGGGAGTGAGACTTACAATAGCTCTGCATGGCTAGACATGCAGACAGCCCTCTGGTACATGAGCTATAGCGTAATATGGCTGAGCTAGGATGTTAAACCCTCTGCGCTGTTAAGTAAATGACAGAGACAGACTAGGCTAGATGAAAAAAGTATGGAATAGCAAAAAAATTACTTGCATCAGGTGAAAGGAAATTCATAGTGGAAAACAAAACCTTTAGGAGAAAATATGCTTCTCATGTTTTCTGAAAAAAACCTCCAGAAACTCCAAATACTAGTGGGCATGAATCCAGAGGGTTGTGAAGGGAAAGAGGGGTTTTAAAAAGGGTGACAAATGCATGAACACAGTGTTAAAGATTTGTTATACAGCATCTATCTTCCTAGCAGTTTCTGGTAGTTTTTAAAAATACATTTGCTTATATGACTGGATTCTTCATACTAAGACGTCCTCGTAATAGCATGTACTCATAATAGAAGTATGGGCTTATTAACATTCCATATTTAAATGAGCAGCTTTTCAATTGAGTCTTTTAACATTGTAGCCAGTTTCCTAATGGTTGCTGGTTTAATTTGTCTGTCTCTTTTAAAATATCTCTCTCTTAAATATTTAGCTTTCTCTTTAAACGGAGTGTTTTAATCCAACACCAGCTCTGTAGGTTTTAAGGGAAGGTTATTACAATACATAAAACATATGGTCTCACTTCAGCTCCCAGTATAGAGAAAATTAGTCCAAAACAAAACACTAACATCTAATCACTACCAAAACATGTGGTTCAGTTAGTAATCTTTGTTCAGAAGCATCTCGGGACTAATTTAGCTTGAACAATACCCTTTTTTCTCACCCCGCTCTTATCTTTGTAGGTCATACGACAACAGAAGGCAGAGTTGCAAGATGAAGTTCACCCTCTCTGCCTCATTCTGTCCCTCACTTATATTTCATTCAAGGTTGTCTCTGCTTCCAAGATAACGATTGCTTTGAGAGCCTGGGAAATCTATTTTCGGAATTTATATTGCCTTTTGGAATTACAGAAACATACAAATCTCGCCACACTGATAGAAACAGAAACTTCAAAGCAGTACAGACATAGTATTGGAAACCTGAGCTAATTCCAGGGTCTTCCTCAGAATAAAGATATTTTGTTCTGTTTCTCTGTGCGATGGGAAAAGATGTCTGTGGGAGCATCTTAGTATTTGCTGCTTTGCCCACAGTCAGGACAAGGCGGCATGTTCGAGTACTGAACCGGTGACTATCTGTGCTGTTAAGTTGCTCCCTCTCTCCCTGCCTCTGTTTTGTGACACTCTGCAACCGCTGCCCTCAAGATAGTGCCCAGGTACAGTTCAAGGGATAGTTTGCTCCAGGGACCACTCAAAGCAGACTTACAGATGAAGTACACTACTTTTGCTTTCTTCCATTCAACTCAGCCTTTCAACACTACCCCAGCAGGCTTTGCACTTTCATGACCCTTATGCCACATCCCAGGACATGCAAAATATATCCTTAGTTTCATGCTGTAAAAATACATTGAAGCATTGCAATTCAGCCCTCATTTTCCTTCAGTTCATTTGAACTGGAAATGGCACACAAAATAATGATTGTGCTTTAGAGTCATGGGAGAGTCATACAAAATCCGAAGGACACCTGTACCTAAGTACAACCTAGTATGAAAACAGCCAGCCTACACTAGGGGATAGCCCTCTGAGCAGTGGGGGTGGAAACCAAGCACGGTCGCATGGTCAGAGAATGGCCCTCACCCTGTTGCCTTCAGCAGCACAGGCACTAAAATGGCAACCAGCCCTTGGAAAGAAGGCAGAGCTCTGTCTCAAGATTTTCTCTTCACCACCCTGTCTGGAGAGATCGCTACTGAAACGGAGGCCACCTGATCCAGCAGTTCTATAAATGCGTGTTAGTCTTTGGGCTACAAAAGTCACTCAGTCTGGTATAAATTAAAAGCAGTCAACTAAAATATTATTTAGAGCTGAGTTATTATGATTATTGGCCCATTCATGGCATTTGGGCTGAATTTAACAAAGGTGCATGGCCGACGGGCTTTCTATGAAGCATGCCACATTAAAAGGACATGGAACACAAGCAGATGTAAACTCAAAATGTAATTCACCATTAATGTATGATGGCACACAATAACTGTCAAAGGTTTCAGGCCTGGAAGAAGACTTAAACACGGATTTTAAATAATATAATTCCTATTTAATGTAACTCCACAACAATCTATGGAGAGTATAAAACTGTAAAGCAAGACTGAAACTGAACCTTTGACATTCCTAACATAAGTTAGGAATTATAGTGTGAACCCGGTATGGGGAAATAAAAGCAAAGATAAGCCCTAACATAAATAGTTTTGAAACAAAAATATGTGTTCATACACACATGTGTATGTTCTGTTTACTCACATTTTTCACAAGGTTTTCTGAGTGAACAGAATCCAAGGATCATGTTGCTGGGGAAACTGAAATAATGGTGTAATCTTCCAAGAAAGTGTGAAACATAGAATTAACACCACTGAATTGAATTTAATAACACTGTGCAACATCAGACCTATCCTTAAATCAATACTTAATTTTCCCAGCCATCTTACAGATTAGTTTTAGCCATTATATTTCCAGGGAATGCCAACCACCCCATGGAGGGTCAGTCCATTTAAGCACCTTTTGCAGGATCTTCCAGTGGACAGACATCAAAATATTCTTCGAGATCCTGATCTTCCATAAATGCTTTTATTACATATTCTGGAGCCATCCATCAGGTTCTGCAGTAAATACTACAGTCAGTTTTATCCACTTAAGCTGAGTGATACTTATTACATTCTATAACCACTATTTCTAAGCCTAGACTAAACATAACCCATTTATGGAAGGCAACAAAAAATAATAACCACCAATGTGATCTCATAAAAGTAAGCTTATACAACTACTGCCTTCTCAGAAAGCAAATTTCAAGTGAAAGTCAGAGTTGCACTTTACATTACCTATAACAAACTTCTGCTGCTTGAAGTTCTTCCATGTTCTATTTCAATGCATTTTTTACTTGGGAATATCCCATGATCACAGGCAAAATGAAATTAGGAAATTGGCTGCGCCTTAAGACGATGACTTTCACCCTTGCCATGAGGAAATAGTTTGAGGAAGAGCTTTGTTACAGCGCTGAAGATGGCATTCCTTGCCTGATATTCTCCTACCGCAGCCTGAAGGCACAGCAGGAAGCCCAGTCACATGCCAGGGGATCAGCAGATCACACCAGGTGAGCTATGATCAACAGATCACCACACCAGGTGGCCGGCAGAGGTGGGACCCACCAAATAACAGCACCAAATATGTAGGCTCCTTGAGCTAAGAAGTGTGGCCACTAATGCTGCTGCTCAGCTCTCCATTGCCACACAAGGAAGGCTGCATCCACCACGTCACTTTGTACACTGGTGTGCATCAAAGTGTGGCTTTACGGCCCAATGCACATGCCTTCCCCATCAGGTCCCCAAACATTTAAGGCAATTGTGCTAGTACAGAATGAGTCACTGTTGGCTGCACACAAATGGACATAAGCATGGGCAAGGTAAGCCCTACAACATCTACAACTAAGTGACTTGGTTCTGGAATTGGCATTGCCTACAGTCTCTCCTGAATATGAACCAAACCATTTCTTTTTGATAGATTCACGAGCTTTGGTAAATTATTCTTGCATACATATTTTACAAACACTTGTTCAGAATAAATGGTTGGTGCTGTAAGGAGCAATGATTTCACTCAGTAAATAACACTGCAAAATGATAGAAATAAGGACAGAAATTTTGTTTAAGTCGTGGCAGAAGATAAATTTTGCAGTTTTGTCTTTGCTAGTAGGCTGGCTTTGTGCACGAAACTACCACACAGTTTAAGATACTCAGTAAAAGAGAGAAAAGATAAGAGAGCCTGCTAGGAACTTAACACCTGCCATATCAGGTGTGGCCAACACTAACCAGCCAGCAGCAAATTCTTGGGGAGGTATTTAAGAAAGCATGTAATATAAAAAGCTTTCCCTTTCTATATTATATTTTATTTCTAGCAATCAATGATTTATGGGCTTCCTGGTAGAGAGGTTTTATGTCTAAAATTATTACCCACTGATAGATATATATGTTTCATGAACCACAAAGTCAGGGATATACCAGATTGCTATGTGGATCACTGATGGAGTTGTATACAGTGCAATCTGTGCCTACTGGTCTATCCTTAGTTTTTGGACCGGGAGCTTGCTCCTTTCTTTGCATGAGCTATAAAATTACCTTAAAAAATAGTAGTCCAAATTGTCAACATAAAAAGATTTTGGTCCTCCATCAGCTTGGGAAGAAAAGGAAAAGAAGAAACAACAAAAGAACAGATGGTAGAAAAAAATACATGTTGTATGCAACAGTGGAGGAAGATGGGGATCTTGTAAGAACAAAATATGCTTTGTTTTTTTGCTTAAAAATGATAAGTGAAGGAGCTCTTCAGTTAAATGCACGAAACGATGTGAGTATCCAGACCTGAGAAATAAGGAGACATTTTTTGTTGATTTCTTTCTACTGTTGAAAATAGCTGAAACATCCCTGGTGTTACGTGGTAAGGCAAAATCAGTGTCCCTGTCCTACAAGTGCAGCACTAAGCTGGAAAAGGTGAGACTTATCAGTTGCTCAGACAACTGATGATATAGAATATAAAACACAAATATTCTTGCCCTCATATTGATAAAAATGGTGAATATCTCCAAAGAAAGTTCCTGAAAAGCCTTAATCTAAACCCTCCTAAGGCCTATATTCCCCCTAATTACTTTTTTGCTTCAAGGTTGCTTAAAAGACATGACACATCTGCCACTGGCCTGAACATATCTGTAATGTAGGAAGACACTGTAATTACAGTGCAGCAATACCAGATAACACATCTAAAGGTGATGCAGTACATCCAAACTGATCTGTAGAGCTTACTTCCTTTGACTGCAAGAAGTGATTTAAATAACTCATGCTACATTTGCTTCTTATATTCAATATTTAAAATGCAATCTTTGGGTTACTCTGTGAGTAGTTAGTGATACTACCTCAACAGAGTGCAAAATTCAGGAGCAGGTTCTAGACCCTCAGGAGGCAGATACTAGTCCTGGAAAGAAAGAAATACGTAAAGTTCCTGGGAAGGAAGAGGATGAAGAACAAATGAACTTGACAGATGTCATGAGCAGGACCAGGACGTATCACTGGATTTTCCCCTTCCCACACTTCCTTCCTTTCCTCCCTTCCCAGACACCAGTATTTGCTATCATACTATGATGTTGGCCAGAAACAAACAGTCAGAAGGGGAAAAACTGTGGAGAATGTGCAGGGGCATACATAGAAAAGTTCTGAAGATGAGGATAGGTCTGATGTTGCACAGTGTGTAGGTGTTCACAATCACCTAAGTTTGGGCTGAGGAAAGCTCCTCATCATATTTCTGGAACATCATGTCCAAAGTCACTTGAACATTGGCAGTAGGCTAGGTTCAGAGGAATGCAGTCTTCATTTACTGTATTTAAATACTGTAGCTGAGGGATTTTTCTTAAATATTCACTGTTTGTTCAACCAAAGCACTATTTATGGAATTTATTGGGGTTTTAGTGCCTTTAAGAATTAAAACAGTAATTGGTTTTTTTTTCCGGCTATGCTGTGCTGTATCATGTGTGAAGTAAATGAATAATCTGTACCGCTCCAATCTTGAAAATTTAAAAAAGCTTAAGCCCATGCAGCCCTGCTATTATCCTACTTTTAAGAATCAAGAGGCAAACTGTGTAAATGATACTTGAGTAAAAGGGGAATAATAATGGGCATAGGTGCCTAGTGGGATTCGCATAGTTCTCACACTGATATTTGGAAGGGAATCGACATAAATCTTTCAGTGCCTGGGACTCTGGTTAACACTAGTAACCCTAAATCAAAAAGAACTGAGATAGCATCCTGTTGTGCAATCAAAGAAAAAATTACTTTTTAATGAGATTTAATTACATTTGTATTTTTAGGTAATTCCTCTTTTACTTGTCTTCTTTACATTTTAAAACCTGGGAACAAACAGTACTGCAGAAGGAGAAACAATTTCATGGCACTCAGTATTCATGACACTAAGTTGTTACAAGTCAATAGTCTTCTTAGGTAATGGGTATTAAATGTAGATTTATTATTTGAAAGCATATTGCTAACTACCTGAATAAAGGATAGCCAAAATTCATCTGTTATACAGCAGATATGACTGGAAAAATTCCAACCTTCAACAAGATGTTGAGGAGGGCCGATTGTTGTCATTAATACAGATCTCAGCACCGCAGAAATATAGCAAAAATATATCACTTTAAGACAATGGATTTTATTGTTCTTTCACGCCAGTGTTAAATAACAAAATAGGCAAAATAAATAGATAAACTAGAAAATAATGTCTAATTGTCCATCACATTTTATTCATACAGTGCACTGACTAGGCCCAAAAAACCTAAGAATATGCTAATCCAAACACAAAAGAATACTTAAATGTTTGTCAGCTTAATAGGACCAGCACAGCCCAAAACTTCTTATTTCAACATTTTGACTGGAATAAAAGTTCTCCGATATCCTTGAAAGCAGACACTTGCCACTTTATTAGAACAATAGAAACCAATTTACGCAAACATAACATCCTCCTGGACATTTTTCATATTGAAAAGCCCTAATCATATAATTCATTATGATTTACTTTACTGCTTTTGACTTGAGTTGAACACATTCCTGTTAGTTTTTCTGTGGTGGAAATCAACAACTCAATAACCTGATTATAATAATAACTTGAGGGCACCTTTTGTTTATAAGGTTATATGCATAATCTGGACTAATAGATTCTGTGGCTGAAGGCCAAAGACTTTATTAGCCCAGGATATGGTTATTACCAGGTTATTATACTCGATGTTTAATTAAATATTTAAATCTTAAAAGAGAGAGGTGGGAAGAAAATTACTTTTCTTCCTTTGCTCTCTTCCAGCCATGGGCTTTTCTTGCCTGCTGTAATTTCCTCCTTTTATACCATGCCTTTTTCACATTATCCTCTGATTTTATGTGTGATTTTAGTGTCAATCAAATAAGGAATTTAGGTTGTATCTTTCCTCCTGACAAAGAGTTTGAAAACTCAGAATGCCATAGCTTTTTTTAGCAGAACACATAGACACTAATAAACAATTGAGGAGGAGGTACTTGTATATTCACAGTAAAATTACCATAGAATAATCATTATACAATTAGGAGAGCCCTTGCATGGAGAGAGGTAGGTTTGTCACCAAAGGTAGATAAGACAATTCACCTGGTGCCAGTCTTCTACCACAGAAGATACAGGGGTGTTCATATGACTAGCTCTCACTGATGCCTGATTTTTACAAAACTGACATAAAATAAGATGAGATGAGGTGAATCCCATTCCTGCTAAGAGTTCTTTCTTGAACACCATTTGCTTGAACTTTAAAAAATACAGTCTTGAACTCTTATGTCTCCCACAGTAATATAGACAATGAAATACACTGTGTAACTTAACCTTTAGCATAGCTAAAGCCACCCCAGAGGAAAAAGGGGAAGTACCACCTCAACTGATGTTGAATTCAGGATTGTTCAGATTACCTGGAAATATGCAACTGGTGACACAGATGAGTCTGTTTAGCAAAACCTAAAGGAAGTGAATATATTGGAAGCTGCTAAGGGAAGCATCAACCATGAAATATCAAAGGGCATTTTCAGATGGGTAAATATGACAACCGATGACAGAGTTGAAAATCAACTGCCAGTTATCTTCCTAAAGATGAAGTTAGCAGAACTGTCCTTTTATATGCTATAGTCAGGAGCAGCACAACACGGATCAAGAAAAAGGGTCCATCAGTAGGAGGAAACTTCAAAAACTGTCATCAAGATGCCAATCATAGACAGTTCTGTCACCATTATGCTCACCAGTAGTATCTGAGGAATAAAAATCTGACAGCAAAAACCATTTAGGCCCTTAGTCCCTATTGAAATGCTGTATTGTTTCCCTACAGCCTGGAGGGCCAGCAGTTCCATGGGAATCAGCAAGTGATCTCCTGTCCTCTCCTTCAAGTGATTTGGGGGTCTTTCCAAACTGAAGAGCATTTTTGTATCCCTGTGATCCTCCAAGCTCATGCTAACGTCCAGCTCATGCCTCTGGCAGCCACACAGGTTTAATTTCTGATAAAATAATGGTTAGTTGTCAACAAAATCAGAAATTTATAAGGGGAGGAGAAGTTTCATAAATGCCACAGAAAGCAGTCAATAGGGTTCGGGCTATTTTGCTATCTAAAATGACATATGAAGTACTGCAAAGTAAGGTAGAATGTGAATTTGCAGTTATCCAAAGGCCACTGTCAGTATGCACACTCTATATGTTCTAGCCTGGTGGATTATTGCCAAGCTAAAGAACAGAAAGTCACTCTGTAATTACTATAGTATGCCACAGAGTGAGAACATGAACAAAAGGAATTACTGTGAAGCAGCTAACAGTCTGTAAACTCAGATTCTGTCTTCCTTTCTGGGACCCAACTACCTCACACCCTGATCTGAGAGAAACTGTTCAACTAGGACTACATTATTTGGATAGTACCTCATGAATGGGAATCTGAACTAATGCGAATAATGGCAGCAGAGACGTAAAAAGATATGCATTTCACATTGTGAAATTTCAAATGCAAGTTACGCTCATGGTGCATCACCACACCCCTTTGGTACCCATGCTTTGTAAGATATCTGGAGAGTGTGCAGACACAAGCATCAAACAAAATGAAGGTTCTCAGTAGTGCCAAAATGGGAAAAGGTTGGGAAATTAAGTTTTATATTGCTTCTATAGAAGAGGCTAAGAGGAGATGTGGGTGAGCTGTACATGGACATTATAAGTGAGGCCACTGCCACAAGAACTTTGAGGAAGCATCCGTTTCAAAAACAGAGAAATTCAAACACTGATAAAGGGTCTAAGTAAAAGAAAAGTCTTACATAGATACTGATCATTAAAAGGAAAATCCTTACCAGCTAGAAATATCCCTAATATATCTAAGATGGAAGTGGATTCTAATGACCTCCTCCACTTCTAAATGCCATTATCTTCTGTTGAAGATTTGGCCTTCAACTGACTCTAGTTGTCGAGAAGGTAGATTTTCCTTCTTTTCTTCTTTGCTTTATCTGCTTTACTTGCAGTAGACCTGTATCCAATTTATTCTACATCTCTCCCTCCACTTTCAGAGGACTGAAAAGCTTTCTGTGACTCATATTACTCATCCTATGTGCATTCCTACGCAGGTGAGCTGTAATGCAAAACTACCTTGTCCAAAATCTTCCCAGTTACACATAGCTGTCACGTGTGACTGAGCCCATGCTTTCCTACTGTTTCCCTTCTATTTTAGTTAGGAGCCTCATTTTGAACAGAGCACTTTCTCTTCTGCCTGACCCAGATTCACCTACACTGAGAGCTACCTTGTGCATAACATCCTACCAAAATACAGGGGCAGTATGAGTAAAGTCACTGAATTTTTGTCCACCTGTCACTCTAATCCTAATAGTTTCCTACTTCTCATTTTCCCTCTGGGCTTTCCACTTCCCCAAAGCACTACTACTCAGCCTGTGACACTAACCATGAAGAGAAGGCTCTGCTCGGCGATCTGCATGCTCCCCGGGAAACTGGAAGTGACACAGCCAAACCTCCAGCAGGGAGCAGGGGTTCTAAGGTAAAAGGCAGTTGCCAAGGCATTGGGATGATTTCCATTTTTTAGTTTCAGCACATACATGTATTTCAAAGTCTGCTCTCTAGGTGTTTGACCTACACTGGCAAGTATTCGTGCAGAAAGAGAATATCAATTCTATTGTTCATAAATTCTACCTGAGTGATTCTCAGAGCTCAAGCTGAGGGCCAGCTCATGTGCCTGGCAGCCAAAGACATTTAACTTCTGGCACTGGAGTAGTTATTTGTCTACAAAATCAATATTTTACAGGGGAAAGAGAGGCTGCATAAAAGTAAGAGTAAAAGAAAAACAGTAAAATCTTTAAAATACAAATGTAGGGAATAAATCACTCCTTTTTCTGTACAAGAAATTTAATTCAAAGATGTTTACTTCCAGTAGTCAGCTTAATGGAAATAAACCGCCAAGAGTATAAGTCTTAGTGGTAGGCAAGTATTGTGGTTTTACCCAATGGCCTCAGCAAGCAGTTGTTTTGCAAGGGCAAAGAAGTAGGTGAGTGAGAAAGTTTTAAGGTTGAAGAATACTTTTAGACTAAGTGACCTATCTAAATTTTCCTTGCCCTTGGCTGACCTTCTCAGTATCTCCACAGGAGACGTCTGATCTACTCACTGTGATCTTCTTTGGTTAGTTCAAACAACTCTTCTTACAGGAAGATCACAGGTAACAGCAGAATAGCTTGGTTTTAGGAAAGAAAGGCAAGGTGGCAGGAAAATAGTATGGATGCTGAAGTTTTGGCATGGAGAGCTCAGGCCAGTAGTGACATCAGCAGACAACTGGATTTATGGAGCCAAAATCTCTCAGTGGCGTGACAGAGATTGTCCCCATCCTTCTGCTCAGTGGAACCTCGTGGTGGAAGCCCCATGTGTGGAAACTCACCCTGCTTCTCCCCTCTTCAAAAAGCTGTTTCTTCAAATAAGCAATGTTTCAACTCAGATGTGCTAACATTGACAGTTTAATTGATTTTCCGGGTCTAGCGTTCTGTTTGAAATTGCTTTGTCCAACATAACGTGAAATTAAATAACATGAAAAATGAACAGTTTAGAAATACTGCAGGCACAGAAACTACTGGCACATGATAAACTAGTGAGTCAGATTTCAGACAACATTTGCCACAAAAATCTGAGCAGTTACCTCCAAGATGATCCGTGGAGGGAAAGTAAGGTAGATTGACAATGGCAGCTGCTCAGCCTGTGCCTTATGCCATCTCAGGCATCAGCATAGAAGAAAAGGGGAGTATATGAATAACAGGAGAAGCTAGGACACCTCTATACCATGTTTCTTGACCATTATGGCCTCCTCAGGTTGCTTCAAGACTCTGAATGATAGACAAAAAATGGTATCAAGGTTAGAACAGTGCATGTCACATCCTATTTGTGCTCACTACCCTTTTTGCAAGGTAGATGACTCTGACCTGTTAACTATGAAACAGATACAGTCAAATAATGAGCCAAAACCTACTCTCTTAGCTCATGCAAGCAATCCCAAATGTCACTGACTATACTGCCAGTTGGCAGTGCATCACAGAAACACAGAGTCTGCATTCACAGCATCCTGAGCAAATAAAGCATCCCCTCCATCGGGTGTGACTCACACTCGAATATTTGTATGTGCTCAGGCATGTTCACACAGGCTAGCTTCAGGCTATGTGTGAGACCAAAACATAGATAAAGCCATTAATTTCAAAAGAACTGCTTTTGTGAGCACAGTGAGTGGAGTTCTAGTCTGAAATAAGTGTCTTCTGTTTGCAATAAGATATAGTGCCAGGCACTAAATCATATAAAAAGAAAGGTGTATAATAGCTCACTGTCCAAAGAGAAAAAGAAAATGAGGATGAAAAACAGTTATACATGAGGACTCATGGCCTTGATCATGGTCTATGTTCTGGTTTTGATGCTGTGGCTGTAGAAGAGTACTATAAAATAGCAGTCTTTCAATTTCTGGAAGTGGAAAATTGTCCCGTGGTTATGCAGTTTTTATGTCCACCAGTGCTGTCCAGATCTCATTCAGGTTGATCAAGCAGTGGGAAGAGGCATGTAGCAGTAAGGAAAGGATTGTGGCCAAAACAATCTGTAGTGTAGCCGGGGTGCAAAAAGATCTTGTGATTGCTTGGAGCACCTGACATTGCTCCACTCTGCACTGATGCTGCTTTGGCTCCTGGCAGCACCAAAAATTCTAGAGGAGTTCAAATAGCATAAAGATTGTCCTCAATTTCTTCTGGCAAAAACTTGGAATCAAAACTAAAATATAGGAGAAAGGGAGACACCATCCATGTACAGAGCCCGGGTTATAATGGGCCCTGTTTTGATACTGTAGTGTTTTAATAGACTTTTATTTCTCATGATAGACTAAAGCACTACCAATTATTCATTAGCCAGGCCACTATCTGTCAGTTAGTTCCTCTGTATCCCTTACAGAAAGTCACCTGATGCCAGTTATTAAATTACACATAGTAGAGGGAGAGTTATTAAGTTACTCAGCAAAAATAGATGCATGAGGTAGATTTTCAGCAGTGGACAAAGCATTGTCACTTTACAGATAATGTAATATTTATTACAGGGATTTGCTTTATTTTTCATATCTGGAAATATAAAAATTGCAACTGCATGAATCAACATAAATATTCAAAATGTTAATGCATTTACACAAATGACTACTAAATTGCAAAGCTTCACATAAAATTATAAATAACTGAATATAGTGCAAAGTGTTTCTTCTCCAAGCAATCAAAAACCTTGCATAATATAGTAGCGCAGCTGGTTAGAGTAGCTCATGCAATGTAATTTAAGCCTCCTTAATGGATAAGAACTTTGAAGCAGTTTCTAATGAAATACAACTTTGGCCCCCACAGTATCCTGAAAGAGTTCTGTCTTAGGTTTTTCCTGTCTTTCCCAGGCATATGCATGACAATCGAAGTAATGGCTTCTGGACATTAATTAAATGCATTTTCACCTATCACGCAAAGTGAAAAGTAGATGTTGTTCCATGCCCTTGTGCAGGTGTGCACTGTCTATTTTAGGAGGCCAAACACTGGATGGAATGTGAATATTCACACCAGCAAATTATTAGCTTACACACTCAGCAAATGCAAAAGAAAATTGCAATAGAAGTTTCTACGTTACAGTGATTAGATGACATTAATATACTTAGCTTGTTGTGAGAGGTGATACTGTCCCAGAAACAACCTTATTACCTTGCACATTGAGATGCACAACATAAAACTCTCCTCTCCCCATATAATTTCTGACATGCTCAATAGCCCTGGTAATTGAACTACACTCTTAGGGTTTCTTTAGCATGCTGGGATACCTCACCAGATAACTAGTGGCAATTAAAATCTATAATGTGCATAGAAAAAAACATGAATTAATCAGCAGTATATTAGATTAGTAACAAATAACAATAATAGCGCTTCAGTGCAGAAGCCAAAATTTCAATAGAAAATATGCCATATAATGTATGCTAAAATAACAGGGTGTGAAGAACATTCTTAAAACTGGACTCTGAAATGTGTCCTCATACTGAAAATAAATCATATGCATCTTTCTAGCATTCGAATGTGGAAAAACTGCCTGGAGCTATGATAGCAGCTGAATGCTTCATTCTGTGAAGAATTAACATTTTCAGCAGCAGTAAGTACTACTTTATGGAGATAAGATAAATCATTGCAATACATACGAGCTACAGAAGAACAGACAGTATGTTTTCTTAATTTTATTCATTCATCTATTCTCAATATATATTGATGCATTGATGTTAGGAGATACAAAACATTAAAAGAAAGAGACAGGTGTCTGCGGCTCTAGAGCTTTTGTTTTGTTTTGACCATTACAATGTACCAATAGACACAAGATTAAGTTATTCGCTCCCATTTACAAAAATATGATATGAAAACATTCTGTTCTAGAATAAAATATAAATGGTCAATTAAATGTTTCTGCCAAGCCATTGTGTAGCTTCTTTGAAAAACATGTTGAAGACATACACTAGTCACAGAATACCCTGGAGACCAATGTGTTATGCTTACGTGGTAATGAATTTTATGCTGGCCACTGCATTACCAGTCAGTTAAGTATTTTCTTAGTTAGGCCCTTGAGAATTTAGTGAGTAATTAATGATCATGAAAGATGAGAAGATTCATTAGGAGTATTATGCATTTTTCCAAGATACATCTTTATTTAGATTTGTCATAAAGCAGCACCTGTTAAATTAAAAAATTATGCACTAAGGGCTATAAGCTTAGGAAATAAATCCACAGAGAAACTGAAGGACTGAAATATGAAATGTTACAACACCCACTTTTCAGAAGCCATAGTCCTAAAAGGGTCTGCCTCAGCCCAGACTCTTTTCAGATGAGCTCTATTACAAGCTTAAGCTGCCTAAAAACAAGAACCTCAAAAGCAAACTAGATTAGAAAGAGCAATCCAAATTACTTACTAGAGGTGCTGAAGAGAAGAATAGACCTAAGCACCCTCAGCAATACTTTAAATATTAATTGGAGCAAGGGCTCGAACTTAGGTCTGTAGGAGAGGGCCTTCATGATCTCTAGCTCAGTTTAGATCTGAATGTATTGTATAAACTGGAGCAGCTACAACAGAAGAAACAAAGCTTGTGCTTACCCTGCCACTCAGGGTGACCTTGAGGAGAAATTCAGTCTGTCCATACTTACCGAACAGCAGCCTCCATCCATCCCATCTCCCCTTATAACAACATTACATGATCATTTTAGGCAGATGAGACAGCTGGGACTCTTCCTACAGGTGCCCCAATATCACATCCCAGAGTTCAGGCTATTTACATGGGAAATGGGAACACAACAGGTAGGAGAGAGACCAGGACACATCATATCCTTTTCCTTCCTGCCTGCTTTTGAAATAAGCTACTCTAATTTTATAATTGAGGAACTTAAAGGGCATACCTATTGGTTACATGGTGCTATCATTCTCACATTTTACAGTGTTTTGGTGGATTTATCCTAAACAAAAATGAAAATAGTTAGAATGCAAAAAGACCAAAAAAATCAGCTAACATCTTTGGGGGGTTGAGGTGATTACAACCCACAAAATACTACTAGTTTGGAAGGTAATGCCTCCCATACATACCATAAAATGAAATTTGGTAGTCTAAGTAGGAGAAACATTTCAGTCAGGGAAATGACCCTTTGAGACTTTCATTCATTGACTTCAGCTTCCGCAGTTGCTGTCATGCTTACTCTTGAAAATCTGGACCATTGTTTAAACTATGCATTAAGGTGCCTCGTTTCTTAGAGAATTCATGGATTTAATGACAGCTGAGCCATTTTTAGCCAAACACACAGGGCTGTTAACAAAGAACAATTAAGCTTTGACCTGTTTGTTTCCTGGCTGATCCTTTAGATTAAAGTCAGACAGTAAAGGTACTGCTTAGTAAAAACAGTTCATCAGAAACTAGCTCATTCTAGAAACCTCATTTACATTACGCCCCAGTTGCATCAAAAAAAGACTAGCATGGAGCTAATCACAGTCAAATTCAGAGAAATGCTCTGGGAGCCATGCTTGAAATGGACAGGATCATGAACCCTTTTCTTTTGAATGATGAACAGATATTCCCATGAAAATCAAGGTACCAGCGTGAAGCAGTCTCCAAAACTCGTCCAGACATTGCATGCTCAGGTGATGCCACACAGGCCCTGGCACAAAATTACAAAGATCAGTAACAACCACAAGCTATTTAGGAAACACACGGCAAGCACCTCACATCATTGCTCATAATTCTCTGAATATATTTACAAGCTGTTACATACTGACTGGTAATATGCTGTCTGCCCAGGAACGCTCACTGAGATGAGTAGCGTTTGCTCCTGCAGGCAGTACCACAGATGTAAAAGAGACCTGGACACTACACCATGCATAAGGATGAGAGGACTAGTCCTAAAGATGCTATTCAGAAAAGGACAGTCAAGGGGCAGCAGGAGCAGGGCTGCTCTACCAGGGAGGATGTCGAGGGGACCCCCATGCTGGCCATTCCTGGGTGGGGGTCCCGGGTGAGGCTCAGCAGGGCAGGTAGGACCCATGAGTGCCCTCACAGCCCTGACAAGAACTATCCCAAGTAACACATGGTGGCTGTGAGTTTGAAAAACGTAAGCTTCCTTGGTAGCTTCCAGCTTCCTGCTAGTTTCTGCTGAAAGGGGAATGGAGTTACTGGAAGTGAATAAAAACTCCAGGGAACAGTGTTTTGATCTCAAAATAGTGTTTTGTTCTCAGAGTATACCAGTTCACCAGAAACTTGGTACCATTATGGTTCATTTTTTAAATATAATAAGCATGAACAGTCACAAACAGACTCCAGCTAATGCAGTTCTTCAAAGTCTGAAGAATAAGAGGCAAGTGACCGGTGTGAGTTATTTCTTTGCTTTTTTAAACTCTTTAATGTCATATCTATAAAAAAAAAAGTACATTCAGAAAACTTGGGAAATCCTACTGCTCATTTTCATCAGCCAGTTTATCTATGTTTGTGGTTGTTTATAGCTAAAAGTACTCCTCAGTACAGGCTGTGAGGAAGGTGCCCAAGGTTTTAGAAGGAACGAGGGTCTAAGCAAGAGGCTTGAGTAATGACTGGCACAGAGCAGAGCATGGACAGTAGAGTGAAGGTTTTGGTTTTACAGACAGAGAGCCAAGGTGACTTGTTTGATTTTTCTTTATCTAGCTCCTATGGTCCTTAATGCCTGTAAGAGGGTGGAACAATATTTTAACATTTCGTGCTTATCTGGCAAATTAGTATATGTGAAGTCTGTGTTTTAACTTATCTACTGATCTGAAAAAAACACATGGAGTGCCCTACTGCACTCTGTATACCTCTTACCCCGAGGTTTTGCTTATCCTTTGCTGCCCAAAATAATTACAGCCTTTCTATGTGAGGAAAATGTATGGATTAACAAAGATTATATATGCTGCCAAAAGCATAATAGGCAGATCCATGTTACAGCCTTAGTTTTGATCCATAATCTCTGTCAGGGCACCTGTGTAGAAAAGAGGCCTCACAGACACTAGACGTCACCAGCATCTACTTTGCCATATATATTTCATTATTTCTGTCCTAACAAGACATAAATAAAGGTATTGTTTAGATTTTGTTTATGATCTTTTTGATCAATAAGTATACTCAATGTGTGCATTCATTGCCATCCAGATATGGGATAAATTAGAATAGTGAGTAGAAGTGGCTATGAGAAATTGCCTTGCAAACAGGTGTAATCTTGGGAAGAGCACGCGGAATCCACTTTCCTCTGTTTTCAGAAAATGTACCTTGTGTCATATGTCAAAAGAGAAAAAATAATGTGAAACAATGCAAAGTCTTACATTTAGATATAATTTTATTAAAAGAAATTATGAGAGTGCCTAAGAGGTAGGCTATAAGAAGAGATTAGAAAAAAGAGATCTGTGAACAATGAATTATTTTTATTATCCTGTACCTACAGGAAACAGTATTTTTCACTTGATCCCACCTGAGAACCTATCTTTATCCTCTTTCCCTCCTCTCCTTTTAACTATGGTGTTAGCTCTCCTTTAGGAGCCCAAAGATGGCAGGGTATCAGCATAGCTGTGAAGGAAATTCCTTACCTCACATGTAGTTAGGAACAAAGGTGTGGGTAGGTTTCAGCCAGGGGGACTGAGGAACACAAGGGAAAGAGCAGAAAAACATGCCTGTGAACAGGGTCTATGATAAGAATTGTCACCTACAAGAATTGTGGATAAGCCCCAGAGGCTACTGTGAGAGCAGAAGCAGTAGCAGAGGCATCCTAAAATAAATCAAAATTAAAACACAGCAAACTACAAAGTCCTTAAGGAAAAAAGAATCCAGGAAATAAGAAACTGTGACCTTTTTTTGTGAGAGACGATTCCACCATCTGAAACTAACACCCCCTCCTTCAAAATCTAGAAGAGACAAGAAAACAAATATATTTGAAACCTTTTGGGTAAGCCTGTATAGTCAAGGTGTCTGTATCCTGAGCAAGCCTGAATCTCTAATCTGCAGCAACTATCCTGATTTCTACAGAACTTTGGGGAAAGAGGAAAGAGAATATTCTGAGTTCTGGCAATTGTAGAAACAGAGATTTGAATGAATAAAACATTGAAATAAATAATACGTTATATTCAGATGTCCTTAAGCTCTTTATTTTAGCAGTTACAGGATAAGCATGTTTTCTGATTATTATCATTGAAATAGTCGACAGTTAAATATTTAACAAGATTTACATTTTAAATTGTCATTTTCAGCCAGCCACTGAGATACATACACCTTTCTGAGCTACCATTTCAAACCATGCTCTGCATCAGATTATAGATGGCTCACATTTTTAAGACCTACCTTATTGTCATAAGTTGTCGGTTTGTCATAATTCTCATGAATACTGTTTTTATTAGTGATAGCAAAATACTTTCGGGAACATCTAGGGGTGTGGGGAGGAAATTTAGAGTTCTGTGAATGTGGAGACCAGAAAGGAGGTGGAGAAGGCCCCACAGGGGTAGTCACAGAGACTTGTAGAGAGGAGTATGCTTCCTGTGAAAAGCATGAAGGGTGAAAATCTGTACCAAAGACTTCACTTTTCAGATTATTCCCACTCCTCATGGGACAACTTTGTTTTTAAGCAGCAAAAATAGATTTAAAAGCTCACTTAGAGATTGCCTTCAATCCATTAGCTGGAAAAATATAGCATTAATGCTCCCTTAAATTTATTTTACTTGAAATGGAGTGGATCTATTGAAATCAGTTGTTATATGGGAAGGACAGAGTTGCCATTAAAGCACTACACTTATCCTATGGCTAAGTTAAGTTCCCAGTTCTACGACTGATCGAGAGCTGATAGCCCAAGCTTTACCAGCCAAGAATCAGTTTAAATTTAACTTTTTCCCCATTATAAGTGGAGAAAGGCATGTTCTTCTTAGCATCAGATCTTAGCTAAAATGAAGTATTATCAATGAGGTTCAATAGGATTAAATGATATAACTTCTCTACATGCAAACCACAGCATAGCTCAGGTTGAGGTTACATTAGGTTAAGTTCATATTAGCTCAGACTAATCTAGGTCAAACCCAGCCAAAATTAAGCCTTATTCACACACTTAGAGAGCCCAAGAGTAGAGCTCTGAAAATCAGTGTGCATACTGAAGAAGAAATGTAAGGAAAAATGTTTCCAGTCCAACTCGAGCATTATTTCTTTGATTTCTGTCACTGAAGCCAGAATAAGGGAGAAAAGCACATAAAATAAAAAATTTATCAACCACAAAAAAGCTATTTCTTTCCCTATATATTTTAGCATGTTTGTGTGGTTATTACTACTATTAGTCAAAATAAATTTTCTTAAATGTGATAGTGAAGCACAACATTGAAGTAAGCAATCAAAACAGCACTTTGAAAATACCAGAACAAAGCATTTTAATTTTTCAGAAAGAGTCTCCATTCTACAAATACCCACAATCAAACCAAAATTGCATTTTTCTGCAAAAGCACTGTTCACCTTAAAAATGCCCCCTACCTGCTCTCATCAGCACTCTTACGCTAGGCTGCACAGGGACAGGTCTGCTGGTCTTCCCTGGGGTAGCTGGTGACATCGAGGTCTTTGTGAGCTTCCCCCTGTGAACAGGGGCAGTGAAGTGATTTAGATCTACAACAGATCTCTGCTGGAGGACCAAGTCAGCATAACCTCATCCCTGTCTACATGCTTTTATACACAGACGTGCATGTGCTTGTGAGTATGTATGTGTGTTTGCACATACGCACACACGTATATGTATAACATGCACATACTTGCATATATTTGAGTGTTACCAAAGTGCTATTGCTTTAGTCTTATTTGCAGCCAAGTGCATGACAGAAGAATATACTGATATCTGAGAATAAAGTCCTATGTATTACCAATAGACACAGCAGAAGTAGATTATCTTGCACGTGTTTCCATGGTAAACTACATTAATGAAAAATGCCTCATTTCTGAATTGCATCACAAGAGAGCAATTGTAATGGAAGTAATAATGAGACATGTAGGTGATAATATTCTTCCTCCTCAATGTAGCAGAATGGGAGGAACATATCCCCATTGTGCAGTAAATGCCAATAGGTGTAGTCAAAGTGTTTATTGTTCTGAAGCCCTTAGGAAATTTGGGTAAAAACTAAAGCCAATTTTTCTATTGGATCATTCAGTGAAATGAATGTTCATTATAGTACACAGAAATGAAACAATGTAAGGACATTTTAAATTTAAATATATTTTAGCAAGTAGAGCAAAGACTGTCACATTATTCTCTCGGTAGGGTGTGTGCTGCTGTATCAGTTAGCATCTGTTCTTTGCAATTCCTCCAGTCAGAATGCCATGATTTAGTAAATACACAAAAAGCTGTACTTCTGCAAATTATCGTTTTTTCCTGAGGTGTTTGTTTCTAGTTCATATACAGTAGATGGCACTGGTGGAATAAGAAGTTATGATACGTGGCAGCTTGCAGAAGCTCTACAGCCTACAGCATTTCCACCATCTTTCAGTGAGGAGACACCAGAGACATTGTTGCTTAGTTTTTCTATTTTCTGGTCTTTTTGTTGCACAGGACCTATAGGAACTGTGAGTGGGTGACAAATTTTAGTCTTCAGCTGGGGTGACTGCAGAGGCAGCAGCTTCCCAGTTCACAGAATCACAGAATCATTGGTGTTGGAAGGGATCTCTGGAGAGCATCCAGTCAGAGCAGGATCGCCTACAAGAAGTCGCCCAAAACCAGGCCCAGTTGTGTTTTAAATATGTCCATGGATGGAGACTCCATAACCTCTCTGGGTAAGCTGGTTTGACCACCCTTACAGTAAGAAAGCTTTTTCTTATGTTCAGAGCAAATTTCATGTGTTTCAAATTGTGCCCATTGCCTCTTGTCCTGTCACTGGGCACCACTGAGAAGAGGCTGATTTGCCTTCTTTATTCCCCCCATCGGATATTTATAAATATTGATAAGATCCCCCCTCAGCCATTTCTGGTGGCTCATGTCCAACTTGTTTTCCACCAGGACCCCCAGAGCCTCTTCTGCAAAGCTGCTTTCCCAACCTGTACTGTGCATGGAGTTATTCCTTCCCAGTTGCAGGATTTACATTTCCCTTTGTTGAACTTCAAGATTCCTGTCAGTCCATTTCTCTGGCCTGCTGAGGTCCCTTTGAATGGTAGCACAAGCTGTTGTATCAGCTGCCCCTCCTAGTTTTGTATTGTCTGCAGACATGCTGAGGGGGCACTCTGTCCCACCATCCAGGCCATTAATGAAGATGTTAAACAGTATTGGAGCTAGTATTGACCCCTGAGGTGTACCACCAGCCTCCAAGAAGACTTCATGATGCTGATCACAACCCTTTGTGCCTGACAGTTTAGCAAGGTTTCAGTCCATCTTATTGTCCATTTATCTAGCCCATACTTCATCTGTTTATCTACGAGAATCTTACAGGAGACAGTGCTGAAAACCTTGCTAAAGCCAAGATAACATCCATTGTTCCCCTCATCCACCGAGCCAGTCATTTCATTTCATAAGGCTATCAGGTTGGTCAGGCATAATTTCCCTTCATAAATCCATGCTGACTGTTCCCAATCACTTTCTTGTTCTTAATGGAAATGGTTGGAAAAACCTTGAAAATGGTTTCCAGGAGTAGTTGCTCCATCACCTTCCCATGGGTCGAGGTGAGGCTGACCGGCCTGTAGTTTCCCAGATCCTCCTTCTTCCCCTTCTCAAAGATAGGAGTGACATTGCTTCCTTCCAGTCCTCAGAAACCTCCTCTAATTGCCCTGACCTTTCAGAGGTAATAAATAGAGAGCAACCTCACAATGACATTGAAGGAGCTGGTGCTCCTTCAGCACCTATGGGTGCATCCTGTCAGGGCCCATGGACTTGTGTATGTCCAGTTTCTTAGCAAAAGTGTCTCTTTATTCCTCCTGGCTTTCCTGATCCTTGTATGCTTCCTTTTTATGCTTGAGTTTAGTCAGAGCCTCCTTGTTGCAGGCCTCCAGACACTTCTGTTTGACTTGCTGCTCATTGGGATGGACCGTTTTTGAGTTTGGAAAAATCTCTGAAAAGCTCTCCTGGACCCCTCTTCTCTCCACGCTTATATCCATGGGATTCTTTCAAACAGGTCGCTGAACAGGCCAAACTCTGTTCTCCTGAAGTCCTGCTGTTTACCATATTCCCTCCTCTCAGTATCCTGAACTCCACCATCTCATGGTCATTGTATCCACGGCTGCCCTGACCTTCACACCCCCAACCTTGTTATGAGTAGCAGGCCTGGTAGAGCAACTCCCCTCATCAGATCCTCAATCATCTGTGTTGGGAAGTTATCATCAACACACCCCAGAAACCTCCTGGATTGTTTGTGCCCTGCTGTGTTGTCCCTCCAGTAGATACTGAGGTGATTCAAGTGCCCCATGAGAACCAGGGTCTGTGAACAGGAGTCTTCTTCCAGCTGTCTGAATAAGGCCTCATCTACTCCTTCTTCCTCCTCAGGCAGTCTGTAGCAGACACCCACCACAATGTCACTGATGTTGGTCTGCCCATTCATAAGCTCTCAGTTGGCTCATCATCCACGGCAAGGCAAAGCTCCATGCATTCCTGCTGCTTTTTCACGTAAGAGACAACTCCTTCTTCTCACCTTCCTGGCCTGTTCTTTCTGAAGAGCCTGTGTCCACCCATCGCAGCACTCCAATTGTGTGAGCTGTCCCATCACATCTCTCTGTGATCCTAGTGAGGCTGTAGCTCTGCAATAGCACATAAACCTCTAATTCCCCCTGTTGGTTTCCCATGCTGTATGTGTGAGTGTACAGGCACTTCAGAGAGGCACCCAGGTGTGCTCAGTTACCAGAAAAAGTGTGAAAGGCTGTCCTCTTCCCTCTGGTGACAGAGGGGAGAGGTTGCCAGATGTCTCTGCAGGGAGACCTCCGCCAGGGCTGACCTCATCCCCATGGGAACTGCTTTTAAGCTGAGGATGGGCTCTGCCTGAGTTACAGTCCCTGCTACTTTGCAGTCCTGCCCATGCCCAACTATTGGCCCTGTTGATCCCAGCCCTAACCCTGTCCTATAGATTGACTTCCCAGCTTGACCTCAGGCCTGCCTTGTCCAGCCAGTCTGCACTCAGGACAGTCCCAGCTGCCCCCAGCCTGCCCTGCTCCTTGGATGGAGTATGGTGGGATGGGTCCTGGCTGGTGAGACCCTGTCCTGCTGGTCCAGGGAGTCCCTGCAGCTACCTGAGCCCCGTCCCAGATAGCCACTGGCCCTTGCTGCTACGTGACAGATTGAAGAACTGATTTTTATATAGCTTAAATTAGGTAAAATAAATTCTTCTTCATTCTTCTGAACTTATGCAAAACCCCTCTTTCTCAGCTTAGGCCAAACATCTCAAAATAGAAACAAAGTATGTTTCCTTATTTTTAACAGATAGTTTTCTCATTTCACCATACAAGAAGCTTGTGTTTGTAAATATTTACTAAAGGAATTCCAGCACCGAGCACTCAGATATTTTTACATTACTAAGAGATTGCTGGGGCACTGATACCATCTAAAGTGATTAGAGCAGTAAGAAATGCGAGGCGCATTTTAGCAACAGCTTCATATGAGAGCTTCAGAATGGCTGTGATTTGTCACGTAGGCATGTTTGCTTTCCTAAGATGGCATTTATTTTGATGCCATTGTTCTGATGATAACTATTGCTGGGCAAATGCTACAAAGACTAAAGCAGTGAAAATCAAGGAAGAATCATTGGACCAAAGTCCAAACCAACTGCTGAGTAAAAAAAGGATTTCCAATGCACTAAGAAAAACAAGATTATAGTTAAGGAGGACTGTGATGTCGTTTAAGTTACTAAGGTAGAAAAAAGAATAGGGAAAGTGAAATTCCTTTAGCTCCACTCTGAAGTTAGAAGACCCTCTTTGGTGTTAACAGAATATGCTGAACATCTTACATTTTATTGAAAGGTTTTGTTACTTTAGGAGACAAGGTAAATTCCCAGAGCTATTATGTAAGATTAATGACTGCTTGGAGACTTCTGCAGTACTCACCCTGGGCACAAAATGCTAGTTCTGAATTTTCTAGCTTTTATTATCACTTTAAATATTACAACCCAACAGATTTGTTTTTATTCCAGTTTTAGGTTTAATAGTGGTGTTAAAAAAGTGAAGCCAAACCGAGCCTTTTACTTCTAAGTACACTTCAAAAGCCTTTTGATAGAAGAAGATCTTAAACAAGTTATAACTTTCTATTCTGACATGCCAGGTGTGAATAAAAGAAAAGAGCCAGAGAGCTTTCACAGCTACTCAGATAAAACGCAGTTGTGATTGTCAAGTGTCCTTGATAGTAACAGCTTACATAACCAGCCTAGGGAGAGGGAAAGAGGGCATTTAATTCCTGTCATAGTAAGGAACTCTTCTGTACTAAAGGATAACTGCTAACTCTTTTATGTATAGTAATACTTTAAGATTCTTTACCATGCATTCATTATACATGCACCACACTAGCTTGGAATAATTTCCATTCAGCTTTGTGCAGGATACAATGCCATTGACAGGTCTGAGAAATCACTCCTAGACCAGTCTTCTCTGTAGAACTTCGGACTGCAGGTCCTCCTCTTTCACTTCATTGTATGTCACCCTGTTGAGTGAAGAAGTGGGCAACCTCTTGGCTTCCATAATCCTCTAGTGCCAAGTAACACATGCATTGTTTCCCCAAACACTGTTTTGCCAGTTACCTCATGAACATCTGCTGTCCACAGCCAGGAACAACCTAGCCTCCCCTGCAATTGCTGATAGCAGCAGGCAGCTTGTGTCTTCACCTTCTTCGGAAAGTTCAGCTCACTCTATCAGCTTGAGGTCTATAGCTTAGGGCAGTTAAAGAGCAACTACCACAGAAAAAGGTGAGAGCAGAGCAGTTGCGGTCAGTGTGGCAGTGTAAAATGAAAAACGATGTTTCACTGACCTTCTTCAAGGCTTCAGCCCATTTTCCTGGAGAGATTCCAGGTTTTCAGAATTCATGGGAATGGCTGGCATTGCAAAATGCCTGATATGAGTAACAGAAATCTGTCAAAATTTTTACCTAAGTCTTGCTGAAAGGCTGATGAGTTGCAAGAGGGAAAGAAAATGGTAAATGACAGCGGAGAGAAAAAAGAAATTTAACTGGACTTCTATTATAAAATAACACAAAAGATGGCTAGTTTCTCTGAATCCTGGTGTAACAATGTCAGGAATGATGTGGAGTTAAAAAAAGAATAAGAAAGTGTCATTAAATATAATCTATTCCAATTCTCACAGTGATAGCTGGCCCCCATCCAAGGCATTCATACAGAGCTGAACCTCCTCCTCCTCAGAACCAAAACACACAGTAGGGATGTTTGGTGATACAGATGAAAAGTGAGCAAAGGAAGGAAAATAGCCTGAGGTATTCTAAATTTCTCTCCAAAATATATACCCAGCAGGAATGAGTATGAATCATCAGTCAGAAAGCCACATAAATGATCATTCTCTCTGTGCTGGTTTTGTTTCACTTGCTTTTAAATTTGTTGAAGGAATGTTTTGTTTTCCTTTGTTTTGTTTTGAACACTAGATCCACCATTTTCTGTATGCTCACTTCCTGGGTTACATTCATCCTTTAGAATTTTTCTGAAATACAAGCCATACAAAATAAGTCATTCTTTGTTCACCCTCATAAATCATCGTACAACAAAATCATTGCCCCTACCGCCTGCAGATGACTGGCTGAAACAATGATTTCTGACACTGAAAAGATTATGACAAAGAATAGGGCACTAAAATGGTCTGCTTAAAAAAACAGAGCCTGATGTAGAAAAAGAAATAACGGTTCGCTTGCTCCCAATTAACTTTTGGGGCACAGCATTCTAGCTCATCAACTTGAAGCTGATGCTTCATGTCAACATCTTATGAATTAAAATAGGGTTCATCTCTCCTGATAAGCAAGCACGAGAATTTTACAAAGAAACTGAGATTCAGGTGTCTGCACTTTTTCCCCTGTGCAGTGTACAGAGTGGGATGCCATTTCTGAGTAGTGCTGAGTATTCACCATCTGCTGTTGGCTGAACTCCCACCGGGTCTGAGTTTTTGATTATTAGATCCTGCATTTCAGAAGTGTTTGGCCATCTGATGGCTGATTTCTCCCCCCAGTAAAACAAACCTTCAACATAAACATATCTTGCATTTGGTTTTGCAGCAATTCTTGTCACTTGAAAACGGAAGAGTTGGAAGAGCTAAGGTTCCCCCCCACCCAAAATGGACGTCTATTGATAAAAAGACAGACAGACAGACAGACAGATAGATACTGCTGCATCTGTATTGATAGACGGTAATTGGAAACCATAATGATTATACAGTTTGACCTGGTTTGTACTACAGACCTTTGACTTCCCTGAATTTATTCCCATCCTAACTACAGTCTGGCACAGTGTTGTCACGCATGACTTTTATATGCTTCTGGATTGCACATTTCGAATTAGGGGCCTACACAAAGGAAAGGGTATCTGTGTGTATTGTAAATCCAAAAAAAGGAACTTAAGCACTGTCATACTCAACAGCGTACCACCTAGAAATTAGTCACAAAATCTAAGAATGAGCTCCAAAATGCTAAGTTAGGTGTCTGCAGTCTGTAAGTCTTGAATGGAAAAGGTGTATGAGCTATATGAGCTTTGCAACACCTGGGACACTGAATGCACTGAATGAAGCACTCTCTAAGCCGTACAACGAGGAATGCCAAGTGAGTGCTATGTGGGGAATTTTGCAAAACTTCAGTTCTGGACATAGGCATATGATCAGATGTGAAACTGGGATTCAGAGCCCAAAACTGCCTTTTGCATTGAAGTACATAAGTTACACATATGCAGTGTCAGCAATGTCTCATCGATAGCATCTACATCTCAGTGATGGCTAAGCTCAAGTCATACACAATGGAGAGAAATACTTCCCACAGCCAACAGGGCTCAAGTTTGTAACTCTCTATTGGCAGAAGAGAACTTTAATCCCTCATTTCTTATTATAGATAGGCCACTGTTCAAGCAAGTAAAAGGAGGTAACCACGTGGCAAGGAGGCCACTCAGCAGGAATCAGTCATCTGGGTTCCCATCAACACTTCCCTGAGTGAAGCAGTCATGACTAAAAAACAGTAACAAACTTAAAAGTCAGATCTAGTCCTTCTGCTTTCTCACCAGAGCAGTGCTAGCAAGCAAGAGATGCAGGCTCCTTTTGGCATACTCCTCTGGCCTCATTGATTTCTGCATTGCTTGCTGCCCAGGAGTAGTTAAGCTCTGCGTTGGTTGGACTGCATACTTCTCAGATAGGCATGCTAGCAGCTATGCCACTGCACAGAAAATAGGCTTTTTATAGTCTGCTTCTATCTGATGATTTTGAAATATGACAATACTAACTGTTAATACGTAGGTACACTTAGAAAATGCTTAGAAAGACTGTAGTCTTCAGGAAGCTTAGACTGTGACTCCTTTAGAAGCCCAGGCACAAAGTGAGTTCCTAAATGTTCAGTTCAGCCACAGTAGCAGTGCTTTTAATATGCACGATAGTAATCTTTAGGCACATAATTCATTTTCAGTAGAAAAACAGGATCTATTGCTTTTCAGGCATCTGTATGCCTTGGACAGATTTCTTTTTAATTTATTATTATACTAAAATTATACATCTATATTGTTTCAAATTACACTTCAGGCATGTAGGTAATATTTTCAGATTTTTCCCCTAGTGCAATATTTGCACTTTTCTCTATTAAATTTAATCTCATTCCCACTGTTCGATCCTCAAGGTTATCTAATTTTTCATGTATGACATCCTACTTCTCTTCTGTATTGACAGTGTGACCCAGTTCTATATCACTTATCCTCAATCCTACTTTTTATGCCAAAATCATTAAAGGAAATATTAAGATCCACTCCGAGACTGATTCATGAAAAATGCTATTAGTATATTTCTTCAACCTATTACATCTTTTTTCAGCATTGCACATTGTCATCTTCCCTTTATACAGCTCCTTGACTATCTTACAGATCTTACGTCTGTCTTATTAATGAGCAGTTTCCTTCAGGCATCATATCAAATGCTATACTGACAAATTAAGCTGTCTCAGTGGGATTACTCCCATTTAACTTCAGATGTCTATAGGGTAGTCATCTACATCTGAGCTAGTCACCTCTGGCTAACTTTACAGTTGATGGAGAGAAATAAGCACTTGTAGGTGTGATTCATCTGACTTATTTTAGACATTTTCTTTAGAATGGGATGAATCATACCCTAAAAGGAACCATTTTTTGGCATTGCTAAAAAGGGAGCATAGGGTGACTAGTTTAGAAAAAGATGTGTCCAGAGCTGACAAGTGCATTTGGTCAGATGAATCCCATCTTTAATCAAATAAATTACATCTTCCACATATGTCTTCTTTATAAAATCCATTATCCAAAAAATGATTCCAGCTTTCTGGCATAAACTTCCCTTGGCAGAGCATGTTGTATTTTGCCCCATTTTCATTTACCCATATGTCATAAATTATTCTTTCCATCATAATTTAGTCCTGCATACTGGTGAGGTTAGACCAGTAGGTCAGTTGTTGCTCAGTACTTCCACCTTGAATAAATTAATCTCTCATGTTTCGCTTCTGTCTCCAAAGCAGCAATTTCCATTTTCTGTGCACTCATCCTGATTAACCTTCCTGCCTTTGCCTCTAGGTTTTCACATCTTCTAATAAAGTAGTAGACATTATAAAAGTTAAGGCTAACCGATGCCAGAAGTTTGGAATACAAGTTCATTACCAAATATGTTTTGAACGGACATACTGTTCATATTTTACCCCTCAACTTTATGCTGTTAAAATCAAAATTTAAATAAACCTGTGTAGGTAATAAATGCAGCTAAGCATTCATTTTAAGTTCAGTGAACCCAACAGTTACCAAAATCTGTAAACATGACAGGGGGAGGATGTAAAATTACTTAGTAACACATGACCACAGAGCAGTGAGCAATCTCCACTAGCTGACTACTCTTTAATATGAAGCCTGTTTGCAATGACATGCACTAGAAAACAATCTCTCTGCTGCTTTGTAAATTCATTTCAAATTGACTTTGTTAATATCAAATAAGAGCGCATTGTATCATTACTAACAGCATATATTAAGAATATGTAAAGATCACTAGATTGCCATATTTATCAGAAATAATAAACTGCAAACATTTAACATAGCATTAAAACCATTAATATAAGACTATACTAGAGTGGGTTTTTTCATGCTCTGAACAGTCAAGAATCATGCATAATGTAACAGCATAGTTTGCAGCTGGTAACAGCAGGCTAGCTTGCAAGAGATATTTTAAATGTGTTTTTATTAACAAGAGAAAAGGCCTTTCAACTTATCTCTGAATCAATTGCAGAGAGAAAAGCTGAAGAGGCTATCATTATAAAATGCAATGGTAAATAGAGATTCCTGGCAGACATTGTCCTAGGAAACTGTTTTCCTCTGTATTTGATCCGTATTTTCTGAGGACCTGATCCAAGCTGAAAACCTCCTGCTGCAGTCAATGGATTTTGGATCAGTGTTGGAGTGCAAGAATAAGGCAGATGAAATTATCCACAGCATTTCAGACTTGGTATGAAAAGTAAATGGTGTTCAAGAGCATGTGTGTAACTGGTGTTAAAATGAGAGAGATGATACTGAACTGCAAATTTTGATGTGACCTAGAGTTCTTTTGAATTTCTTTCCCTATTCAGATACCCCCAATAGTCCTTAAGGCTTTGGATCTGAGGTTTGATTCAGAAGCATTACAGAAACAGATGACAGCTATGAGGTGTAGTCTTTGGGGCATCCATAGACCCAGCAATAAATCTCAGTTCATGTATCAGACCCTAATATTTTAAATACTATGGGATAACATTAGAATAAGATCACAATATAAGCATCACTTTAACAATACATGCATAAAAATTGCATAGAGCATATGTCCAGCTTGGCTTTAGTCACACTAATAGGAAATCAGATGACCAGAAAACATTGGTGGTGAGAACTTTCAACTGCAAGAAATGTGCCAGGATTTCCTATGAGCGAAAATCAAGAAAGCAGATCATTCACGAACAGGCATTTTAACATTTACCTTATGTAAGAATGAGGCAATTTTGTATTATCAGTAGATTCATTTGTGCACCTTATATAGACTTACATAATTTAATACTGATAATATCTCATTGTGTATATTAAGATGGTTTTGTATTAGAGTTAAGATAAGAAAAGAAGGATTATGTTCAGAAATTGTATTTCTCTGCTATTGAATCAGTGTGCATGCTGCTTGGTTTCCACCTGCAGATTCTCCCAAACCCTCCTCTAAAATTTTTATCTGTAAACTTAGGCAAATTAGGAAGGGTTCTTCCATAATAGGTTAACTACCTATTAATGATATGTTGGCTGAAACACACATTTTGAATGCAAACATTTATTCTCTCATTTCCATTTGTTTTCTCCCTCAGTTATTATTCTCCTAATTATAGTTAATGCCTTTCATATTATTGAAGATATGAATTCTTAATGTGCTATCTGTATTGCATTATTCTTTATATGCTATTGTATCATGTATTTAAGATTTTAAGTAAAAAAAAAAAAAATACTCTGAGAAGCTTCTTCCTGGGAGGGGATCCTTGAGCTCTTTCTCCAGGAGGATCTCATGCCTGAGAACTGACACATGGTTCTGGTGTCGAATGAGACAAATAGACCTTTTTCAATTAGGATTCAGTTTCTATTAATGTCAATGTCTAAAATAAGTCTGACGAAGGAGTTGGAATCCAGGCATGTCTATTTTTCTCTCTCTTAACTATAAAGAAGCCTCAGATGCATGTACCTAGCTGTGTTTGTGCAGCTAGATGCAGCCCACTCCAAGGACTGATACTGCCTGTTGTCTGACTGTCCTCTTGGCAGGGGTGATATAAATATCAGTCAAAACTCTGTTTCATATCTTTGGGACCAATGCCAGCAAAGATGAAAAGGAATGAAGGGGGTGCTCTGTGCATTGCAAGATCTTGCAGTTCTACCAACATGAAAAATGCCATCATTGCCAGAATGATATTGCTTGCCTTCAGAATGGAAAATTCTGAGAGAATTCAAAAAACATTTTTAAGCAGGAACTTCCTAAGGGAGTATAATCTTTGTCAAAGGAAAGGCATTAAAAGAGGTACTCACTCTATGTGTAGTAGTGTAGTCCATAGTGCAGTCTATAGATAGCTAGAGAACTCTCTTGAATTTTAGAACAGGAGTGAAAGGAGTATCAGGCAGCCAACTGCTGACTGAAGAGTTTTTGTCGTGGTTAAATACGAAAACAGCTCTGTCTATAATGCTGTGTAGAAGAAGCACTTGTGAGCATGGTATGTTCTGCCCATCCATTTCATGTATGCATGACAGCTTCATGGTCCTCTTGTTCAGATGTCCTCAAGTATGCTGCTCAAGCAAATATGTAAGAACATGTAGGCTTCTGAATGACCTGAAGAGTATGTGCTGCTGAGCCCACACTGACAGACTTCTGGGCTATATGACCCACAAATTTCATCTGGAAAGTTTGCTTTATAGTCACTGGCTTGCCCTCAACACAACATAGACATACTCGGTCATGGTCTGGAAATGAATTGCTTCTGGAAGTGCTAAGCCTCAGCAATGTTCATACTGGAGAGAGAAAATCCCTAACCTTCTGCGAGAAGTTGATAAGAATAAATGATTTTATCCCAGAGCTTTAGATCTAAATCAGACCTAAACTTAGAGCTGTAAGCAAACTTATAGAGTAGTCTCTTCTGTAACTTTAAAAACATTCAGTGGTACAACTTGCTTAGCATCATGCTACCTGCTTGAGAGTCAGCAACATAAATGTATTTAAAGTTTCTTTCAGAAAACAAAGTCTGGTTGAAATTCCAACATGGTGCTTATTTACTCAATCCAACAGGCAGTGCCGTCAAAATAGCATTTCTGTTATTGTAAGGTAACAGTAAGGACAAAGAAACACTTGTTCTTTCCTGCTTCTCTTTTTTTTCTCTGGCACCTTATTCTATATTTTAGAGTATGACAAAGGGCCTGAACAACATTTTTTGGATAGCTGTTAGTGCAGAATGCAATTGAGAGTTATTTTAGCACTCACGACTTTAACCAGCCTTTGTGATGGTAGCAGAGACCTTTCTAATTCATTCTTCATCATCCTACAGATGTTTTTGTTAGACCTAACTATGTGTGAATGCAGGTGTCAGTCTTTCTTAATGTACTTGAATTGAGTGTTAGGAAAAATGTTACTAGAGCTTTGAACACAAGGTGTTCCAGATGGACAATCTACGGTATCTAGTATCTGCTTAGTATATCCATCACTGATGGTTTAAAAACTACACAAAGAAAACCGTATTTTTTGAAAAAATTAAACTTGATGATTTCTGGATAAGCTTGATACCTTAAGGCCTGAAACAGAGAAGGCAGGAGCACTCTATCAGCATCTGGTATATAGCAAGGTAGCTAAATGGAAGAGATCAAGGAACAGACCTTAACAGACTAAATTTACATGCTAGCTATTGTATAACATTTGAAAGACTTTTTAAATAAAAAACACTGTAAAGCTGGGATAAACACGGAATGTATAGACCAGTGAAAACGTCAGGATGCCCAGTTATACCACGGATGAGCTATCATCCAGATTAAAGCTGCAGTTTGCAACATGGGATTGAAGAAGGCAGGACAGTGCTATACCCCTCTCTCTGCAATGGGATAAGTGGTGAAATCACAGGGGCTCAGCTCCCCTTGTGCCAAAATATGTTTAGTAGCTTGTGATGCTCGAGGGTCACATGCAGCTTTTCTAGTAGTCACTCACTGGAGAGATGAGGACTCAGGCTGCAGTAGAGATACGTAAAGTAGGGTCAGAATAATCCTCCCTCTTTGTTGTATGGTCTCCCCTTTTTCTTTCTCTCTCCAATCCGTTCTTCTTTCTTTTATGACTAAGCCCATTTATTTGATTAATCATTTGATAGCAAGGAAGTATCACTCTCAGACAGCTCGATTTGCCAGGTTTCTTGGGAGTGAAAAGAAGGAATTTACAAGTCTATAAAGACCCCTAAAAGTTAACTTTGGTTGTTTTTACTGTTTCAAAATCTGGGAACTCTTAGCAAAGATTTTTTTAGGGTTAAGGCAAATTACTTTCATGTACAATGTATTTCCCAGCATTCATTTGCTTTGTACTTTAATTCTTCCTGTAGATGATGTCAAGCAAATCTTTCATCAGTACATCTCTTCTTCCTTCATGTGAAATTCGTTTTGCTCATATTCAACCTTTGGCAGTGGTTGCAGTAGCCAATCCTCACCAAATGCAAGCACAGGAGATACTCTGCCTCTTGGGCAGTTTTTCTGTGCTGCTGTTTATGATCCATGTACCATACTTGGGGAACCCCTGTGCTATTTATAAGCAGAAGGCCAAATTCTCCTGTTAAATGGGCATGATCCCTCAGCACGTTTAGAGCTGTTTTCACAGATACACAATCAAATCCTTCAGCAAGTATATGGGCTAACCGTTTGCAGCAGATATTGTGTATACAGAATACCAGAGTGCTCCTTTTTGCAGTCGCTATCTTGCGTTTATAACAGGGCATGCGGATGGTAACAGTGTTTTCTTAGTTCAGTGTGACCTTTTAAGAAGTCATCTATAGATCCTTTGTTTCTTGCTTACTACTTCTCTCAATATCATCACCCTCATGGCAACAGATGAGGAATCTGGTGTTCCAGGTATGCTGTGCGTAATACCTTGTGGCAAAGGCTTAGTCTGGATTCATTGCTGCAGGGTTTGATTATATATCCGTGAGGGCCCTCACCTGCCACTACTAAAGAGAACTACTGAAATGCTGCACAGGTCAGTGAGAAGAAAGACAGAGGCAGGCCCTTCATGTGACACAGCTTCTGTGATGGTATCCTAACTGAACACAGGGTAACTGAGGCAGGGAAACACTTGTGTCCGTTTGAAGTTCTGTTTATATTAAGATATCAGTGCACTTTTGCAGCTCTACAACACAGCTATCAGTGCAAAATATTTCTGTTGGTAGGGTATGGTTGTTGTAGCACAGATAGATACTTGCACAGTTTAGTTCCTTCCCCTAACCCTCACCCCGGACTGTCCCTCTTCTTGCCTCTCCACTGCACGATTAACTGAGCAGGGCTGTTGTCCTAGACTACCACTACAGTGACTTTCCTGCTGGACAGCAGGACTAGCTCTAATGTCTAACTATGGGGGAGGATCTGGTGGCAGAGTAATCTAATTCTGCTGCTAAATAGATAGTATGTATACTGCTGTAAATACAATTTTACCTAACTACGCTCCTTGGCACCATCTAACAGGTGGCTGGACATTTCATTTATCCCAGTAAATTACTGGATAATACTTTGCATATGTACCAAGCCTAAATTTATTTGTCAGAAATACCTTCACTGCTAGTTGATTCACTCATATAAATATGCATTACAAATTTTCATCATCAGTATGCTGCTAAACATCAAATGTGACACCTCTTTGCTCTGTATTTGATTTATCAAGGCTGTCTTTGAAAACCTGAGCCAACTGAAAGGCCATAGGAATGTAAGTACTATTTTCAGATGGAGCAGGATTTGCCTCAACTTTGCCTTTTACTGATATAACAAAACACGCTGCATGTGGGTCAAACATATGTGCACATATGCAGAGAGAGAGAGAGAGCATGCACAAATCATAATGCTTTATTTACTTCAGACCTTAGTAGGGCAAAACTCTTCCTTTTTCATAAATCCATGGGGAGTTTCCCCCTACAGCTCTTCTAAACAGAAGGCTTAGCAAGACAGAACAAAAATCAATGCAGCCTCAAGACTATACTTACTCTCCAGCTGGTTTTACTCTGCTGTCCAGCCACAATCCTGTTCTCCCATTACTCCCACAAGCACTACCCCTACCACAGAGTATCTTTAGCTGGGACTAGAAATACGGGATCAGAAGGAACCACATGCACCAGATCCAGCTCTCTCAAATCCCAGGCGATTTTGTAATAGACATTGAGTTCTGAGACAGCTGCGAAACCTCCAAATGCCACAATCTCTTGCACTGAAGAACAAGCTTAAAATCTCTAATGTAAAAATACCAAAGCCACAAAAACTGCAGTGTGCCGTATGAATACAATAGGAAAAAATAACAGCATGTCCAATGCTCAGAAATAACAAGGAAGCCATTACGACACAGATGGCTGAAAAGGTGCTCCCATCTACCTCCAAGCAGGAAAACTAGTAGTTTCCCAGAGAAGTTATGGGCAGTCACCTCAGTCGCTCACTCCTTTATATATGTGTGTGTGTATGTGTGTGTGTGTGTGCACGCACGCGTGCAAGCATGCATGTATGTACACATATTTGTGTTTGTATGCCTCTGTGTGTGTGAGTGTGCACATATACATACAGATATATTTCATCTGCTATCACCTCCTTTCCTTTACCTATTTGGCACATTATTCAGCTGTATATTACACACCTGGAGTACTACCACACTCCGATAAGCTATGCCTTCTCTCTTCCTTATCAGCTTTGTGAAAGATGTACAGGTAGAGATTAGCCTGTTCATTTTATGTATGAATACAGCTCTCTACCAACAAAATACTGATTTTTTTTCCAGCTTTATTTGTATGTGTATAATTTTGCTGATTTGGGATTTTGCTCTGCTAGCAGTGGGCTGAGCTCAGAACAATGAACCTGATGCAGAAAATAGCAAGCTGAATTCAGAAACAGGAACACTGTTTTCATCATCAGTTCCTTTTTCTGTCCTGTAGTCCTAAATCATAAAATCCAGGAGGTGTTTTCATACAAACCTTCCAGCGGCAAGCTCTTAAAAAAAGGTCATTGTTACCCTGCTGTATGGCACACTCAAATCAGAGAGGCAATTAACTTTAGGGGATACAAGAACAATGGTAAATCCGCATTTAAATGCAATTTAAACAATGTTCAAATCTCCCAAGTCTGAGAGTTGAAAACTTTCTCATACTGATAAGAATTTGCTCAAGCATTCCCACTGATCTTGATAGTCTTTCTCCAGGGAGTACACCACCACCAGCTTAAGTGGTCCTCAGGGACTCCTATGAGAACAATTTTCTTGCTACAGATGACTTAATTATTTCTGGTAACACATACTGTCAAACAATACTGAATGAATTGACAGTGATGAGACTTCCATACATTTAAAAAACAACAATATATGATGCACTATATTTTTTAACAGGCAAAATCAAGGCCCCCTATTTCTGAAATCTAAGAATCATCAGCAACAAAGATGAAGCTGGTGTACACATCTGAAGAGACAGGAAGATTTGCAATTTTGATACTCCAGATCCTCCTTGAATCAAAAATTGTGTGAAGTGACAGTGACACACCTTTGGGAAGAGCCTAGAATGCCTAAATGGCACATTACATCTGCTACCAGATCTAGATTTACCTGCAGAAAGTAGCTCCTCAGCTAGCTGATTTTGTAACACACTGTTACTGTTGCATCTGTGTTTAGAAATTTAGGAAATAACTGGTATCAATTATATTCATGTACATGTAACTGTTTTCTCTGCTTGTAGAAGAAATAGGTATAAAAACTATTCAAGTACTATTTATATAGTAGTTTGGTTATTTAGGTAGTTAAATTATCTGCACCAAAGGTAAAATTTTTAGTTTCAGGGAAGAAGAAAATGATCTAGTCTTGATAACTCCATTAATTCTATAAAATCCAAATTTCATTGCACAAGTAAAACAACAATGGTTGGCACTGAACTTCCTCCAAGTTGGCTCTACTTCACTGAAAGTTTTAGCAGGAAAATTAGAGATAGGCTGGTGGGAGCCAAGTGAAAAATGTTCACCGAAGCTCTTAGTCCTGTTTTTCTAACAGGTTGAAGGTGAGAGTTGTCTCTTTCAAGAAATGGATGCACAGAGAGCAAATTACAACATATTTTGGCTGAGAAAGGACTATTACCTTGTTTCAAAAGAAGCTATCCCACAGCACCAATAGAGTAAGGAAACAAGGAAAAGAAGGTGTGAGATTATTGTTACCAATGGTATAATCACATAGATGTGACAACATGAGTAAAGAAAAGATCCTTTCTTGAGAACCATAACTTTTAAATTAGACAGATTACTTAACATGAGATCTCAACATAGTTTGAATAGCAAAACCAAAACAAAGATGATGATAAAACTGGATGGCTTGGAGGTGAGTTATATGCATGGCATTCAGAAACTGCATTTTGATTTTGTGGCAGGAATTCACAGTAGCCTCAGAAAGTTAGTCTCACAGGTCTCTGCTGGTAGCCATTAGAGCCATAGCAAGGGATTTCAGACCAAGAGGAAAGTTAGTCATTGTGTAAACCTCCTCCCTTCCCCCCATGCTCCTTTTTCTTTCCTCAATATACAAATTATACATTTCTTTCCTCATTATACAATCCTGTAAGCAGGAATGGGTAACGGGTGTTTGCTCTTCATTGATAAAAGTCAAGCTGAAACTAGAGAGTTTTATTGCTCATCTCTTGGCTTCAAGAAGAATGCAATGTAGTGCACATGAATGGTGAAAAGATTCACTGTCCTAGAAACTGAAATACTTATTCCAAAACTATTAAGTGTAAAATGGATGGTAAGCCAGTGGTATAACTATATGAATATATTTTGGCCCTACACAATCTTAGCAGTCCTTTTCTACCCTTCAGAAGAAGCCTCCAGCCTTTCATAAATTATTTTAGAAATCATTCTTACAGTTGTTTGATTTCCAAGATGGTGAAATATTTAAATCAAATTTTATCTTGTATGAACCAGCTTTAGCCTAATACTTAACAGATTTGAAACAGATTATGATGCACCATTCCGTAACAAGACTTGGTGAACCTGAACGTAAAATAATGGTTCCTGAAGGAATTATAAAATTAATGGGATGAATGCAACTGAGTTGCACTAAAATATTTGCTATTATTGCAGTCAAGGGCTATTAATCTTTTGCCATATATTTAGGGGGCCAGAACTGCACTAAAGCAAATGTTTAAAAATGCATGTCATAGAACTTTCTGGGATAATATAATCAGAATTATTGCCTGTTATTATTATTGCCCTGGGTCTTCATTTCTCCTTCTTATCCTCCACCTTTTCCCTTCTCTCTCATTCTGCCAAATAGAGGAGAAACCACTTCTTATTCATGTTTCAGTATACCATTTTTTGACTACTGCCTAGTATGTCAGACTATGTTGTAAGATAATAAAATACACCACAAAAATAATGTATTTTAATATACATTTCCAAAATATGGAGTTCCAGTATCAGTTCTCATGAACTGCAGAATTTAAGGGGAGTTTTACAGGTAAAATCCTATATTATTATTTTGCATATACTTCAGAAAGTTTTAATGAAGTTTTATATTAGTATTAGGCACTTGCTATGCATTTATTTCTGTTGTTAGTGACCACCATGATACTCTCACAGAAATAGAAACCTTCGTTCCAATTAGTTTGCTCATTCAGAAATAGTCATTCATTTATGTAACACCACCATTTTATCTGACATCACTCTACTCTGTTGCATCAAGAGATAATTTACCAAGGTGAGTCTAGGAGTGTGCACTTGTGACACACGAGGCCAATGACATTTGAGGTCAGAGACATGGCATTACCAAGGGCTTGATCCTGTGAAGTACAGCAAATTTGCTCAGAGGCAGCTGATATCTTGCAAAGTGGTTTCAAAACTGATCACATTGGAAAAAGGAAGCTTTAGAAGATAATGTGAATATCTGTAGATACTAGCTAGGGCTACTGTTCTGCATGATTCCGATCTTCCTTACTGAAGTGTTGAACTGCTTTTACACAGCTACAACCACTGAAGTCAACAGATATTAACAGCACTTGCCACTTTTCAGAATTGGGTCCTTGAGCAGATACAGAAAGAAGAGACAATTGTTCAAAAAGTGCATGGGTTGTCAAGGGTTCTTTAAAGCCACAGATATCTTCACTAAAAATAACCAATGCCTAGACCATGTTAGATCCTGGCATGCAGGACATTGTGTCTGTGGGAGAATTCCTGAAAGTTTCTGACTCACTTGGAAGGGAATAATTACAAAAGAAAGAAACAATAGTGAAAATGTCCTTCCCTCAAGATGCAGTCAACAAATCTCTCACATCTATGGATTCTGCCTGAAGGTTTCTACAGAAAGTTCAAAGACAAAAACTTGTTGAAAGCTCTCCATATATTTGCCTCAGGGAGTGAGACTGGAGTGCATTTGTGTGGGGGGAGGCGGGTGGGGGTATTTCTTTCCTGCAGGCTGGAGCTATTTCTTTTTCTTCATTTTTTTTACATTCATTAGCCTATTCTGTGATGTGTTAAAAAACGTGCATGACTGCAAAAAAAAGGCAGTAAGATCTTTCTTTCTTTTTCTTTCTTAATAAATCAAACTGAATAATTGCAAGCAATGCTTATTATTAGGCAGGTCTTGATCTGTGATGCACTGAGCCACCTATCTTTGGCTATGGTTACAAGAATAGGTTACTATAGGGTAAGCCAACATATGATCTTGTGGTACATCAACTCTTTTGCAGTCACTGCCTGTGTATATTTTGCTACTCTGACATACCCTGAGGTAGATGCAAGCAAGTTTACCCTTCAGTGAAGTTATTTTCCCTTTATTAGCCTGTTGCAGGATCTATCACAGCCCAACAATTCCACAATTGATCTGTTGGCGGCTGAGCCCTGGGGTTTGGAATGTAAATAAGACTCAGACTGAAAGGGATGTGCACTGCAGCAGCTGATACTGAGTGCAGGTACTTCATCAATTGACCTGATTTCTGAAAAATCTGCTTGCAACCTTGAAACTTGCATGTAATTACAATCTTTGCAATAAAATATGAGTCTCCATGGTAATGAGAAGTGCTTTCCTAACCTATTTAGAAAAAATGTGCAGAGATGACAATATGTCTGAGGAAAATGAAATTTTCAGTATCATTTCACAGTTGGACAGCTTTCTACAGACCTGTCAACAGATTAGTAGCATTCTGCCCATTTTATACATGGCAAAACTGAGTAATTAAAAGCCCTCAGGCCTTGCTTACAAAAGGAGATTTAATTAGCTCTATAGCAGTACCAGAACAGAAGGGCACATAAATAGTTTGCCTCTGTCCATGCAGAAAGAATACTGATGGAAGGATAGTCCTGCCGTACTCCTTATAGGTTCTATTAAACATTATTGAACAAATGGTACTCTATCGGTGTCAATGGTGCAAAACTGTGGGGTGCAAATGACCTCTTCTGGGGCAGGAGTTCTCTCTTTCTTATGTGTTTGTACAGTGCCTATCGCAATGGGAGTCTGACTCACAGGTCTTAGCTTATCAGAAAAAAAATGTATTAGGGCTTATTAGGCAACAGAGGAATAAGAAAAATGTGATAGGCACTGTACAAAGCCAGGAGCTCAGCTGACTAAATATTATTCAGACTGACTGACGAATTAAGAGACTGTTTTCGGAGCCACACGAACCAAGTTCTAAAGCTGGTTGTGAAATACCTTTCTGAAAAAATTCCTGACAGGAAACAATCAAAATAATGGTTAAAAGTCTTCAAGGCCAGGAACCATGGAACTAGAGGCAGGGTCGGGGGAGAGAGGAAAACCATGTCTTTCTTCCTAGTCAGAGAGCCAGAGAAACTATGGCAGCCTGCCCACAGGACTCTTATCAATTCCACTTTCCAGAGGACAAAAAGCTTTCCAGAAGGCAGCTGGCAAGCTGAAAAGTTCAGACTTCTTTTTCCTGATGTGGCATTCTCTTTGATTGGTAGGAGGAAGAGAGGGCAGTTCATGTCCTGCAGAAAAAAAATGTTTTTTTTAACTTGTCTTCTGCTAGGTCAGGAAGTTTTTCCAAAACCTCACAGTTCCTAACAGGAAGAAAAAATGCCATGTTCTAACCAGCTCTTTGGTTTTAACCAGTTCTATTTCTTGCTTTTGTCAATGAATTGCTGTGCAATCATGGATAAGTGACTTTATCTCATTATTCCTCAGTTTCTCCATCTCTAAAGCAGAGATAATGACACCTGCTATCCTTTGCCAAGCACTCTAGGTGGAAAAAGAGAAACAAAACCTATTCCTTAAATTTCTTTTGCAGCCGTAATAATGCCTGAGCAAGAAGGGAAAGAATAATGTTATTTACAAATCACAGCTGGAAATTATCTAAATGCAGTCACTTTAACTTCACTCCACAATAACTCATATGCCTTAAATTTCTCAGTGCTTACTTAGAGAGAGACACCAAAATTTAGGCATTAATGCATGATCTCATGCTTACAGCTGCACCTGCCTATGAAGCAAAATAATTTTAGTAAAAATAATGATTTTATTTTACAAATACTAGCTACAAGAGGAGGGTAAAAAAGAGAAATGTCTAAAATAATTTCTGCATTTTATAGCAGTGTGACTCTCTGATGCCTTGGTCTAAAATGTGTCTGAAATGCTGTCTAATATCTGCCTATCAGATCATGCTGCTCACCAGCTTTGCCTCAAACACCAATACAGTTTTAAGATCTTCCTATTTCGATTTTGATTTATGAATTATAAACTGGGTTCATATAAATCATGAACTATTAGCTTTTCTCTTTTCTCCATCACATAATTGTTTAATTGTATACATCTCTAAGGGTTCTCTTAACATTTTCTAGGATTAGTTTCACAATCTTCTTTTTCCTCCTACTTTTTAAATATAGGCCTCAGTACTGGAGTTTGTTACATGTGGATGAACTTTCAGGACTTCATGGAACCCACTGTTAGGCAAGTAGGTCTGTGAAAATGAAATAAAAGACATGACTAGACCTGCAGCTGAAAAGCTAAAAATAGTTGAAAAGGAGACCTTTGCACAGAAAAAGGTGCAGGCCCCAATTCTTTGTTTCCCTGTACCTTACATCATCATTTTATATTACTCAGTACCAAATGATGCCATGTGACTTACCAGATCACTGACATATTCAACACTTTCATTTCACTCAAGTGAACGATTGGGTGGGTGCAAAAAAGAAGGTCCCTAGTGCCTCACATTAATATCAGGTGAGTGCCTATGGCTACAAAATGCTGGCAGCTCCCAATAGCTTCAGCCACTCCTGTAGTTGATTAAATCTTGGGCATGGCAACCCAGACCAAATCCAGAATTTCCAAATTGCTAACATTATGCTGTATAAGAAATATTAGAAAAATCATTTGATTTTCCTGGCTCTCTGATCATGGTTGCAAATGCTTTTCAGGAGAAGCAGTTTGAGATGCTGTTTGGTTTTCCAGTAGATTATCGTTTCCCTGATCTTCTAACATATTGCCCAATACAACTTTGTCTTGTGTACAATAAAGTTGCAATGAATTTAACTTTAAGACAGATATAGCAGTCTTTAAAGACTGCCTATAAATGTGCATGTGTATATACACATTTATAGTCTTAGTTTAATAGCCTTATACATATATATATGACTATTAAACTGGAGGATAAAAATAATGAATTACAAATTGCTTCTGATGGTACAGAGACTCTTATACAGTCTTTCGATTAGGACAGTACAATTATTTAAATGTAAATCTTGGAAATATTCTTAAATAATATAATGTTATCACATGCAATCATTCTGACAACATGGTTCCAATCTTTTCCTCATACAGCCTCAAATACTTTTAGGAATGAAATCTAAGTATCTCTGAAAATGACTTTAAGAGTTCCATTTTCCATTTAAATTTTCTTTTCCATCTTCCATTCCAAGCATTGATAGTTACTTTCTTTTGAATGTCTGGCAAAGAAAGAGTGGAGAAAAAAGTGTATCATCAGTTACGTGAAAACTTTGTATTTTCTCTAATATAAAAAAGACAGGCAGACGCACAGAGTAAAGTAGTTGAGATTTAACTCTGAACTTTTAATGAGTTGGCATCACTACATTGGTACTTTCCCTGAAATGCTTAGGTTGATTATTGACAAGGGTTGTTTTTTATCAAAGCTAGAGTAATATTTTATAACTATCTTATACTATTAAAGAATGGCCATGAAGAGTAGTGATGAGGGTTCTTATGGCAAAATCTTTTTGTTATTAATAAAAGTGTTTTAACCTGCTATAACATTTTCATTGTATATTGACAATAACACATTTCACAACTTACTGTATAGCAGAGCTTAATTCCCACTTTTCAGAATTAACTACTATTTTTAAGAAATATTTGTTAGCTACATATTTGGAGGGAGGAGAGTGCATGATTAAGTGTACACTTGAACATAATTTAAGATTGTGAGCCACAGTGTTTCCAATCCACTAAATATTATAGTGATCCACACTAAATATAATACTGAGTAGCACTAAGCCTTCAATGGATCTGCTCATTCTCAGCAAGTGAGCAAGGATGTATCTACATCAGCTCTGTTGACCTGAGGAATCTCATACTGGAAGCCTGGATGCTTAAGAAAACTGAAGTTATGGGGTCTGTCAGTCCTCTTGTAATAACTCCTAGCCCATTTTATCTCTGTTTATCAAAGTACAAGACCCTCAAGCATGCTAAGTACCTACATGTTTCATAAAAATTGTAATGGCTGTGTGGATTATAGTGACCCTACAGATATTTTCACTGAGGGGTGCAGCTATCACACACTCTCTGCAGAGGCTGGCAGGCTGTCCCGATCCAATATCGGGAAGGTTTCGTTACGATCCCAAGGACGAGATTAAGACCCTAAAACCGGTCAAATATCGTACAACCTTTTAACTTTATTTTCAACAGAGTGGGGAGAAAAGGTGGGGAAAGGCGAAGGGGAGAGGGGAACAAGGGTAAGGGGAAAAGAGAGAGAAAGTTGGAAAAGGAGAAAAGAAACTAGCTACTGCCACTCCGAGTCCAATGATGTTCCGCTGCCTCTGCTCCACATCTTCAGTCGTCAGAAAGAAGCCACCCCCACCCCCAATCACACAGTCTGCAGTTTTTATAGGTTCTTGCCCCGCCTCTGGGAGGTGCTTCCTCACATCCCATGCAGATTAGCTGTCATGCGCAGTCCGCCCTCTCGGAACCTTCCAGAAACGGGCTGGAAGCATCCGGGGGTCTCCTGCTCATGCGCAGATGGCAAATGTGTACATGCGGTTCCTGCCAGACGTGCTGTTCCCCTAGAGGCGGCCTTCTGCCCTTTTCGCACCCTTTTTCCCCCGTGCAGGTGCACAAGGTTGTTTACCTTGCAGACGGCTCCCGGGGGCACCGGCGCAGCATTGCCCAACACACCTTGGCAGTGGTGGCTCTGCAGCAGCAGCAGCAATTGCCCAACACACCTTGGCAGTGGCGGCTCTGCAGCAGCAGCAGCAATGTCGAGACAAAACTGCATTTAGTACCAGTTCTCTACACAGGCTGAGAAGTTTGGGCAGGCCATTCACCAATGAACACGCTCACAGCTCTGGACAGTCACAGAATAAAATGAAACTTGAACAGGTGGCAAGTCAAAAAGCAAAGTGACGGATACAGAGGTATCTTATGAAGATGCCTTGTAGGGTCATGAAAGGAATCATACTAAAGCAAGGAGGTATAGAAATATGAGACACAAATCCACGGAAAGCAAGGCTTCCTTCATTCAATGGCTCTTGCAATAATCTTTTGTAACTTTTGTTTCATCCCTATTTTGTTTTTACAATTCGTAGATAATCAAGGCTTCAACTGAAACAGGCATGTGAGTTTGTGCATGTGTACATACACGTATGTGTATATACACATATATGTTCATACACATATCTAGAACATGACATATAAAACAAGCTACCTAAGACCTTCTACTAGTTAAAATATCTTGTAACAGAATAAATACTTGGGACACAAGTTGCCTCGAGAAAGAGACTACTGAACTACTATTAGCAAGCACGTAGCATATTTGCATACATAATACTTGCGCATGCCTCAACCATGCAATAACATAAGCAGTAGATTACCAATAATTAAGAGCAATTGTGCCTAATGGCTGCACCCATATTTATGACGGCAAAATGCAGGATAAGGAGAAGATTCACCTGTTACAAATACAAGTATGACAAAATTTGATAATTTTTTTAGATTCTGAAACATTTGGTCACCTGGGCCAGGTCGAATACCTAGTTAACATTGTCAACCAACATTTTCTTCTCTTGTCTGCAGAGTCACTGCCATGCTTGCCAATGCTGATCCTTTGAAATATGATGTCATTTGCACATTCATTTCTTAAAAAAGAAAGACTGACCTTTGTGCAAATCTGCAATGGCAGGCTTCTAAATAAAGGATGCAATAGCCACTTAGGTAGACCGATTTAACATGCTGAAAATACAGAGCAAGTAGTTGCTCATTCCATGTATATCTTTTCCCAGATATTGCAGATTAAAAAAAAAAAAAAGTGTTGTATTTAGGATCTGCTTTAAATTGAAGTGCTATAATAACCCTCCAAAGAAGCAGACTGGAAATAAACTATGCAACTGTAGCTGATTTGAATCAGATTTTGAGGGAAAAAGAGAATGAACTCTCTAGAACAGGTATTTGCTTTGCGGTTCTTCAGATTAATTGAACAGAATAGAAGGTCATTACAACACATGCTACATTATAGATGGAAAATAATAAAAATCGAAGAAATACCTTATTTTCAAAACTGAAAATCATGGGAAGGAGGGATTTCTACATATATTGGCTTGATCATAAGGAAATTTTAATCAGTATGGTTGCATTGGTGTAAGTGGAGATGAGGTGATTTATACCGTCTGTGAATCTGGCTATGTGGATATAAATAAATTTGACCAGAACTGATGATATCAGCAGACTTACACTGAACAGATGAAATTCTATTCATAAAACATAGATCAAGGATGTGCAGATGTGTAAAAAATGTGAGCAAAGGAGCTACTAAGATAAGTATCAGATGTGAATGGACCATTAGTAGAAATAAATACATCAGCAAATGTGATGTCAAAGCCTCTGCAAAACAAAATATAATGTAGAAATGTGAAAGTCGTTGTTACTTAACTAGTGTAAGTTAGTCCAGTGAGACAAACCTGATTCACAGAACCTCTTACCTGTGCTTCCATATGCTTAAACTAAGATAAATTCTTAAAGACATGCTTAAGTTTAAGCGTGAACTTTCGGAATGGAATTCCATTTACTTTAATGGGACTTATAGAAGATAGAAGATTATATATATGATAAACTGCATTTTCTATATAAGGATTCTTTTTATAAATTGGTTCCCTTTCTTCTGAGTTGGGGCCCTATCATTATTAAAGATTTAAAAATGTATATAAATGTTGTGATTTGAAGATGATTCTTCAGTTTGGAAAGACTGGGAAAATAGTTGACAAGAATTTGAAGTGCTAATACAAAGGGAAAAGCTCTTATCTAGGGCAGTTTGAGGGGCCTAACTTGGAGCAATAAGGAAAAATGGCAGTCATCAACCAGTACTTCCTTATCATGTCTAATATAGCGTGACAAGCCAGCTGTTCATGGGAAGCAATGTAAATCTTACCTTTAGGAGCAGAAAACCTAGAAAACATGCTGTTACCGATTATTTTGCATTTTATCTTGCATTTAGAAGGCAGTATGACCAAAGAGTCATAAAGACCTTTTTCATGTCTGCCATTTTTTATGATTCTAAATTATGATGAGGCACAGATAAGATCACTAATTGTGCCCAACTATATCACTATGTCAGGGGCACTGGCAGAATGGACAAACTCATTTTGAAGTCTAAAGCACAGCTTACGGATTTGCAGGCAGTGGTCTTTGTGTGTTTATTCTACCTCTTGCAATAAAGGGACCAGAAGTTTCTATGAGCTCTGACTGGTCAACAGAAATATCATACTCTGTGACAGCTGATTACCAGGTTTCTACCACTTCCCTATGTAGAAGCACATCAGATGCTGTGTGATGGCTATTGAGCAACCAGAAGTTACAGACTAGCATCTTAAAAGTGAAAGAGTTCCACGTATATTTTACTATAGTAGCGTGAAAATTGTTCTTGTTCAGCTGCTACCTCACAAGCAGCTGAGCTGTCCATGTAGTAGTGGAAGATATTCTAAGGCAGGTGTAAAGTAGACAATTATGGGTGGGAACCACTGGAGCATTTCCACCAAGAGTTAAAGCCTCAGGGGAGCTATCAAAGAAATAATCTTGCTAATTTGACGCTTGATAATGCAAATATCTCAAAAGCCCCACTCCAAATTATATGTCCCTGCCTGGCTCTCAGCCAGGATTTCTCACCCAATTTCAGCATATTAAGATTTTGTTGTTTTGGGGAAAGCTTCTGAAGAACATTTCGTAGCGTATTTCAGTATTTAATCACACTTTTTTAACTAGAAAAGTGCAAGTATGAAATGCATGACTAAAGTACACCTGATGAAGCCTTTTCCTTGTTTCCTTACGGCATTTGTCCCACAGGGAGCACCTGCAATAAGTCTGCAAACTCATGGCAGGATCAGGGCCTCACTGGGCAAATATAGGAAGAAGGCCAGGCGCCGAGATCAGAAACGCGCCCTGCTAACATATCCAATTGCTGCAGATCCAGAGCTCACGCCGAAAGGCAGTCATTAGCAGCGGAGGCACCAGTGCAAAGCGGCAAGCCTCCCTCCCGTGTTATCACTCTGGCAGGTTTACAGCATCTTTTTCACGGGGATTATCACTTCGTGTATTCCCATTACCACACGAACCGCATCCCTAAGGTGCAGGGCGTTAAAACATGCACTTCAGACGCCCGGTAAGTTCTCCGGCGGCAGGGAGAGCCCCCCTCGCTGGAAATCCTCCCGCGCTCTCGACGATGCAGCTCACCCGCCGCTAACGGTCGCGGCAACGGTCGCGGCGGCGGGGGCGCGAGGGCAGGGCAAGCCCGCAAGCGCGGGGGCGCGCTCCAGCCCCCGCCGCGGGGACCCAGGTGAGCGGGGAAAGCAGCCGCCACAAAGGGGCAGCCCGGGCGGAGGGAAGGGGGGAAAGCGGGCTGCTTTGTGAGCGAGGCACCGCCCCGCTCCCGCCTTCGTGCGAGGCGGAGGGGGTGTGCGGTTGTGAGGGGGGGGGGGGTAGGGGCGACCCGGACCTGCCCCGCTCCCCCTGGCTGCTACCGCGAGCGAGCTCCTCGCTCCGCTTCCTCGGCCCGGCCCGCCGCGCGTCACAGCCGCCGCTGCCAATGGGCGCGCCGAGCTGCCCCGGAGGGGCGGGGTGAAGGAGGGGTGGGGCGGCGGCGGAGCCAATGGGCGCTGAGGATGTTTCCCGGAGCCGAAGCGGCGGCGGCCCCTCCCCCGCCGGCCGCTCCGGCTCGGGGCTCGCCGGACGGGCAGAGTTTCGCACCCGGGTGGGCGATGCCGCTCGGGCGCCTTCTCGTTGCAGGTAAGGCGGTGTGGCGCCCTCCTCCCTTCCACCCCACGGGGAGGGGCTTGTCCTTGCCCCTCTCGCCGGTGGGACGGCGCGGTGGAGCGCGTGCCGCGGCGGGACACAGGGACGGGGCGGCGGCGGCGGCGCCGCGGCCGGGACAAAAGGGGAGCGGCGAAGCGGGGCCGAGCCGCCACCAAACTCCCGGCGAGGCTCCCCGCCGCCTTCCCGGGCAGCGCGCGCCTCGCGGGGGGCGCCCCGGGCCGCCCCCTCCCGGCCGTGCCGCGCGCTCGGGCCGCCCGCAAGTTTGCGGGCGGCGGTTGTGACCGTTGGCGCTCGCCGGCTGGGCGCGCGGGGGAGGGGGAGGGTGCAGCCTCCCCGCGGCGGGGCCGGGTGCCGGCGGCTGTCTCTCCGTCAAGCTGCGCCACGAGCGGCGGCGCGGGGACAGCCCGCAGCCCCGGCGTGTCGGGGCCGCTCCCCGCGGGGCTCGTCCCCCGTCGCGGGGCCGCGGCGAGCCGGGCGGGCTGTCGCGCCGGGGCACGGCCTCCGCGCTAGAGCCCATGAGCCGGCGCGGTAGGTGGGACCGGGGAGGGGTGCGCGCCCGGTAGGGGGATGGTTTCCCCCTTTTGTGCTTGCGGGCTGCGCTTGGCAGGTGCACACCTGCGTCCTTGTAAGCGACCCCCCACGGGCCGGCCTCCTCTTCTAAGCCGTGCAGAAATTAGCCGGCAGTAGATACAACTCAGATAAATGGGGGGGTGGGGGGGGGGAAAGCATACATGGAGAAACTTTCTGGGCAAGATTGAATTTTGAGTAGATGAAATATTTTAGTTAGGTATTTCTGTAGTGGGCATTGGCACTGTATCTGAGTGGTTACTAGCAATGTGCTTCCCTTTGGTTAAAGGTCTTGCCTTCAGTCTTTTTTTTAAAAAAAAAAAAAAAAGGCCGGGGGGGGGGGGGGATTACTTTTGGAAAAGGTTGTGCCCTGAAAGGGTTTAGCCCCGTTTGCTCTGCTAAGGAGCTCCAGTCTTTGTCAGGTTTACACAGCTCCCTGTTACTGACTCTCATCTGAATTGTGGAGCACTTTTAAATAGTCCTCAAAGCTAGGAGGAGCACTGGTGTGGTAGGGAGTGCACCCTGTCCATGTGCTTATGTGTGCACAGACCAGGAAAATGCAGAAACTGGAGTTTAGTTTTGCAAATAGAATATTTGCAAAGCAGTTGAGTTAGCAGTTTTGATGGTCAAGTCTGTTCAGGAAGCTAAACTTTTTTCCTAGGTTTTACAAAGATACTACATATAATATTTCCAAGGTGCAACTGTTGATATATAAAGCCAATATATTAAAAAAATTAAGCTTTTGACCCTAGTTCAGCTGGGTGTGTATTTACCTATCATTTGGGGGGTTTGCAGATGCATAGTTCGTATTCTATTTTGCTATTACTATAGTCTTCTGTTTGTAACCTACCCTCTCTGCCCTTTATACCAGCACTTGAGAATAAGACCACTAACAATAGTACTGTGGGAGCGCCAGAGAAGCATGGGCAGAATAGCTGTTCAGGCAGAGGGCTGGATTTGGAGCATGAGAACTTTCCAAGGGGAAGATGGCTCATGAATAAACTTTCAGTCTCGTTATCTTCTCCTTAATATGTCACTCACAGCTGTTGGATTGCTTTGGTGTTTTTCATCTACCTGAACAGCTATGCATATAGTAATGAGATTTAGAATATACTGTACTTGCGGTAGGCAGAATGATCCAGTGAACATAACTGAGTCTTAATTGTATGCTACTTGGTGGCTTATGTTTGAGTTGTTGGGATTTAGGGCCTAATCCTTTAACTGCGACCTGTATTTGTCAACTTTTGATGTTTGTATGAGTTCCAAGTATGGGCTATTTGCAAGTCTAGATCGTTTACCTCAATTTAACAGAGGAGTGTTCAGCTCCTTTTGCTATTGATATTTGTTTTTCACCACCTTGTTCCTATAATCAAATTAATGTTTATCATTCTCTTAAGAACTTTATAAATGCTTTACAGTCCCCATAATGCCCTTACCTTTTATACTTGAAGTGAATCGTAAGAAGCAGAAAAACAGTGACTTGCTCAAGGCTTTAGAATTTACCCGTGCTAGAGCTTGAACTTAGAATCTAAGAATTTATTGGGTTTTATCTCTGTGCTCAGACCATGAAAGACTGTCTTTCTTTCCAGATTCAAAATATAAAATTATATTTAGGTATGTCTTGATAATTATGAAACACACTGAGGCGGAATGTTGCGGTGTATGAAATTTCATTCTCCTGTCCCAACTTTTTCATCTTTTTTTTGTGTGTGTGTGTGTGTGTGAAATGCAGGAATAATTGTGCATTTGTGTATTTCTTTCAGATTTGCAACCAACATAATGCTGAAGCACCCAGCTTGGAATGAGCATTTCACAGAATGGCACAAACAGAACATAATCTGGACCATGATGTATCATGGCTCCTCCTTCCCCCATACTGGGCTAAAATGGTTGTGGGATTAATTTCCCTCCTCTGCTTTGTTAACAGTTATGATGGAGATTTTGTCTTTGATGATTCTGAAGCCATCATCAATAACAAGGTTTGTCTTTTTTTTTTCCCCTCTTGATTTAAATGATAGTAGGAAAAAATAATGACGTGAATAACTTCCTTCTGATATTTTATTGATTTTTTTCTCTTAAGCTTTTTTAAATAAGCCTTATTTAAGGTTGACAAACAAGCTATGCAGCAGTATTCTACAGAAAAGCTAGGAGCATAAGCGTGTTTAACAAAATCTTACTCCCAAAGCTATTTGAGTAACTTGCGTTCTAATGCATAAACAAAAGAGTGAACAAATTAAATGGCTTTTCTTTTTTTTTTTCCCCTCAGATTGTGTCTTCTTTAACTCTTTTGCAAGTGAGTTTCTCTGCTTAACAAGTGTTGATGACTGGTCAAGGAGAATAGCATCTCATTTTGCTGTACCAAATATACTCTGTCTACTTGTCATATAAGAAAGCATTATCTAGGGTTGCAGTGAGTTGGCATGAGATGTTTAGTAACACTTATTCACAGGATACCTACACATCAAGACTGCCTCTAGATGTAATTTTATTCTCATTGCTAAGTCAGTGAGAGTATGCAGTAGACTTTCCTAATACCTGTTGATGTTAGTAGGAGATTTTCCATTATCTCTGCAGAGTGACAGATGAATAAGCCAAATGAATAAACTTACTCCAGTTGCGAGATGCATAAGGCATCACGAAGTGATTGTAGGGTACAGGGATTCTCCGGCTGTGGTTTATACCATAAGAGTGTTGCTGGAGCAAGGAATGCTTCCTTTACCTTGTGTTCCTTCCGCAGGTAATATTCCTGTGATAACAGTAGGTGCTGAAATACAGGCAGGGTATTCTCATGCTTCTCTTTAAAAAATTACCGTAAATACAATGAACAATCCTCAAAATACCTTGAATTTAACTGGTTTTAAAGCTATGTGACTTGAAGAACAAAACTCTAGATGAGATTCTTGAAATTTAGACGTTGAGGAGTTGGAGTTGAGTGTCTGCAATTGGTGAGACACTTTCTAGTATCACACGTGGTATTTCGTGAGGCTGTGCTCATGGCTAGATCTTGCTGTTACTCGGTAGCTCTTGCTCTGTTCTCGGAAATTCTTGTGAAAGGTTTGGAAAGCACAGAGTAAAAAGGAGTAAAAAGAATGACCTTTGTGTTGGTTCTGTTTTCCTGAAGCCATGGAAATACAGGGAGAATAATCTACAGAGACTCAGATACAGATACCACTAGAAGATTTTTTTTTTCTTTTTGCATTGCACAAAATTTAGAGGCAATTTATCACAGTGTGCCATTTAGAATCCCACTGAATTACAGTTTCCTCAGAAAAATTCATATTATGCTTTTGTAAGTCATCTTACCTTGAGTTATGAATGTATGGAGGGGGAAATACATCTGCCAAATTGGAAATAAATCTCAAAGCTGCTAAGAGAATTCTATAAACAAATTAAGAACCTGTAGTGATTTTTAAGAACCATTATACTTTAAATTACATAGTTCCTGGGAATGTCTCATTTTGCAAAGTTTTATTTGGAGCATAATGATAACACTTCTCTGAAAAAGCAAACAAAACTGATGTTGAAACCAAGGCAGGGGTAGGTTTAATTGTTTTGTTCTCATGCGATTTCCATGCTTTCATTTTTATCTTTCAAGTATTTCAATTTATGTATGCAACACAACAACCTGTACTGGGATTATAGCTGTTGGCAACTCGGAGAAATTAAATAGATTAATTCATACATAGCCTATATGCTGGAAAATCTGTGAGGCTTATTGTATTTTTTGCATCTAAATCTTCTATTATTCCCTAGAAAATGAATGAGATTTTGACGATGGTATTGCTTTAACACAGGGATCAGAGAAATATGTGGAAATACAAAATGCATACCAAAAATGTGTAGACAGTGAGTTTATCAGTTTGTTGGGGAGGGAGAGCATCTAGGAAAGGCAAAGTTTATTAAATAGTGGACAGCGTATTTTATTCCTATTCAATATGAGACAGCAGGTGAAGTAATTTTGTAGATCTACTGAGCATCACTTTCCCAGTATTTTCTTGTGTACCACACTGTGAGCCTTTTGTTAACTCACTAGCCCTCCCCCTAGTCTTTCCTTTTTTAATGAAAGATACACTGTTAGTTGGCCCCATGTCTACCATATTGTGCAGCATTCTGTTATTAAATTTTTATTGGTGTTTAAGGCAGTTTTACAGATGCTTCCTTGTCATTTTAAGCAGCATTTTTACTGGTGCTCAACACTGATTTTTGTCTTTCTTTATTTACTAGCTTGGCAAGACAAACAATTGGATTAGCAGAAACTTCAGACACAAGGCATCTTTTCCGTAAGCCATTATGTAGAAAAACTGACCTTTTTCCAAGTATTGAACCCTGCTGTGTGTAAGTTGCTGCTAATCAAATATTTAGAGATTCTTTCGTATCTACATTCAGTGCTGATAGAGAAAATCATACATAACTTTTAAATAGCTGTGACTTCTGGAGCAAACCACTTCCCTTTTGAGGTAAGTCCATTGAGTAAGAAAACTCATATAAGTAACTTTCTCTCGCAGAACTTAGATACATGAACAAGTCCACTGTTTCTGGGCTCTGAAGATTTCTAGGTCATAAGGAAGTATCATCTGATCACTAAATAATTCTGGGTATTCAACTTTTCCTGCATTCTTCCTATCAAAGATAAAAAAAAAAAAAAGACTGATTCTGGAGCAGAGGAAAACCTAGGCTTGTATAGCCCAAATATATTTCCCATCTCACATTATTGGAGACAATTTGTGACATAGAAGCCATAGGTTTACAATTGTAGTAGTTCCTTTCTCTTTATTTCAAACAAACAAAGTCTCTTTCATAGTCCATTTATCTGGCAAACATGCATAAAGAACAGTGGCCGATGGTTGGAATAACAGCCACAACGCCCACTAGCACAGATGCATACGCACCCTGCAGAGTGCAAAGACTTCAGTATATGTTGGTGTGCAACCCAGTCCCAACTTGCCCTGGAAAAGCGGGCCCTGTTAATTGATTCAGTAGACTGCTGATAAGGTGCTCTCCTGCTCTGATCATCACATTGTCCTTTAGGGTTTGTGCATACCAGTGAGGAATGGAATTGGAATTTAGGTGCTTAAGACCAAAACTGTAGTCTTGGTAGAGAAAAACAGTTCTTAGCTATCACTTGACAGAACATCTGGGTTCTGTATGTGTGTCTCACTCTTGACCTTGAGAAAGCAGAGAAGCTTTGCACCTCACTATTTCTTAAGCTGAAATAGGATCCTCTGTGAAGCTTGGTCTGTTAAGATTTTCCCCAAGAATGCCTAATCCACATCTGTAGTATAGGACTTATCAAAGACAACAGCGTTAACTCTGCTTTATTTTCAGCACAGTGACACAGCTTCTGCAGGAATTGCAGAAATCCCCCAGGAACACAGCCTCTGTGGGAGGCTTACTCTAGCTTTGTGGCTAGCTTGTTGGTTAGAAATGGAAGAAACAGTCTTCAATAGCTCACATGCTGTGAGTGATTGAACCACCAAGCCATTGCGTAGAAAGGGAAGGTACTTCTTCCATCATGACAGAGATGCAACTTATACAAGTGTTTAAGTAATGGCAGCAAAGTTAGTACATTTGTCCCTACATATTGATTAGCAGCCTAGTACAGAGTACTTCACTTCATTTGACAGTGTGTGCTAGGATTTGTAGCCTGCTTCCCCTTCCTAATTGTTTTTGAGCCCATTATCTAATACCGGCCAAATTTGACCAAATGATAGAAATAAATCATTCTCTGCAGTTATGGATTTTTGGCTGAACGAAGGACGGAATGTGTAGAGCAACAAGCAAGAACTCGGTTATTTTTAATTGCAGTTTAGCAGCAGTCAGCCAACATTTGTGCTTGGCCCAGACACTTGCCTGTACCTTGGGTCTAGCAACAATATGAGTCTCTCTCCTTGCTAGCAGGCCATAGGAGGAACTCAAGATATTGTAGAGTGAAATGAGATGGTAGCAGCATTCAAGAGGAACTGGAGTTGGTGAACTTGAGAGTGTTATAATACGGGAACTTGTAAGGAGAGGGAGATATGAGGAGAAGACATAGGAAGCCAGGCTTTGTTAGCCCCTTCGTGGATTTAGCAGTTTGGTTTGTCTGCTTGCTTTCGTTTGGATTGGCTGGTTGGTGTGTTTTGGTTTGTTGGCCCTCTTTAACAATTGGGGGGGGGGGGGGGGCGGGGGCGGTGGTGGCAGCGTAGAGTAACGTGTTTGATTGTATGTGTAATACCAGCACTTGTATGGAAGTTATTCATTTGCTAGTATGGTTTTGCTCTTAGGTTTTGTCTTACCTGTAAATTTAACCTGTGCATTTGTTTTAGCATAAATTGGTACTTTCTAGAATTTGGCCCAGGGAACAGGAGGACAAGAGGGTAAGGAGAAGATGAATAGGTTAGAATGAGATTCCCAGCTTGTCATCATAGAAAACTGCAGAGGATGATACCAAAGTCAGTTTTCTCAGAAAGGTGACCCTTTTTTTTTTTTCCTCTTCAAAGTGCATGTTTTCCATTCAGTACTCTAGGTTAGCTGGATTGTTTCCCTATCAACATGGCTTTAAGATAAAAGGAAAGTGTGGACTTTTCCTTTGTGGTGTTGCTCAGCCCCAAATGGGCATATAAGTGATTTATTTTCTAACTTTTGCTATTGATCTCCTTTTAGAGCAGTACGCCGAAGAATTTGCATCTTGGTTTCATGTATTAACAACAACATCATGTGTTAACAACAACAAACCCTATTCGAATAGTGTCCCATGCAAAGAAAGAAAGGCATAGCAGGCTTAAAAAGAGCTAATTGTTGGCTTCTATCTTTAGTCTTTGTTGTATATCTTTCTTAGTTTCATTAGTAGTTGTGCTACTGACACTAGTAGAAAAATAGCTGTTTGCAACAGCTTGTGCTTGGCCTCTTTCCCAAGATAACTTAGACCTAAAATCAAAGACATTTTACAAAAATATTATTTTTTTGTGTTTTATAGCTCAGCTTTTGGACTGGATTTTCAACTGATGTCAATCATCGTAGCTTTACTACATTTCACATAGCCTGTTTACCAAATTCAGGTGCCTTGGCCTTTATGATGACAGGCATCCAAGACATGACCTTATTCCAAACTTGGGTACCTTGTCAGATGTCAGTAATGAGCCAACAAGACACTTGATATATCCATATTAGAAATCATTTGTGTTTTAGCTGCTTTGAATCACACAGAAACAATAAGAGCCTGGTATTTGATGTTTTATTTCAGGACCTCAGGGCGGAAACCCCACTTGGTGACCTGTGGCATCATGACTTTTGGGGTAGCAAACTCAGCAGCAATACCAGTCATAAGTCATATCGACCACTTACTGTCCTAACTTTCAGGTGAGACTTGCCTTTTTTCTCTAGGTCTGAAATTTTTTACACATCAGTTTGATTATGCAGAGGAGGCAGTAGAAAAGGCAAGGGGGCAAAGGAGTTACAGGGAAGTTGGATGTCTTCCATGAATTTGTCATGTTTGCTATCTTAATCTTGACTTGAATTTTTATTTTCGACTGTTTCTTTCCCAAAATATACATTATTTTGACATTCTCTATTTTATGATACCCTTCAGAGGTTGCCCTCTAAGTTCTCATATGCCTTGTTTCTAGGGGCGATACAGTTCAGGATGTAGGGGACATCACCAAGGAACTAGGAGGTGTATGTTCCCTCTACTTAGCCGAGCTGCCATTTGTGCTGCTGTTGTAGTTTCTGTTCTTCGCTTTCCCACTGACCTGTGGAATGATTTTTGACAAAATGTGTCCATCTGCTGTGGCCTTTTGTCACTAGGCCACTGCATAGTCTTCCCACTCCTCGTTCCTGATATTTTGTCTTCAGGAGAGTGTCTATGTCTGAGAGTCCTAGTGAGAGAGATGTTTGCCTGCATATCTGACTTGCATTTTTTTTGCTGGTTTTCTCAAATAACTGCAGGTTTATGAGGAGCCCTTCTGTAGATGCCTAGCTCCTGTATTTTGTGAAAGGACTTGGGCAAGCAGTAGGCCACCTAGGAACTGGGCACAGTAATGCAGAGAACCTTTGAGGACTCAGCCTTAGGCTTCTTTACTTTCCCTGTCCAACTCTTGTTTTGTGGCCCTGCTGTGCTAATGATTAAGGACCTGGCATTGGTAGTGTGGGTGTCCAATTTAAGCAGGGGAGTAAGTGATTAGGAAAGAAGTACTCCCTCTCTCCCTTTTCAGGTTCAAGCAATAGCTGTGACCCTTGAGTTTAGTAGGGGTATTGAAGTCCTTAGCACAGTGGACTTTGCTATCTGTCAGTTTGTTTTCACAGTGTTGTCAAACAAAAATGTACATGGGGGAAAAAAAAACTAGTGTCAGTGTCTTAGACCTATTAAAGCTTTTGGTGCATTAAACAACACACGCTTTCCTTTCTTCTCAAGTCTCTGTGGCATGTTCTGTCTCTAGTGACGTAATGGTTAGTTGAAAGAGAGAACTGAGATACAGTTATTAGTATATCTGAAAATATAGATGGTCATGTGGAGGTTGTCCATATAATGCTGTTTTCATAAGTAAGAAACTTATTAACTCCCTTAAGCTCCAACTTTTGTGAATCACATTTATAGTAGGTTTTTAAACAGATTCCACTTAAGCCAGATGCAAGCTGGCCAAATGAACTATATAAAATCCACTATCCAAACTAAGTTTCTGTGTATCTCACGTACTGATAAAAGCATACAAAAAATAACAAGATGCTTCTCCCTTTCCATCTCCCTTTCCATTTTGTGTGAGAGTTTCTATCATGAATGAGGTCTTAGACCAAATTTTCAATTACAGGTCTTTCTGGTTCTATAAAATCTCTCTGTAGTCAATGTTGCAGAATAGTTATTTATATTTGCTTCCTGATCCCTTTCTGGATTCTGCTAGAACATTTTCCTGCTAGACTGTCAGTGGAACGCTTAGTCTTCGTGTGTATTAGTGTTTTCACTCTGTAGATTTATTTAAAATGTTTTCATCAAGTTACATGCATACTGTCTCTTAAGCCCAAGGGTATTTCCCCAGTAGGCTGGGCTTTTTGTCTGCAGGACACTCCTAGTGTCTGTTTTTACCAGTGTTGCAACTTTGAAGTTATGTTGCTGACCAAAACCCCATTCTAAGTAAACACAGCTATGATTAATGTATTAACATTAACATATGTCTTTGGAGAAGGATAGTAGATATTATGCTTAGTGTGGTATCCCATATGAATACCTCCATCTGAGAAAAGATCAGGACCTTGTTTCCAGCTTGTCACATTGGTTGGTGATAATACCCATATGTCCTGGGACTTGCTAGTACTTACTATTCCTTTAATTCTTTTTAATTTTTTGCATAAATATAATTTTGCTATGGGGTTGTTCAGTTTTTCTGTTTGCCTCACTCTAATGTTCATGTGATTCCTAACCTTAATGTTTTTGTTTCTATACAGAATTAATTACCTTTTCGCTGGAGGCTTCTACCCGGTTGGTTTCCATGTCATCAATATAATACTGCATTGTACTATCTCAGTGTTGATGGTTGATGTGTTCTCAATATTATTGGGTGGGCTGCAATTCAGTAGCAAAGGAAGAAGGCTAAACCTGGCTCCAAAGACATCTCTTCTAGCTGCTTTGCTGTTTGCTGTACATCCAGTGCACACTGAATGCGTAAGTACCTAAAACTTAGCTTCAACAATTTAGGTCTTAGATGTTCTTTACCAGCTTGGCTACTTAGTTCTGTCATAGTTTCAGACACTACATTTTGCTTATATATATTCTTAACGCTTCTCTTGGCACATGTCTTGTGAGAGCAATCCAGTATTATGGTTAGCAGTTCCAGAATCTTATAATTCAACAGGGCTGGACCTTATTAAGGAAGATAAATTAAATTAATCATTTAAGTACAATAACTAAAGAAGGATAGCCTTAAACTGCAGAGAGTTTCTCTAATTACTGGATTAAGAATTCATCACTAGATACACTAGCTCATGAGCAGCTAAGGAGAGTGGAAGATAAACTGAATACAAATGCTTAACCACCTTACGTTCTCATTTGCTTTATATAAAACAGAGTTACAAAATTGGAGGGAGGGCATTATAAGAACTTTGTATGTGACTGTACTAGAATACTGGTTGCAGTTTTAAATCTATGCCACAAGGAGGATGCTTTAAAAAGTGGAGAGGATTCAGAAAAGCCGTGAAAATGATTAAAGTATTGGAAATCATCCTGTATCATGAGAGATCGAACTCTATGGGTTTATATTTTTAGCTTATGAAGGTGAAGATTAAAGGATTTTTTGATCACAGCCTGACACAACTCACGTGGGGAACAGAAATTTGATAGTGCAGACAAAGCATAACATTTGCTGGAAACTGAAGCCATAAAGACGCATATTAGAAATAGAGCATGTGCATAGCAACCATTTAAAATACCTTGCTCAAGATTAAAGTCACTGTGTGGAAATCCTCGTTAAGAGGAGCTGTCTTTCTTAAAAAGTGCTTTTGCATTCATAGCTAAATCTTATGGCCTTATACTGGTGGTCCTGCTGGATGTGGTCCATGGTTCCTTCATATCTTATAATTATGAATACATAAAATTAGAATAACCTCAATACAGGAATCACTTCTAATAGTTTGGAAGGACTAAAGTACTGAAAAAGTACTAGTTTTAGCTTTGTTCTTTGCTCTAAAAATGAATACTGAATCCTTGGTGTACCTTATTCTGCATATATAGCAGTGATTTCTTCACATCATCACAATATGCTGTAGTTTTGGCCCTTTTTAATTCCCTTTGCACCTAATCGATGCTGAAGAGGTGCTAGAAAGCTCTGCCTTGCATCTAACTGGGAGCCTTCTATTTATTTGGAGCATAGAGGTGGCACAGAGTTCTGTATTAGCAGTTTCTGAGATTTGGCCTCACCTTATTAGGCTAAAGCATTCTGCTGAATGTTTTCTAGTGTTTGCTTGCCCACAGGATAGCTTCTATGTGAGAGCACATGCTTGTGCTAGGGTCAGAGAAGTCCTTGGTATTTGTTCCCAGGACCAGTTTCAGATGTCAAAGTGAAGTAAAACAAGTCTCCAGTGCTCCTGATGTTCTGAAATGTAAAGTGAAATCTGACTTGAGCCTTAACTGCAGACTTGCTGTTGAGTGCTTTATTAATACATACAATTTTATTCTTATTTCTGTCTGAGTCTAAAAATATATTTAAATCAGCAGGTAAATGTTATTAAGATATCATGTCATGTCACATTCCAAGTGATGTGGTCCATCTGTATATGTGAAATTTGAAGATTTGCATACACTTTGAGAAAACTTTGGAAGAAGAGGGAAAAAAGGAACATGCTGCATACATACCATGTCTCCTCTAAGATCCAAGAGTGGACAGAAGCTCCTGATCAGTTACACACTGAATGATAGATTTTTTTACATAGTAACAGTCATGATACTGCTATGGTTCTAGCATGAATGTTTGTCAGGCAGCATCTTCTCAAACAGCATTTCTCATGACTTTAAAGCTTTGAGTTTTAAGTATTATGACAACCTGGTTTTGAAATGAGATGACATATTTTGGCATAGATTGTGAAGAATCTGTCCATTTGCTGCTTTGGTTTTTGTATATATTTGTATATATTGTATATATTTGGATTTTGTGCACACAAAATAAGCTATCATGTAAACAAGATCTTAAAGTTTAGTGCTTTCAGTACCTGTGTAAAAAAAAAAAAAAAATCTGTCATTATGATTTTTATAGATACAAGTAAACACTGCTGTGGCACAGTTCTCTCTTGAGAAAATGCTTAATATTTGTAACAAATCTTTGAAACACGGACATAAGAATATGCCTGATGTTAATTTAAAAATGTATTTTTCAGTTTACCTTGTTATCAGAGACTATGGGCCAGATTCTGCATCTGAGATATGAACATTGTACTTTTGGAGTCATCTGAGGCCATGTGTCTTGTTAGCCCCTTAATCTTTGTTGTAACAAGTTGGCATTGTAACAAGTTGGCACTTATTTTCAAAATTGTCTCAGCTCACCTTTTATTTTTTTCCTCATTAGTTGAGAGCACTTCCTGAAGCAGAATGGCACTTTATTATTTTCACCTTTCAAAGCACTTCACAGCTATTGAGCTAATCCTCATAATTGCCCAGTGAGATAGAAAAAGAGGCAGAGAAGTTAAGTGCATGGCTTTGGATAAGTCAAGAAGTTTTTCTGAACTGAGTATAGGAATCCAACAGTTTCTCCTTTTATGGTGCTCAGCTGAAGGTGAGGGTAAAGTGGGGGAGAAAGTGTCTCTTCAGTGGATTCAGTCCTACCCTCATGCCTCTACATTTCTGTTTCCCTCTGATGTTCTTTAAAAATAGGTGTTTCATCATATTGCACTGACACAAAATACTTCGCTTTTCATAAGGGAGGATTAGTAGGTACCTTTAAACCAAATGAAGATAAAATTCTTCTTTCTACTTTCCTCTCTCTATTCCACTCACAGAATGGGACAACTGGAACCGAAGTATCTGCTTTTGTCCCTGGACCATCACCTCGAAGTGGGTCAGAAAACATTAGCTGTCCTGCCCCATATCAGAAAGGCCTCTGTGAACATCTCCAGGAAACATGAGACTTAGCATTCTAGGGACTACAGCTAGACTGAAAACACAGGAGTGCTTCCAAGCTCGTTGGTTTGGATGTATGCTCTGGTTAGGTCCCCATGTCTGCACTTACACAAACCCCTGCTACTCCCGCGTGTCGCGATTTCCACAGAAAATCCGTGGTGCATCCTAACATTTGTGTAACTGGGGAATAAAGTTCCAAGACTGTGTTGAGCTGTGTCCCAGCAGGTAACTGTGAATACAGTTTAAGGGCTTGATCCAAAGCTTGTTGATGGCCCTGAGAATACTTGATCTAAATAGTTTGGCACAAACCTAGAGTAGTGAGACTTCTGAATGAGCTTCTGATTTTCTCTGGCATTAGTTCAACTTCTGATGCAAGGTGCAATTGGAGGTATCTCTTACACAATCAATTAATATTACCCAAAAAAACAAACTAGAGGGGGGAGTTTTTTGTGATTCTGCTGCCTGGAAACTATTTGTTCATTCTGTGTATTTAGACTGCAGTTTGAAGGCTGTCTTGCCTTCTGAAAGCCTACAGTCTTGTCTTGTATTTTAACAGAGTTGCAGATTTTATAGGGGTTATGGGTGTTTGATAAGACTTCTACTGAAAGGCAGCCTTAATCAAAAAATCTGATGAAGTGGGACAGAGTCTACATTTTTTTCAATGGAGTCCGTGTTTTTGCTTCCTGAAATAGCAGATTTTCATCAATTAAAGTCAAATCATTACTATTTAGAAAGATGGATGTCACTAAACCAGTAAAACAGGTTCTAAAAAGAAAAAAATGATTGAGTTATGTTTTTACATTTCACTTTATGTATGTGTGCGTATCTTATCTCAGGTTTTCCAATAATAAAATCTGATGTTAATTTTTTTTTTCCAAGGTTGCAGGGATTGTTGGCAGAGCAGATCTGCTGTGTGCCCTGTTCTTTTTGTTGTCATTCCTTGGCTACTGTAAAGCATTTAGAGAACGTAAGCATTTTGTTTATCCCTTTAATTTTACATTGAATGTATTATCTGTATTCATACATTTCAGTGAAGTACTGTATAGAAAGCAAAAATGTCAGCTTTATGTGAATTGTATCTATTAATTTTTATACTCTCAGAACATATTAAAAAAATCTGCTTTAGCAAGTATATATTGCAAGAAGAGTTGGAAGGTGGTGCTGTCCCTAATTCCTGTTGTACACTAAGAATGCATTTTAAGAAAAGTATTTTATAACAGGTTATTTGTTGAATAGTTTATTGTTTATTAGCATAAAGAAATGTTTTAATAATTATCTATTTTAGAAATAAATGAAACCTGTAAATATATATTCTTAAATATTTTGGTATACTTCATGCCATTAAGTTGGAATGACTTAAATGGGAACAAATTTTAGAAATCTTACTGGTATTTTTAGTAAATAGCCAAGACTGATTCATTTGCTCTAAATTCCTCGCAAATGCTGGCATATACATGTTAAATATAGTGTCACTCGTAGAGTTTTTGAGACAACTGTATTATTTTAACATGAACAATTTCTTCCCAGTTTTTTCAAGTGAGCTCTCAGATCTCTTGTATTATCTGATCTGAATGCAGGTTGGCAGTTCAAATACTGTTGTGGAGACGTTATCCTGGGGCTCTATTAAACAGACATGCAAGAGTACATCAATTCATGATTATGAAAAACTATACAGAACATGCAATCTGGCAACTAAATGTGCCCCACAGCAGGAAATTTAGTAATCGTTCGGTGAACCTGTGAAGAGCTGTGCTGTGAAGAGCTTATGTAATATCAGTTCAATAGGCATGGCCTCTAATGTTTAACCACAGTCGCCAGTGCATTACAGAGATACCTGAGCTGGTTTTAAATAATCTAGCTTAGCAACAAAGTCATGAGATCATAAAACCTAGTGTAGACTGAAAGGTAAGCTGGTCCACAGTGAGCTCTGAGATGTCGTGGATTGTTCCTGCTAATTAAGCTTAGGCTGTAGAGGACTGTGTTGCATATGTCTATACTTGATACCGTAAATTAAAGTAGCCAAGATAAAGTTAAACTTATATTTGTGGTGATTCCTTTTCACTTCCTTTTTTTTTTTTTTTCCTCCCCTTTAGGTAGGTTTCATTTCTGTCAACTGAACGAAATTATTTCTTGATGAAATCAGGCCTCAGGATCTTGCTTGCTCATTTATTCTTTTCTCACCTACTGTACTAGCTATGATTGTGCTCTGGATGTTTCTTGTGTGAGTGCCAGAGTAAATTAGACAAATCAAAATATTGCTTTTGTGCCTTCCAGTTTGTTGATACAGGTCAACCTGTATGGCAGGGGTGATAATCTTTACTTGAAGAACTCAAGAGCCAAGTTCTTATTGTGACCATTAGAGGTTTTCAAATAGGAGCAAATAAAATTATTTTGTTGTGATAGATACTGCAGGAATGACTGAGAATGTCATGTACACTCTGATAATGCATATTCTGACTACTTTTACAACTTGTGAAGGCCAGTCTGGCTACTTTTAGAAGTCAGTGTGATTTTAATAGTAATTTTGTACTGAAATTCTGATCATTGATCCAGAAAAAGGAAAATGCTATGAAGACAAGATACTAAGCAGTGCTTAGTATTTGTTTTGGACGTTACCTAATAACAGTGACATAGCTGCATCTCTTAAGCAGATTTGCCAAGGAAGACTGCAGTCTGACAGTGTTAGTGGGCTTTTTGTCTTTCAGATCAGTTCTCTCAAAGTTTAGCATTACCTTCATCACCTGCTTTTCCCTCAGCCACTTCTGAAATGAATCTAGGGTTTCTTTGTACTGTAGAATTTTTATTTTATACCTATGTCTTTCTTAATGGTTTCCTCATTTTGGGTGCTTCAGTGACAATTTTAGTGACAAAATTCTTAAAGATCCTATCTGGTATCTCTTAAGTGAGAGAATGAAAAATTATGTCATCCACATTGTGAAAAGCACTAATAAGATCTTTAGCGGATCTTGAGTAGAGCCTGAAGGGAGGAGCCCAACCTGCAGAGCCTCTTTTTCCTCTGAGCTTTACGTGGTTTGCTACAGGCTGATAAGCAATGTGCCATGCAGTGGGCATTTCAGTGTCAAGTTTTCAGGTCAGAATGGTTCTGATCTGAAAACTGGCTTTAAGATTCCTGGGCAGATTCACTGCTCATTCTAGAAGTGTCTTGCTGTGGAACTCATTAATTTGTACGTAGGAAGGTGAATGAGATTGTCTCCACCACCAGTGTTCTTACAAACTTAATCTCCAGCCTGAGGAGCCAGCTGGGTTTTACCTCTTATTCATTATGTGTATGGGTATGCTTAGGCATTATTTACTGAAACTTCAGGAGGTTTCCCGACTGTCTGACCTTGAGCATTTAACTTGAGTGTGTAAGTTAAAATCCTTGTCTTCTTGCTCTTCTTATGTAGTCACTGGAAAATCAGGCTCCTTTTGGTGGCCAGAAAGAGGAGTAACCATTCTTAGACACTTGCAGTCATCCACTGGAGGTACCTGACTCTTTCTTAGCTGCATGGAAACTTAGGAAGACTAGGCTTGTAACTTTGGGTGCATTTCCATTGTCACTTCAGTCGGGCAAAAGTGCAGGCAGCTACTAAAATAGAGCAATCTAGCCTTGTTGTATCATAGGTCATAAAATAATTTAGTTTGGAAGGAACCTCTGAAGGCCATCTCTAGTCCAACAGATCAAAGCAGGGCTAACTTCCTAGCAGGTTACTCAGGGTCTTAGCCAGATGAGTTGTGAAAATCTGCAAGGATGGCCATTCCACAGCCTCACAAGGCAACCTGTTGGAGTGTTTAACTGCCCTCTTGGAAACAAATCTTTTTTCTTCATATCCAGTTGGAGCTTCCTTTGCTGGACCTTGTGATTGTTGCTTCCTGTCCTTTCTCTGGGCACCTCTGAGAAGTCTGTCTCTGTCATCCCTATAATGCCCCTTTATTTAGTAAGACTGCAGTTGGGTCCCCTTCAGCCTTCTTTTCTCCAAGCAAAAAAATAAAATAATAAAATAAATAATATAATAATAAATAATAATAAATAATAATAAATAAATATAATAAATAAATAATAAAAAAAAAAAATAAAAGCCCAGGTTCCTCTGCTTCTGCTCATATTTTGTGTGCTTCAGCCTCCTAACCATCTCAGTGGCTCTTCCCTGGAATTTCCAGGTTATTGATCTCTCTTATGTTGGACATAACACCAGATACAGTACTGCTGATGGGGAGGAACAGCCATTTCCCCTGATCTGCTGCATATGCTATAGCTAGTGCAGCCCAGCATACATTTAATCTCCTTCATTACTGCAAAAGGCACCCTGCTGGCTCATATTGAATTTGTTGTCTGCTAAGAACTCCAGACCCTTTTCTGCAGGAACTGCTGCAGTCCCCAACCTGGACTGATACATGGTGCTTTCTGAATTTCATGAGGTTTTTGCCAGCCCATTCCTTCAGTTCATCAAGGTCCCTCCAAATGACAGTCCGATTCTCCATTGTAACCGTATATCCTTCAGCCGTACCACCTCCAACCACCAGTTTTTGTTCCACCCTCCTGATCTCTTTTCTCTTCCCCCTGCCCCCCAGCAGGAGAGGAATTGGTCCAACTCACCAGGTAGCTGTATGAACATTAGTGTCTGTATAGGAAAGGCTGTAGGAACAGGTAGCTAGATATAGAGAGAGAGCTGCAGGAGACTATGACTTTTCAGTGGTTAGGTTAGATTGAAGCAAATGTGAAGCTCTGTTATTGGATGCTTTAATTTTGGTGGTCTAAATATCCCTCTTCTGTGAACAGTTCTTCTAGCCATAAAAAAAAATAGGATAAATAAGAAATAAAGACCTTTTTATCTGAGTTTAACTGACTGTGATTCTGCATGGATTGTGAGAGTTGAAGACAGTAAAAACCATCTTAGTCACTAACATAAGCTGATCTGACTCTGAATATTGATAAAGAACAGGCATTTTTAAAATATGCACATGTAATTTTAAGAATAGACTTAAACAATGTCTCCTAAGATGTTGCAAAGAAAAAAACATCCTTTCCTCTCTCAGAATTAAAAATAGCTTTCTTCTTCAGGCAAAGTTAACGGTTATCTATGAGATCCAGAAACCCTGTAATACAGACAGTGTACATTGACAGTTCTAGTCCAAATTAACAGTTGGCATTGCATCACTTTGTGGAATAGTTTTTGTTAGTAAGAGGGAGGGGAAAGAAAAAAACAAAAAACTTCCATGCATTCCATTTTGGCAGGCTTATGTTTCTACTCATATACAGCTTCTTTGTGATGATCCCACAGAAGAGTGTTTTCTGCCAGTTTGTTCCAATGTCCTATTTCTTTTTGTCCTGCTAGATTTTTATATATGAAAGACAAGCCTGACCCTAAAACATAGGGCAATTGCATATGCCATTGTTTCTGGGCTTGGCTGTCACATGTGATTACCGCATCGTGATTAGCTGGTCTTTTTTTTTGATTATTATTAAATGATGCATGGTGGCAAGGCTCTTTCAGTGTACCTAAATGGTGGCACAACACTAATGCCCTCATGATTTATGGACTGCTCTTGTACTGTCTTTCGAATACAAGTACCAAAATGTGTCTGATGCTAATTTGCATTTAATATGAGCTTTGAGCTTCAGAGTAAAACATTAAAAAGCCTGAATTCATGCTACTAACGTGGTTGTGTTGTCAGTCACATATACGCATGTATGCTGCCTCTGGCAGCATCCCAGCACTAATATCAGACAGATAGGTTGTCTGAGTCTTTCATAGAAGAACCTGGCCTTTTTTGTTATGTTTTGTTTTTCTGTGAGGCAGTTTAAGATTTGTGTACAGCTGAGTTCCAGAAATCTATTTGTGTTTCACTAGTATAGACAAAGTTGTTGAACTCTTCCTCTTCTCTAACGGAGACAAAAGTCTCATGAGAGACAATGGTTAGTGTTTGTTTTCACCTGCTGTCTCAGTGAATGAATGTAAGATATTTTTCGGTTTGGGAATGAGAACTCATAAAATGTCTGAGGAGAATTTGGAGGTACTGTGGGGAAGTATGTGTAATACTGAAAATAATCAGGAGATAAGAAAAGTAGAAGTTGTCAGACTGGAAAACTTCCAAAGGAAAATGTTTTTTGTAAAGTTCGGTGTATGCTGTAGCTTGTTTGTCTGATGTGTTTTATTTGTGGCTTTGAATTTTTGGGTAGACAGTCTGTTTTAGCTGGAATCTGTAGCATTATGTTTTTTAAAAAGTATCAGCATTTAACACAGAATATGGGCTATAATTATGTCTTCTCTAGTTCTAAAATTCTGTTACGTTTTCTTCAATATATGGATTTTGATGTTACCAGAACTCTTTCATAGGATAACATTTATATTTGCAAGGAACTAATCTGTTGTTCTCATTCTGGCCTGCTGTTTTAAAACACATCTGTGGGAAAAAATCAACTGCATGGGCTTTGGCGACAGCAAGAACTGACAACAGTTTAGGTATGTTCTGAAGGGAATTATGGGTTATTAACTTGTTGAATTTTAATGCAGCATCTCTGGGAATTAACAAGAAGTTTTATATCTGCTGCAGTGTTCGTTTTCCCTTCCTTTGTCTTCAGCTGTGACAGTGATTCACTTGCATGTGTTTGCCATCTGTATTGGTTATTTTTGAGTGATGTAAAAGGATGAGTTTGTGAAATTTGTTTCATGTGAATAATACTTGGCCTAGATATTAAATAGGGGATCAACTGCTTGCTTATATGCTATGACTCCTAAAAGTAACTTCATTCTGGTCGTGTGTTTTCTGTTTTGTTCTATTCTGTGTAGTCTCTGGTTAATCATCTGCTGGTTCACTGCTAATGTAGTAAAACATGCAAAGTAAACTGTAGCAACAAGTTTTTGTAGATATATTAAGGAGATTTTTCTTTAATTTGGAAATGCTAAAGTCACCTTTGTGAAAGAGATCACTGTCAAGATACATGGAGCTAGTTAGCTATTTTGCAATTGGTCGAGGGGTATTTATTATTGTTAAACATGTGGACCTTGATTTTCATCTGTGCACGGTTCATGATTTCACGCATTGGGTGGGAGGACTTGTATGTGGAAAATCCGATCCATTTTATTATTTTAATGGGCAGAGGAGAGGCACTCTTTGTAGAATTAATGCTAAATTTTGCTTCTTCAACATGGTGTGGTAGATTATACCTCTATGGTAGCCTCTATATATGCGTTTGAGGTGCTTGAAGATGTTTAGAGATGGCATTTGCTATTGTAGTTTTAATATTAAGTTAAATGCTGAGTTGAACCGCAACAGTATGTGCATTCAGAGAGTTGGAGACCCACAAGGAGATCTCAGGCTTAAGTAAATTCTACCTTAGTTCTTATGTCATCTGTAAGAGTAGATAATTCTTCCTTCTCTGCTTAGCAATGCACAAGCAGGGAGATCTTAGAGCTTGGTCAGATGAATATTTGTGGTAGTTTAGTTGAAAGACACCATCCCTGCAGGCAAGACTTATCAGTGGTGTATATGAATGTTTGTAGTCTATTTCAGTGAAAAATAAAACTTTTCTGCAGGAGTTCAATGTAACTTCTTTTGCTTTGCCTTTCAAAGGAGTAGGTGCTTTCACAGTACTGGTTATTGTGTTTCACCTGAAGATGGTGGCTTCTTAAACGTCTCCAAGCTGTCCCCTGCCTAAGCCCTAAGTTGTGCAACTGGTCCATTGATCCATAATGGGGTGTCAGAATGAATTGGCTTTGAGGGAGAAAATGCTGAATGCCAAATGTCAGAACTGGTAATTATTGTTTGGTTTTTTGTTTTGGAGGTTTTTTCTTTTGCTGTTGTTAGTCTGACTTTAAAGTAAGCATGATACTCTAAAAACATAGTACTTTTCTTCCTCTCCTGAAATTCTGAGGAATCTGTTTTCATTAACTTGTGGATATAGGATACTGCAAAATAAGATCTCTCAGAAGAAATAGGATTAGCATTTAGAAAGGCGGAAGTGGAGTGTATCATCACAGTGTGCTGCTCATAAGTTTCAAATCAATCAATTCCATACTATAGGGCACTTTGTGTATGCAGAGTTGCTCAGGAACATTGATACTTAAATCCAGCAGTCTGAGTGGAGGAGCCCTCTACCCTAGTTTCTTAATGGCTCATACAGGTATTTCACTGAATCCCCTCAACTTTCAGACTTAATGTACTCTTAAGTGGGAGCCAGCTAAGCACCCTTTTTATGTTAGTGTAGAAGCACTATATTTTTCTAGCTTAAAAAAAAAGTAGTGAATGCTCTGTTTCTTTGGCAAGCTTACAATCTTGTCCATCTGTTAAGGTGGCACAGTGCCTACTCACAATATGGTGTACCAGTTTCAACTAGGCACAGGTGCCAACCAAAGATTGGTTTCATTTTCTGACAGAAGATCTTTCTGGTGGAAAGCAGCACAGTGTTAGATGAATGTGCTTCGTTAGACTGATTACTTCAGTTGGCATGTGTGCGTCTTAAAATAATGTGCTTATGCAGTGCTTTACATTTTCAAAGCACTGTTAAAAACTGATGGATAACATTGCTGGATGCCAGTCTTCTGTATTAGTTTTTCCAGCCTAGTGTACTACTGAGTCTTCTGTAGTGTGGGTAGAGGGGGCATTTTTGCATATTGACCCAGGAACAAGCAAAAGATAATATGTTTCTTAATTGAAATTTTCTCTCCTTGAAGTTTAATCACAAATTGATGAAATTTCATAATATTACAGTTCATACCATAAGATGGTATTGACCTTTTGAGACTACAACAGGAAATAGAGAGACTGTGATTTTGGTTTTAGAGGGAAAATCTTGATATTTATTTGTCTTTTTTCTTTTGGATGCTTTTACCATCTTTGAGAGCTTGTGCTTGAGCTTGGCTACACCTGGCATGCTGAGATAGTCCTGGCATCTGAGACTTCAGATGTTCACAAGAAGACAAATCTGTTTCTGTACAGCTTTGAATTTATGCCTATTGAACGGCGTTCTATTACCAATATTTTCCCTAGACCATTTCTCCAGTTTGTCAATGGAATTCTGATCCTGTCCTATGTTTTCTGGCCGTCCTAGCCTGGCAGCACTTCTGAACTTAATCAGCATATTCCTTATTCCCTCATCCCTATTCTTTAAAATATCTAATAGAGCTAGTTGTCCACAATGTATCTTTCCATTTTTCACAGTGAACTAGACTCTTACTGTAGTTTTCCAACTGATTATTAATATCCATTCTATAATAATTTCATCCAGCCCCTGTTTTTCTGGCTTATTTCACACTATCTCCAGTGGCATTCTCATGCCTTCCTGAAGTTAAGGTATATGATGTTTATAGGTTTGCTTCTGTCCAGAAGACCCTTTATATTGGTTTGATGTGAATGGCTAATATAAGTCTTTGGCAAGCGATTAATCATCATCTTTTATCTTCTAGAGATTCACCTAGAAAATATTTTGTCTGAGTGCTTTCCTAGGTAGTTTAGATCAGTCAGCTTAGCTTTGGTTCCTTAGCTCTTCTTTTCCTATGTCTTTCCCCTTTAAAAGTAGGCATTGCTTTTGACTTATTCCATTGCTGTTTGATTTATTCTGCAATCTCAGATGTTTTCCATGATTTCTTAAAGGTAACACCTGAGGTTACTCTGGGATGTATAGAACCTGTTGAAGTAAATTTAATTAACTGCTATAATTTAAAACAGTTTAACTTCTCTATAAATTATGTGTCTGTAGTTCACTATTTTGCTTTTGTTCTTGCTCCGTTCCTGCTGGTGTTGCGTTAGCCATCTGATCACAATTGACCTCTTTGTGAAAATTGAAGCAAAAAGGCACAAAACACTTCTGTTTTCTTGGCTTTGTCCATTCGCTTTCTCACTGAGTACTGGAACACATCCTTCCTGGCTGTTCTTCTTTTTACTGAAGTATCTATGGAATTGGGTTTCTCTTGTTCTTCACATGCATCGCTGACTGTTTCTTGTTTCATGATATGACCTTTCCAAGTTCGTTTCTATATATGTGTGCTGTTTTTATACTTGTCCTTGGTAATTTGACCTATTTTCTTTTTTCCTATTACTACTTAAGTTTCAAGTCATCGAAGCATTTGTTAATCACCCATGTTGGTCTCTTACTGTACTCCTTGCCTTCCACCATGTTCAGATAGTTCATATTTGTGCACCAAATAGTGCTTCTTTGAGGAGTGCTCAGATGTCCTGACTTCTTTTCCCTTCTTGATTCTGGGAAGAAGTCTCACAGTTCAAGAAAGCAAATTTAAGTAAACTCAGTGAAGTCCATTGGCTTCATTCACTGCTCTCCCTTTTACCGTCACTAAGAATGACTGATTGTCATTTTGTGATCACTGTCAATTATCTTGCCTTCCATCCAAATGTGAGAGATTCACGTTCTCTCAACTAGTTTATTTCCATTGTAAAATATAGATAAGTGTTTCTCCAGTTGCTTTCTGCACCTTCTGCTTTAAAAAATAAACATAGTTTCATGAACTTGCTGGACAGTCTGTAGTACTGCAAGCAGAGTCTGAAGAGCTAAAGATCTTCTTCAAGGGGTGTATTTAGGATAGCTCCCTTTTATTCTTAGCAAAGCTCATAGAAAGGAAGTTGAAACCTCTACCTCCTTGTGTTCATGCATGCAACCCTGAAAACCCTCAGTTCCTCTGAATAATTGACTTGAGTTGGAGTTTCATCATTGTGTGTTTTTAGTTACAATTTTTCTTTCATTTAGCCATTATATTTTGTATTTTTATGTTTTGTTATTATTCAGATGTGTATGATTTCTTTCTTTCAGAAGGTTTTCTTTTCATTTTAAAGCATCTGCAAGTCTCATCTTAAGTCTTACCTCACATGTGAAGACATAATTTGGGGTTGATGGGGTGGAAGGAGAAGAAACAAATGAAACACTAGATTTTGCTGCAGTGATGAATCTCTTAACATCTTAATATTCGCTCTATTGGAGCTCCAAGTCTTAGGTAAGAAGGGGCTGCTAGCAGCAACTTCAAAACCTCTTATTCCACATATTTTTATGCAAAATTCTGTTCTTTGCCACTCTGAAGTATTCCGCTTCAATATGAAACAGGAGGCCAGCCTCAGCAGGTCCTGTGCACACTTGTGATAGTGTGTGTCTGACCCAAAGTAGGCATTAACTAGTAGACTTACAGACTATTTTCCTTTTATAATCAGTGAAGAGAATAAGTCATGTCTAATGAAATGTATAGATCTATATTTAATTAGGTAACTGAATCTGTAAATGTATCTCCTTCTCTCCACCAGTTAGAAAAGATGCCTAGTGTACTAGCTCAGGTGTAGATGCTTACTTCTGGTGAAGTAAGTCTTTCTTCTGCAGTTTACCCATTCCATAGATCAGTATTGCAATTTCCTTCAAGTATTGATGGTCAAACCTGCATTAGCATTAGGAAAGAACTGCTCTAGAGATCAAGGAAAGCAAGAAATGGTTTAGTCAATGAATTGAGTTCAACTTTGTTTTTTCTCATGCCAAGTGAAAGATTGATTCTTATGATTGCTGTAGAGCCCATGTCAAGAATGTTGCTTGAATCAAGACACTCCGTGGCTTGCACCTGTGGAGTAGAGATTGTGGCAGATACGCATTTATGTGAAGTACCCATGTGCTGTCTCTGTGATAGTGTCTTGGCTGAAGTAGAGCTTATTGTCATATCAATCTCAGAAATGCCTGCTTGTAGTATCCAGAATCAGCTACATAGTGCAATCTTTGAAGATTCTTTCTTTGACTAGAATCTGTAGCTGTTCTTGATCTCTTAACCCCAGAGTTTCTCACCCTGCTGGAAAACCATGCTTCCTGAGTGCAAGAATTAAGTGCTTCCCTGCTCAGATGCTGAAATCATTGAGCTCCATGACATTCCGTTGCAGTGCTAATGAAATGGCATGAGGTACTACCTAAATGCAGCAGCCCTGGAGAAGCAGTTCATTGTGCCTTTGTAAATTAGGCTACAGTTAAAACCGTTTGTGTATAATCATAAGAAAATTTTTTATTCTGTGGTAACTTGGAAGAGAGTGGCCAGTAATGACAGAGCTGTAGCTACTAAGGATGATAAATGTGTATATTGGGAATTAACCTTTGCAGATGAGGAGTTGTGGAAGTTATGTGAAGCTTCTGCCAATCTAATTAGTCTAGCTAAAACATCTAGCAAACAGGGAGATTTCTAATGTCTCTGAGAATAGAAAATTACTACAATAAAGGGTCAAATGCCAGCATATTGCAGGAGGCACTCTGTACTTTTAAGTCTCTGTATCCAGATCTTGACTGGTAGAAAAGATTGCAAGATTAAATGCTGTATTTTTTTTAGTGAAGTTTCTACTTTTGTCTTTAAATGTATAAACCTAATGTTATGGCGTGCTTTTTGTTAACAGATAAGGAAGGACACCATTTTTCCCTATTCTGGGTGTTGATGAGTGTTCTCCTAGGTGCAGTAGCTATGCTGTGCAAAGAACAAGGAATTACAATACTGGTAAGAATGCTCTAATTGACTGAATTTTGACCATAGGATCTATTGGGTGCAATTATAACACCTACAAAAATGAGTCTTCTCCATAGCTAGCTGCATACAAACTTTTTTGTTCTGTTCAGAAAACTAGTTAATGTTAACAAAAAGCAATATTCTAGAAGAGCAGCCTCATATCCAGACTATCTGTTGGAATTCTTCATCTTATCTTTTGTGAGCAAGTTGCATGTACCTGTTTATTTCTTGCAAAATTTAAAGGCTTTCCAGTATTAATTTCACTGTGTACCGTTGGTTGACCTTGTTCTTGAGTGTATAATTGTCATCCTAGGCCTGTTAGTGGGCCTACAAGCTCTCCTTGAAGGCTATGAACAAAGACATGAACAGCATAGACAGAAGTAGGTCCATTGCTTATATATTTCTCATGCAGATTCTCTTCTTTCTGTTCCTTATTTAAGTCTGTTTTGCAATATTCTGTGTATGCAAGCACATGTATTTACTTTTCATGTTTGTTGCACTCTTGCTTTTCGTTACTTTGGTGAAGACATTCTGTTCTGAGTCAGCCAGCTTGAGATGCTACACTGGTGATTTATACCTTTTACGTAGACATTTATCTTTATAAATAAATCTCATTCCTAGCTTTAATTGAAAAGGATAAAGAAACAGAAACAGGGGAATTATTTGCAGCAAAGACCCTCCTTGTTAGAAAAGAAAGGGAGAAATTAAAGAAAATATCTTGCTTTGCAGTGTTATTTTTTAAATAGATGTTTGTAGGCTGATGTGTTTTTCAAAGGTATCTGTGAGACAAGTTCTTTTAGAGCATGGTGTGGTCATTTCTTTTAGTGGCATGAAGTAACTGTCTTAGCTGGCAGACACAGAATTGTTATTTGATCTGGGTTTTTGTTTGTTTCCTGTTGCATTGCTAGGATGATGATGTCAAGGACAGCAAGAAGGGCTTAAAATACGTCAGTAAGAAAAGGAAGGCTAGGGAGAATGTGAGCCCGCTGCTGAATGGCGCAGGGGCCCTGGTGATGAATGATACAGAGAAGGCAGAGATACTGAATGCCTTCTTCCCTTCAGTCTTTACTGCTAAGACCAGCCCTCAGGAATCCCAGACCCTGGTGACCAGGGAGAAAGTCTGGAGCAAGGAAGGCTTTCCCTTGGTTAAGGAGGATTGGGTTAGAGATCATTTAGGAAAACTTGACATCCCCAAGTACACGGGCCCTGATGGGATGCACCCACGAGTGCTGAGGGAGCTGGCAGATGTCATTGTTAGGCCACTCTCAATCATCTTTGAAAGGACATGGAGAACAGGAGAGGTGCCTGAGGACTGGAAGAAGGCTAATGTCACTCCACTCTTCAAAAAGGGCAAGGAGGACCACCCAGGGAACTGCAGGCCAGTCAGCCTCACCTTGATCCCTGGAAAAGTGATGGAGCAGCTCATCCTGGATGCCATCTCTAAGCATGTGAAGGATAAGAAGGTGATCAAGAGTAGTCAGCATGGATTCACCGAGGGGAAATCATGCTTAACCAACCTGATAGCCTTCTACAATGAGGTGACTGGCTGGGTAGATGAGGGGGGAGCAGTGGATGTTGTCTACCTTGACTTCAGGAAGGCTTTTGACACTGTCTCCCATAACATCCTCATAGGCAAGCTCAGGAAGTGCCAGGATAGATTAGCAGACAGTGAGGTGGACTGAGAACTGGCTGAAAGGCAGAGCTCAGAGGGTTGTGCTCAGTAGTGCAGTCTAGTTGGAGGCCTGTAGCTAGCGGTGTATCCCAGGGGTCAATACTGGCCCCAGTCCTGTTCAACTTATTCATCAATGACCTGGATGAAGGGACAGAGTGCACCCTCAGCAAGTTTGTAGAAGATACAAAACTAGGAGGAGTGGCTGATACACAGCCCACAGGGCTGTGCTGCCATTCAGAGGGACCTGGACAGGCTGGAGAGATGGGCAGAGAGAAACCTCATGAAGTTCAACAAAGGCAAGTGCAGAGTCCTGCCCCTGGGGAGCAATAAGCCCATGCACTAGTACAGGCTGGGGGCTGACCTGCTGGAAAGCAGCTCTGCAGAGAAGGACCTTGGGGTCCTGGTGAAACAGCAATTTGACCATGAGCCAGCAATGTGCCCTTGTGGCCAAGAAGGCCAATGGTATCCTGAGTTGCATTAGGCAGAGTGTTGCCAGCAGGTCGAGGGAGGTGATCCTCCTGCTCTTCTCAGCCCTGGTGAGGCTGCATCTGGAGTACTGTGTCCACTTCTGGGCTTCCCAGTATGAGAGAGACATGGAGCTACTGGAGCGAGTCCAGCGTAGGGCTCCAAAGATGCTTAGGGGACTGGAGCATCTCTCCTATGAGGAAAGGCTGAGAGAGCTGGGCCTGTTCAGCCTGGCAAAGAGAAGACTGAGGGAGGGATCTTACCACTATGTATAAGTATCTGAAGGGAGAGTGTCAAGAGGATGGGGCCAGACTCTTTTCAGTGGTGCCCAGCACTACAATGAGAAGCAACAGGCACAAACTGAAGCAGAGGAAGTTCCGCCTGAACGTGAGGAAAAGCTTTTTGACTGTGAGAGTGACTGAGCACTGGAAGAGGTTGTCCAGAGAGGTTGTGGAGTCTCTGTCCTTGGAGATATTCAGAAGTTGTCTGGACAGGGTCCTGGGCAACATGCTCTAGGTGACCCTGCTTGAGCAGGGGGGTTGGACTAGATGATCTCCAGAGGTTCTTCCAGCCTCAACCATTCTGTAATTCTGTGATGATTACTGAAACTGAACAAGGAACTGTTAATAGTGTATTTCACTGGTGTAGCTCCGTTAACCCCAACAGAATTATTCCTGGATATATTTTGTTTGATTGGGAGGAGTGTGTGCAAGTGTAGTCCTGCTAAGCACTGAATAGGCTCTAGTTTTATGTGTAGTGGCTGATGAGACACAGAATTTTGCAATTTTTTTTTCAGTATCTTCCACTGCTAATTGGTATAATTGCAAGAAACACAAGCCTGATACCTCTGTAAATCCATCTGGGCTTTTGTTGTGACAATAGTCACAAAAATAGTATTTTTGAAACCTGACAGTCAAAAGATGCCCTGCTGCATAGCAAAAATAAGTAGAAGGCTTAAAGAAACTACCTTATTGACAGAAGTCTCATGTTTTGACTGCAGCATTTACACTACAGAACATTTAGGAAAGAAGGCAGGAAGCAGATAAGTGGGTCAGTAACACTGTGACTGTACATATGGGGTCTAGCTGGCTGGTACAGGGTATTCCCTGAAGTGTTACTGCATGTAGCAGGAGAATCCTCATTATGTTAACATGGATGCTCTACTTGGAGCCCAGGCTCTTAATTTACCACCTAGCAGTAATTCTGCCCTCATTATCACCAAAGCATGTATCTACTTTTTTGAATCAGAATGAAGATGTGTGATAATTGATTGTAGAAGTGGAATTAAAGGTACATTTAAAAATATATTTGGGGTTAGCTGCCCTATTTATGCTCTTATTTTTCTCTTGATTGCTTAGGGTTTGAATGCGGTATTTGATGCACTGGTGATTAACAAGCTGAATGTTTTAGAGTTTGTTCAAAGGTTACTGCATAAAGACAAGTCATTGGAGGTGAGTGTTCCAGGGGTTTGCTCATTCTTGTTATTCAGACAGTCATGTACCAAAAGACAAGGATGCAACTTCTGGCTTTTTGGGGTGGGGGGAGAATTAAAGAAAAATTAGAGGTATTTTCAGTCAGCTAAAAAGGGCAATGTGCTATGATATCTTGGCAGCAACATGAGTGGCAATGGAAGAAAATCTAAAGTGCATTGAATACAGAAATCCATTACACAGATCTCCCGGCAGTGTCTTAAAAATATGGTGTCTGTATGCTTGGAAAAACTAACTGCTTGATGCAACAAATTCTGCAGGGTCAGTAGCTAGACACCTAAAATGGATGTCTAACACAGTTTGTTTGATCAGAGTAGAGAGAACGCTATTTTTTCAGATTTACAAATGAGATATTTAAATAGACATTTGAAAAGTAAATAAAAAGATTATTATACCTACTTTCTCAACCCCACTAAAGTATAATACTCTTTTCTCTTCTATTTGGTAATGTATATTCTGAAGAATACCTAGTAAGAGCTTGAAAGAAAAATTAGTTAAGTACTGAATCACTAAATAGTGAACTTCTGACTTCTATTGATATCACTTTGTTGATATCTGGTATCAGCTCAAGTGGAATTTGGCACCTAGCATCCACACTGGCAAACAAATTGCAGAAATAATCAGCCTCAAAAACATTTGTAAGCAAACAAATAGTCCATCAGCCTACTAGAACATCACTACTGTTCAGCAGCAGATGTGCACCAAGTCATTTGCCTTTCCCATGCAGGGTTCATTGAGGCAGAATAATATTCATTGGACTTTGCATGGGCCAATGGTTTAATTGCAGAGAAGTTTGCTCACATTTCTGAATAGCACAGGTCCTATGAGACTCTTAAATTCCTCTACAGAGTGAAGTGGGAATGTTCTTGAGGAGCTTAAGGAAGGAAATCGTTGAAAGTATAATCTCTAGAACTGAAACAACAGCTTTCTTGTATACACTCATGTAATTTCACCTCTAAACAGACCTAAGTGGAGAAAAACTCTTTCTGTGAGGAAGGGTCAGCTAGGCATAGCTATTTAAAGCTAAATTCACAAATCAGCTGTCCTCACTTTTAAGAAGAAAGGATAGATCAATCCAATGTGCTGAATACCAATAGCTGTATTCTGCTCAAAATCCCTATCAGAAATTGGTTTGTAAAATTCCATCAACTATAGAGTTGCTAAGGATTTGTAGAAGAGAGACTTATTGAAGAAAAGTGTTTTCCTTCCTGATCCATGTGGAAATGAAATTATTTTTAAAATGCATTTTTAAATTAGTCAATGAAAGTAGCATAGAAAAGCTTTCGAGGGAATTCCTTGCTTTTCTTCATTTGAGTCGTTATTGGCTTCCCGTAATACAGTAGGTGCTTACACACACTTGGTAAGGCACAGTACCTTTCCTGTTCTCTGATAGTGGTAAACTATATCACCGTAAAGCAAGCAGGTGAAATACTTCCTTCAGAGCCAGGTAACAGAAAATTTAACCCAGTAATTGCAGAAATAAGGAAAATATCAAGTCCAATAGCAAAAGTGCACAAGAATGGTCTCTTTTCTCACTGAGTGAGATGGGGGAAACAAGGTGAATGTAGAGTGGAGAGGAACAAAACTGTTTTTATATTTTTTTTTCTTTCTTTCCTCTAGAATTCTGGGCTGTTAAGAAAGGGGCTGCTTTTCAGGATAACTCTTCTGTTGTCTGGAGGGGCCAGTATACTTTATATACGCTGGAGGATTATGGGCACAGGGCCACCGGCTTTTACTGAAGTAGACAACCCAGCTTCATTTGCAGATAGTCTGCTAGTGAGAGTAAGTCATGAAGCTGCTGTTTTCTGGACAATTCAAAACGTTTGTCTTTGTCATCAAATTGAATTTTCTTTTCAGTGCTTCAAAAAACAATAAAGCAGGTAGTCTTTACTTTTTGAGATATGTGATGAGTCACCTTCCTTTTTGCAGCTGAGATGATATTCTGCATTTTTTTTTTTTTAAAAAGTGTACCTTATATTCTTTGCTTTCGGTTTAACATGCACTGCATGCATTGAAGTATGTTTCCATTTACTCACTCCTTTTCCCATGTATGGGATTTAGATCTTGCTGGTTTTCCTCGCTTTTCCATATACTGTATTTGACTCCTCATCTGTTCTCTCACAATTGAGGAAAGTAACATCAATTTCCGCTTTAGTGCATTTGGAGTATGTTTTGGCTTTGCACCTCTGGCTGCATTAAGGCTGTTTCTGGAGATGGAGAATGAAGGGTGAAGACAGTGGGTGTTGTCTTTTAACATTTCCTCCTGTTGTGTGAGATGATTCTTTTTACATGTGGGTATTGGTTGTACAGCATAGAGTTGTGTCCCTGCTCTGAATAAGAGAAGCACTTAACTATGTAAAAAAAAAAAAACAGTAAAATAATTTAATTTCACAGCTGTAAAATTAATGGATATATAACTAGTTGTAATTTAACAGTATTTAAGGCCCCTTTTTATTATATCAGATGTATTTTGTGATAAGGGGAATGGTAACAAAGAGAAGAACTAAAGAGAAGAACCTTAAGTTTAGCGTCAAATAAATGTTTGTTTTCTTTTTGACTGACAGGCTATAAACTATAATTACTACTATTCGTTGAATGCATGGTTGCTGTTGTGTCCCTGGTGGCTGTGTTTTGATTGGTCAATGGGCTGCATACCCCTCATTAAATCCGTCAGCGACTGGAGGATAATTGCACTAGCAGCACTTTGGTTCTGCCTAATTGGCCTGATATGCCAAGCTCTGTGCTCAGAAGACAGCCATAAGAGAAGGTAAGAGACAGTGATGAATTTTAAATGCCCAGCCAACTTGAGTACAGTGTTATTTTGTTAAATCCAGTATTGATAATTTTGCCAATTCACTGGAACCAGTATCTAGCAAATGTAGTTCAAATAAATATTTATAGCTGTCATTACAGTTTTCTCCCAATTTGTGCTCATCACTGTACGCTGACTAGTGGGAAGCACACTTGGAGGGGGAGGTATGGATGGCTGCTTTATTTTTCTCCTGAAATAGCATTTTGAGATCCTTAGCACTCTAGGTGTTAAAAAGTAATTTGTGGTCAGAACAGAGTGTAGTACCCCTTCCCCTTTATTCTTCTCTTGTAGTAATGTAAGAGAGAGGAGAGGTGTCTTGAAAAAAGGTAGAAATGCTGGCCATCAGTTAAATGCTAGCATCCTACCTGCCTTGCTTTCCTCTGTTTCCATACTCATTTGCACAGATAATATCTTTTTGGAGAGGGGTAGAATTCTTCTTAAAAGTGATATCATACTTTCTAGTATAAAGAAATTCAATAACCCAGTACTGCTGAGCAGTTTTATACTAACAAGTTAATAGAGACAGTAAAGGCCTAGGACACTTGGGGAGGCGGGGGGAAGCGAAATAGGACACTTCTACATTACAATACAGAGTTTTATTACAAATAAATTAGAGTAGAAAACTGCCCTGGTGGTCTATAGCCTTTATAGCAACACCTAACACAGATATGGGGTTCATATTCTGTAAGGTTAGCTATCAAAAAGTTAGGTATCTAGTCTCAGTCATGTAGGCTCACTGTAGTCCATAGAGACATACCTACTGAGAGTTACTCATCCTAACACAGATACCTAGAACAAGGAGGACAAACTGCCCTCAAAAGTGCCTGTCTCCACTGGCTGTAGAAAGAGCCACAATGATTTTCAGGTAGTTAAGCACAGTGGATTCTACTGTATTGTTTGATGTCTTTGTTAGGAAAGAAAACTCTCAGTAGGAGGTGTATCTAAATTTCCTCTTTGACAGTGATAAATTTTTTTTCCCTGTATTACTGTCTTGCTAATTTTAAAACTAGATATGTAGCTTTTACCATTACTTTTCTTCTCTGTATATTTTAAATGGGAATTATATCGTTAATGATTAACGGGGCCATTTTCTGGTGGGGAAGTTTGAACATTGCTTTTCTGGGCATTCTAGCTAGAATTTCAAAGGTGCCTGTGGGATTGAAGAGTCAAAACCTCATTGAAACTTGTTAAAACTTAATCTGATTTTTTTATCTAGCTCCCAGAAGCTACTTTGGAATGCCCTGTTCTGTACACACAGCTTTTTACAATTTCTAAATAAAGTTTATATGTAAATGGAAAAGGTACTTTTGGTAAGATTTATGGTTAATTTGAGAATTTGCTTCTTGTTTGCAGAATTCTTACACTGGGACTTGGATTTCTTATTATCCCTTTTCTTCCTGCAAGTAACCTGTTCTTCCGAGTAGGATTTGTTGTTGCAGAGAGAGTCATCTACCTCCCCAGCATTGGATATTGTATTCTGTTTACATATGGATTTAGTCTCTTGAGTAAGAAAGCCAAGAAAAAGGTACCATCAACACAGTCAGTACAGATGATGAAGAAGTGCTTCAGTTTAATAGTTACTATGCTGTTGGATTTTGGTTTGATTCTTAACTCGTCTCTCTTTTCTTAAGAAAATTCTTGCCGCTGCAGTACTTGGAATCTTGTTGATAAATGTCATGCGCAGTGCTCTCCGCAGCAGTCAGTGGAGGTCAGAAGAACAGCTTTTTAGGAGTGCGCTGTCTGTGTGCCCTCTCAATGCAAAAGTAAGTTAGTCATGTGGACTTTCATCTTTTTTTTTTTTTTTTAGTTGTTTTGAATTTTGGAGGAGAGGAGGTGTTTTGCATAGTTAGTATATTGTGGTGCAGTGTAACTCAGAGTCTTGCTTGGTGCAAGAATATGACATTAACATGTCAGACCTAAATTATAGTGGTAGCATAGTCAAAATACCGTGCAATTCAAATTACAGTAGTGTAATTCAGAACTTGGGGGCGGGGGAAAATACACTTCAGCAATGGCATCTAGTCAAATCAGATGTTCTGCTAGTACAATATACTAAAACAATTGCATGCATAATTGCAGTTTATTACAAAAAAATGTCAAAGGGAAAGAAAATTAAGTTATAGTAGTGTATTCACCTGGATAATTCCTTTGCTGTGTTTTTAGAATCCTTTTTGTGTACCTTCCAATGGTGTGTCTAGTAGCCAGCACAGCTAAGGGAGAAAGCATCTTATCATCCGTGTAATTGCAAAATCTGGGGGTAAAATCTTTGCTCCCACTCCTGCTCTTTTACAGTGGGTGATTGGGCTAGAGTCATATGCACTGAGGAAAACTGCCATATTCCTTGCAAGGCTTAGTGAGGAAGCAAGCAGGAGGTGGGGCTAGATGGGATGTGTTACTGAGGTGAACACCAGTGTCTGGCGTAGAAGACTGAACCGCGCCTGCAGGTAGGTGAACTCCACAGTGGTCCTTTGATAGCTGAGACTGGAATTTGTCAAAGCATACCGCAGGCCCCTGATGATGTCTGAATTTTAGCACAGACCGTCTGGTAAGAGCCTGGGAGTAAGAAGGCTCAGCTTGTCAACAAAAATACTGATGTTTTAAAAGATCAGATTTCTGTAATCTAGAGTGGTATCTAGAAAATATGGATCAAGATACAGAGCTTAAGTTGAAGCCTGTGAATGCTATGTTTTCCAAGCAGAATAATGAACTTAGCATCTACTAGAATTCAAATATGCAGCAGTGAAGTCTAAAAAGCAGTTTTGGCCATTTTATTTGGCCAGTGGTATCTTTCAGTAATTTCAGATTTCAGTACGTAGAAGAAGAACTGTTGTATTTTATTGTGTGGCAGTGGTGGGCAAACATCTCCTTTTTAATGATGACCTCAGTATGTCTTGTATTCTGGATAACAAGTGCATTCTATAAAGGCAGCAAATGCAGTCTGTTTCTTTATGTGTAGCTCCATCCATCCGCCGTGGTAAGGGTACTTTAGACAGATCCATGCTCTCTTTGCCTGTGCTCCAAACTACTTGGACAAGAGCCATGTCTGGCTGGGAAGCTGTGTAGTTGTGTTCGCACAGTGCTGTGCTTGAGCTGATAAGCTGTGTGCAAGCTGCTGAACTAATGCAGCTGGTTAAAAGCCAGCGAGTGTACAGGGAAAATGAGCTTGTGTTTGTCAACACTGGGCCATGCAGACATGCCTGAGCTGTACTGCTGGTAGTGACACCTTATACAAATGGAGAGCATGGTGATGTGAACATGGAGTTTGTATAGGCTCACATTCCAGTTTTGCTTGAGGAGTGCAAAATTTGAAATTGCAGTGGTAGAGAATTCTGCTAGGCAAGATCATAACCAAGTCTGTGTGTGAGAGCCAATCTCATTTTTCTTTACAGACTCAGCTTTATTTACTCAGTTTTTACAAATACAAATTTAAATATTGGAACTAGGTATAATGATGTTCTGTTTCTGTCTTGAAATTGTAGACTTCCTTTAAAAATGATTCCATAGGACCTTTCATTGTCCCATTTATTCGAGTGGGAGGTTGATGCAGACCAAAAGATGGAATTTAAATAACAACTTTTCTTTTTGTTAGGAACATCTTTAATATGTGTAACACATGGTCATGGCTTTACTTCCCTTACATAGCAGGGTCCTTGAATCTCCAGTTGTCTCCCAAGTACCAACAAAAGCTGCAGCTCCTAGTTCAAGGTCTGTAGTGTAGCTCTTTTCAATTCCAGATTATGTGCATGTGAGCAGTGAAGAATAAACTTATCTTGATATTGAGTAACAAGTACATATAGCAATGCCTTTTCTAATTTCAGACTCACTTCCTTTAAACATCTCTTCACATGGAGGTGTGGAAACTGCAGTAAATCAGATTGTCTGGCAGAGTAGTGAATCTCCTCCCTTGAGTGATGGATGCATCTGGCTCAAGAGAATGAACTTTAGCATCAACATTGATAAAGGTGGCCCAAGGATCTTAAAATTTATTGGAAATCAGATACCATAAGAAAGCTGCAAAGATTTTGACATTTTTTAAAAGTTCTCAATGCAGAAAAGGCAGCTCCATGTTTAAAGAGAATGTTACAGATTTATAAATATATAAAATTAAAAAAAAATTGTTTAGAGAGAAGCATGCTGTGGCTTTAGGTTGAATATGCCCAGGAGCATTTTACTCATTTTAACTTGCTTCTACACTTAAGCTGGTTTGAAAGGTTGTCAGATTGAAATAGTATACATTTTGAACACATTTGGCAGTATTTTTGTTAGCTGAACAGAAGGAGCCTGTATATTCCATTTCCTCTCATCACTTTTTTTCATATAGTGTAGATTCACTGAATTCCTGGAGCTCAATGGTGGTAAAGACTAACATGACTTAAAATGAGGCCTGGCTTGTTTCTATTAAAGTGAATTTTGTGAAGAGTTATGGAGACTGTCTTCTTCTGATATGTTGATTATCTGTTATAAGTAGTTTATAAATCTGGAATAATTCAGTCCTATGGCTCAGAAAGGGCCCACTGGATCTACCTGGTAGTCTTCCCATTGGTGTCAGTGTGTTACAAGTTAATCCTGGAGGGCTCTTTAAAGTACTAGAATATCTAATTACAGGCTACAGTAAAGTATGACTACCCCCAGGCAATGTTTCACTATGTTAGAGTATTGGGATGGGCTTTACTATCTTCATCTGAGCGAATCAGGCTCCCTTTATAAGTAGGGAGGACAAACAGCCCCATTTGGCACGTGGTTCATCATCATCTTGAGGTAGATGCCTGACACAGGCCAGAACGACTGCACTGTAGATCGGTGTGATTTCTTCTCCATTGATTATAAAAGAAGTCTAGACAACTAGCTCAGGTGTGGATACCTGAAGTTACATGCAATTTTGGCTTTGAGGTTTGAACTGCTGCTGTTCACTGTTTCTGGATATCACTGTATTACTGCTCATCTCTAAGGTAACTACCTTATTCCTTTTGAAGATTATTCCTGAGAATACTCATCTTGTTGGCTTTTTTGTCATGAAATTAGCTACTGTTAGAAATGCCAAGTTACTTTTTCTTGTCTTTTAGCAAAGCTACAGAAGTTTTTAAGAATTCAGAGAGAGTTCTTATTTCTGGGTAACTTTCTCTTATTGATTATCTAAAAAAAAATAAGTGTAATAGCATCATTAAATATATTAAGTATCTTTTTCTTTTCCTAGATTTGAAATAACTGAATTTAAATGATTGTAAATTATTAATATTCTGTACATAATCTGTACTTCTTTGCTGATGGCTTTTCTTTACAGGATAGCAGGTAATAAACATAATAAGAAAATAAAGCCATTTCAGTAATAACTCTTCTACAATAATGAACAGGGAAGTTTTTATGATACTTCCAATAGAATGTGTTACTAGCAGTCTGCCTTGAGATACTGAGACTGGTAACTTTGTATTTGATGCTTCATGCAAAATGTGATTATAGATATAAGTTTGTCAAATACGAGTTGTGGTAATACTGACAAATATACAACAGAGTTTGTAAGACTTCCTTCTGTACTGTATTTGAAGGTCTTGTAAAAACTCTTTGTGACAGAACAAGATTCACAACTAACTGTTTCAGGATTTATACAGCTGCTCTAGAGAGTGTTCCTTTATATAGTGAGGATTCTTTTCAATGCTGTATATCAAAGGGAGAATACCTGCTACAGAAGATACTTTAAATGCTGTAGGCCACATTTAGATAGGCTATATTCTTTTTTTGTCACATGGATAACATTTTAGATGTCAGATTTTCTCATACGTGAATGCAGTCATACAGTAGTACCTTTAGACAACATTAACTGCACAAACAAAATGGGAAAATAAAAAAGGCTTTGTTTTGTTATTATTTAGAAAACAAAATTTCAGTAGCAGAGGAAAGAGAAAAGTGTTTGATGTAAGAGGCTGGCACTGAACAGAGGTATCTGCATGTTTCTGTAGAAATTTTAACATCTGTGCTCTGTCTCCATCCTTTTCAGCAAATGTTCATATTTTGATTAGAAGTGGCCAGGAAGAGGGAATAAAATAGGTGATAGTAGTAGTGTTTCAGCTGAGGGGGTGTACTTCCTAGAAGATACTACATTTCAGTTTCTTCCTACGCTGCTTTGAAAAAAAAAAAAGAGAAATTGGTTTGTGTGTCATGTTTTTGGATAGGGAAATACTTTTTTTCTCCCTTCCTCATTTAAATGTACGCGCAAACATTACTTAAGCACTGTGTCTATCTAACATGGAATAATATACGGCCTTTGTGACTGAGGTTTTAAAACTGCCTTCTTAGACACATTGATGTATTGTAAACAGGCAAGTACACAGAGCCAGCTTTTTGTCTAGTGTATGGTGCTATGGCTATGTTAACTTTAGATAAGACATACCTGTTCAGGTTAACTAGGTTCTATCCTAGAGTATTTTTACTATGTTACTTTTTCCTAATTGCTCTGGTTGTAGAGAATTCTGTGTTGTTATGCAGCCTTGAGAAATATTCCTTTTAAAGCTATTACTGTAAAGTAATTACCTGTTTAAGAGTGACAGAGGAGCATGTGGGCATAACACAATATGTCGTTTCCAGTTAATATCTGTCTTTAATACTGATTTAATAGTGAAATGCTATGTCTGCTCCTGAATGTTTAATGAGGAAAGGATAATTCCTCTCTTCCAGTTTGGAAGAACTGTGTCTCTAGGGACTAAATTTAAAATGTCACTCTAGCCCCTTATTTTTAAAGGCCAGATTCTTCCTACCCACTGTGTATAGAATGTACTTGGCCCCCATGTTGTGCAGACAGACGCCACAGGAGAGGTCAGGGAGAAATACAGCCTTGCGCTTAGCAGAGAACATAGATTATTATAACCCTGGTTTTTGGGAGGCACCCAGAGTAAAGCAGAAGGCTGATCTTGGCATCTCTGTGTAATGGCCAAAGAAGTGAGAGGAATGGCTGTACGGAAAAGGTAACCTGCACCTTTCAAATGGCTATGTATGTCTAGGAGCACTTTGCTGACTCTGTCCTTAAAAACAGGGTGTTACTGCATATCTGTTGTAAATCAGTCTGAAAGCTGTTTTAGTCATTGGTGATTTATGGGGGAGGGAGGGGGGGTTTCTTGGTTTAGTTTTTCTTCTGATCCGTCCCTCTCTCACCACCATACTAACTTCACTTGAAAGGAAATTAGGGAAAACTACGTATGGGGAAGGAACACTTCATTTTAAGGAGCATTGTATAGAAACAGTTTTCTTTCACATGGAAGCTATACCTGAGGACAGAAGGAAAGTACCATTCAGAGAAAAATATCTGTTTTAATAAACTGTAGTTTCTTTAAATAGTTTTAATACACTATAGTTTGTCTTTTTAGTTAAGTTCACAAAATGTGCATATACAGATAATGTTTAATTTCATGCTTTGATTTGAGAGAATTGATATCTATCACGTTTCTGCAGTCTGTGCAGTTCTGTTTGCATGAGAAAAATATTCTTTTCTCTGCTGCATTTGAGACAGAAATGGGCATAAAAGTTCCATGTTTTGAGAAACTGAAAAAAACAGAATCTGAAAGTGGAATGGTGACTGTTTCCTAACAGAAGACTGCTGAAACTTGCATTTGAGAGAGTGAGTGGTTTGTGTATACACAGTTTTCCTCATACGGTCTGTCTCCAGTCTTTAATTAAATTTCTTCCTTTGGGAATGCTTATGACTTTTGAAAAAACGACTTCTTAGAGAAAGAAATTGAATCAGGTTTATCTTGATCCTGAAATGTGAAGTCAAATAGTTTAACAGCTAATATGCATTATTGAGTAAAATCTTTATTTTTTTCTGTTTTGCCGTGATTTTTCTTTTATCTGGAAACACAACAAAGTTTGATAGCCTAATTTGCCCTGAATACATCTGAGATTGTAAATTTCAGCATATATAATTAGAGCAATCAAATTGGTAAGAATGGTATTGTAAGAGGCTGAAAAATTTCTGGAGGAACTATAAAAGTAGTGTTGAGTCCTAGGAAACATCTTTTAGGATGCATCGCTTTACATTAATGATGCTTGGGAAAAACAATGCAATTCTATTTTCTTCTTGTGATCAAGTGGTCTTTAGGAATGACTGTGCTGGATATAAACATACCATTCTGTTGCTTCTTGGCATGTAATTTGTTATGTTTTTACGTATGTACAAAGGAAGCTTCAAGATTTTTTTTTCTTGGAAGCTGTGTTAGAACTACCTTTATGGGACACTGAATTTGCATGTTATTTTATATCTTGCAGACCACCATAAGCAGCTGAAGAACTGCTTCTATGTATGCTTAGTAAGCCTTATAGCATCTTTGCTGTGTCTCTAAATCCAGTGAAACTATTTTTTCACTCATTCTAGAAAGTGTGAAAAGTGTTCATAGTGTGTTACTGCATTGTCACAGTCATATACTATAGCAATTAGATTTAAGCATAATTGTGTGTAGATTTTAAAAATATGAAAGAAATTTCAGTGTGTGTTTGTTTTGGTTGAAGTGTACACAATTGATTTGAAATACTAAGGTAGTTTAAAGATGTAGTTCTGATTCAGTTGCTGAGAAGTCTATTTTCATGAATAAGTACTCATAATACTGCTGTCACATTTCTGAACTTGGGTCTTCCTTTGATTAGATAATGTAGTCTTCTGGCAGTAGTCTTAAGGTAGCATTTGAGATGTCTTCCAACTCGGATTTATTCTGAAATTCTTGTCTAGTCCTTGTCTCAAGTTCAAATGGTGCCTGTTCCTCTCTAGTTATACACTAAAGAGCTGAATCCTTACTTCTTTCTGCATTTTTAGTAGGCAAGATCTCCGTGTTGCCATGCCCATTAATTTTTTTTTCAGAAATGGTGTTTGATGCAGTCTTAAGCCAAGACAATAAGAGTTGTTTTTTGTTTTCTGTTTTTTTAAATGGAGCTTAGTTTTTCTGTTTATGCTGAATTTCTTCAGGCTTATTCTATAGTGAAAGCAAAGTTTAATCACATTTAAATTGCTGTAGTCTTTCTTCTGCTAAGATCGGTTTGATTGAATCAGCCTTTCTCTTGCTCATCTGACAAATGAAATAAAGGGCAGGAGGTCTCACTATAAGGAACAGTCTTGTGGAAAGTGTGGTGACTGCATTTATAATATCTGGAAGTGGATAATCTTTCTTTAACTAGCTAGAACAGGTATCTTGAATTGTTAATGTATTTCTCAGATTTTGTTTTGCTATCTTCATTGTGTGTATCTACTTGTAACATAAGACAGTAGTGAATGAGACAAATAGTGGCTCTATCTATTTGGAGTAAGAATTTTTAGCAACTTGGCCCTACAGAATATCTGACTATATGGCATCTGGTGAAGTGTTGACCTGTGTTTTCAGGTGCACTACAATGTTGGCAAAAACTTGGCTGACAAAGGAAATCAAAGTGCTGCAATCAAATACTACAGAGAAGCTGTAAGGTAATAGGATTTTTACTGCTCTACTGAACTATCCTAAATTAACTTTAATGTTTCACATGGAGAAAAAGCTTAGGTTTTCATTTGCATGTTCTGCAGTGTTGCAGAGCTAATAATTTGCATACAGTAATATGTTTCCTATAAATAATAATCTCTTAAATTTCAAATTTTAGGTTGAATCCTAAATATGTACATGCCATGAACAACCTTGGAAATATTCTGAAAGAAAGAAATGAGCTCCAAGAAGCAGAGGAGTTGCTGTCCTTAGCTGTACAAATACAGTATGTTTAGAACAATGCTAAGCAGTGTTTTGCACCAACTGAACAGAAAAGGTACAATAGGATCTTGTGTTCCAAATGCTCAGCTGTCCTGCCTTTTTTTTTTTTCTTCCAAATTACCTAGACCTGATTTTGCTGCTGCATGGATGAATCTGGGAATAGTACAGAACAGTTTAAGAAGGTTTGAAGAGGCAGAGCAAAGCTACTGGACAGCAATTAAACACAGGAAAAAATATCCCGATTGTTACTATAATTTAGGAAGGCTGGTAAGTAGTTCTGAATAAATGATAGGTGTAACATTTGTGTTTATATATAATTCTGCTGTATTGTTAAATGCTGACAGTTGTTCCAGTTTGTTTCATTGACATTTGAGGGTGGTTTCACATTTTCTATAGCTTTTCCTATTGCTTTCCCAGAAAACTTCTTTCCACACCAATTTGTTACTCCTACTTTTAAATATAAAGATGCATAAACAAAAATATGGATTATATTCTTTTGTTCAAGAGATTATTGTTAATTATTTCTCAGTATTAGGTTTTCTATTTTACACTTACTGGTGTGTTTCAACAAATTGCTAGGTAGTGGAACTATACCAAAAAAATTCAGTCTAGATTCTTGGAAATATTTGTATTAAATATTTACTTACTCTCTTGTTTAGATTCTGAATTGCATGCTGGTTTTCTTCCCCATACCATTGATACACATATATTTGAAAACAAGCCTAGCTCCCAGAGAAAAGCAGTGGAAAATATAAAATGAATATATAGTAGTCTACTTTACATACTATTCTAGTATTCTTTTGAAATTTCTTATTTTTGCCTGTAAAAACAAATTCTACTAGAATTGAATGAGATAGATAATAACTCTTTACTGTCTTCAGTGTATGATAGGAAAGTAAAGCAAATCAGGGTGAAATTTCTGGGGTTTCTTTCTTCTTAGTATGCAGATTTGAATCGCCATATAGATGCATTGAATGCATGGAGGAATGCTACAGTTCTGAAACCAGAGCATAGTTTGGCTTGGAACAATATGATTATATTGCTTGATAACACAGGTATAAATCCATTTGAATGTTTTAATGAATAATTCAGTGTTTTGCAAAACTCAAAGCTTTATCTTTTTTTTTTTTTTTTTTTAATCTAAAAGGACTTTTGCCTCCTTAACTACTACGAAATTGTCTATAAATATTAGAATACCTTCTGACACAATAGTTTTAAAGTATCACTTAAAATCAAGCCTGGAGGTTGAATTGCTGTTCCTTGTTTGAAATACCATCATTGTCCAAGCATGTTTGTGTTACAGACCAAAAGTAGTAATTTTTTGGTCTGTACTTTGTTGTTCTTATGAAAGTGTTATCTGTTGAAAACAAAAAGTATGGGTTTATTTTAGATGTCTTGTACTGCAGGGCATTATATTTGTGTCTGCTAGCTGGTTTTCATTAGAACTGCATGCAATTCATGTGACATATGTGCTTGCTTACAGTATAAGAAGTAACTAATATAAACTGTGTTAAAGATGCCTTCTCTTTTTCTACTGTATGGGCTCCCAGGCAATCTAGCTCAAGCAGAAGCAGTTGGAAGAGAGGCCCTGGAATTAATACCGAATGATCATTCCCTTATGTTTTCATTGGCAAATGTATTGGGGAAATCACAGAAATATAAGGTAGGTAACTAGAGCTTTCTGAGTGTTTTTTTAATATATATAGTACATATATATGCTCAGTGTTATATATATGTAGTAAACTCTTTGTGAGTTTCTATAGAAACTGTTTGAGGAAGCCATTGTGGACTGTGCCTTAGATAATCAGGTTTCAATGCCCATTTCTGTCACAGAATTGCTGTGTGACTCTGGCCTAGATTCATCCCACCTAACTTTAGGTGCTTGTATTAGGAGTGTAGCTACCTAAACTATGTCAGCGGTCAGTAGAGAGAAATAGGCTCTTAGGCACGCTAGAGGGCAGTTAGGGTCTTACCTTGCTTCGTTGCCTGTATAGTGAACCACATCTGATTTAAAGGCCTTGGTGCAGGATCTAAAATTAGATGTGCAGTTTTGTGCTCGTTCTTGTGCTTTTTGTATGTAAAGAAAGCAAAGTTTACTATTAGCCAGAATGAATTCTAGCCTCTTTACCTCATAAGCGAGCTAAAATAGAGATATTACAGACTCACTAATCCCAGATCAAGGATAGGAATATTTGGGGGATCCCAGAGTATTACAAGAAGTCCATGCATAGAACAGTGTATTGAACTTTCTTTTGGATACAGATAACCAGCTAGCAAGTGGTACTTTGACATTAACTACTTGTATTTACAAGTAGTAAATGTAATGCAACAGATGAGAGAGGCCTTTTTTTGGCCAAAGGAGTTGTGTGAGTTGACAGAGAATAAATCATGTACTGTTAATATAATTAGTTGTTTTAATTGACTACAAAGTCACTGACATTTATAAGTGATAAGGCAAATTAATAATCGAGAGCATTTTTAGTATTCCTCAGAAAAACATCATTTACTGAACTATGGCTTTTTGATATGTGGTAATGTTAGCAGCATTGAAGGAACATCCTCAGTATATAAAAAGTGAGAAGATTTTGTGATGTTAGAACTTGCAGAATAGAATATACGTTTTTCCACCAATTACTGTGTTGACTTAAATTTTTTTCCAAAGTCCGGTTCAGCTATGGAATGATGACCTGTCCGCATGTGAAGCCAGGGCCTGTGATAGTACAACGTTTGCTCTTGTTTGTGTTGGTGATGTTGTTAGACACGTTACTGTTTCTCTGGATTGACTGGTATTTTTGTGCACTCTATTTCTCTTCTCTCCCCACCTGAGACTGCTATAAAATATATTTTTAGGAGGTTACTTTAACCAAGTTCCAGAAGGATGCAAATTAACATTCAGAATGTATAAGGAATAAGATTATGGAGGAGTTAATTGCTAGAATTATTTTGGTGAGTCATGAGTGTGAAAGAATGGGGGATTGTATAGTTATTTAGCAAGAATAATATGCAGCCTGACATACTAAAGAACACTTCTAATGGAATAAGGAGGAAAAAAAGGTAGAAAATTGGCAAGAAAACTTTTTCCAAGCGTTGAAGAAATAAGTCTGCCTTAGAGGATTTAAAAAATAAAAAAAAGGATGTAGTGATTTTGATGGACAACTCTGGAAGGTCAGTATGCTGCAGGGGAATGCATTGGAGACAAAGTGGAAATCATGGTAGGAGAAAATGAAGCTTTGAAGTCAGCATCCTGAGTAAAGCGGAAGGAGCAGCAGAGCCCAGGGAAAGCAGGGAGCAAAAGGGAGTCTTGTATGTTCAATGGGGAGTGGTAGATTTGTGTAGGGCAAAACAAACTTAACTAGTAATTTAAAACTGATAGGTTGGAATAGGGAGAGTAAATTAAGGGATTTGGAAAGTGGACTGATATCACTTAGGTGGAAAGCAATGACCTTAGCACCTTAGCAGCTGTATTTTGCATGGCCTAGAGTTTTTTAGCTGAGAAAATGGTAAATGACAATAGAAAGCATGGGAGATGCAGATTTCTTGTACAACCCCTCAACATGTAAATACAGAAGCGGATGGCCCTTCAAGGATTTTTATGGAGTGTGCATAGGAGGAGAAGGAAAGCATCACAGCGGTGGAAGTAATTGCCAGGCGGCTGCCTGGCTGTCTCTGTGTTTTCTAACCTCAGGCATTTAATTTATTACGTTACTTGTTATGTGTCTGTATAAAAATTGTTACTATATTGGATTTGTTGCCATAAAGCAAGACTTGCTTTTTTTTTTCTTCCTTCTTATTTTAAAAGACATTGAGTTTACTATGAGCGGTTTCCTTGCAAGAAGTAAGCAATATTCTCCTTCAGTTTCAAATGTGCTGATTTTCAGCAGAAGGTGGTTTTCCTAAGTAACAAAAAAACCCCAAGCCTTTAAGATTTCTGTTTGTATCTATTCATGAATGATTTATTGTTTCAGAAACAAAAGCTCATAAAGGGTGAGCTGTTTTAGTGTTACTGTTTTGTTTTTTTAATTAACATCTGTTATACCAACAAGATTTCTTATTTAAATATATGTTCTTGTTGCAGTGAAAAAAGAAACAAGCTATCTTTAGTTCTTTGAAATATGTATGCTGTATTTTTGTTACGCATACATCCCTGCTTTTTCTGTACGAAATATAAAAAATTGGCACTATTTAGCATTTTTTGTATTTGAAATAAAGCCAGACTTTAGTTTTGCACTGTGGCCCTGGCAGCAGATGGAATGCAGTGTGCTTTCCTAAAGCCTATATACAGTGTGCAGGTTTCCTAAGAACACTTAATTTAAAGATTTGGCAAGGTAGAGCAGTTTGAAATATTACTGATTGTACTGAAATGTATATTTACTCCATATATCTACAGTAATATGAATGTGATGCACCGTAAATAGCCTTTAATCAGGCAGTATGCTTCTACTAGCTGCTGAGCAAAGCAGTGGTAGTAAAAATGTTTTCAGTATGTGGCTGAAGATGTATGGTAATGGGAGACAGCTCTGAGCATATATTTCATTATGTTTTCTGGGAAAGCATTGCGCATGTTGGCCCATCATACTTGAGCAGCGGAGGGATGAGTCCATACATTAGCTGCTCCTACTTTGTGTAGGTGGCAACAGTTAGCCGTAAGACTGAATTAACTGGATAGCACATTTTTCACTTTAACTGCTGTTAACCTTCACCGTGAAGAAAGCAGAGATTTACTTAGACTAAAATGTCAGAATTTGCAATGGAAAAATTAGAACTTTGTGGGACTTGTGACTACTCCATGTTTTGAAGTGCCAGTCCGCTCCTGATTTGGCGGCTTGGATGGCTGCATGTAAAGAGAAGGTTAACTTGCAGCACTTGTTGGCCTGCCAAATGTTAGGTCTCAGGATGTCTCTCAGGTGACTGAGTTAGAATCATAGAATAATTTAGATTGCAAGGGACTTCCAGATGTCATCTAGCCCAACCCAATGCCTGAAGCAGGCCTAACTAGATCAGCTTGCTCAAAGCTGTGTGCAGTTGAGTCTTGAACACCTAAAGGGTGAGATTCTGAAACTTTCATGGGAAATTTCTTCCAGTGTTGAACCACCCTCATGGTTAAAAAAATTACTTTTATCCAGATGGAATTTCCTGTATATCACCTTGTGTCTGTTGTGTCTTATCCTGTCACTGTGTACATGTGAGAAAACCTTGGCTTCATTATCTCACTCTCTTCCATTTCTCTTCTTCTGATCCTTTGATCAGGTAGTTGTAGACAGCAAATAAGATCTCTCCTTATCTCCATTTTTGAAAGCTGAGGACATCAAGTTTTCTCAGCCTGTCCTTGTATGTCATCTGCTCCAGTCCCTGACCATCTCCATGTCCCTCTGCTGGGCTTACACCAGTATGTCCTTGTACGGGGAGCCCAAAACTGGACACAGTATTCCAGATGTGGTCTCACAAGTGCCAACCAAATGGGAAGTATCACTTACCTGGATCTGCTGACTGCACTAATACAGCCAAGGATGTGGTTGGCTTTTTTTGTTGTGAGGGCACGCTGCTGACTCTTATTCAATTTGTTGTCCACCAAGCACACCACATCCATTTCTGCAGAGCTGCTTCCTAGACAGTCATCCCCCAGGCTGTACTGTTGAATGGGCTATCCCATCCCAGATGCAGGACTTTGCATTTACTTTTGTTGAATTTCATGAGATTCCCACCAGCCCCTTTCTCCAGCATGTCCGAGTCCCTTTGAATAGCAGCCCTGTTCTCCAGCATATTGACTGTTCCCTCCAAGTAGGTGACATCTGTGAAGTTGCTGAGAGTACACTCTGTTCTGTCTTCCAAGTCATTAATGAAGACATTAAACATTAATTAGTCCCAACAGGGACCAATGCAACCAGGGTCATTAATAGTCTGGATATGAGAATGCTGGAGCTGCTGCTTATGCGAGGGAAAAGGAATGCTTAAACTTGCACTATGAAGTCACATACTCTGTGAATTTCCAGACATTTCCCATGTTCATGCCTATCCAAATATTCCCTCTCCTGAAACTGGAGGTCCCACTAATGGATTTGTCTGGAACCCTAGGGATTGTAATTTCCTTGTCCTGAGAAGATGAAGGCACATTTGCATCAGTCTGTCTTGGCCTGAGAGTGGAGGCCTCAGCTCTCCTCCGCAATGTCTGAAAGGAGCATGGGCTTTGGTTTGGAATTTGGACATGCTTGGAGACTCTGTCACTCTAAGTTGTTAATCTTGACATCAAAAACTTGTTCTTGTCACCTGAGGGAACTCTAACAGAGTCTTATTTCATCCTCCACATGAGAATGTGTGGAACCAAAAATCTGGCTGACAGCTTTTCTTTTTCAGTGGAGCCTCTATTTTGTTTTGCTGACATAAGTAGTAAAGGCTTAGCACACAGAACAATTTGAAAGGCTTTTCCTGACATGCCTTAGACAGTAAGTATGTGCTTTAGAACAGGAATCTACCACTCTGCAGTAATTTTATCTCCAGGTCATTTGCACTGAAACTAAATGTGCCACTTTCCCTAAAACACAGCATAGCATATAAACTGTGTAAAATTGCCTTTCTAAAATATCTAAACTTGCATGTAGGCTAGTAAACATGGTCTGTTTGTATTGGGGTTTCTTTTGTATCTTTTTAAACTGCTACAGGAAGTATGCTCTGGAACCAAAGTCTTGTATTGGCAGCTAGCCTAGGAAAATAAAAACGTCTGAATTAGAGAGTACCTTTAGCGGTAAATTGTACTGCTGAATATCTGGTGAGGGACTTCAACTTTTCCAAGAAGTACTCAGGCATCAACAGTCCTAAGAGTACATACTGCAAGTGGGAATATGGAATAGATAGCTTGTGAGAAATGTAAGGAATATTTCAGTTGGTTTCATTTTTAAATAACAGGCACTCACTGTTTTTCATTAAGAGCCATGTCCAAGCATCAGGTTTAGATGGCTTTACTGGAATGCTCCCATTCTAAATGGTAAAAATTGTTTTAAAGGGAAGGGTGTCAAAAATTTCTAAAGCATTTTGCTAAGATATTGAATTATACTATGCTTATCTTGATTGAATAAGTAGGGGAAACTTCAGCATGTAATGTTTGAAAGTATTATAGCTATGTGAAAAAAAAATAGTAGGAGCCTGTGAAAATGTGGTACATATCTGTATCATTATCATTGTTTTCTGGAGGCCGAAGCCACCTGAGCCACAGGATCAGGCAGGCTTGCAGTATGTATATTGTGGTACCATATAGATATGGCATAGTATTTTGGGATTTTGTTGTCTACTTCTTAGTTATAAATTTGGGTACATTTTGTATTATTTTATGTACTACAAGAGTAGTCTGTCCTGTTGACTTGTTCTTCTAAATTATTCAGGAATCGGAAGCTTTGTTCCTCAAGGCAATTAAAGCCAATCCAAATGCTGCCAGTTATCATGGTAATTTGGGTAAGAGCCTTTCTAACTCTTATCAGCTGTATTGTTTGTTTGCTTCATATTCATTGTGTTTTAAAAAGAAAAAGCAATCTTTTGAGACTTCTTCCTGCTGGGCAGATTTCTGTTTTATTTTCTAGAAAAACTGCCAGCAAGAGAACAGGGCACTAAACCAGAAAAGCTGTCACGCGATATGACAGATCAAGAGGGCTGCACAATCCAGCCCAGAGGTAGCTGCACTTCAGTGGCTGCAAATTGGTTCATTTATGCTCTGCTTGTAACCCGCCATGAGCTCACCAGATAAGAACTGCCATTTGTGGCTACAATGTAATTCATTCCTTCATCATTCCCATGCCAGTTCTGCTCCCAGGCTTTGCTCCTGCATTTGGCAACAGAACAAGCAGCTACTGTGCCACCAAAAGAGACCCTCAGAGGAAACAAATGCATTAATGTTGTTTTCCAAGTGATTGGCAAGATTGCACATTATTCAACAATATTGCTAATGAAACTCCTCATTGATGTTCCAGCTGTGCTTTATCATCGCTGGGGAAATCTTGACTTAGCAAAGAAGCACTATGAAGTCTCTCTGAAGCTCGATCCTATGGCACCGGGGACCAAGGAAAACTACAACCTCTTAAGAAGAAAACTGGAACAACTGCAAAAGAAAGGCGAAGCATGATTTTTATTTTCAGGTTGTCAGTGCATGCTGTTTACTATTAATGTAACATGGCTACTTTTGACCATGCAAGGGATTCAGTCAGTGTTTCTTAGACGTTACGACAATACCAGCAATGCACACTTGAATGCTCTTACAGATTCTAACATTTCAGCTGGAGTTTGGGAGATCTTTTCTTTTTTGCTTTCAGACTGCCTTTAAAGTCTCTTAAAACATTTATATAGTTATGTGAAAGTAATGCAGATGGAATTTCACGGTTGTGAATAAATAGCAATATTTGCTTTCATTTGTAATTTGAAATCTTCCCCTGATTTTTTAGTAGCAGGATGAATATCAAAAGGCAGTTTTATTTCTGAAAGTGATTCTGAAAAAAAGTACACTTTCCTATTTAAAACCTGATCTCTTCAGGTGTGAATAGTGTTTGTCCACTTCAGTTTTATTACTGCTTTCTACTGCCAGTGCTGCAGAGCCAATGATATTCTGGAAGAACAGATTCTCTCTGGCACACGAGTCTACACTTGTAATTTGAGTTATGCCCTTGTTCTTGCTTCTGGCTCCACCCTTTGGAGTGTAGGATTCATACAGGTGTAAATGAGACCAGTGGCCATAAAAGGCCTGTCATCCTGTTTACTGCTGAGGTATCCTCAAGTAGAGAAAATACTGCAAGATTAAGAGAGAGAGATTAGCAAGCAGCAAAAGGAAGAGAAAGAGGGGCAATGTGATAGAGGAGTTGCCCGTATTCTGTTCTGAGAGGCAGCCTCATCTAGCACAGAGACTTTTGGCAAGAAGTCAGAATTGCTTTAGCTCTTCTGGCAAGCTGGTGATCTAAATTGTTTACTGATACAGGAGTTAATCCTTGTGTTCTAAGGCATTGCAGTGCTTTCTAGTTGAGAACTTTGCTGCTGCTATATTGTTGGTGAATAAAGAAAATTTTCTGTGAAGAAGTAACGGGGCAGAGAACCTGGCCTTGGCTGTTGATGCATAATCTGGAAGGAACTCTGATTCACCTTTGCTCACGGATTTGCTGAAGTAGCAGTTAAAGAGGCATATCTGTTAATGTGTAAACTGATCACACTGTGATGTGGGATGATTCAGAGATGTTATCCATTTTTACAGTTTTCCGAATGTGCTTTGATACAGGTTTAAACTGTGGCTGTCCAGAGTTGTTTGTCTTGTGCTAATATTTACATTCCTGATTCAGGAAATATTCCCGTATTTTTTTTTCACTTTTCTGTTTTATTTTTTAAGATTGGAAGATTGCTATAGAATGGGAAAACTGAGGAACTTTACCTCTCTTTTCATATTCCTGTGTTGGTTTGTTTTTTCCCCATAGGAAGAAATTGGTCAATGCAGTAATTGCAGCTTTCCTAATTTGTCCAATGATTATTGTATAGGAGATTGTGGAATGTTCTTCATATACTACTCATCTATGTGTGGAGCCATGCAAAATGTTAGGGAAATGCCTGCCATAGAACAGCATGTCATGTGACCTTATCATCTGACCACCATGTAAACAGTCTACATCCACACTGTGTTTTGAATCTACAATACTCTACTTTTTGATTTTTGGGAATGAGTGTTGTGTCAAGAACCAAGTGTGTCTGCAGAGCACAGTGCAGTACTGCACAACTACCCAGATATCCTCTGATGCAGCTACTCTGAGTACTACAAGTAGTACAACTATTTTAATGTAATACTCTTCCCAGGCTATCTATAACTCTAGCCAGCAAGACTGTAGCAGTGTGGTGCTGTCCACAGATTTGGCTTTAAATGAATTGGTATGATTAAATGGCACAGTATGTTGCCATACTTATTTTAGTTGAGGCACCAGAGGTATGCATTTGTGTTAATTCAGCGCTTCACTCATGCTAATAAACCCTGTTTCTCAGCAGGACTAATTAGTTCATACAGGGTACTGAGTTGATGCAATTGTTTGTTTCTTCTGGTTTCTGGAACAAAATTTTCAGAAACTAGTTTCAGAATGCCTTTGTCGTGCTCTTCAAGAGTATCCATACTGATCCAGCAGAATGCTGCACCAGTATGACTCGTCAGCTTCTGAAAATCATCATAGTTCAGTCAGTACCACCTTATGAATCTCAAACATGCTGAAATAGATACACCCTTCAGTACGAGTTGCTGGTTTTGAAGGCTTTCTATACATAGCCCAGTACACATCTGATGTAGAGAACACTTAGCTACTTCAGTCTTGAAGTATTAAAGAGCTGGGAGCTTGTTAGCTGAGTTACTTTCTAGCAGGAAATAAATGTTTTAAATGATATCAGGTCGTCTTTGTATATTTGCAGTATGAGATATTTTAAATTATTATTCTCATCATGGAGTTCGTATGTATAGTTGTCCCTGTTGCCTGTCATGTTAGCTTTACAGAAATCCAGTAGATCAATATTATGTATGTATGTATGAATTCTCTCTAGCTTATTATGAATCAAAGGAATTCTTCTATGGAAATCAATTTGTCCTCCTACTCAAGAGTTTTAGATGGAGGAGATAGGCCAAAAAATTAGACACTTTGTTGGCATTTGAAAATGCTGTTTACTCTTCAATATGTACAACATGATCTCTTCTTGATTAGTTATCTGGCTACCTATCATGTAATTTGGGGGGGGGGGGGTTGTTTTATGTCATTTTTTAGCGCTATAGAAATTCAATGTGATTATTTGTACAATGGTAATAAGGATATACTTATGGCTGAGCATAATGTTGAGGCATGTTTGGATTCAAAACAAACAACAAAGATGACTGCTTTTTTAATAAAAATTTTCCATATGACTTTCAAGAACACTAAATATTTTTTTACTTTATTTTCACAAATATTTTGAGCATGCAAATAATAGTGAGTTTTATTAAAATGTTAATAAATTAATGTTTTGCTTGTTCTTTCATACCTCATAACTGACTCCTGCAGTAGTGCAGAACACATAACCTGAAAGAGAGAAAGATGTAGAAAAAGTAGTTTTATATGTAACCATTGTTATACACATAGTCTGTCTTTCCAATGTGATGGATTTTCCACCATTGCTAATTATGGAAGACTAAAGTTCCATCTTTATCTGCTGACCTGTGTGATTCTGTAGAAACATGGATACATTTTTTTTTTCAAAGCCTGCTTGTTCTAAGGAGAGAAATACAGAATGATTCAGTGCTCAAAATGGAGTCAGAAAAATGTTCACAACGAATACTGTGGATAACAGTCACTTTTTACCGAAAACTCCCCAAACTTAACTGTTCCCTAACTGTATGTTTCTCTCATGTCTACGCCAGTGTCAAGCACATAACGTTTCCCTTATTTAATTTCATACTTAGAATTTAAACTTGGAAATGTGAGGGAGTGGGGAACAAATGTGCATATATGAACACTAAGAAATAAAGATCTTCAATACTATTTGAATTTTTTGTTTAAAATATTGGGCCTATTAAGTGGAAACTGTTTCCTCCACACTTCAGGTATCTACACCTGAGCTCTTTATCCTAGCTTCTCCATAGTAGGTACTCTGAAACATGATTCATCTCCTAAAGGAAACATCTCTGGGATGTGAGACATCATGTACAATATTTAGCTGCTCGTTCCTGCTTGTGCTTCAGATTTCAAGTGAATATAGGTAGGATTACATACCTATCATGACATGTAGATTCCCATGTGAGACTTGACTTGGCCCTTCCGTTGAACAGTGCTTGTTTCCAGAGCTTTTGGTAAGTCCCTGCCAAATGTGAGTTTAGGAGGGCACGTTTAACTCCAAAATACTAAAATTTGCTAGAAACAAAGGTGAGATCATATGGTCAAATTTTTGTGATGTAAAAGCAGAGGTAACCAAACTTTTGGTTTCATTGTGTACCCTCATAAGCAGCAAGCACTACTAGTAATGGCAGCTTTTGACTGTGCTGGGCTCTATAATAATGTGAAGTGGTTTTGCATAGCTGTAATGCTATAAACACAACAATATGGAACCTTTGTTTTAAGGAAATAGGACTGTACATCCACTCTGAAGAAGTAGATGTGCATAGCTGCTAGGGCTATTGAGCACTGGAGGACTGATTACCTTTGTATTAGAAAGCTGCACTGCAGTATTGTGGCATGGGTGTCCAGTGTGTCAGTGATGATACCTGTCCAGTGGTTCAGATTTTGTGTAAAAAAGTATTTTTTTAACAAAAAATCCTACAGATACTGAAATTGGTAGCTTGTATTTGCTGAATTGAATGTATTTTTAATGTAGCAGTAATCATTTAGATTGTAAATGGTACATTCCAGTTTATTGCATTTCAACTGAGCAAGAAGCAAATACATTTGTAATGGAGCCATATAATAATATATATCTGCATTTTGCTATCTTTTTGCATAGATTTTAATTGTGATAATTTTTTTTTTGTAGCATTTTTTTTCAGCTATAAACTGAACTGTATTACTACAAGCTAGGAACAAAATCTAATGGGCACGGTAGATGAGTATTGTGATACAGGAAGACATCCTTCCCCACTGGCTTGACAGCCCAAAGTCTAGATTCCACACAAATGTATCTGTGCTTGAACACTTATGCCTAAATAAAAAAGCAGCACTTGAGGAAAATGGTGGAATACCCAACTAGTTTCAAGCTTAAAAAATAAATGATATAAAAACAAGTGGAGAACTCTCCTAAGAGATACTGCTTCAACCTGTGAGCACTCCAACGCTGCTTTTGAGCTGGAATGGAATTAGTAACTGCTAATTAGGTAAGAAAAGGAATAGTCCATAGGAGAGGCAACCCAACTTTCAATTTACTTGACTAGTTAAGGAGGATGGACTGGAACTTAATTACTACTTGCTGTCCTAATCATCAGGCTACAAAGTGGCACTCACGTGCTCTAGATGAATACTTAGTTGCTCAAACTGGCTTCAAAGAGAGCATAAGGGCATCTTATCCCTTACTCCTCTAGCAGTATATTCATTAGTATGGTGGTTAGAATACGCTCTAGGGAATGTTAAATGTATGTTTACACAATAACAGGGCGACAGCATGGCACAGCTCACGGCTGTGATTTCACTGTGCTTCGCAAAAAAGCAGAGAGACCTCCGCAGACCCGCGCTGCGGGGCGCTCGTGCGGCGGCTCCGACGGCGTAGCAAAGCGAGAGGAGCACCAAGCCCCGGGGCACCGCCAGGACTTCAACACCTGCGCTTCAGCACGCTCGAAACCAAATCCTGTATCAAATTCTCTACGAACCGAACCTGCTGCCGGCATTCGTACCCGCTGCGGCAGTCTGGAAAGTAACCGCCCCCCGCTTCCGGCGACGCGGCCCCTTTAAGCGCTCGGGGCCGATCCCCCCCCTCCCGCGGGGCCGCCCCGCCCCTAGCAACGCGGCTGCCCCCCGCAGGCTCCGCCCCCCCGCCTACTCCCCTGAGAGGCGCCCCGAGCGGCACAGACGGAGGCGGGCCACAGCCGGAAGCGAAGACGCTGGAGGCAGCGGCAGCGCTGGCGAGTGAGTGTCGCGAGGGGCGCCCGGCGCGGCGCGCGCTAGGACCCCGTCGCCGAAGGGCAGGGCAGGGCAGGGCGCGGCCCGCCCCGCGGCCACGTGACGCCACCGGGCCGCGCCTGGCCGCTCGAGTGGCCAGCGCGTGACTGGCGCGGCGCGCGCGTCGGCGGCGCCTACGGCCCGCGGGCCCCCCGCGCTGGGGCGGGACGCTTGAGCCTCTCTGCACGCCCCTCCCCGCCCCCGGTGACGCCGCCGCGGAGCCAATGAGCTGCAGGGAGGGCGGCCCTGGGCGGGCGGAGCCTCGGGGGGCGGGGTGGGGGCCGGGCGCGCGCTGGGGCAGCCGTTGGCTGGGGCGGCCGTTGGCCGGGGCGTTCCCATGGCGCTGCTGGAGGGGGCGGTCGCGCGCTGAGGGAGCCGTTGGCCGGGGCGGCCGCTGCCTGAGCTGGCCAGGCGCTGCAGGTTCACCTGCGGCCTCTTCGCGGTGGGGCAGCTGCTGAGGGGACCGCTGCTGGCTCTCTGCGGGGAGAAATGCCTCTTTTTAAATAGAGGGGCTGGTCAACGACCTCCTCCCCCCGCCCTCCGCCTTGCCGGCCATCTCCTGAGCTGTCCCCGTGGGGCAGCGCTGCTGTGCCGTCCCCGCCGGCGGCTCTCCGCGGCCGGTGGTGCTGCAGCCTGTGGGCTGCCGAGACCGCTCTGGTCCCCGCTATGTGGGCCAGGAGAGCGCCCCTACGAGGCACTGTTCGGCCTCTGCTCCCCCAGGGGAGCCTCCCGCCCCACGTCCAGGCTGCCTGTGGCACTGCACAGCCGGGCAGGTCGAAACTGCTTCAGTCTCACGGAGAAAGCTGCATCGCCGAAAGCTTTTTGCCTCAGTAACGCAACCTAATTAATGGCAAAGCAATCTGTTACTCTGAATTTGAAAATGTACTGATGGGCCGAGGTGGGGAGCAGCCTGATAGTCTCCTAGTATTCAAATTCCTAGCGTGTCCTGAAAACAGAAGGGTTTATTATGATCCAAATATTAGTCGTGGTAAACTACCTTTACCTTGTAAGGATTAATGAAGTGTATTTGAAGAGAACATACCTAAACAGAGGGAGAACAAAAAGGAAATGATTGCATCAGAAAATGAAAAGAATCTGTGACAATTGATACCAGTATCCTTACAAGATAGCACTTCAAAGCGTTAATCTTTTTGCTTACATTGCTGAAATTGGATTTTTGTTTACTAAAAGATAACTTTTTACCGTTGCTAGCCTCTTGAGTACTTCATTTGACTATACTGTATTTTTCCTGCTTTTCCATCTTAGAGGTGATTTATCTGTATCCGTATTGACTCTAAACATTTAACTTTCTCATTTTTTGACTTCAGGACTTTTTTAAATTTGCTAGTCCTGTAATTTCTGTCATGATTTGAAAATATCAAGGCAGTAACTTACATAGAGCTTAACTTACAGTGGCACAACTATAAATATTTTCACAACCAAGTTGTGTTTTGTGTAGGGCTTTGTGAAGAGTGGACCTGTTTTATATGTGCTCTAGTTTAATGTTTAAGCAGCTAGTCAACCTTTGAGAAGCTGTTTCCTGACACTTAAAATTTTCATAGTGTGAAAATTTTCATAGTCCATTAAAAGAGGCTTTATATTTACTGTATCTGCATGAAAATGGCCTTATTTCCTTCTTTCTTCTCCTCTCCTCCTGAGAAATGCTTTAAAAAATAGACAAATCTATATTGTGTATGTATTCTCAGCTACTACTAATCTCCTCTCTCTTGATCTAAGATGTCAAAACCAAATGAAAGTTAACATGTTGTGTAATGAAAGTGTATTATGCATACTATTGCTATTCGTAAGTGAAAGCTAAACAGAACAAACATTTCTGTCGCTGTCTACTCTAAACCCGAATTCTGAAGGGTGTTACATACTAAACAAAAAAACAGACTTCTGATATGTTGCCTAGTGTATTGGAATCTGAATCCTATTGCTGTCAAATATTAAGTAACTGATATTTGTAGTAAGTACTTCATTTTGTTTGAGTTCTTGCTGGCAGTTTACACCTCATTTTTCAAATTGTTGCAACATTATGCATCATCTTTCCAAGTGAGTTTCTTTGATTCTGTTCGTGAGTTTGCTTTGAGACCACTGGAATATTCAACAAAATTTTGCTTGATCACAGAAAAAAAATGTGTCATGTTATCAATATCTGTCATGTCTGTTACTTATAATTTTTTACAGTCACTTTATATGTGTGATAAGAATTTTTTACTGATCCTTTCCTGATATCCATTGAAGGTAGAAATACTGTTTGAATACTTTATTTACTGCAATATCTGCTTTTTATCCTTTAGAAATGATTGTATGTGTATTCATTCTTTCATTAGCTGATCTCTGACCTGGAAAGTCAGATGCCTCCGGAGAGTACTGAGCACACACCAGGACTGTTGTTGCATCTGACATCTTGCTGTTGCTCCCACCCACTGTTAGATTGAGCACAGCCTCTTCACTTGAAGAAGTGTTGTCTAGTGTTGCCGTTAGTCCTGCTCTGAGGGGAAGGTTGGGCTAGATGACCTTCAAAGGTTCCTTCCAACCAATGTTTCTTGGTGTATATGTTTTCATGACTCCGTATAGTAATCTGTGTCTTTCAGAAGACTTTTCCTCTTGAAAATGACTAACGTCTGATTACTGATGTAACCACAAATTTTTCCTGTTCTGCTTCTGCTATTGTATTCTGTTATTATATTGTTACTGGTTGTTCTTGTTATGGAACTTACAAGAAGCGAGGTTGCATGACTGCCTCATCTACATTTTAAATTTGTGAGTGTAGGTGCAGGCATGAAGATGTAGTGAACTGAAGTAAGTCACTGAGCTTTCAGAAGTGTGTGTGGCATTTGCCTTCTGCTGCTAGCTCTGCTACACTTTTACTTTCTGATGGACTGGCAAATTATTTTTCTTTGTAATCATAAACAGCATTAATAGTTCTTGTTTGTAGCAAAAACATACCTCACTCTCATTTCTATGTCACCATTTGTTTGAAGAAATGTACTTTTTTCTTCCTATTGCTATTCATGTCTTGCTGTGTGTTTCTCAAGCTCTAAAGCATGTGCTCTTTGAACTCGAATCTAGCCAAATAATTTTCATCTCCCATGCTTTAGGTAGAATTGAATGTGGAACTTGCATGACATTTTAAGTGACATGAGCTGGTTAAGCAGAGAACACCTGCTATGCTAGGATAAATTTTCTGTATGGACAGATGCTACCTTTCTTTTTCCACCCTGCAAAATATTTTTTCTCAGCATTCTTTCAAAGAAAACAGATATTACGTGGATAACTTAATATGGCATAAGGGGAATGTGCGGACACAGTCATGCTGTTGAGTTTGCAAATGTAATACCCATTTCATATTCTTTCTCTTGCTCTCTCTCTCATTCTTTCTCTCTCTCTCTCTCTCTCTCTTTCTCTCTTTTAAGAGTGTGCTTAATACTTTTTCTTATAAAAAATATACTGCAAGCAGTAGCAAATTACTGTTCTTAAATCAAAATCTGTAGCCATATAGAATTTTACTGTTCTTCTCTCCAAAAGTTTAATTAGTTTTTATGGACCATCTCAGATACAGCTATGTTTTCCTCATTCCTACAAACCAATTAATGTTAAAGGACAGACCGTGCAAAGGCAATATAACATTCTATTGATTTAACATTGCATTAGGTTTCAAAAATGCCTGTGACATTAAGATTCTCGGCCATTGTCTTTTTTTTCCTGTGTGTCAGTTATTTGCTTTTAACACCTTGAGAAAACACTTTGACTATAATTGTCATTTTTTTATTGCCTATCTTATAAGACACCTCTTTTCCTTTGGAATTATCTATGCAACCACCTATTTCCCCAAAATTTATTACTGTAATTACTCTTGTGTCTTTTACTAACAGTTTGAATTATCTGTATATTAATGACATTCCTGACAGAAGTGCTTGGCCGTATGGATTAGCTTTTCCTCATCCCTTCCCTAAAGCATTACCTTTTTCCAGTGCTGCCTGTGTGTTTCCACTATAGCTGTGAGGGAGATCTTTCCATCCGTGCCAGGCTTCAGCCTTCCGAATAGTATTAATTATACAGTATTATTGACAATGTCAAATAATACCAGAGTAATTATAAATCTCTCTCACTTGTTCACTTTTTTTCATTTTCACTCACTGTCTCTGGGCTTTATCCGTTGGGCCTTGAAGACCTCCAAGGATGGAGACAGCACAACCTTTCTGGACAGCTTGCTCCAATGCTTGACTGTTACCTTCATGAAAAAATGTTTCCTTTATCAAGTCGGAGCCTCTCTTGTTTCAGTTTGTCTGTTACCTCATCTTCCAGCCATGCACCACTGTAAAAAGCCTAGCCGCATCTTCTGGATAACCTCCCCATAGGTATGGGAAGGCTGCTGTTAGGTACCCACAAAGCTCTCTTTTTCCAGATTGATCAAGCCCCGTTTTCAGAGTCGCTCCTCACAGGGCAGGTGCTTTTGACCATCTTGGTGGCCCACCCCCTTCAGTATATCAATGTTTTCCTCGTATTGGGGGGCCTAAAACTGGATGCCTTATTCTAGGTGTGGTATAAAAAGTGGCAAGTAAAGCAGTTTAAACATTTCCTTAATGATTATTAATGTTGTTAATACAGCCCAGGATGTTGTTGCCTTCATTGCTGCCAGAGCATGCTGCTGGCTCATGTTCCGCTCACTGTTTGCCAAGACCCCGAGCTCTTTTCCACAGAGCTGCTCCACAGCCAGTAGGTCCCCAGACTGTATCATTTCAGGGGCTGGTCCATTCCAGGTACAGAACTCTGCATTTGTCTTTGAGTTTCACAAGGTTCCTGCTGGCCCATTCCTTCTGTCCATCTAGGTCACCTCTGGTGGCAGCCATGCCCTTGAGCATATCGAGTGGTCCCCTCCTCCAGTGGGGTGTCATCTGCAAACTTGACAAGAGTATGCTCCATCACCTTGTTCAGGTCATTGATAAACTGCTAAACAGGACAGGTTCAAGTACCAACCTGCTGCAGTACTCCGCCTGTCACCAGCCTATTAACCACAGCCTTCTGAGCCTGGCCATCCAACCAGTTGTCCACCCACCAGACCAGAATGTCCTGTCTAGGGTAGAAGAATACTGTGGCAGGTGGTGTCAAAAGCCTTGCTAAAGTCAAGTAAATGATGTCTTTGTGCACGAGGGAAAAGCAATGGACAGTTGTTTTTATCATAGAAGGCAGTCAGGTTGGTCAGGCATGATTTACCATTGATTAATTCATGCTAGCTGCTCCTAGTCACCACTGTCTTCTTTATGTGCCCAGAAATGTGCTCCAAGAGGATTTGTTCCATGATTTCCTGAGGGGCCAAAGTGAGGCTGATCTGCCTGTAGTTCCCCAGATCATCCTTTTGGCCTTTTTTGAAGATGGGTGCAACATCCGACTCTCTGCAGTCATTGGAGATCTCCTCTGATTTCAGCAGCCTTTCAGAGATGATCAGGAGCAGTCTCGCTATGACATTGGTCACCTCTCTTGGCAGCCTTGGATGCTGCCTCTCTGATCCCATGGATTCCTATGGCTTGAGCTCTCCTCAGTAATCCCTGACTTGATCCTCATCCACTGCTGGTCATTCTCCCCTTGAACACTGCCTCTAAACACAGAGGCTTGAGGGGTGTTGGTGGTGAAAACTGAAGCAAAGATGAGACTGAGTTTCTCAGCCTTATTTGTATCTGCTGTCAGAAATTCATCCTCCCCATTCAGGACTAGGACCAGGTTTTCCTTACTCAGCTTTTTACTATTAATACAGCAGTCAATGCTCTTATTGCTCCTGATATCCCTTGCAAATGTCAAGGAAAGGTTTGGTTTTGGCTTTTCTAACACCATCTCTACATGGCTAGACAATGTTCCTAAACTCCTTTGTAGCTTGTCAGTGCTTCCACCACCTGTATGTTACCCTTTTGCATTGAAGCTCTGTCATGATTTCCCTGCTTTGCCAGGCCAGTCTCCTTATGTGTTTGCTTTTCCTGAATATGGAGATGAACTGTTATTGTGCTTGGAGGATGCTGTCCTTAAAGAACTGCCAGGTTTCCTGAGCTCCTTTGGCCTTCAGAGCTGCCTGCCATGGGAGGAAGGATCCCACCTACCAGTTCCCCAAATAAGCCAAAGCCTCCTGATATCCAGGGTCTGTACTCTGCTACTTGCACTCCTCACTCTCCTTAGCATCTTGAAACTCCACTACAGGTCACTGCAGCCAAGGCTACCAGTGATTATCACATCCCCCGAAAGTTTCCCTTTTTAATGAATGGCAGATCTGGTTGTGTGTCACCCCTGGTTGGCCTGTTCAGTGTCTGTATCAAGAAATTTTCCCTAATGACCTCCAGAAATATCCTGAATTGCTTTTGTCCTGCCATGTTGCCTTTCCAACAGATTTCGGGATGGGTAAAGAACCAAGGTCTGTGATCCAGAGGCTTCCTTGAGTTCTTTAAAGAAGACTTCAGGTACTTCAGTGCTGTTCAGGTGGTCTGTAACAGACCCCCATGATCATGTCACTCTTCCCGGCCTCTCCTCTGATCATGACTCACAGGCTCTCAACTAGCCTGTCTCCCATCCCAGAGAAGAGTTTCATACATCTGGTCAAATAGAAGGCAATTCCCCTCCCCATCTTCCCTTCCTGTCTTTGCTGAAGAGCTTATACCTGTCCATTGCAGCACTCCAGCCATGTGAGCTGTCCCCACAACATCTCGGTTATTCTAATGATGCTACAGGTCTGAGACTGCACACATAGCTCTAGATCTTCCTGCTTGTTTTGCAGTGTGTATGCTTGAGGCAGGTTTTCTTTTGCGCTGTTTAATCATTCCTTGCTTTCTTCCATAGCCTTGGGGGAAAGGAAGACTAGAGGCAGACCTAACAGCCTCTTCTGTTCTCTCCACCCTAACTGGCAGTGCTGCTTTCTCTGTCCAGCAATGGATTTGTGAGTTTTAAGATACAGATGCAGGAGGTAGATTATTGGGATATCAGCAGGTTGTGATCAGTAGCACAAAGTCTAGTTGGAGGCCTGTATCTAGCAGTGTCCTCCAGGGGTCAGTCAATACTGGCTCCAGTATTGTTCAACTTATTCATCAATGACCTGGATAAAGGGACAGAGTGCACCCTCAGCAAGTTTGTAGAAGATACAAAACTAGGAGGAGTAGCCGATACACAGCCCACAGGGCTGTGCTGCCATTCAGAGGGACCTGGACAGGCTGGAGAGATGGGCAGAGAGGAACCTCATGAAGTTCAACAAAGGCAAGTGCAGAGTCCTGCCGCTGGGGAGCAATAAGCCCATGCACCAGGACAGGCTGGGGGCTGACCTGCTGGAAAGCAGCTCTGCAGAGAAGGACCTTGGGGTCCTGGTGAAACAGCAATTTGACCATGAGCCAGCAATGTGCCCTTGTGGCCAAGAAGGCCAATGGTATCCTGGGTTGCATTAGGCAGAGTGTTGCCAGCAGGTCGAGGGAGGTGATCCTCCTGCTCTTCTCAGCCCTGGTGAGGCTGCATCTGGAGTACTGTGTCCACTTCTGGGCTTCCCAGTATGAGAGAGACATGGAGCTACTGGAGCGAGTCCAGCGTAGGGCTCCAAAGATGCTTAGGGGACTGGAGCATCTCTCCTATGAGGAAAGGCTGAGAGAGCTGGGCCTGTTCAGCCTGGCAAAGAGAAGACTGAGGGAGGGATCTTACCACTATGTATAAGTATCTGAAGGGAGAGTGTCAAGAGGATGGGGCCAGACTCTTTTCAGTGGTGCCCAGCACTACAATGAGAAGCAACAGGCACAAACTGAAGCAGAGGAAGTTCCGCCTGAACGTGAGGAAAAGCTTTTTGACTGTGAGAGTGACTGAGCACTGGAAGAGGTTGTCCAGAGAGGTTGTGGAGTCTCTATCCTTGGAGATATTCAGAAGTTGTCTGGACAGGGTCCTGGGCAACATGCTCTAGGTGACCCTGCTTGAGCAGGGGGGTTGGACTAGATGATCTCCAGAGCTTCTTCCAGCCTCAACCATTCTGTGATTCTGTGATATGTTAGAAGAAACATAGATCCCAGCATCATCTTGAGCGCTGTGCTCCACGCTGGGCAAAGTCCTGGTTCTCCAGCAACAGTTAGGATTTTAGCTTTCCAATTAATGAGGAAGGAGACATAGGCAAATGCTCATTTCCCATCACAGGTATAAAACTCTCACTGTTTACTTATGATATTTTCCAGGAGTTTCAGGAGTACCTGATGGCATTAAGATAATTTCAGGTAATAATATCATGGACAATTCAAATAGTATTTTGTAATAATACTATAAAGGGCATCTCTTTTTTCCGAAGTATTTTTTGCTACTGATCTAGACTCATCTACAATTCTTTTCTTGTATCTCTCTGTATCCTGGGCATCAGCCTCTACCTCTGCTGTGTTTTCCTGCATCACAGGCACTAAAAGGTCCACTGTGACCACTGGTTCCCCCTTCAAAAGTGATAACTTCAGTGTATGGGGAATATATAGCTACTTCTGTTGTTCTGCAAGGTGGGGCAATCTGAAGAGTTTTTCCCTTATATATTTCAGATACTGAAAAGCTTGTGGTATGTGCTTAGCTTGATATGCTGAGACCACTCCTGCTGAAAGCACAGTTTAAATACTTAGTTTAAAAAAATTGAGCATGCGCATAGGTCTCTGCAGAATTGGAATAGTAATCCAAATCCATAGTGAAACTGTCTTCAGATGGCTAATATGAATATTCATTCATATCTGGATACTATATATATTCATACATATATATTTTGCCCATAAATAACTTAATTTGGTTCCCTAGGTCCTGTGAGATTCAAGCGGCTGCTGTTCCTAGATTCTGCAGACCATGATCTACATGTACCTTGTGTTACACAGTTCTGCTAGAAGGAAGGTATTTTCAAGTACGTAGGTTGGATAGCTCAATCTTGGCCATTCAGTTGTTCATTGTCTTCATTATTCAGCTGGGTGCTTTGTGATTGTGTCCTAGGTGAAGCCTCATGATGCTGAAGGTCTGTGTGAAAGGATGGAGTTTAGTTTTTATGTATTTTTTTCTTTACTTATATTTCTGCTTGGTGATGGGTGTGATATGTCAAAGCATTGAGCACCTGCCTCATTGGATATAAAGGGATTTGGGACTTCAGCATGTCAGAAAGTCAAAAACTGAATAATATGCTTTTACACTAAATTTTCTGATAGGATTTGAGTATAAAACTGTTCTTACAGTTACTATGGGGTTAGACTTATTTACTCAGTCTTAGCTATCTATTACTTCAGATGAAAGACTTGTATTTGAAATGTGAGCTTCATCTGTGGTTTACAGAGAGACATTCAGTTCATGCCCCTTTACATCAACTCTTGAAGTCTAGGCAACCAGCTTAGGTGCCTAACCTTGGGAACTTTAAGTTAAGTAAGATGAATATTACCTTCTGGTTCATAAACACTTACCAATAGCATTTTTTTCTGAATTCTTTTAAACTGAACCTAGGGTTTTGTTGGTTAATTGCATATTAAATGGGCTGGACATATGGACACTGAAATCTAGCACTAAAATCAATATGTGATTTGAAAATAACATTTTGTCCACAATTAGATAATAATTTATTTGGCTCTTGGACATCTGGGTATTGTCCAAAGAAAATGGATTCCGTCTGCTGTAACTACTGTAAATAACAGTTTTGTTATTGCTTGGATCTCAAAATGTGCGAATTTCTCTAGAAATCAAAGGTAACAGGTTAGATTATTTCCCATCAGGAGAAGCACAGTCCATATATAGTAAAAGGGCTGAAAGCTAGATAGAAAATAGAAATAAACCAATTTTCTTCAAAACATTGCTGAGAAAAGCGATACTGAAAGTGAGACTGGAAGTAGTGAGTGAGAAATAAGGGACTTGTTTTTATGTTGGAAGAGTGGTGTTTATAGTAGCTTTGAATGATATTTAAATCTACTGATGTGGATTGAGGTTGATGTTAGTTGTAATATGTCCAGCCAAAGTTTCATTAGCTAATAAATTAGAAAAAAATTGTGGATTGTTTTAATGAAGAAGGAACAAGTAGGTAGGTGTGCCAAAGGTGCATGGAGGGCCACAGTCGAAGTAGTAATCCTCTTGAGATTTTTAACTAATTCCATGACATGCAATTCACTGAGGGTGCTGTAATAAAACATTTCAGATTCTGGTAGCATATAGTGTGTGCTTCAAGCTTGAAGGGAAGTGTTTAAGGCTGTTTAATCATTGATTTAGCATCTATAGTTGTGGTTCCTAGCTAGAACTTAGAAAATCAAGTGGTATCACAAGAAAGCAAGCTTGCAGGTTCAAGTGTGTTGCAAGTCTGAAAGTGTGATTGAAAGACCGACTAGTGAAGTAACGGGATCTGTAGATGCCTTTACAGGCATACAGCGAAGGGAAATTAATTTTAAGGAATATTGGTTTCTTCATTAGGATCTCCCTAGTTTTAGCTTTCAAGACACCGTATATTTGCTCTTCCCCCACAGTACATTTCCATGCTGCTTGGCACCAGCTTTGTGTTTTTACTTTTGTATAACTCCTGCCTGCCTTTTGTGAGGGCATTTTTCTGGCATCCAGTTTTTTATTTTCCTGTGCTCAAGGGCTTATGGAGCTGTACACTGGAAATAGATTGAATGAGTACCAGAGTATGCTCTCTTATCTAGATTTCTCCAACTGAGTTCATCTGGAATGAATGGAAGCTGTTCATAGTGAGCCAGCAAATCCTTGTCGGTATTTCAGTCTGAAAAACGTTTAAATCATTCATGGCTTTCAGGAAAAGCTTATGGAAAAGGGAGAGAGATGTAAGGAGGCTGGAGAAAGAGATAAATAAATCATAAAAGGATACATAGCAACAACTGTAAGAGAAAATTTTCAGATTGAGATATTCTTATCATTGAAGTTGGATTTATGCTGGCAATAGGATTTACGTTCAGAGTTGAATTGTTGTCAGAATGCGTACATAGGAAAATTGGATGCAACTGAAGAGACTTGAGTTTTAAGCAAAAACAGTTGGGTAGGAGGGGTCATCAGATGAGGGAGGAAGAAAAATAACTTGCAAGTTGTCAGCTGAAATGTGATGGTCTTAGATTTCTGTACAGTAGCAGAAGACAGAATTGGCATTAGGTTTCCTAATTCCTCTGACTGTATGCCCGCACAGATGCTAGTGCCAGCACAAGGGAGAGTGCAAAGGTGGGAGTACCTTCTTTGTTGGCAACACAGTCTTGGGCTTCAGTTGTTCCTCAAACCGCAAACTCAGTCTGGGCAAAGGAAAATCTCTAAAAGGTTGTGACAACCCTACAGAGGGTCAAGGAAGTGAAGGGAGATTATTTGAGATTATGAGGTGGAAGATACGATCTTGGAGTGAATGCAAGCATTTAAGTATGGTGTTCAGGAGTGTGTATCAATTGTCATTGATTTTTTTTGAGGCTGTTTTTTAGTGAAGACAACAAAATTTAGATTTTATGTGGAATGAGTAAGTGAGAATCAGAGCTCAATATTGCATCATATTTTCAGTGAAAGAGGACAGAGTGCAGTAAGTGTATAGAATATGTCAACATGTACTTTGAAGCAGTGCTTTAAAACAACATCACCTTGCACTGCGCTGTTGTCTACAGTGCTCCTTTGTCTTGTGTTGCCTGTGAGGTGTGGAGATACTGTTTGGTAAGTATTACATTTGGGTGTGGGAAAAGGAGAAGAACTTAATTAAATTTAGATGGAATTGCACAGGCTAAATCTGGACTATATTAGGAAAATGTATAAATAACAGAATCTATACAGATGAGAGAAATGTTTCAACACAATTTATAGAGTGGAGCCCCAGGCTTAATTTTGCCTTAACTGAAAATTATGTAGGGAATAAATCCCAGCAGGACACCTATCATACACACACACATTTCACACATCAAACCAGTAAGCTGCTCCAATGCTGCAGTGCTTGCTGTGATGTAGTTCAAATATACCAGCTACGAAAACTTTTCAGAATACAAATCCAGCCACTGGCCAAATCCTACTGAAGCTTTCAGAAGCTCATTTCAGACTTGGAAAATAACACAAGCTTATATCCTTATGAATTTTGTCTGTTTGGGAAGGTGATATGAATGGCTCAAGAAGAAGAACACCTCTGACTTCTGTGGACTCTGTAGATAGAGACCTGTTCTCTTATTCAATCCTTTTGATAGGAGTGAAAGTCAAGAGAGACTGAGCATAAAAGTGACATTTTAGAGATTTAATTATATTTTAAGTCAATGATTTCTTTATTCTGATTAAACTCTCCTGAGACAGTCCTGAGACTGTTAGCTTCAGATATAATAAATTTCTTAGTAACATAATTATTTGTGAGATACCTGACAGTTATGAGAAGCTTTGGAAAACCTGCTTAACAAAAGCAAAACATGTTTTCTAAGGGAAGACCAGCAGGTGTAGTAAAAAGAGAGACAAGAGGTTGTTAGTATTCTTCCATCTTTCTAGTATGGGACTTCATGATGACACGTACTAACTAGCTGACTTTTTCTCCTCTTCCCTTCTATTCTTGTTTATATTTACCTTTATTTGTCTTGTTAGAATATCAAGACATTTAGATCAAAATATATCTGAGTCCATCTGCTCATCTAGTCTGTTCTTTTACTGCTAGTAGTTATTAGATCTTTTAATTAAGTATGGTTAATGACAGCTTACTACATTAATGTATGGCATCAAGTGTCTTTAACTTTGTACATGATGAACTTTGATAAAGAACTGCTGAGCATAACTAATTACTGTTAGCTGTCTATATCTTGAGATATCAAAACAATGATTAATTTGTCAAATTGTAGTCTGTATGTCTTACATGCAGCTTCCGTTTCAGTTTTAAGTGAAAACCCAATTAGGATCTGTAACTTGGCTGTCTTTATTGGAGGTACGTTATTATCACAGTCATATCCTGATGATTAATTATGAATATTGGTAATGTTTATTCATCTATACAGTGATCCATTTCAGTTTTGAATCTTGTTAGTTATGGTTATTCTTTTGATATAAGAACTTTGTTTTCTAAATTTTATATATGACAGACTTTTTTTAAAAAAAATTATAAACTTCAAGTCTGTGACAGGCCTGTCAATTCTAGGTTCATCAAATATGTTTTAATTTTTGTTATATTTCTGTGGTTGACCATCAGTGTTGATGTAACCTCATCATAAACAGGATGTGTCAGCTGCAGAGTGGTGCAGCTGACACACGACCTAGTAGGTATGTCACTGAAAGAAATGAGCAGATGATATTCCCTTTAGGATAATTTGCCTTTTGTGACCCTGCCAGATCTGGTGAATTGATCTTGCATCACACAGGTCAAAAATTAATTTTTCAGGATTTGTGAGATTATGTATGAGGAGGATTGGGGGGTTTTGCCTCCCTTCCTCCAGTTCTCTACAACAGCCCGCTGAGCCCATGAGCCAAAGTATGCCATCACTAGGATTTTTATTTTAGGTAGTGTTGATGCTTTGAGCATGTGTTTATGAAAATGTGTTAGGAAATATTTTCAGTGACAATGGAGCAGGCAGTTTTAAGATTAATGATTTTATCTCTTAGTAGGAATAAGCTCCCCAGTAATCTTGTTCTTTAGTGATCTGTAAAAACTCAGCAGTATGAACAGCATGCACAGAATTTAGTATTTACTTAGGCAGCTCTTCTTGGATCCCAGCTTCTAATTACTTCTGCATCTGGGGAGAGCTGCTGCTGATGCAATTTGTGTAGCATATTGTCTGAGCCACCACAATATAATTGCTTGCTTAACTATCTTTCTAAGAAATCTTTATTAACTTACCTTCTTCTTTTTGATAAAACCTGTGGTGCTGCTCTGGATTACACCCATATGCATGAGTAACACTTTATCTGTGAATCTCCAGTAATTTCAGTGAGACCACTGAAGAGGAAAATAGTCTGTGAACAAATGTGCATGCAAGTTTTTTCCCTCTGTGTCCAGAGAAATAGTGGTATGTCTTGTGTATGTTTGCCGTATCAACAGCTTGGAGGAAACCTGCATGAGGGTATAGATTTTCAGTTAGCTTCTTCAATTACTCTGTATCAAAGTGATTTACTTTGCCAGCTTGCTATTAGTAGAACAAATATTTTCAGTAGAAAAAAATATGCCTACAAACAAGATAAAATTTATATTTTCAAGATCTTTAATAATAGCAATAACTTCAGAACTTCCTGTGATTAAAATGTCTTCTATCTGTGATCTGAAGAAACTGCTGCTTGTGAAGAAAAAGTGGACAAGATTAAGAAAAGGCTTGGTTTTTACATTTATAGTTGCTGTTGCATATGGTATGTAAAATCGGATGTCTCCTTTGTAAACTTTGGAGGGCAGAGTTTTAAGCAGCTTTCTGCTTGAGTAGAAGTCTCAGCTAGGGTAGGGAAACAATGAACTATGCAGCTTTTCTTGAGGCTGCAGTGGTGAGTGTAGGGTGGTTCTCTTTGCCTTTCTGCAGTGCTTGTATCAGGCCAAAGATGTACAGCTGGCCTGGCACTGCTTTGCCTCCAAACTAGACATATCTCCTGTATGACAGAGAGACATCCCACCAAAGCCAGTTTCAGAACTCAGAATGGTCTTTGCCTAGAAAGTAGAAGAAAAAGATTCATGCCCTCTGCACAGAGGGCTCTGTTTCACATCTCCTAGAAATATTCAGTCGTGCTGCACCTTGCCCTTCCGAAGCTGGGTCACAGTGCAGAAAGCGGTGCAAGACTCAAAGGGTCAGAGAGCGCCCAGCCTAGTACCTCATGATTATATCCCTTAGTGTAGCTGGGAGCTGATATATAGAGCAGGGAGGGGTGCAGGAATCCAGCATTTCTTTCTCTCTTTTCACGGTTGCTGCTATTTAAAAAAAATAAAAATCCAGTAATTGCTTAGTGTACCATCTATAGACAGACTAAGATCAGGAAATGGGATCTAGAAGTCCTTCCTGCTACTGTTAGCTTAAGTAATCTAATGACTGGAGCACAGAATCAGAGTCTTGCTGTTCTTCTGCAGGCACCGTAAATCTAGCATTTTTTTCTGTGCATAGCACAGAAATCAAAACCTGTCTTTTTTTTTTTTTTTTCCTTTTGAGGCAAGGTAAGAGTTGTCTAATTCATTTCCTTGGCAAAAGGCAGGCTTAACAGCAGTAATGTTATTCCTGATAGTGATTTGACTAACTTGCTGTTTCTGATCTTTGGTACTGAAGAATTCCCAGCCTTCCTAGATGGTCTAGGCTTTCCCTAGGCACTGTGCTTACCAGTAGATCGGATAGTCTTTCCTAAATGTCTGTCTCTTTTAATTTAAGCTCATTAGTTCCTCTGTCCAAGTACATATGGAAAGAAGTTTACTGCCTTTCTTTTCCTATTACAATATGCTTTCATATAATTGAAAGCATGTCTTTATTTTCTTTAAAATAGGTGATCACAGACCTTTTTTCCCCCTCCATAGGTCATGTTTCTGTGGCCTATGATTGTTCTCTCTATTGTTTTTGTCCAGCTGATCACACTTGTCTACCATCGTGGTGCTCAAAGCTGGGCATATTACTCCATTTGTGACCAGATCAGAATAGGAGGTTATGTTCATGTGTGTTATCAATGATAACCTTGTTTGTACATAAATGTTAGGATTCTTTCTTTACAGGAGTACCACATGACTGACTCATGTTGAGTTCATGGTCATGTTGAGTTCATGGTCATTGTAACTGCCAAACCTCCTTCTGCAGAATTGCTATTTAGCTAATCTTTCCCAGATTTTGTTTATGTGGTTAATTATTCCTGGCTAGTCTTAGAACTCTGCTCTGGATGTACTGAATTGCTGCTGTACTTTTTTTAAGAATTTCAAAATGATTGATTTAAAAAGTGGGGGGGTGGAAACAGGACTGTAATTGTGTTTTTAGCCTTGTGCACAGCCTTTCCCATTATATTACCTATTAGCTTAGACTGCATCTTACGTCACATCATTCACTATTTTCAGCAAGAACTTGACTGGTACTAGAATGAGTATTGAAAGCTTTATACATCTGTGCAATTTGAGATGAACCTTTGATAAATATTAAATATGCCTTTCTAAGCAGTTTTGTACCTAAATACCAGGAGTTCTTGTTAAACGATATTTTTCTAACTTTTTATGAGAATGTCATGAGCAACAGTATCAGAAGTTTTACTGAGATCGAGATAAGTAATAGCTATAGATAAAGATACATGATTTCTTTTTGGCATCCACGCATCATCTTATCCAGGTGTATAGGAAGGAAACCAGCTTGTGCTTATTCTAAATATTCATTTTTATTATGTAGAAGGTGTGCATCTCTTCTTTCTTCCATAGGAACTGCTATTGGAAATAGTGGATAGCTCCATCCAGTTGGTATCTCCACATTGTACTGTGGCAGTGTTTTCCTGAGCAGCCTCACCCGAGCTGTTTGATCTGCTCAGCCTCTCCCACCCAGTGCAAGACTGGCTGGAGATATCAGACTGCTCAAACCAGAGCAGCTGTAGACATAGGCAGGAGCAAGAGTACATCTGTTGAAGTAATATACAGGTCAAAATGGTCTGTCAGGTTTAAGCACATCCAGATTTAGGTGACCATTGAATGCTTATGTGTTTGGGAGAGACCAGGGGAGGAAGGGGTCCTTTAAGACCCGGTTTTTGTATTTTGCTTTTAAAAAAAGGGACAAGGGGCCAGGGAGTCCTAAAATAATTCACACTGGTTTGTTTTACAGAGTGTTTTGTCTGTTTTTTTGTGGGTTTGTTTTATATTGGGGGTTTTTTTTTGAAATTCTGAAGAAGATGGAGAATAAGCAGGGTTGTTACATCAAATAAATCATGCAGCTAAAACCTTTTAATTCCATTAGCCCACCCAGGCTTAAATAGTCTCCTTTAAAAGTTATTTGTTTATGTTAACATCTGTTTAAATTAAGCAATTGGGAGAAAAGCTTTTTTTTTCTTTTTAATTAATGATTCATCATTCCTTTTCTCAGAATTCAGCTTCTTCTGTACTTTACGTGATTTTTTTTTCCCCAGTATTTGGTTCTGAGAATATTGCTGTTCCTCTTTTCCGATTGTTGTTTACAAGAGGTTATGTTGCTTGATAGCAGTGTTCAAGGCTGTGTTGCCTGCCTATCTTCCTTTCACGTGGTTTAGTCTTCTATAATCAAAAAGTTGGCCAGCGCCAAATCAGTTGAGAGGCAGTAAATGCCTCGCTGGAGCACTGGGATCTCTTCCAAATGTTGTCTAAAGATCCTGGATTTATGTTCACCTGAAAAGAACTCTTGTAGCGATGTTAGCTGCTGTGTTCTAGCTTTAAAATCTGCAATGGCTGGCCTAAAACCCAAACCCTTTATCTCACTGAAAAAATATTGAAAGACAACAGAAGAGAGTCATAAAGCTACACTATTCCTATCTTGTGACTTTGGGAAAGTCTGTAGTAGCAAATTTATATGCATATTTAGTGGAAGGGAAGGCAGATTTCAGTGTCAGTTTGAATGTATGTTGTTACAGACTGTGAATTAAATATCTTAAATATCTTTTTCTGTGGCACTTCAATTTTCTGGTATAAAATTTTCTCCTAAAATAGAATCAAAATCTTTGGAGGCTCTGAAGTCCTGTGTTCATTTGTTATAGCACAATATTTTCAATCTTTCTTGTATAACAAGCCTATGACACTTCTTTTGAAAGTCAGGATCCATTCACTACTTTATATAGAAAGCTGTGTTTAAAAAAACAAAACAAAACACAACTTAAATCTCATAGCAGTTGATCTAACTGCCTGTCATACTTCAGTCTGGGTTTTGAAAGAAGCATCAAAAGCTGAGGAAAAATTTCGCTGTTATACCCATTAAAATAAAGTGAAAGTACATGTATTTATTTGCTTCAGCCTTTTTAGTTGATGAAATACGGGGTCACCAGTTCCATCAGTCACTGCATTTTCCATGAGTCTGACAATTTTGCTCACCAGTAGGGTGGAAGGAGAACTGAGATTAACTATATCTTCTTTAAGATTTAATTTTTATTTAGTATCTTAAAGATCCAAGGAGCTCCAAACAATAATCAGTTAAAATCACTCTTCCCCCCCCCCCCCCCCCCATTTTCAGTGGAACCATCATAATATTCAATTAATAGAGCCCTAGACTAGATGGGAAAGCAGTGATTTCCCAGTACAAGAATTTATTGCAATTAGCTAAATGCTGGTGTAGCAAAAGCCTCCAGTTAAAGCCTTTTTGCAAAATAGGAGTTGGATTTAGCCTTACTCAAAATATGGAGATTCAGCAGAATTTTTGCTTTGCTTTAGGCCTTTCCTGACCTTGACTAAAAGATAAAGGCTTTTAGACACCTTGAGTTTATTTGTAAAAATGACCTGTCAAGGACAGTTAACTGCTAACGTATCATTAAACTACTAAAGCCATGTATATACATCACTTCCCATAATCTTCTATGGTTCTACTTTTTTTTGAAGTATTGCTGCCTTAAAATCAAAGCACACATAACCGCAGAGCATTTTAGAAATATACAGCGTTATTCTGGTGACACCAGGTGTTGAAAGTAAAAAATGTAATGCATTATGTATTCAGAAGCATGCCTTTGTTAATTGATAGTTATCTTGGAGCAAATAGTGCACTAGTGAAGGTTTTGTCATTTCACAGTAATTTGAGTGTTATGTTTTAAAAGAAATGTTCAGGTGCTAAGAGTCGAAAGTTCATTACCTGCCTTTTAAGCCACATCAAAAATAAAAACATGAAATTCTTGTATTGTTTCTTTCTTCCCTATATTTTAAACCTTAAGTAATATGCTGTTTCTTGATTTATAGTTACATCTAGTATAATAACTCACTAGTTAATTATATTATTTTAATTTTTCTTCAGTTAATTAGCATCACTAAGTGATTATTTGCTTAAAGAATGCAGAAGTAAAATTAATTGATATTTCTAAATATCCCTAGGCACTTGCTGTCAAATATGGGACAAATGTTGTTCAGAATAATAGCATACTACTGTATTTGAGGATTGGGGTTTACCAGAAATTGCTATGCTACAGCAATACTTGATGTAGCTTTGGGGGAAGGGGGGATGGGAGGGCAGTGACTGATTTGCTCAAGAGATGAAATGTAACTCTTTACTGTTAAGTTCGGCTAAGCAGTCCTTTAATAACAAAGTCCTTTAAACATTTGTATGGATAATATTTATCTTATAAATTATCAGTTGACAATGTATTAAGTAGAAAAAATATACTATTTGGTTAATTTGTAAAATCATCCTTTGTAAATTCAGTTCTCCATTCTGAAATGTATTTGGTGTAGAGGTATGCGAGTTTTCACCCAGAATTACTTCTTGAAACTCCCAGACCAGAACTGCTTAGGCCACTGCTTAGACCTTCTGGGCTAGGTGCCAAAACCTCTCAGTGGAAGCAGTCCATTTGTAAAAGTTTGATGCTGACCTCTCCATGGTATTTAGCAGACAGCAATTCTGTTTTGTCTTAGAATAAAATAAATTATCATCTTGAACATCCTTATAAACTTGCTTTAAATTGGGGGATGGAGAGGGGAGTTGCTAACAGAGGAATATTTAGTTCTGTTTCATACATTGCCCATCAGTTTGTGCTGAGAGTAGGAGTATGTTGTCACCCACCCTCTTCTGGCATATTGCGAGATTTTTTTTTTTTTCGATTCTAACTTTTTGTTTTTTCTCCTAACCACAAAAAGAAAAAAAAATTGTCAAGCATACATGTATCATTTGGAAGTCACGGAACAATAGCATAGTTATCTTCTACTTTTTGCACACTGTATGATAGCGTATAGAAAAGACTGAGCAAATTGAATGGTGACACAGGAGATCGAAGAGTAAAAAGAGTAGGATGGGTGTATAAATGGCAGCACTTTATTTGTGGTGGATGCTGACAGTTTGGACAACAGGGTAGCTTGGGTCTGTACTTGAAGTAGAGTTATGGATGTGAAGCACATACAGGATTTACTGATTTCTCCTCCATTGTGGATTATTTAGGGCAATGAGGATTAAGATGAAAGGCTTTTTCCAATTTCTTGTTAGTAACTGAGTCTCCGGGGTGATTAGGTCTTTGCTTAGGATGATATGACAACCCCTACAGCCTTGTCTTCATCCCTGTTGCTGTTGAGTTCTAAAGGCAGGAAATCAATGAATACTAAAAATGCTGCTGTTGAATATTGAACAATTAAATGTGGGTGACTTTTGGCACCTGAAGCCAATCCTGCCTCAAGTCCAGCTGAGCTTTCCTTTATAAAGTGTCTTTGATCTGGTTGTAACATGGTTTTGGCACTCTGGCATTGACTTTGCATCGTGCCCATTCATAGTTGTGCCCATGTACTGTCAACTTGTACACCATTTCATTTTAGTCCTCCGACTATCCAGTGCCCCAAAGGGCCTATGGAAACCTATTCCCAGGGTCAGCCCAGGTAATGGTAGAAAGGAGCAATAGTTTTCACTTCTCAAGCTTTCTTAGAGAAGTTTTCAGAACATAGCTTGCTGGAGACAAGCTTCTGGTGGAGAGGGGATCAAGAACAAAGGGACTTTGCCACATGCGTTGCCTCTTTGTTTCACAGAATGATAAAGGTAGGCATCACCAGAAGTGGACCCAGAAAATGTCTGTAGATCCGTTTGCAAGCAGAAACTTTTCATTTGGAAGGATAAAGTCTTCTGACTTGCCCTTCCCATCCATCCCATCCTTAGTTCAATGATGTTGAAATCGAAGAAAATACGAGGAAATGAATTGGACGATACTCTACATACTACTAGGTACTTGGTACCTCCTTTAAAAGCTGTAATCCCAATGAAGCGGAGAAATAAAAGCCTGTTCTGGCAGATAACAAGTGTCTCATTTCCAGAGCTGAGTCCTGGGAAAGGATGGATATAGTGTTTCTGTTGTCACTCTCTCAGGTCCTGTGGCATGGGCAGTGGATACTAATTTGGCAGTTACCCTTCTCATGATAAAAGACATGTATCCACTTTGGTCTACTCTTTTGACTACTAAAGTAGCCAGGTTTGCAATGCTCCTTACTAATAATTTTGTCTCATATTTGGGGTATGTAAGGAAGCTACTGTGAGGAGAAGTTAAAGCTGGTCTGAGGATCTGATAATTTACGTTTGAGGCTTAGTGACCTTTGCTTGTGATCTGCTCCAGTCCTAACTTGGCAACATCTTAAGATCTTGCCTGAGACACTCAGAACATGTTCCAGCTGTGTCTCTTTCCCAAACTCAAAAGACTAGATTTGAAGGATGGGTGTAGTAGGACACCCTCTTAGATATTTGAATGCCTCAAAGGCATGTAAGTTGTGATGTGCACCTAAAGTAACTTTGAAGATTTTTGTGAAGATTTATTCACAGCCTCTGTGAACTGGAGGCTGGAATGCTTTCTTTTTTTTTTTTTTTTTTTCTTTTTTTTTCTTTTTTTTTTCTTTTTTTTTCTTTTTTTTGGCAAAAAGGAAATGTTTTTTTCAGCTACTTTGTGCTGCCACGATACAGGAACATATTACAGGCAGAGACCATCTGGTGTGCAGAAGTAAAATCCTTCAGAAGACTACCTGGTGATGTTCTGGAAAAAAGAAGCTTGCATTTGGGTACATAGTATCCGCTTCAAATCATTAAATAAAGGCACCCACAACTGTAGCAAAAGAAGTAATAGCTGTTTACCCTAAAATAACACAACTCACACAACTGCATGAAGAATATATGTATAAAAAATAATAGTTTCAGACTTTATTTGCAAGTCTAAACAATTTCAGCTCTTTTGGGGTTTTCTTTTTGTTTTGTTTTGTTTTGTTTTTTAACTCTCCTAAAATAGAATGATCCAAGGAAATGAATAGCCTATTAGTCTGTCTCTGCACTTGTCATTTTCACTGAAGTTTCTGATTATAGATCAGGTCACTGGCATGCAGCTTTCTAAATGAGATTTTTACCAATACTTTTTGTGATGCTTCCAATGCTTCCTTGAAGTACTTGCGGCTGTGCTGCTCATTGCAGCCATGTCACATTGGTGGCTTTTTTGTGGCTGATGAGGACTATATCCTGTGCATGATATAGCTGTTTACTTTCAACCACTGTGTGCTCATTCATGTGAGAACTGGGATGTTTATGATGAATGGGAATGATTGGAAAATGAGCCTGTGAATTTCTGAGACTGCAAAACATATGTGATTCCTTTTGAGTGCTCTCTCCCCTGGCCCAAAGCTTGGCTTCGTTCACTAATTGATTGACCACAATACCCAGAGTGTGTCTTCTGTATTTGCCTCCAACTGGTGAATCCCCAGTTGCTATCAGAAGTTCTCGTCAGTGGTCCCTAAGCATATGTTTCTTTGCCTTGTGTCTTTAAAAGCCACCTTATTTCAATTACACAGTTCATAGGGCCATATCGTATGTCCATAGCATGAACCAATCCTCCTCAGTATATAGCAGGCACAGATTGGATAGGCACACAACTACTTGTTCTATCAGGGTCACTAGTAAATAAAATGGCATTGATCCCTGAGGAATATGACCAGTAACTTCTGTCCATCCTGATTACTTCCATTTTATATAGCCTATTATAATCTTCAATTAATTAACTGCTTATTCATATATGATTCTTCCCTATCACTTCCTCTGGAGATAATAATTTCATTGCATATTTTATAAAATGTTTTACCTGACTCTAAATGTATTAAGCCTATTGTGTTACACTGTGTCTAAGGAGGAAGCAGATTCTTCTAATGACATTACTGTGGCTTTTTTACATTCAAAATCACATTGCATATTATTCCACTTCTCATTTATTTCCAATGCTTGATTTTGTTCTCCTTCCTTTATCAAGTTAGTAACAGAGATTCCCTTTCAAAGGTCACTGAAAAGAGGCTTCAGAGCATGTATAAAGCTATTTTCATTTATTTAAATATTTTATTTGGAAATAATTGTCTCATATGTGTATATAATTCAGATTAATATTGTATCATATTTTTCTATTACAGCTAGGACTCTGGTTTAAGATGCCTTTGATTAAGGCTTCATTCCAGGGATCCTGCACAGTGACAAGGAGACCTTAAATTAGAATAATAGAAAGAGAATAATGCCATCATAAAACTAGAATAGCTCTTTTTACCTTCAGATAAGAACTGGAAAAGTATTTCTAGATAGGAACACAGTGTTAGGTGATTATTTCCATCAGCATTTCTTGTGAGCTGTTTGTGGTTCCAGAAAAGTTTTAAGGGCTTTTGTAGCTGTTTCTCTTCATCGCTCAGTAAATGCAGACCTTCATTAAATTTTACATCAGCCTACCAAGTACCTATTTCTGCATCAGAGACCAAAACACTCCTTCCCTGAAGGGATTAGATTTCATTCAATGCATTCTTATAGGACACAAACAAACAAATTTGGAATTTCACATCTTGGGTTTTTTTGATCCTACCAAGCAGGAGAATATTTGAGATTCTGGTCAGAGTGTCTTCTGGATCTGAAAGCAACTGCTCCACTGCCTTTCTGAGAGCCATTTTAGGCTTTTTCAGATGCTCCAGGAGTATGTATTTGTTTCCTCTCTGTAGAATGTAGTAGAACAATAAATGTGTCTGCTTTGAGATAAGGATGCTTTCCCAATTGATGAAGAAGGAGATTGGGTGTGTTTCAGATTTCATTGCAGGATTTTGCAAGTCTTTCTTGGGGAATAAACATCAAGTTTGGGAAACTTGAAAGAACTTTTTACTTTTGCTTTTCATAATGATCTATGACTTTGTATCTTTTTTATACTAAATTTAGTACTAATCTCTAAACAGAAGTGATATGCTTCAGTGGGACTGAAGTAATTATATACATCTGTGCATGGTTCTTTGTAGTTTTGATGTGGGGTTTTGTTTTGTTCTGGATTTTTGCCTTTTATTATATTAGGAAATGGTGAAATAGATTTGTTGCTTAGATATAGATTGGATGTTTCTTCTTCTTTTTTTTTTTTTAAGCAACCTGCAAGCTGAAATTTACTACAAGAATGGAAAACAAAAGGTTGTTTTATTAAATAAAACTACCTGATATGCATAGCTTATCAAAATAAGGCTTGCATACAAATTTAATTAATTAGGCAAATAAGATAACTGCAGTTAGTGAATTGAGCTGATTTGTTTTGTTACCAGTATCTCAAGATGTAAAATACTATGCTTTTACACAAATTTGATTATTAGATTGAAAACATGGAAGAAGCTTCCCTTTAAAAAAAATTAAAAAATAAAACCTCATAATCAGTTTCTTAGCTTTAAAGAAGTTGCTGCTGACCTGAATAAATTGAGTAAAGTAAAAGAAAAATGTTTCTGTGTATCTGCAGAATGAGGATGTGTTGGTAAAAGCTGGGGAGCCTTTCACATTTGGCAGTGTTCAGCCAGTGGCTGTCTCCAGGTTGGTGGTTTGCCTTCCTTCAGAACTATAGTAGCAAACCAACAGTTTTACAATATCGTTTTATTATTATTTGAATAGTCCAGATTTCATTTTGTCCACTCTTAGTAACCTCTTTGGTGGTCCTCCAAGTGTCAAGAAGGGCCTCTCTTTCCTCCGCTGCTACCTAGTGGCCTACATACAGATAAAAAGCATTGATGTTAATATATCTTTTATGACTGTATGTATACCATTATTATCCACCACCTTTTCAGATGCTCACAAAATTCATATGACCCTGTTTAAGAAAGAACATGCTTGACCCCATCCCACACTGCCGACCCTCTCCAGGGAGAATCCTTGTTGGATATTTAAAATAGTGGTTGCATTCAAATCCAGTGGTTCCTCCAGTACAGCTGTTTTTAATCTTTCTCTCTTTCCTTTTTCTGTGGGTCACTAACATTTTCCAAGAGAAGCATGGCTTTGTATAGAAATTTTCTCTATATAAAATGCTTTAAACATATATGCGTTTCTTTTCCTTTGCCCTTAAAAGTGGCCTATAGTTTCCCAAGGAACTATAGACTGAAAAAACAGTTTGTCAGGGTTTTTCTGATGCTTCATTTCTGCCAGATTCGTTAAGGGATTGTGTTTCAGTAGCTGGTCTGCACTGGCACATCAATTCCTAGTTTTATATATATGCATTATTCCTAGATTTATACCCGGATTTTATTTCTGGTTCATTTAGTGGAGCAGATTTCGATCTCATAACTCGTGCACTTCTGGTTTGGTTTTAATGAGGTTAAAATGGCCTCACGTTGTGGCAGTCCTGTTGCAGGGCTCCTCAGCGGATCAAACCCTGTGGCTGCTGGGAAACTCGTCCCATGGCTCTTTCCTGATGGACCAGTTTTACGCTCCGGGGCCGCGCTCCTGCCCAGGGTAGTTTCTAGCCATTCGAGCAGGACGTCCCGCTGCCCCCTGCAATATCGGCCTTGTGCCAGGGCCCAAGATGACCCCAACAGTGTCATTAAACCTCAGCTGGGCCAACTGCCAACACCTTTGCCTGGCTTTCGCCTTGGCGAGAACAAGGGGCTGCTATTGCCGGCTGGTGTTTCGGTGCCTCCCATCCAGCCTAAGTCCCCGTCCCAGAGGGATAGAGGAGTGACACTTCTGAAGAGGGGATTTTGCTGTGCTGTGACCTGGGCATCCGTCCACTCCCCATAAAGCAAGAAATTGCTTATTGCACAGCGGTTTTCCTGTCCCCTTCCAGCGCTGCTTTGTGGCAATGTACCTTGCGCAACTGTCTAGGACAGCCCTGATCTTTTCTCCCTTCCATTTCTCTCTCTCACCATCTTTTCAGCACAGGAAAAATATGTTTGTTCCCAGGCTTAGGTACTTGGGCTGTTTGCTGTGTTTTGCAGGCTAAGATGCGACTCTCGATACAAAATAGCTAACTGAACATTGTGGGTATTGGCATGTAAATCAGTGTGCTGACCTTGCTGGGAAAACTTGTTTCCAAGCTTCAAACTGTATTCTGAGTTTCAGGATGTGGGCAGTTTGAAACAATGTGGTATGCTCTGCATGTCAATGACAGAAACCACTTCAAATTCACAGTAGTATTTGAAACTGTACCGGGAGCAGCGCTAGCATAAGGGGGGTGCGCTACTGAAAGTTGTTTCCTACATTTTTCTGTAATGGCAGTCCAGGCATTTAATTTTTTTTTCTTTTTGTGTAGATATAAGAGTTCAAGCATCTGAAGGTACAGAGATATTACTCCATATGTCATTTAAGTCAAGCATCCCATACTTCAAATGACAGCATAAGGGCATAATGCTGAGTGGGATTTTGAGAAGTTGTCTAGTCTGTTGACTTACCTTAAGGCAGGATTAAGGGTATTATCCATGAGAATTTGGATAAATATCTATTTTTCAGTGCTTCCAGTGAAGAATAAGATGTTGAGGAGTCATAGAGTTCTTCCAAAATTGCAGCCCGTTGCTCAATAGCAGTCAAAAAGGCTGAACATTAGGCATTAGTGGGAAAGGAATGTGAACAAAACAGGAGAAGTGATTTATGTCACCATATAAATCTATGGTTTATCCATTCTAGAATATTGCAGTTCTGGTTTCCCAATCTCAGAAAACCATAAGAGAACTAGGAAAGTTAAAGAAAAGGGTGACAGTAATGATCAAAGCTAAGGAGTGTTTTCTGTTTTGTTAAATACACATTAATTTTTCAGCCTAGAAGAGAGCGAGAGCTGAAAAATAGCAGGTGGCATGGAGAAGGTGCATCGAGCTCTCTGACTCGGAAGAATGGGCCTCAGGTGAAGCTGGCAGGCAGCGAGGAAAACCCAAAAAGTGATTTCAGTCTCACACACACACATGCAGGTTAGCTGTGTAACTGCAGCCGCTTTTACTGTGGGCTCTAGATGCTCACAGGGGCTCAGAAAGCGATCGAGCCAGTTCACAGGAGGAAAAATCCTTTATGTGCTATTAAATCATCGTGTCAGGTTTAGAAAGGACTTGACGTCCGGGAAAGTGTCACTGTCGTCTTGCCCTGTTCTTATGCTCTTCCCTCGGTGTCTGCTATGGGCTGCTGTCAGATAGAAGATGCTGGGCTAGAAGCATCTTTGCTGTGACTTGTAATGGTCATTCTTACATCTTTACTGCTTTTATCATTAGAAAACTTTTCTGAACTAACTTCATCTTGTGCTGACATTTTGGCCTGCTGTTTGTTCTGTCCAGTATGTAAGTGGAGAACCAATTGTCCCTTCTTTAAAACTTTCATCTATAGTTTTAAGTAATGATGCTCCATCTCATCAGCTCCTTCTTAGCTTCCCCTTGTTCAGTCTGTGCCCCAAAATAGTATTTGTAAACTCCTTTTCTCAGTGCTCTCCCTGAGCTCTTCTTAATACCTTTGCGATCCATGTGTTTTTAAAATTCAGTATCAAAAACTTGATACAATATTCTGAGATGTTGTTAGAAAATTCACTTCATGTATTCTGTAAAGCTATTTATATGCTTGTTTAAAAGTTACCCTCATAGCATGCTGCTGTCAGTCATATTCAACTGGGTCCTTTTGCTCAGAAGTGCTATAGTTGCTTATTCCCCATCTTCTCTGCACAGTAAACTGCCAGAGTGTTGCAGTGTAGCACCTTATCTGTTCAGTGCTATCCTGCTTTTTTTTTTGGACACCTTTTCTTTGGGTGAGAAATTTTTTTGGCTTTGTGTGGGGAGAGTTGCTTTTTCATTTCAGTTTGAGGGGGATTGTTTCGAATAGGATTGGGTTTGTCCACATCCAGACAGACGGGATGGAAACAGACTTTCTGTTGTCTCCATCCTCCTTTTCTTGTCCTCCTGATGTACTTGCATCCCCTTCTGTCTCTGCGTTGTCCAGAGATTTAGCACATTAATCAGAGTCTAAAAATACACCCGGCACATTTGTGCCTCGCATCCCGACATATTTTCATGAATGGTGATTTTATTTGGTTGTCATTTGGAGCCCTCTGTTACTGCTCACAGCATTCCCTCTGGGAATAGAAATCTCTTTGGTAACAAAAAAAATTAATCTAACAAAGTTTCTCAACACAACAGAATTGAAAATGATTTAAAACAGTTTCAAACAGGTAAAAAACACGTTTGTCACAATGCCAAATCAGAGCTAGGGGCTTCAGCAGCAATGCTAAAGGAAGGGAAGACCTCCTATCTCCAGCCCCGAGTAAGAAATATGTTCAAGGCACTCGAGCTCAAGTGCAGGCATATTTGTCAGTTTTGTCATATAAACTATCCAAGGGCAAAATGAAAAGTATCTGCGAAGCAGGTTAAGTGCCGTCCCAGGTAGTGCCCAACATGGCATAGGTTACTATAATAATCTTGTTTGTTTTCACAAGCCGGTGCTTCATCGTTCCTGCGCGAGCAACCGCTGAGCGGGGCCCGTAACCTCTTGATTTCAAAGGAGCCATCATTTCAGTGGTGCCGCTGCGGTTAATGCAAGAAAGGTGTCTTGCCATAAACTTTTCCGAGGTATTTGGCGAGGTTGGAAAGGGGTCGGCCCGAGCAGGAAGCCCTTGTCTGTGCTGTAAAGAAAATAGCGAGTAACAAAATGAAAGCATCAAAGACCAACAGGATGCGGTCCCCTGAGTCCTCTCTGGCATGTGAGTCCCTCTTGAAAGTTAGCAGTGAGTGAAGGGTGACCTTAAAACTCACTTCATTCAAACAGCCTGAGCTCAAGTTTAAAGTTCAAGGCATTTTGTTTTTTCACCTGTTTCCTACAGTTTTAAGAAACTTCTGAAGAATTAATGTGTAACTATATCTGGTCACCGAGCCAACACTGAGAATCTTTCTCAAGGGAAAATAATGTTACTGTATAGAGAGAGGGAGAAATGGATACTTTCTGAGTCTCAAGAAAATGTTTCCACAAAAATAAAACCCCGAATCACTGTTACCGCAATCATAAACATCCCTGGGGCTGGCATAATACACATACTATTTCATATTTTATTTTTAAAAGAAGCCAGTAGGATCCAATAATTATCTGAATCATAGTTTCGGGGGGGTTGTTTTGTTTTTTTCTCTTAAAAAAAGGCTGTTTATTATCGACGCTGCTGCTGTTGGGGAAATGAGGCAGTGGTCTTGCTTTAGACAACCCAGGGACAAAGAGCCTGATTGGGACAGTTTAGTTTAATCTACAATTACATGTTGACTAAAGCAGCGTTTAGCAATTGGTCTCCTGGCCATCGCTTTCTCGCAGTATTTGAATTGTTAGATAGAAAGGAAAAAAGAATAAAGTGCTGAACAAAAACTCCTAGACAAGGGCAGACGTGGAGGCAGTGGTTAAACCTTGCTGCTGCTCATCCCAAACACCAGCCCGGGGTGCTGCCTAGCCTCCTTCACAGCCCGCGTGTAGTTTAATCCAGCAGCCCGTTCTCATTCTCTGATCCTAAAATAGTTGTTTTATTTTCTCATCTTAAACCTTGCGTAACAAAGTGACTAAGAAGAGCTTCCACCGGTGGGTTGGACAGGTCATCTTTCTTAGTTAAAAGAAATAGTTTGGAGAGATGACATAACGATTTCACTCGCATTTCCCCATGCCATTAAATTTTAATGCTCGTAGTATGAATATTTCATGAAAGTACCTTTTGAATGGGTTTGTTTTGTCCTGGCAGCTAATATACAATATAGAGTCTGATGATTTTTTTTCCTTCCCCCCCCCCGTAAGGTTGTTTAGTATAGGTACGAAGTGTCAAAGTGGATTAAGTGAGAGAAAGCAACTTTTGAGTGTCGTTGTTGATTATTCAGTCAAGGGATGCTGTGCTGTCTGGAGCTGTTTGCAGCTGCACAGGGAAAGCCTTTGAAATGAAGACCTGAGAATTAAATTCTGCTCTTTACTGTCCTGCCACAAGGTGGCTGAAAATGTTTTTAAAGCACGCACTATGTGAATGCTACAAATTATGCTAATATGTAGAACAGGTTTTCTGGAGTGCAATATGCAACACACAGAACACTGGCTTTATTACATAGAAAATGGTATAAATTGTGTTTATAGGCCCATACATTCAGAAATTTTTTTTTATCAAATTTATTTCAGTCACTTCTTAGCTGGGGTTATAGTGTCTGTGGGCTTGTTTTTGTTTTTTTAACAAAACAAAAAGTCAATGTATTCAGTTTATCCCAGGTGAATGATAAGAACAGTTGTAGAAGGAAGTTACTGTGAAGTTATAATGCAAAGTTTAGCAGCCAGTCTTTTTTTTAAATCACAGCTTTTGAAGTACTGCAAATTGAAGGCATTTGTGCATAAACAGTGATTGAAACATCAGGGTCCTACTTGATTTCGTTTATACTGCTTGGTGAATTCATTTACTTAAATGTTAAAACAAAAACAGCTATCCAAACCTGGGTTAGCATTTTTTATTTTTTTTTTAAACTATGCTGAATCTGTGGTTGCGACCTATGTATTTCTTTAAATCAGTATTTAATCAAATGTTTCCAAATAGCCAGATACTGTGCAATAAGAAACATGTACTTAATTTTTGGCAATTTCAGTAGTTGTAACACTTTTCCTCAAAACTTTTCCAAAGCTTATCTTCAGATATACAGTAGGGATAAATCTTTTGTTTAATGGAAATGAAGCGTATCTTTTCGTACAGATGCACCACTTGCTTTTGAGCTTTTTATGTGGGTTTTAGGTTTCCCTTTTTATTTTTTAACTTATTAACTCTGACAAGTAACCTCTTGGTTGTGAACAATTTAATTCACAATTCATTTTTCTGATTCAAAGTGAACACGAGTGCCCTAATCCCCTAATGGGAATTAATTGCATGTTTCAGTGCTTAACTCTGATCCTTTCTCAATCCCCACTGGGACAAGTTTCTTCCTGAAGGATCTGTGTTTGTTATTCAAAACACAATCTGAAAGGTAATGATTTTTCTTATAAAAGAGAGTCAGACCAACTGAATATTAATGTTCTTTTTATTGTGAGGGAATGAGCTGCATCCAAAAAACTCATTTATGTCACGAAGGATAAATTATGCTGAAGTATATCTAATAAAATAGAGGAAAAAAAATCAGAGTGGTCTTTTTCCTTAAGTGAAAGCTGTTTGCCAGTAAATAAAGGCATAGACCATTTTTGCTTGGAAAACTGTATTCTGTTACAGAGACAAATTGTTCATTTCACCAAGGGGGAAATTGCTCTGCTACTGGTTAAAAGGCATGATTATTTTAAATGATGCTCTTCTCTACCAGTAATGTACCCTTTTGGATAATCTAGCTGATCTAAGAGTTTACTAAAATAAGAGCAATTAGCGGAGAACTTGTTAATTTTCTACTTCCACCCTGTTTTCTAAAGCTTTTTTCAAACTATCTGAATGTCATTTAATAACCCTCTCTCCAAGAGAAGTTGCATGTGCTCCTCCGTGGCTGGCAATCAGCTGCCAAACTGCTGTGTGGGGTGAAACTGAGACTGTCTCTGAACAGCTTAGGCTGGATGGCAGCCTTTGGAAAACCATCCAACAATGCAAAACTGCTTGTGTTACACAGAGACAAGGGGGGGATGAGTGGGGGGTAGCGTGAAAAATAACCAAGGAACTACGAAGATACTTTTTTATTTTCCGATCTGTTGGTAAAGCAACCCTTTTCTGCTATATAAACCAATCTTGAGTGTTACAAAACACAGCTGTCTATGGTCTGTTCGCTTCCAAGAGGCAGCTTGCGCATGTGTAAAGCGGCTACTTTGGGCCCAACTGGTTTAGCAGAACGTGACTTTCAGGAGTTTGACAAAGACCTGAAGAGCTGTATTTTACTGGGCATTGGCTGCCAACACACGCAGTTTTCAGTTTTGTTAACACTGAAATACAGGATCCCCCTCCTCCCTGAGATAAATGGAAAAAATATTTGTCCTGTTGGCTCAGACAAGAAGGGTGAGTGTGCTCCCAAAGACCACTTCGTCTGGCCTTATTGGCTCTGTAAATTAGGTTTGTCAGCTAAGAGTTATTAAAAAGCACAGAAGAAAACTCTTTTTTTCCCCTGAACGAGTAGGACAAATGTGTCCTTGTGCTTGTGACGGCAGCTTTCAAACAGCACTGGTTTGGACGCAAGTCCTGTTGGCCGCCCCCACCCCTCCCCGCCAGGCCTGCACGAAGCTGATACTTGGCTTTACTTCTCAGCGTCCGCGAGTCAGCACCAGGGACCTCCACATGGAGGTTATGGAAAAACCCCTAGGCCTCTTCCACCGACTGACTCAACCTCGGGCCAAGTGTCCTAGCATACCTCATTTTGCAGCACAGCATTTGTTTTTTAAGGTCTGGTGTAAAGCCTTTTCATTCCTCTTCATGACAATTCCTCTGTCTTGGTGATGTCCCAGTTTATATGTAGTTAGCTTGCTGTAGCTACAGGCATCATGTTTCTTGCTTCTTTTATTTTTTTTTTCTTCCTCTCTCTCTCTCTCTCTCACTCTTTTTTTTTTTTATTTTAAACATTGTGACCAAGTTGTAGTATTATATGAAAAAATATTCACATTCAAACGCTGCTATCGTTCATCATAATGTGACTGGAAGTTTGAATGCTTTAATCTGTTTTTGGATGATTAATGCTACTGTGTTTTATTATACCATGAGACAACTAGATGCTCAAACTTCCAAACTGAAATCAAGCTCTTTCTGTTATTGATTAAAACGTGGTTTCTCAAACATTGAATACTGCTACGGCGATAGGAGACCGTGAGTAGAAGAGGGAGGTTACTAGGGCCTTTTCCCAGATAGTGTTGGACAGCACCCACGAGGCTGCAACACTGTGTGCTCCTGGGCTGGTGCTTGACCAAATACATCAGGTCAGACTGTAGAAAAAAACCCAACCCCCCTCCAAAGGAAGAAAATAAAAAAGAAGATAACACCGTGGCTCCACGCCTGCAAATTGCAATAACTAGACTCGCTAGGACTAGTCAAACCATAAATGCAGTAGACCAACATATAGTCAATTTTCTGCTTAACTAAACTGAACTATGATTTTTGTTCTTTTTTTTTTTGTTTTTTTTTGTTTTTTTTTTTTCATAGAGGATGTGCTAATTGGAGCTTGTTTCCATCACTGGGATGCCTCCCTGGGTTGCTTTGGGTTTGTCACTAAGCACAATGCCATGCTAACTGCAGCAGGGCGCCTATGATCATGAGAGAGAATCAAGAAAAGCTGTAGTTTTAATCAAGCTCAGAGATGCGCTGGCTAATATTGTAGATACTGTAGGGAAACAATGGGATATAATTTGATAACAGCAAAGAATTACAAGAATGACTTTCCCCCTGAGGTCCTCCTTACAGTTTTTTTAATCGTTTTAAAAGATACTCAAATTTAGTATGATTTTTAAACAAGGTGTAGAACTATGAGACTACCTTTGCATGTGCCCTTCCAGTTTTGCATGTACAGGATGGGTTTGTGTGCGCACGTGCCTTTCTTCAGTCCACGTTGAACTTTCGTGTCCGAGCATTTGTCAGCACGGCCGTCTGTAACGTGTGCCTTTGCCTTTCTGTCCCCTCCGCAGGTGCGATGGCTCGTATCTTCGTGTACGGCACGCTTAAGCAGGGCCAGCCCAACTACCGGCACATGCTCAACACTGCCAAGGGCATCGCAAAATTCCAGGGACGGGGACGCACCGTGGAGAAGTACCCGCTGGTGATTGCCGGGAAATATAACATTCCTTATATGCTGAACATCCCGGGCACGGGACACCACGTTGCTGGAGAGATTTATTCCGTTGATGACCAGATGCTGCAATTCCTTGATGAATTTGAAGGCTGCCCAGACATGTATCAGCGTACCACGATGAGCATCGAGGTGGTGGAGTGGGAAGGGAAAAGCAGCGTGCCCAGCGAGAGGCCGGCCGCGCGCAGCGTCATGGAGTGCTTCGTGTACAGCACAACCACCTACCAGCCCGAGTGGGTAAATCTCCCGTACTATGACAATTACGATTCCTCAGGGAAACACGGCCTTTCTTATGTGCTACGGGAAAGTCGAGATTAGACACGGGAGATCACACGGCAACGGGAAGACGGAGTGCTAGGCGTGTGTCCATCGGGAGCCTCTCTGGGGAATCTGTAATGCCTTTTGGTTAAAACGCACTTTCTTTTGTAACCTTCCAAACACAAAAGTATCGAGTCTAATGTTAAAGCATCGTAGGCCTAGCAACTGGAACTCACCCCAAACTTGTAAAAATCCTACTAGCCCACTAACCTGATGTGAGTAACTGGTTTTGCTTGATGAGTAGAGTAACTGGATCTGTGCACATTGGTTTTGGGGTTAGTTTTTTTTCTCCAACCCACCCCACCCTTTGCCTCAGTAAATGACTGAGGTACATGAAAGGCAGCCGAACTGACTAATTTTTGACCTGAATTGGTAAATTTTCATGTTCTCTGAGGTGGGTGGAACAATAATACTATTGCACTAATAGCTAAACTGATTAAAAATCACGTCTGAAAACAAAGTAAAACAGACCTCACATTTAATATTGACTTGCTATAGTGTTTATTAGGTTACTGAATGTAAACAGGGGCAAGCAAATGTCTCTTGAGGAGAAATGACTGCATAGCTACTATGCGCATCATGAAAATTACTGTAGAAATAGTGGAGAGAAAAGACTCTTCTTACTCTGTGTTGCAACATTATTCTGAAGAGGAGATGACTATTTTTAAAAAAATTTAGTTTTATAAGGTGCTTTGAAGAAATATTCATAATATAAGGGAATTACATTTAAAATTGTATTTTTAATTTAGCATTGTAGCACTCTAGCAACCTTCACAGTTCACTGAGTAACTGTGGGACTTGGGGAGCAAAAAAAAAAAAAAAAAAAGAAAAAAAGAAAGAAAAAAGAAAAAAGAAAAAGAAAAAAAAGAAAAAACAGACCCAATTTTAGCTGCCTACTGCACTACACCAGATGCAGCTGTTCTGAGCACTTATTATCAAGGTGACTTTTAGCCAAGCACTTTAGTGCAGAACTTGCAACCATATGCAAACTAAATTTCCTGTTGGGGGGGAGATATATATATATATATATGCTTATATATCTTAAGTTATAAGCTTATATATACTTAATACAGGTCCTCTAGATAATTTTTATAAAGATTATTGCAATATTTAAAGTTAAAAAAAAAAAAGACCTACAGAAAGAAGACGCTTCCCTTGGACCCCCACCACCCCTGCTTGTCTCTGCACTATCTGGGAAAATCGTGGTTTTCTTCTGCTACCCTACTCTGTCTTATATTTTCCATCAACTGTAATGTTCGGTACATCTGTAGCATACAATATACAAAGCTGCTGCGGGGGCAAGAATATGGCATGTGTTCCATGGAGTGACCTAAAGTACAATTAAAGGTACTAAGGATACAGTTAAAAATGATGTTGTCCCCCTGCTTCCTCGGCAGTAGCTCTGTGGTGCCCAGGGCCATCAAGGGTAGGGTGGCAACTTAAACGTACTAGTGACAGGCACTACCGCATCTCACTTAGGGGGAAAAAAAAGACAGAAGGCTAATTTTTCTGTGGTAAGCATATTAAACAATTTATAAGTAGGATACTTTGCTCATGGTTTCTTACCTTACTATTTTTTTTAAAAGTTTTAGGGCAGTCTGCAGAATCTGAAATGTGTTCCTGTTACAAGTGGCAAGAGGGCATTAAGGAAACTCATGAAATGTCTGCAGGGCCTCTGCCTCAGTTTCTCTAACTGCAAAAGCATAATTTTCCTGGCAGTCAGGTACTACCAAAACACTCTACTTGTTCATTTTGATGAATTTTGTAAGTTAATTAACAAAGTAGATGCCCATACAACATTACTTCCCCCTTGGCCATGTAATTTAATAATCAACTTGGCTAATAACGTGGAAAATGCCTCTTCAGTCAACTGTTTCAAGCACAAGGAAGCTCTCCGGTTGAAAAACAAGTCACCAGCCCTGCCATGGCTTCTCCCCTTCACCTTCTGGTGAAGTGTCCTGATGTCTCTGGCTGCAGAGAATTTTCTTTTTTTCCAGGAATTAGCAGGAACCTGCAGCTCCCAGGTGAGAAAATGATAGCAAGCCCCCTCCTCTCTGAGGCAGCAGTAAAAGCAAAGCAGGAAGGCTGACTTGCTGTGTAATTAGGCAACCAGGTTTAGCAGGGCATGCCACAACATCTCATGGCAATAAGTTCCTCAGAGAAAAAAAGAAAAGGTGTGTGTGTGGGGGAAACATTTATCTATTCTAACCGCATCCCCAGGTAATAAGAGTTCAGAGGATCCACGGAAAGGTGTCTAGCTAAAGGACCAACCGTCCCGGGGAACCTCTGCCAGGACCCTAAAGCTGGAGAGCCAAGCCCAGCTAGGAAGAATTTAATGTGGAATAGGGTTACTTTCCAGGTAGTATCTACCAATTTTCTTTTCTATTCACTAGGTCAAAGGGAATGTTAAGATTCTGGATAAAGAAATTGGACACTGGCATATGCAAATGATGACTGCCTGTGGGATGAGTCTGGGCAGATTTAGATTTTTCCATAGTGGTGGTTCAAAGGGATCAATGTCACTAGCCAGCCTGGTGCTGTAGTACCCTGCACAAGGGTGTAAGATAGACAGGATGGGTCTTTCATCTTTGTAGGAACCAAAATTTAAATGAATAACTAAAAAATACATTTTATTTTTATGTATCTCTCTATATATATAAAAAATGTTTTTGTGTGTGTATATATATACACAAACACATATCTGTATAGTTTTACAGCCTAGGAATGGATCAGCAACTCTTCCTTTATGTGGGTATGTGCCAGTTTTTAACAATACCAATGTTAACAGCATTTCAGAGCCTACTAAGGTGGCTAAGGCGATTCAAGGACTGCGCCAGCTACTTAAGGAGGAGCTCGCATCCAGTAATCAACAGAAAGAAAATTACTAAGCAGTAGTTTAAATCCAGTCCATGCAAAGGTTTTAAAACATTACAATAAATCTGACCAGCATTCAAGCCACTGGCAGTAATTGTTTGTGCTTACACAGAGCAAAGGAAAACTGCTCAGTCCATTCAGTGGTTAATTTTTCACTCTTACTGTCCTTTCTGTACAACTTGGCTGGTGTCTCAAACCAATGATATTACCATGGATGAAGATTAATCATATTTGGGGCTTGGGTGTGTTTTCTTTTTAAAAAAGAGGCTTTTCCTGTTTTAAAGAAGAAATAGTGTTTTTATTGATTTTATTTGATCTGGAAACATCACAGGAGAATTACAAAGGTTATATACAAGTATTTCTGAAGTAAAAATCTGGGATCTGTTGCCAAGGTTTAACATCTGTGTTTGTTGTCTTAACCACTGACACAATAAATATGACCATATAAAATCTTGTGCTTAGGCCTGTCCCATCTTCTGTGTTGTACTGCCTTAGTTTTACACTATGGATGGAAATAAAGGTTTAGCTCATTCAGCAGTGTGAAGGCAACACTTCATTCCAGTTCCACCAGCAGATCTCCTTCTCCAACAGTATCACCAGCTTTGCAGTGCACAGCTTTTACCTATGGCACAGAAATAGAAATAATTTCCAACTGTCTTCAATAGCAGAAATAAATACATGTTTTGGCCGACACTGTGTATCTACAGTATCATGCCTGCATGTACAAGGCACACAGAGGATAAATGACCACTATACGACACTGGAAGGGGCCTGCAGTGGTCACAGCCTGGTCCCTGCTCAGGGCAGCCAAGTTTGGGGCATCACCAAGGATGGAGATGCCACAGCAGGCTCCAGGGTGGAGCAAATCACGCCCAGCTCCGTCAAGGTATATAGGTACCTACCACTTGCTGTTTTTTCCCATGATTTTGGTGCTTGAAGATCTGAATGACAGATTTGAGACAGTGCTTTTAAAAGTTAAAAAGCACCTTTCTTCCTCCTGTTTGCCCTGTTGCTCACTTGCTACTAAAATCTTAAATCTTTTAGAGGGCAATCTGAGTACTGAATATTCACTCTTGTACTTTTCAAAGAAATGGCCAATGAAAAATCCCAGTATTTCTTGCATTTTAAATATACTGTAGGTTTGAAATATAGCTGAATTTTGGCACTGCAGCAGGGAAGCTGGGTTTCCCTTAATCCCCAGACAGCTGAAATTAAAGGATCCAAAATCAGATTTAAATCAATGTCATTGACAATACAGAAATAAGGTGACAGTTTCTGCACACAGCAGCCATAATACCTTAACTCTCTCACAGTGTGAAGTGATGAAGAATAATTGGGAACATCATGGGCCATAGTTCTTCCTAACGAATACTTAGTAAAATAAAACAGTGATGAGATTGGCAAAGGGCTGCAATTGTTGACTAAACACAACTGCATCTGTGGATGAATTCTATACTCACATAAAGCCTTCTGAATTTTAAAAACATATACTTGCCCCACATTTCCTCTATAAAAGGCTGTAGTATGTGAAATCTGTTTTAACACATGAAGCTCCAGAAAATAATAGCTGAAGCTCTGTATTAGAGTTTGCTTGCAGTGCAACCCAAGGCGCATATAAGCATACCCAAATAGTTAAAACCACATTCAGCATTTACCTCAGTTTAGTCATCCAAATGTCAACTCAGGCTCCTAATGGCGATCTGCAGCCAACACTAAATATCAGGCTACTATGGCTACACTATTGCCCATTTCTGAGCTAGATAGGCTAAAGCCACGTGAGCTGTAAGCATAACTCAGGCTCTGTAGCATGGACATATTCATAGCACTGTCAAGAAAATGAAGCTGAATACTCTACACAGGCAAAAACACAAGTTTGAAGTACAAAAAAAGAGCTTTATTTCTAAGTCAATGTCTTTGCAGCCTACCAGATTCCTAACTCTCAAGCTTTTGAGATGAAAACAGCATGAAAAACACTCCTTTCTTTTCTTTGTATACAAAGCCAAGGTTCAGCAAACATTGTACCTCACTAGTGTTTTAAACTCCCCAGTGATTTTTGAAATACACTGGCAGCCAGCGTGGCCAGCTCCTCTTTCTGACCCACGTCCAGCTGTCCCCTAAGAGCAAGGAGGCAGTCAAGTTGCTCTCCATCTTTCACTCATTTTTAAACCATCTGCAACTGGAGTAAATTCAAAGCAGATAAAAACAAGGCACTTCTCTCACAATTACAAATAGGAAGATGGGGTTTGATGCAAAAAAGGAATTCAGAGGGGGAATGAAAATGGAACATCTTCCAGCTGAAGACAAATGACCTGAGTTACAAAACATAGCTTCAAAGCATAAAATCATGGACCAGCAGCCAGTGCCAAACACCCCATCCCTGCAGAGGAGTCAGGTTATATTAGCACGGGGAGCCATAACTTTGTAATGCAGAATGGGATGACTTCTGTTTATCATTGGCTTCGTTTCTACCACCCCAAAACTATTCTGCTTTTTTAAATTCTTAAAATTCTGAAGAGTCACATCCACTTATTATCAAACTGGAGACATCGTATGGCACACATCAGGCCCTCTGACAGGCCTGCACAGCATCCAAAATCTGCTTTGAAGGATTAATGGAAGCACCGTCTAAGGCAAATGTGTTTTCTATGTGGCATCTCTGTGGAAGGAGTGGGAGATATTTATTATTTGGAAAGGGCAAGCAGGATTCAAAGGAACAGGCTCATGGGTTGCAGTACAACTTGATGGGAAAGAGAAGGTTAAGGTAAAAGAAAAGGGGGGGGCACTGGCATTTTAATTACAAATACTGGCTAGTTAAAAACAGTGAATGCACAGAGCAGCAATAAAGAGGTTTAAAAAAAAAACAAAAGCAAAGATGAAAATAAATGCTAGTAAATATTAATCAAGAGAGAAAATAAATCATAAAGGAGTTAATGCATGGAGGAAAATAATAAAGTGTCACTGTTACAGCAACAGGAGAAGGTATGTTCTTTCTCTCTCTGAGATTGTTTTTGCTCAAGACCCAGTTTTGCACTAGATGCACTGGAAGAGGCAAGCCCCGAGTCCCAGCCTCAATGACAATTCCAATACTGTGTCAAATAATCCTTTCTTGTAAACACACAAACAGTCCTTGGCATAGAAAGCAATCTTCAGATCTCAGCAAATCTTGCCAAGGACTAATCTAGTCTCTGATCTAGCAAGTCCAGCTCCTTGCTGCCTCCCTCCGGGCTAATGAATCTCACAGTTTTTTTTTTAGGAAAATGGTGTTTCAGTGAGAGCAGAGGGTTCAGTCCCCAGCCAGAAAAGGGTTAGGACACCCTAGGAAAAGCAAGAGAGAGGAAAATAAATAATCTATATCTTTGGCAAGGACCCCAACCGGTAACTCCTCAAGGACTCTCTGCTCTTCTTTTGAAAAAGAGGAGCTGGGCCCTTATTCGAGGCAATGGTTCAAGGCTGTGAATTATAATCTGGCCCAGGAATGCCCTGAGGCCCTGACTTGGGGGCTGACAGTCCCCAAAACAGATGGGATTTAAGGCATGCCCTTGTCATAAGTGTAGCCAGTTCCCTGCTCAGTGCTGGTTATGGTGCATCCTGCACCGCAGGAGGACAGCACCCAGCCCAGGGGCTGCAATGCTGGTCCGTTGCAGCAAGCTATGACAGTGCACAGTCTTGCAAAGCTTAATGCATCTGCAGATCTAGGCTTCTTCGTATTCAACAGTCACAATAATCAAAAAATTGCTCTTCTCATCTTCCTGCAGAAACACTTTCTATGCCTTGCTCTGAGTGTTTTTATAATGGCAAATTATCTGCCAGTAATGAATTAACTGGTATAGAAATCTCTCTTCTTCAGTTGCTCTCTGAAAACAGGGAATTTGGAGAAACACGCTGCAACGTCTTCAGGCTTTCAATTCAACTTGGCATTGTAGCATCACAGAAAACAAATCATTTCAGAGAAGAAGAGTTACATAAATTTCTGAAGCCAGTAAAACTATTTCCCGCTGTGCTATCTAAGGCTTGGAACTATTTAACAGCATTCACAGCAGATGTAAATGTTAAAAATTAAAGGCACCTCACTTTGGAAGACTTATAAAAATCACACTTAATTCCTTAACAACCAGAATCTTCCTTTTTTCCTTTTTAAATTCTATCCTATTTGACAAGTTACATATGGTTTTAAGTGACCCAAGGTAGCTTACCTTGCCTGTTTTAGCAGCAATCATACTGTTCTGCATTTTCATTGCTTCAATTACACAAATCTCTTGACCTTCTGAAACCTGATAAAATTAAAGCAGTACAAAATGAGGACAGAGGATTTAAAATGCGTTAAGTGTATGTGGTTTTTTTCTGTAGAATAAAGGGATTATTTCATTAAATGCTATAAAAAGACTTTTATGGCACATGTAAAGTCAGCCAGCCACCGACAATCGCGGCACAAATCACAGCATCATAGTTGCCTTTGACAAATTGGAGGTAAAATAGGGAAAAGGGATCACCTACTTAAAAATATCACCCCAGCCACACCTGAGAAGTTCCTCTCCCCTCCACTCAGCTCCAGCTTTCACAGTTCACATTTCACATCCCTCACAGTTCGACATCAAAATTTAATTTGTGCTGTTTTGGCTGCGGAGCCTTTGCTTTGCCTCCCTGGTGCAGATCCCGCAGATACTAAGCCTGATGCAGAAGGCAAAAGTTTCTTGGCCCGAGCGCCGGGGAGCACGGCCATAGGCTCTGACATTACCCCACAGACCAGCGTGGAGCAGCAAGTCACACCTTCGCACATGGCAGTAGCTGGACGGTGGCTGATGCCTTCAGACTGCCTGAACGGCGCAGGCCTGCGACGAAACACGAAGTTTTATCCACGAGGGAGGGCACACAGAGGCAAAATGATAATTTTCACCACAACTGATGGCTCTTAAAGGGCAACACTCAAGGTGCGTCTTTCTGCTTGTTTGCGCTCCGCTAACAGGCACGTGCAAGCCCAAGGTCGCGAGCAACCCGCTGGGCTGCTCCGCTGGGCTCGCGGCAGCACTGCCCAGCGCCTTCGAGCGCGCTGCACAGAGCAAACGGCTGCTTGAGGTTTTGTGATGTGTCTGAGGAGTTTGCCTACATACAAAGGGCAAAAAAACACTTGATTTTCCTACGTATGAGGGAAAAAAAGCACTTGATTCAGAATTCATCCTTCTTGTAAGCCAGTGATCGCCCAGGCACGCCACAAAGATGATTTACAGTGTAGGTGGAAGGGCACTGGCCCGACACGCCAATAGTCAGGACTTGCGCAGACGCACTTCTCTGAGACGTCTGGCTCTGTGTCCACTGCAATACTTTTCATATGGCTGTTTTGCTGAGACAAAAGTCTGCCTTTCTTTTAGCATCAAGCAAATTATGAGAAGAGATCTGGTCTATGCATTGTTATACATGCTGTTTCTCTCAGAATATATTTGCTAATAAATATATTTTTTTCCCTAAATACATGTAAAATGAATAATACATAGCTGAGGACAGGGATAGACAAGTTTGGAGAAATATACTGTGTAACAGACAGGTGTTAAGGCAGAGATCAAACACACGTAGCACAAAGCATATCCTGAAAACTTAACTAAAGCCTTTTTTCTACAGTAAATACTACAGGTAAGCACTTCCCAGCACCAGCGCTCTTATTGGCTAATGTTAAGTGTATGTTTCATGCAATGATTGAAAAGCATCAATGCCTGCCTGGATTCTGAGCAAGACAAAAAAAAAAAGCCCGACTAAAAGATGCTTATGTGCTATTTCTCTAACAGATTGCCAACAGCAACATGATGGGCTTTTTGGAGTACGTAAGAGCCAGTGTTTGTTACGGGAACATAGTGCGATAACCTGATACAGAAGAAAAACCAACACCCAAAATTTCAACCGCACAAATTCCATCTTGAGCTTCAGGTGACCGTTTAAGTCATTAGCAGTGTCAAATTTGGTGAATAGTGTCAAAGACTTGCTCTTTGTGCCCAGCTATTTCCCTTCTGTCCCACCTCCACCTGCCTTTTGTCCCTGCCCTTCCACACCTGCTGCTCCGTCTGAAGCCTTTCTCCAGCAGCTCTTTCTTTTCTTCCTGCTTTTCCTCCTCTTCTTCCCCTCCCACCGCTCAGCTTTTCTTCCATCTGCTCTGAGCTTTCCATATACTTCTGAGATCAAGAGGGAGCTATGAATTCCTACTTCCATTTAAAAAAAAGACAAGCATGTTTTTTTGTTTGCATAGGACATTTCAGGAACAAATTCACCATCCTATGGTTAAACTCAGTGATCAGCATGACAAGAACATGGGCCGCTAAAGGCTGCTGAAATCTGAGGCACTGCGGAGTGCGGACCTGAATTTAGTGGCCTGATTTCAAGGGCACAAGAAACTCTTTTCTTGAGCCCCAGTGTGACTCAGTTTGCCAAAAGATGGCATGCAAATTCATCAGTTAACAGTGATCTAAAAGGAGTTCTGAAAATAAATCTACTGTGTAAGTGCTAAGCAGAATCGTCTCTGTACACCTCAAGTGTGGCAGTAAAATGCCACTACCTATTAGTGGCTGTGGCATGGAAAGATCCATGAATTTGAATTTCTCTGTTTCCCACCTTTCTCAGACAGAACATTTGACAAAGGAATTGGTGTCTAGGAAGCAAAAAAATCCACCCAACCAATAAAATATATACACAAAGTAACCAGTGAACACCTTGCAGTTTTACTAACTCAGAGGGAAGGAGGCACTTTCGGGAGGTACCCCATGTTAAAGTGCTGTGTCGGTACTTCTAATAATGTGTAATTTCTGGAAAATCACTTGGGTGAAAGTGTCACTTAAGCACAGAATTTTAATTACTGTTCTTATGTGAAACCTTTATAGCTCAACTTATTGTGCTGCAAAGCAACAAATCCTAAAATTAGGCACTTGTATCTCTCTTTTCTCTTTTTCAGTCTTTTGGGCATTGTCCAATTTCTTTCATTATGTAATTGCACATATCCTTTTGCTTGTTATTTAGCCTGCAAATGAAAACCGTAGCACAGTTTCTTGTTTTCTAACTCATTTAAGGATTTATCTGGACTATTTTTAAAGCTGTATTTTCTTCATATGATTTATGTCTTCCGGTGGATGGTAAAACAATGCAAACCATCATCTTTATGTTTCAATTTATAGAGAGGTCTCAGCGATGACCCAAATCTGTCAAAACAGACAGATAAAAACAAACAAAAAATCTGATTGATTGGAGCCCAGCAAAATAAACGTGTCCCTTTTGTTAAAAGAAATGAAACTCAGGTGATGTTTCTCACAGACTTCCGCTGCTGGCAAAGCCACCCTCACGTTGCTCAGAATATGGAAACAAATGAGCGATTTACTGCCAGACCTGCGCTCTGTATTGTAATAGCTTATTTCCGCAAGGTTCAGTTCAAAGTATCTGTTAGGTTTTGTTCTCCACAGAGTGAAAAAGAAAAAAAAAGAGAAAAGAAAAGGAAAAAAATCACTGAAGAGGTCAGTACCTACTATGTTGATGTTGCGAACAATTCGGATGTGAATTCAGGAACAGTCAACAGCACTGTCTGAGGAACTTGGGAACTGCACAGTGTTTTTCATCTACTCTAGACCAAAGATCGTGCCCAGGACAGGGAACTGTCTTCACTGACTTCCTGACCAAGCCACTCGCGGCGAGGGGAGGAAGCAGAATTTGAAAAGCCGCAACACGGACCTGTTTCCCTTGCACCTACGGGAGGAGCGTAAGGACTAGCTGCACGCACACAGACAGCCCTGGACAAGGCAGGGCTACGAGAAGAGGGCTCGGCTCCGCGGCCCTGCTCCGAAGGGATCCCTGCGGATATCGCACACTTTTGCTCAGACTTTTGTGAATCATCTCATGAAGACTTACTGATTGTGACAGGACATCCTCAGCGTCAGGCTTGCAAAAGGGTCCCAAGCCCCGCAAGTCTTTCCGATGAACCCAGCGGGTGCTGATGTACCCCTGCGCTGCCCGTCTAATTGGGGGAAAGTTTGCCGGGCCGAGGCGTGCACCTTTCATGCGGCTCGCCGCGTCCTCGCCCCTGACACGGGGTCAGGGTGCGCATTCGCGTCCCATTAGCAAAGTGGCGCTCATTAAGCGGCGGCCGGCCTCGCGCCCGAAAGGAGCTCGCTCGAAGGGCAGCGCGGCCCATTTGCTCGGCAGATTTTAGCATCTGAAGGCAGCCTGCATGTCACACAGTATTGCACCGTTTTAAGGAGTTTCAGACGTCTCCAGCTGATGATTAATTGTGAGTGATGGGAAATAAAATCCAGTAAAGCCAGCTGCTTGCCATGGTCGGCAAAATTACTATAATGGATATAGGCTGCCAATTTTCCAGTTTTACTGGCAAGTCTTCCAAGTGTAATTAAGGGAAGTTATAAATGATATGGAAATCTATCAAGTCCCATTTATTTTCAGAGGACTCTTTCCCCTGAGACTTTTATCTTCAAGCTTATAGTTTGCTTTGTTGTGCTAATGATTTAAACCACTTCTTATTTCTGATTAAAGCCCCCAATATCCTTCATAAGAAGTTAGATCCACTTTATTCACAAAGATTTAAAGAAACAGAAGCCGTTTAAAGTTGCGTCTGCTCGCCGGGCTGAGCCCTCGCTCCCTCTACGGAGGTGTAAGAGAGCGGCCTCCATCTTAGGCACCAGCTACCTCCTGGATTTCCATTTCTCAGCAAATCTGAAGATTTCAGAAAGATCCGGTGGGAGCAGGGAGGAGAACGGACAAAAAACAAAATAAAAGCCCACCGTCGACAACAAGCGACCCAACGTCGCCCCAAAAGTCGGAAGCCTCCGAGAAAGAAAGGCTGCAGGCGCTGCCAGAGACACCAGACGCTTAGCACAGGGAGGTGTTGCTCGCTAATGTCGTTTGATTTGGAATAAAAGCATGAAAATGATGTGCAAAGGCCTAAAATTGGAGCCGTAAAGGATGACTGCACAGTATTCCATTTCTCAATTTCATCCTTCAGAGCCACAAAATGGGGGTGATACAGTTACTGGATGAGATTTACAGTAACAGCTGTGGTCTTCCCACACAAGGGAGGACCTTCTAATGGGCTGAGGTCTGTTTTGAACAGACGGGGAGTAGCAAAACAAGGTTCCCTATTAAGGGTGTGCAGCAATATTCCCGATAAAGAAAACGAGGGAGTAGCCGTCAGATTTCTTTAAGAGACCTAAATCTCCTTTCGCCGTTTAAAAAACAGAGCTGGTGTAGAAAGCGCTAACTGCTAAATAAACGAGAGGCACGTAAATGTAAGGGTTTGGTTTTTTCTTAATCTCCTCGCCGCAAACAGTAAAGAATGCATAGGAACCAGTGCCAGGGGCATATGGCTTTCTCCTGTGCTGAACATTCATACAAAAGACAGGTTCATCAGTCATTGGAGTATCTGGATAAAAAATTAGCTCCTGATGGATGGTATTTAGAGCTTACCTGCTGCTAGTACATTACCAGCGAAACGCAGGTTTTGAAACCCACATGACATTAGAAACTGCAGACCATGAAATACCCCACGTGTGAGCACGCTCATAATGTACACCGGGTTATACAAAATAAGAAATAAGCTATTTAAACCCTCTGCCTAAAATTGGGCCCGCTGCAAGGAACCCTGGGTCAGCCCTACACAGGCCAATTAATGCACAGCATCTGCTGTATAGAAGCCGTGCATGAAGCACTTCCGAATGATTTCAGCAATTAAAAGAAAACTGTTTCCTGCCTGTTCTGACAGCAACTGTTTCAATGCAAGAGTGAGCACCAAATCATTGTGTGCAGCTGAAAAAATTAAGTCTCTCTCTTTTTTTTAAAAAATCTTGTGAAAAGTGGGTGCGTGGGATGAAGATTTCTTATGGAATCGGATCGTTCTTTTGTTGTCCGACATTCTGTGTTTTTCTGCCAAATTAGACAGAAGGCTCCGAGGGTTTACGGGGCCCTCTACAGTATCACCTTCTGGTGCACTGTGGCTCCCGAGAAAGATGGATCAATATCAACCCTGCTGATTTGCCTATAAAAGTGAAAATCCTTAAATTATATTTTTAAGACCTTTATATTTAGAACACAGGTGCTCCAACACGTAACATTTTTAAGGCTCTCAGATCCGAAGGAGGAAAAAAAAAAAACAATTACAGCGCTAAGCAAAAAAGCATCTTAGATTTAGTTAAAAGTGAAGTGAGAACTGGATTTTATTGCTGTCTCCTTTCTGAGCTTTGGGGAGATATCGGTAAATAACCCTCGTTATTCCCATCGTACTAAGACTTGTGTCCCCATTGATTCTTGCAGACTGAGAAGGGACAACGCAAGACTTTCCTATATGAAATCCTGTTAACCTGTCCTGAGGTTTCAGAAGTATTCCCTTGTAGCTTTCTGCAAAATAATTATAAACATTCATCCTATTTATGCTATGCAAAGCCACTGAACAGTGAATTAACTACGTATTCACCACCTAAAGTCCTTATGAAAATACTGCTCGCTTTTCTTTTCTTTTTTTTTAAACTTTGTCCACACTGGTATCATTCCCTTCCTAGATTTCTTTCTCTGTGACTCATTGGCATACTGGCAGCAAGTATCTAACAAGAAAACAAATCAGGAGGAATTGGATGAATAACAATTGAAATTCCTTGACATTGTCCATACTGTGCAAAATAATTAGTGCAGGTTTTCCCTTCCTTCCAAATTAAATTTGAAACAGGAGCTATAGTGTTGCAAATATAATTAGCATCAATTAACAGTACTTGACAAGTCATTATTTTTTTTTTTTTTTGCCACGGCCCTTTAAAGAATGAATTTGAAGATAGCACATCCCAAATTTTGTGACCACTGACCTCTGAAGGTCAGTGATGTCCCCCTGACAGCAATAAGCACTGGTCATTGCACTCCCACTTATCCAAAACACACTTTCCCGACTGCTTCTGAGATCCCAAAGCCTTTAGGGGAAATAATGCACAGGCAGAGTGCTTCTGTGGGCGATTCTTGTGCTACTCAGCCCAAGACAAAGCTTAGTTTACATTTTGGGAATCTTTATCAGTCCACTTTTTCAGAAATGGGTAAAAAGTCGCATATCATTTAAAAAGGCAAAACATACCAATAAAAAGAATCTATGATTTCTTTTCAAAGGACATTAGCACATTTTCCCTAGGGAGAAATTCTAATAATATTGACAGTTCATATCTCATCACAGGAATAGGATTTCATTGTTCATTATACTCCGCTCGAACACAAATCTTAGACTGTGTAACTGCATAAAGATATAGGCGAAAAACCTATTCCAGTCAAATGTAAGAATTATACAAATATGTTTTAAGCAATTATATTTAAATTTCCTTAATCTAATCACAACAAATATTTGAAACCTCACACGCTAAGAATGGTGAAATATCTGAATGCTTTTACTCTTGAAATTTCATAGCTTTGTCATGAAACTATGAAAATGGTTTCACCTCCTGTTTAACAATAGGTTTTTTTCCACAAAAAATACAAAAAGAAATAAAGATAAAATCATAAAAATTACATGAGGTGCCTGACCACATTTGGTCAAGTCTGCCAACTCTGTTTACAGAAAAATGCAGTTAATATTTGCACTGGGATCACTGAAGAGGAGGGAGGAAAAGAGGCAGAGAGAACAGAAAAATACAACAATGGAAGAAAAGAAATGTGCATACACAGGAGAAAATTTTCATTGAAATTAAGAGTATCTTATGAAATCTAGTAATTAACACCATGTTTGTCTATACAGAATGTAAGAGTATAACTTAAGCGAATCAGTTTCTACTGTTTTTTCCTGGTGTTTATTTCTATGTTATAAATTCCCACCAGTATAATTATAGGTATAAAATAAGAAAGAGGAACTTTATTTAGATTTCGAGGTCTGAAGGGCAAATATGACTTAAGACAACAAGCAACCAGCTGACAGCAACAGGTAGCTTTACAACTCCACCTTTTCTTTCACAGGAATGAACAACGTAGAGAGAAACAAGACTTTGGGAAGCTGTCTTTTGTTTTTCAGCAGTGAGCATTTCAACAGCAGAGGTCAAGCGAGACATACCTTTTCCTAGAGCAAGAACTTTCCTAGGTTTCTGAAACGGAAAATTTTTAGAGAAGGATTTTTTGTTTACTATTTTTCTAAAGAACAAGAAGAGAAACTTTGAAATAATGTGCATGTAACTTAACTGCAAGGGGAGTTAAAAACATCTTCCTCGGTTAGTTTAGTCCAGTGGCATTTAAAATGTTTGTGCAATTGCTGACGGGGATGCGTTCAGTAAGTTGTACAGCTCCTCAAGCAGTCTTCAAGATACCTTAATTTTGGAATTAGTGAGGCAATTAGCATAGAAATTTAATAACATTGACATCTTGGTAGAAAAACTCATCCTATGCAATATGAATAGGCACGGCTATACTAGCATCAATTTGAAATTACAGGAAATTTTTATAAAAGAGTCCATTTAGAAAGTGGTTTGAATGGTGATAACATCCACAACACTGGATAATCTTGCATCACTTGGAGGGAAAGAGGAAATTCAGAGACAGATCAAAATAATTAACTGCCACCTTTTGGCTGCAGTGCTACGAAGATTCAGTAACGATTGGGTGTTTACCTACAGCTGCTTTCCTTTTATACATATTTTTGAAGGAGACAAAAAAAAATCATTAAATGATTTAGGCTACCAGCACTGGCTTATCGACCAATGTCCGGCTTAGTAATGCCACCTGTTCTGCCTAATGTAATTTAAAAAAGAAACACAACCCACAAAAACATACAGCTAAAAAAAATATTTGCCAATACGAAACTGAAAGAGCAAGAACTGTAAACATAGGCAAAAATATAGCAAAAACTATAAACTATAGGGCAACTGGGACAGTTAAGATCTCTTTTTGTTGCCGTATACAACGCCTAGCAAACTCTGAAGCTGTTGCGGGAGCACATTGGATGGCTTTCTTTAAATGGGGTATGACAACTTTGCTCTACTTGTGATCCTGCGATTGCAGCGCACGGACCTTATATGCACAAAAATCAAGCCAGGAGATTCAAGAAGAAGAAACCTTTGCAAGGAGCTGCCTATATTCTGTCCTCAGAGTAAAGCAGAGAATTTGTGCAGCTTGAATAGTTTTCCTGGCTTTTTATTTCTGGTAGTTGTGGCGAGCCGAGACGGTGCACGGTGCCATCCCCACGCTCGGGCAGGAAAATACTCTGGAGCCAGCGTGCAATGGGGGCTGCCTTGCGCTGACATTGTTGTCAGCAGAAACGCACCGAGTCCCTTGTCTGGACTTTTGAAGCCCGGTGGCTTCTCTTGCCCTTAGCACCACGGGGAACCAAACTGTGACTCCCCCCAGCCAGAACTGCCTCATAATGCACACTTGTCACTAGCAATCTCCTTAAAAAATAAACATGCGGACAACCTACCCCCCCAGAATGGACGGGTATTTCCTACATAATTGTGCTATCACAAAGAACGTAAGTTAAATTTAGACCTTCTCTCCCTAAACAATAGTAACCTGCTTGCCACGCAGCCAGTTTTCACATCTTTTTATTGGTTATCTTGCTTTATGCTTCTGAGTGGCTTCGTTATGTTTCCAGGAATAACTGAGTGGCAATTAATTACATTCTTCTGACGAGGCGAGGGAAAATAAAGAAAGTAGAAAGTGGCTAAAAAGCTAAGAAATTGGCAGCGTTGCAAGTTCTCCTTCTCTCTGAATGACAAACAGCACTTCCCCACTGTGGTACTAAAAATCCATGGATCGTCTTTGAGAAAAAAGAAAACAAATCCCTTGCATATGCAGTATCTTTTGGCAAAAACAAATTGGAAACTGCTTCTCAGACCTGCTGGAGGATGCTCACACAATCTTCACCAACCCAAAGCTTTTTTCGTGAACGGCAGCCAAAAGTGAACACTATACCTCAAGGAAAAACAACGATACTTCAAGTGAGGAAAACTAACTCGGGGATCAGCGTCGCCCTCTCGTTTGGCTGCGGGCTCGCAGAGAGGGACTAACAAACACCATATGCTTTACCTGGCCAAGTATGCTGCCCCGTATCTGAACTGCAGACAGCAAACAAGAGTTTGCAACCGCAGCCACTCAAGCAAAGGCAACACGCTCCCTCGCTGGGAGTTTCTTTGCTATTGTAAAGTTACCCCGAAGCCTGGCTACGGCTGCGGAGCTCCCAGGGCTATTGACAGCTCTGAAAGTCTTCTCCTCTCCGTGAGGCAGCGCTACGGAGGGGACCGCGCCGTACGGCTGCCCCGGGCTATTTAGCGTAGTTCACAGGTTAGGAAAAAACAGCCTCGGAGCAGCTTATAACCAGGCTGCTTTACTCCTAACAGCAGCAGCACCTGACTGGGAGGAAGGACAAAACCACCTCGTTCTCTCCGATTTTTTGGCTGCACTGCTGTCGCACCCCGTGCAAATTTGAAGGAGCAAACCCAGCGCTCATTTGAGAGAATAGGAGTGACTTAAATGCCCATTTCTCAAGCCGACTAAAGACTTTGTCCAAGCAGTGCAACAAAAAGAGCTGTATTTATCAGAGAGTTACAGTTCCCTGCCATCACGCCTTGAACAGCTGCAGTGAGCGAGCCGGCCTCTGACGGACAGCCGAGACGTGTAATCTGAATCACACCAGCCCACTGCTTATTCAGTGCAGATAGCTGATGCTCCCCTCATCTCTCTCTGTCCTTATTTTTTTTTTTTAAAAAAAAAAAAAAACGTTTTGACACTAGTCCTGAAAGGGAAGGATTTAAGTTAAACCCCTTTCAACAACGCAAATGTGTTTTTGCAATTAAAGCCACACAATTAGCATTGACAAGCTCAGGTCAGCAGAACATAGCTTATGCTTTCAAATGCTTTGCCACTCAGTGCCTCCAGCAAAAAGCTGCAGGAGAGGAGAAGAGAAAAAAAATCTCCGCACATTATTTAACAACTTGTGCTCTGATGCAGTGCACCACTTGTGGATTTGTGGAGGCAGGTTCATTTATTTATTTGCTTAAAATCCCTTTGGCTCTGGCCTCGTGCTCCCCTGGTTCTAGTCCTTCAAGACAACAAATAACAGTCTTCAGGCAAACATGGGAAAATTGATAATGTTTAGCAGCATTAAGTTCTCAGTCAAAAGCAAGAGAAAAAGCTTCAAACAAACAAATAAAAAAAGGCTCAAAATCCTTGCCTTGAAAATGTTTCCCCTTACTCTTTGCAAAAGCAGGTATTTGCCTAAGATCTCTCTCACTCAGCCACTCTTACTGCCTGGAAATAGAAGCCGCAGATTTCTCGCTCTGTACGATGACATAAGTACGTTCTCAGCAATCAGTTTTTTAATCCGATTTCAGGCAGATCTTCAGACTAGCTGTTCTGTTGGCTCTTAGCAGCTGACCATTCATTCTGTAGTCTTGTTTTTGTGAACATACATTGCTTGATAATTTATCTGGCAGCTTGCAATGCTGTATATGAGGAACATAAGCCTTAAGATTCTTCCACACATGATTAACATTAAGCAAGTGACTAAAAGTTAAAATTAAATCACAGGCTGGTTCCAGGCATAAGGCTACTTTCATAGGCAACAGTTTTTATAACAGGGCTGTAAATCAACAATAAAAATTAAAATTCTGTAATAAATGATTCATTTTAAATTAATACTGCTGTTTTTAAAGGCATAAACTGTTCATACATATATATATCACAAACCCAGAAAGCTAAGTGTAATCTAAAGGAATTTCTTTCTTGGTAATTTTTATTCAGCTGTATTTAGTTCTATTTTCTCAAAAATCTCTTTATTTAATATGAATGTTTGTAGATCTTTAACATTAACTTGATGACTCCCTTCCCTCTGTGACTAGACAGAAATATCCACATATTGTGAAAACAGAGGTGGCACCACAGAAAAATGTAAGCATACCAACCACTTTACCAGTATATTTATGTCTTCATTTCAATGACAATAGTACCAAGCACTTTAGAATTAATCTGCACAACTCGATTCTATTATTCCTATGTCTGCATCACTCTATCTCTTTCAATGGTTATGAGAGATCCACTTAAGGGCCTTGAGCTTAGAAATAGCGTACGACACAACGTGGTCAAAGTTCACATAAAGCTGAGGACAAGTAAGTACTTATACGTAACACTAAAACACCATATTTACATTTGTTTCTAGCTGAATGTGAGCTAAGAAGCAGTGGAAATCCCAGGACAGCAATGGCATGTTTTGTTGCCTTTCTCTGTGTCAAGTTTCTTCCTTCTGCAGGACACGAGAATTCCTACAAGAGACGGGGAATTCCCAGCATGGAATTCCCAAGGCAGAAAAGTCGTACGTCTTGCTATAACACTAAATGATAACACGGGGATTCTTTAAAAAATTGTTAAATGTCTGTCCTGTGTCCCTTAAAATTTAACCTTGTGTTTAATAACATTTTCACTGCACTGCTCCATGGCAGAAAATCAAGGATCCCCTCCTGCTACCACGAACAGCATATATATACTTACATATATTCACACATACATGCACACACACACAATCTTCTCACCCTGCCAAGGCAGTTGTGATACAAAAGCAAGAGATTAGCTGAGTTTAAGCTGTGGACTAGTATCCAGATGAAAATGTTTCTTTTAAAGCCCATTTAATGTGCAAGGTGCTTCCTTATGACTTTTTATAATTTAAACAGAGAATGAAAAAACAGCAGACGCATTTCAGCATGCTTTATTCTACAGGTGAGGTGAAGGAACTGACTTGCAGTTTCAGCTGCACCGAGCAGGAATTTGTGCAGAATATATAATGAAAATGCAGATATATAGATCACATTTCTTACCGTGTCCCCAGGCTTGACAGAAACTGCCACCACTGCTCCAGGCATGGGAGATCTCAAAATGCTGGAGGTGTCCTCTGCTGCTTTCTCTGGCATGTACTTGCTCAGCTCTGCAGCAACCTTCGTCAGTATTTGCAATTTGTACTAAAGAATAGGAAGAGGAATGTTTTAGGACACTGCACCTTGGTGAATTGCAGTGAACAATCTGCATTATTTTGTGGCATGCTTTTACATAATATGCCTTTTATCTCCTCTTCACAGGAGTGTCCAAATTTTAGTTTTTGAAATCCCTGTTCAGAGTTTCATTTTCAGCAGATAGAAAGAAAAATAGGCAACCTCAAACAGCATCAGTGAGTATGTAAAAGGAAAGAATCGAGTACAGTAAGGAAGGTCAGAGTCATTTAAAAACTCGGACAGAGAGGGGAGAGAATAGATTTAAAAAATGCATGTTATTTTTAGCAGTTAAGGAATAGCTACATACTCATTTCTGTTGCTGTATCAAATTAGAATTTTCCCAAATATTTTGGGAAAATCTGCCAGATTTTCAATGACATGACTTCTTACTAAACACTATTTTTACCTTTTTAACACTTATTTTTATCAGTTATTTAATATTTGAAGTAAACAACTTGTTTAGATTTTGCAATTGGAACATATTCAACAATTTCACTTCCATTTTTTCACACACAAGCAGAACAATGGAACATTTTGGTTGGATCGAATACATTTTACTTGTAATAAAAACTGTTCAGCAGCTGTTACCTACCTTCGGAAAAAAGAATGTTTTCTCTCTTATGTTTTGTAACGTTTTAAAAAAAGGGAAAGAACAGGAGGAACCTCAGTCATCCCTTTTAACAGCATCCCTTTAAGCAAAAGCCTTTCCGAAAGCCTGTTAAGCATGCACACTAATTTCACTTCCAGGCTTTTCGTTTTTAAAAACTTGCAGTCACTTTGACAGCTAAGCCGTTGCGTTTGGAGAGACGGCCTTCGAATTTGTCCCCGCGCGCTGGAAACTGAAGGCGAAACTCCAGTAGATGGCAGCAGGTCTCTGCGAGAAACCCCGTCCTCGCCAAGGCCAGCCGTGAAGACCAGCACCACACTTCTTCAATAATTTAAACAAAGGTTTTAATAATAAGCGATGGATGCGCTGCATTTACAATGCAAATGTGCATCCTGATGATGTAAAGTTCAACACCTTGCTTCGAACAGTATGTTTTCTTCCCAAACAATTAGCTATTGTTTTATTAGCAATAGAACGTCTTTACTTTTTGTTTTCACACAGACAGAAAAAATCAGATATCCTTATGGTGAAGGTAAAGGGGGACTCTACCGTCTGCTTCTGCAGAGCGTACATCAAGGTATTTAGAAATACATTTGAAAGGTAATTAACTCTGTAGTGAAGTCTTTAAAAAGCAGTTTTCAAAACCAAATTAAACCAGAGGATTATCGTCGTACATAAACGGTGTCTGGACATACTAAATACGTGCACTGAACAGTGTAGCCATTTGGTTAGAAAATACTTGGTTCTAATCAGAAATATGAGTAAATGGTTACATGAATCAAAAAACCCTCCACTAAATACAAAAATGGGCCACAAAAATATTTGCTGAAGCTGTAAGCGGCACCAAAAGATTTTCGCACTCATTCCCAAACGCATGTGCTTGGTTATGACCAGCGCGTGCCAGCACCATTTCGTATGCAAAAAGCTGCTTTAACTCCAAGCCTCCTGCAGGCATCATGATGTCAATTAAGAGTGAGGCGCTCCCATTTTTGAAAACAAAATACGGTTAGTTATCTGCACAAATAACTACATTCAATACGGTGCGCTTCTCGCAGTTTCTTTTTTCAAAGCGGGGGTGTGTGTGCATATGCGTGCATGTATGCACACGTGCATGTGCGGTGCAGGGAGGAGGGAGATGATGCCCATCAGAGATTTGATGACACAAGTTGCAAATAGAATTGCAGCAATGTGACAGGTCAAATAATAACATCTTATGCATGTTTCTTTACTCCTGAGTGTCTGTTTTGCAATCAAGACATACAAGTGTCTGCCAGTTTCTGAAGGATATGATCCTTAAGTGAAATTACTGTGCAAATAAAAGCTTTTTACTCCTATTAAAATTCATCTGACTCATAAGTGGCAAGGAAAAAATGCTTGCAGAGTGTATTCTGCTGTCAATCTAATAAACATTCAGTGCAGAGGGACTATTTATCAAAGATAAATTGTACTTAGAAGTCCTTCATTAAATCTATGGGGGGGAATATAATTACACCAAATTGCACAGTTTCGGTATCCATGGTTAGTGTCTTCTTTGTACTCCGAGTTTGAAAATAAAAAAAAAAACACACACACACAAGGAAGAAAACAGAAATAAGTTAGATTTGTCGACTGTGCTGTTGCCTCACTCAGGAGACTATTTTGATATCATTTTGGAAGATACCATTTAGTTTTCTAAGCCACAAATATGTACAGATACACTTCTGAGCTGTCCAATTTCAAAATTTAAACATCAAGTGAAAGCTACATCTTCTGCATTCATCTAGGTTACAGTATTTCACAGGCACTGAAATAAGTAATTCTCCCTGCACACCACAACTTAGAGCAGTGGGGAAAAAACACGGCCCTGAGTGCGCTGCACTTTAAAGCTCCATTCTCCATACCAAGTTAAAATATCCCTACCAAACATTGTTTTTACTATCTTTATAATTTTCATATCTTTTAGATTCCTTTCTCGGCAGGACCTCTGCTTTCCTTGGAGTGAGATGTAAGAGTCAGCACACTCAAAGCTTTATAATGCGGGTCTTTGTTATTGATGAGCTGTTCCTTTTCCTTTTGTATTTGTTTATTGTTCTTTAGTCTGTTTGGGGGATAAGCAGGTTATTCTAATCAAAAAGTAAAAAATAACAACAGTAAACTTCCCAGGAAAGGCCTTTTTTGGCACAGTTGGTTCACAAATGACCTTTCAGAATATAAAAAGACAAAGCAGCAAAGAAAGGTTCCTTCTTTAAGATTACCTTTGATGTATTTCTGCCGTTGCCTGGACCCCACTAAACACCCGCAGAAGCGTCCCTTTGTAAAGCTCTTTCTCAGCCCACAGCGATGAGCTTTACAGTGGGGTGCAGGGGAGCTGCTCACCTGCCTGGGACGGAGCTGGAGCGTGGGGCTCACGGAGAGCTGCAAGGCTCCCAGGAAGACCAAATCCAGCACATGCCTCTAAAACACTTAAGAACATACGGATTTTTTTTTCATTACATGATGAACACTGCTGTTACGCCTTTGATATAGTAAATGAGGACAAATCCTTACATATGAAGTAGAAGTTTTTATGCGTTACTAATGGGGTGTGGATGGGGTCTGGGTTTTTTGTCTTTTTTCTTTTTTTCCTGAGAAGGAGGAGGAAGAGGAAGAAAGAAGGGGCATAAATTGGGGAAGGCTGTAAAGTCTGGGTTATAAATGGAGACCAGAAGGCTTCCACTGGCCTAAAACAGAAGAAACATCTGTTGGAGTCATGAATAGATTGCGGGTGGACTCTAAAGCAATGAAATCTGCTAGCGATCAGATCTGAGCTGATGAGTAGTTGTCACTGGCCACTGCTCCCCTCTGCAGGGTTTCAGAGCCTAATTCTGCCAGCCAAAGGAAAGTTAATAAAGAAGTACCTGAAAGGAGCCATACGGCATTTGATGGCGTAGAAAGCAGGTGTTTCTTTTTCACAAGATTGTCAGAGTCCACAATCGGTAGACAAAAATAATAGTAGGGAAAGGGGATGTTACTTAATAGCCGCTTTAGTGTAACAGTATCCTGTCCTAACTCTCCTGGTAAATGAATTTGATGTTTATGTAATGCAAAACCACCTCTCGCAACCAAATCGCTGCGACAAGGAAGAAGAAGAAGACAAAGAAGAAGAAAAAAGTGTAATAATAGCAGTGCAAAGGAATAAAGAAAAAAGTAGGAGAAAGCAATATGTCAATAATTATACCTTGGGTTTTGTTGAGTTTTTTGTAGACATATAATGTACTAATCTCCCAAGTAAGTACACAAGAAGAGAGAAAAACAGTCGCTGTTTAAAAGGTGGCCAGGGCACATCTGAACCCTATCTTCACTTAAAAACAAGTTCTGTAGTCCCAATAGATATGGTTCCCTTGCCATGTACAAGAGAATATTACGTGCTTCCAGTAAAATCCTCAAAACTGCATTGTTATATCTCACATTAGTTCATTAAATATGATCTTCCCTGTACACCTGAAACTCATGTTCCCAGGAGCTGTAAATGTTCAAACTCCTTTGGAGATTTTATAGAGCAATCTAATGTATCAATACCCACATGTTACTTACGGAGCTGTCTGGACTGCTGACCAGATGTGGATTTTCAGTATGCTTTACTCACATTCAACCACGTTTTTAAAGCCTCTGCCATTCTTGTGGTCAGAAGGATGAAAATCTTATAGAGCTCAGAACTGAGCAGAGAAACTGCTGTGCATCCTAATTATTTTCACTAAGCTTACACTGTCATTTTCAGGATCACGGAAATTTATTAACTGCGGTCACGCAATTTCCCTTTAACATTCCCAGTCAGCATCCTGCCTCAAGTCACTTTACTGTCATTGCTGGCAGTTTGACCATCCACGGTGCTATTTGGTATTCATTCAAGGCAATAACAAGCAGTGCTCCAGTGCTCAGTACATTATCAGCACACTGCCTTTTTTATTAACAGTTATACATTTTAACATAGTGACCATAGCCTTGCTTATATTTCCACCATGACATCTAAACAGGAAAATTATGTATTTATTTCATATTACTTGAAGGTGTTGGGCACCACCTTCTCTCGGAGCCAAGGATCTTTCTCTCAGCAAGGAGATACACGACATTTCACAAATCGTGATGGAGTTTTTTTCCGAGCTCTGAGTCCTAGAGCTGATTTCCTTGCCCCGGGCGGGGGTGACACCTCCGCAACCCCCCGGCATCTCTAGCCTCGTGCAGGAGCAAACTCCAACAACACGCCCAACATGCCGCGAAGACAGCCAAAAAGGAAAAAAAAAGCCACAGAAGTCACGAGCTTTTCCGCAACCCGGCCGCAGCTCCCACCCGCCGCTCCTGGCGCCATCAGCGCTGCGGCGGGACCCGGCGGGCGCAGCCTCCCGGCGCAGCGCCCCGCGCAGCCTCTCGGCGCAGCGCCCCGCGCAGCCTCTCGGCGCAGCGCCCCGCGCAGCCTCTCGGCGCAGCGCCCCGCGCAGCCTCTCGGCGCAGCGCCCCGCGCAGCCTCTCGGCGCAGCGCCCCGCGCAGCCTCTCGGCGCAGCGCCCCGCGCAGCCTCTCGGCGCAGCGCCCCGCGCAGCCTCTCGGCGCAGCGCCCCGCGCAGCCTCTCGGCGCAGCGCCGTGACAACTCCATCAGCGCAGTCTCAAGGTAGCTGTCAATCAGGATGCATCATTTAATACGGCAGCACACGGAGGATTTTCGCCGCCAGCCCGCCTGACAGCGCAGCTACAGCTCTATTTATATCAGCGCCCGGTTGTGTTTGCAGCGCGGTCGTAATTAGAAACGATGCAACAGGCAGCAATATTATTCCGATTTCCATTTCGCCATACTGCCATGCAAAGTGCGATCCGGCTACACAGAGTCACGGTAAATGACAAAAGCGCTATTTTCTTCAGTCTCTGTGCGCACACAGCACTTCATCTGCAGCTATCTATAATTAGATTAATGGTGTAGTGCTGTACAAAGCAGGCCCACTTCACATCAGATAGCATATGAATTAGGACAAACACTTATTTCAATTCCAGGCAGAGAAAGCAGTGACTGGGGTATTTAGCATACCCTTTATGGTGGAATGAGATGTTAATTGTGTACCATTACCTCTAAACTGCTTGCTTGTTGTATAAATCACTGTGCTAATTGATGCAGAGATAGAAGCGTAGCCACAGGCAAGAAAGCAACGGAACGTGAGCTGAAGATGGTGGATAAAGGATTATCGAGTAAAACCATATGGAGATGAGGCTCCTTTGAAACCTGCCCACAAGCAGGGCTACCACGAACCACGGCGGGAAAAGCGCTGCACTGACGCCTAACCAAAAATACGTTTTACTTCATCGTTCAAGAACAGAATCTTAGTGAGGAATCCGAGCCAAAGGGAAAACTGAAGAATAAATGTGTGTAATGAAGCTCAACACACGCTTCCAGAAGAAAGCTAACAGGCAGAGTATGCCTTGGGAACAGTCACCACAGCTCGCCTGGATTTTGGGGGCCTGAGTTAATAAGTAACACTCTCAAACTATCCAAAGCAGATGTTCCCCTGCCCCATCTGCAGAGTAGAAATGAAGAATCGTTAAACACACAAATGTTTCGGTGCTAAAAAAAAAAAAAAGAAAAAAAGAAAAAATCGGGAGGCTGCTGATAAGTTAAATGCCCTAATTACAAGGAAAGAGGGAAGCAGCTTTACACACCTGTAGTAACAACCGTATATACTCTGGTCCCTGCATATACAGAGACAAGAAAACCCCTGCCAGCCCCCACCATACACTGCACAAGCCACAGAGGAGCACCTCTCTGAAGTAACAAGTAGTTCTGCGAGCAGCAGGACTAACGAAGCCTGCTTTCTCACAGATGTGTTTTGTACTTGCTTGTCGTGTCTAGAAAGAAACAAAAATTATAACCACGGGGGGCATCCACAACTGCATTCCCTGTGCAGAGCCTCTCAGCTTATATAAAGGAGGAGTTTGACCAAACTCCTACCACACATACAGCGTTGCACCTTTCTCCCCTAGCTGGCCACCTTTTTTTCCACAAAATGAGTTGGACCATAATGCTTTCAGGACTCTCTTCTCTCTGTTAAATTTGGCTGAAGTTGAGCATCTGAGTCCAAGTTATGGGGAACACGGGAGAAGAGGACACGCACACACAGCAGCACGCCTGCCCCAGCCTTGGTTACTTGGCAAAGGTGGCTAAAAATAATGTTATGAAAGGAAGATGGGCTACCATGCCACCTTGAGCACTACACTGAGAAGGACAAGCCAGCCGGGTGGCATGTTCACCTGTGAGGCACACCGCTGCTTCTCAGACACCCCAACTCCATCTGGCAGACACGTCGCCTTATCCTGTAAATTGCTGTTCTGCAGAAGTGGGGCAAGACCACACGGATGCCAGAGCCGAGACCGCTGCACTCTAACTCATCTCATGCCCTCCCCCCTCTGTCACCCCTGTATTAGTAGATATTCTTTTTCTGTGAGGTTCTTGTTCAGAAAACTTGGCAGAACTTGTACAAAGCTGTGTACAAGTTTCACATTTTGAATACTAATAAAATGCAAATACAAAATGCTAGTATCTAAAAGGCTAGTCTATATCCTATTCTAAGTATGAGGAAATATATTATTATCATGACATGATATTTAAGGGTGAATGCTGACTTTCAGCAATGAGCTTTAAGATCTAAACACAGTGAGACAAACTTCCAAAAAAATTCAGTTATCTTGCACCTGAGTGTTCAGTCCCCACTACTCTACAGAACGTGATTTTGCCTTAGCTGAAGGGAGCAAAGAAAATGCATTATATCTGCTCAGTTCATTAAAAAGAGAGAGATACTGCATTCTCCGACTTTGATTTCTCTTTTCTTTAGGAACTACTTATCCTTCCTACTTATGGCAGGAAGTTGTTATTCGAGGGTTTTAAAATGTTGTAATAATGTTTATTGGGCTTGGTTCCAAAAGAATACACACAACAAATATGTATGTATGTATGTGCATATGTATGTATATAAGGGAGAGCTTGGGAGTGGACACTTACCAGTTATAAACAAGCAGTACTACTGTAAAAATTACTGCCTGCTGCAAAATCAAGTGGATAACGGAAGAGAACCATTTATTGGTTGACAAAGTGTTTCAATTACTTTGAGAGAAACCTTTAAATTATTTCTGATGTAATAAACCGAACAGGAGTAAATAGAGTGACGCTAAAGGCAGCACTCACTGTTATAAAATGTCAGTTGAATTTAGATTTTGGTCACCAGACACATAAAGCCTGTGGATTATCCTCTTGTCTCAGTGAAGCCTACAACTTTAAGGAAACATTAGCCAGCTCCGACCAAGGAAAGGGACCTATGAAATAGAAACAAATGGCAGTAGAAAAAAACCTGTTGACTGCTTTGAAATAACACCTCCCAAGCGTGCAGCTAGTTGACATAAATGGAAACGCATTGAGGAAAAGAGCTGTGAAGCTGTGTGTAACAGTCCTGTTCCTAATCATTAATCACCTTTTTTAGACCATTTAAACTAGCCCATTAGAGCCTGCAGCAAAACGCCAACACTCCCATCACTTGCATGTCAGCAGTGCTGGTGTTAACAGGGGAAAATATATGGTTTCTATGACTGTGCCCCAGTTATACTGCGTTTGCTACCTTTAATTGAAAAAGGCAGTTAAACACAAGGTAAATCATTCAGTTAGCTAAGCTGTTTAATAACACATAATTGATAATGTCAATATGTTACAGTGACATAATGCATCACTTTCATCACTTTTATGTCTCCATTATGGTCAACTCATACTTAGAACATTTACTTTATATCTGCTATTTAATGAAAAAAACAGTGAGAACTACCTCAAGTAGCATATGTGGAACATACGTGTGACACACACAACTACCTCAGCTGATCTGCTATTTGGTTGGAAACCAAATTCCTGACACAACACTTTTAACATTGTGAAAATGGTTTAGGTGTCATTAGCAACTTGCTTTTTGTCTCAAAGCACCAGAAATTCCTACTGGCGAAACCATATATTTCTCTGATAAAATCGGTTTTAAAAAAGCATGAAAAATTCTGCACAAGAAAAAGCAACTGCACATTTTCCAAAATGGGTCCCAATTCTGCCAGCTTTTGCTTAACTTCTCACACGTAACCACCAACAGTAGCCACCAGGACTAGTTATTAGTGTAAGACAAAGATGTTCAAAACTATATTTTCAATTATATAGCAACCCAGCACCTGTATTTTTCTGCTTGGTTTTGGTTAATTACAAAATATATAAGTTATTAAATAAGCTCAGTAAGAAAGTAGTTTTTCAAAAATATCATCTGATTTGGGCACAACACATCCCTCTCTACAAAAAAAGGTAATTAGAATAGAATTGGTTTACAGAAATGTCACATAAAGACTGCTTAATTCCTAGACACCAGTGCTTTTTCCTCTCTGGGAGTCCATGGAATAATAAATGTTTAACTCCTCTTCCCTTCAAGTGCAGCACTATGTTTGGCACTCACTTTAATGGAAGTACAAGCAGACCCCAGCATCCTTTCCTTCATTGTCAGACCATGTATGACCATGCAGTGCATTTAGATGGGTCATACATTCCACAGGCTGCAAAATCGGTTTCAGTCTGTATACCTTACAGGGAGGAAATTACAGAGTAAATTGCCCTCTTTCACAGTTTTCTAACAGCTGGGCAAGCACTGGTTAGGGCCTGGTCTGTTAATTTGCCTCCGAGTGCTTCCAAGTACAGCCTGGTGAGGCACAGCACCTTGCTCTTGTGTTTCGTACAGCAGGCAACACAACGACATCTACAGCTGGAGCCAAACGTGCGCAGGAAGCTGAGGTGTACTTACAGAGATTGCAATCAGTTCACAAAGCTCTCTGGATTGAAATATGGATTTGGGGAGGCAAACATGTAAAGCCTCTTGAACCTGAGCAAGTCCAGATGCATTTTCGGGCTGTTGCAAAGTCAAAATTCAAAGCAGAAGTCTTTGGCCATTCACGAGGGAAGCTGTGAGAAAGAAGTGACTACGTTTATGAGAGCTCAAGCTACCAAAGATGGTGCAGCTTTACCTAAGCTGTGTGATAATCTCTTCTGTACCCCTTCCCGCCAGACAAACTGCTTCCCCACTACAGCAATTACACAGCCTGGCAATTGATTTAAAGGTTGTAGAAGAGTTACTGTTCATGTTAGAGAGGCTTTAAATCCTGGACCTGTTTTTGTCCTGGACCTGTTTTTGTCAATAGTCCCACTGATTCCAACAGGTTTGTGGTCTCACTCAAGAAACTTCACTGAGAACTTTCAACTCAATAGGAATTACGCAAGTTGCTGCATTACATAATAATAGCGACATACTTGCCTGGAAGAAAATTGCTTGAAAAACAAATTCCTCATCCCTATGACCTTTTTCAGGATGGGGTTAGGGAAAAAGTGCTCAATAATACAGGGAAAGAATGCTCTACTTCTTCATTCCTCAGTTTAAGGAAGCTTAGTTTTTGTTTCAGGTGCAATAAAATTAACAAAAAAGATTGATGGTAAGCTTAAGCAACTGCACAAAAACTCTGAAAATGTTATGACATGCAATAAAATAGTCTTTAATTATGTTTCCTACATATTCTGTGTACTAAATAATCATTACAGTTTCATTAGTACTGCATCTACAGCACCAGTATTTTAAGTGCTTCCTATTGTTTAAATTCCAGGGATCATTTCAGGTATTAGGATGGAGATCTATATCAGCAATCCGAGGTTATTGCTGCATGTTCTCTAATTTTTGAAGCTCAGAAAGGCATGCTGCTGCATCTATGATTATGAGCTGCGCTACTCATGTAAGTCTTAAAATGCTCTTCGACACTACAGACTAGTACCTTTAGAATTCAAGCCACACATGACAATCTTTGCTAATATCTAATGGCTAGATCCAATAAAAGACTTAAGTCTTAGGCAGAACTGAAGCACCTAAATCCAAAATGGCAATACAAACCTAGATCATCTGTCACTTAGTACTGAAGATGCTTAAATTCTGGCCTCCTTCCTGTTTTAGATCAAAATAAAAGTTGAGAGGTCTGCTGCTGCACCTCTTCAGAGTCCCGCAATTTAGTCACTTCCTTCTCTAAGCCCAGATGTGACCCAGAAATCAGGAAAGCAGGGTGCAATTCTGCTCCAGGGACCATTCCTACATTTTTCATTAAACTGCCATTCCATATGATACATAAAATACTGTAAAGCTAAGAGGAAGAAAGAAAAACAGAAAATTTGAGGTCAAATGGATGGTAAAAATATATTCAAGAAACCTCTCAAAGGCGAGCCTCTTGTTTTCAGCACTGATGTATATAATATATCCCTTATGTTCTGTTGAATTGAATATGTCAAAAACAAATTTATAAATTTTTTATTCACACAACTACAAGGTTAACAATTGTCAAATACTCATTCAACAATTTACAATGGAGCTGTCTTAGCCCAAAGCCCTACTGCAGCCACTGAAGAGATGAATCCTGGGAGACATTTAACAGTGAACAGCAACTTATCCAGTGGATTTGGGACATGAAGTGAGGAAGATTACCTTATCCAATTACGCTTGATAGGGCAGTAGAATGTAATCACCCAAATGAAAATCTGACTAGTACACCTCAGTTAACAACTCTTGCTAAAAGCATTAGGGAACTTCAGGTGAAGGGGTTTTAGAACGAAGAAAGGCAGACACGCAGCATTTTGTTCACTCAAATCTCTTTCATGCATTTGGAAAGCTCCACCTTTCACTTTTCAGTGAATCGCTTGCTCTTTTAGAGTGCACTCTCATGTGCCCTTCTGTGTAATTTAAAATGCACTTCAACATATTTCACATTACAAATTTCTGAGTGCTTTTGAACTTTAGTTATGACTACTTACATTTTGGGAGATTAGAAAAAGTTGCAAGTGTAAATGCATTTGTACAAGAGACTTTTCAATTCTTACTACCTGCTAAGCCAGCCTCTAAACTGCAACTCTTTCTGCCAAGCATTTCACATTAAATTAGGGAGTTTTCTCAAAGGCTAAATCCCCCCTGTCCCTCCCTCCCCCAAAAGTTATGAAGCATGTGAGCTTTGGTCATTATTTCACGATTGAGTTAACCTCCGTCCTCGGGGCAATATTTTGCAGCTGTTGGTTCAAGTGATTCAGCATTACAGTAAGTTTTTGTGAGTAAGGAATTAAGAGCATGGTGTATACTGATCTCAGTCTGGTCCTGACTCTTGATTTTTCACATAACAGTTAAAGGATTGCACGAAACTTTCTGAGACGATCATAATGAGGAGGAAAAGAGCAGAGAAAGAAAGCTAGGAATATTTCTTTAAACGCAAATGAAACTCAAAGATAAATAACGGACCGTGAATTAATATTTTATCAGTCCTACTCTTTACCTCACTGAACAATAATTTTTTATGCCATGGCAAATGTATTTGTAATTGCTGTTATAAGGTTTCATTTAGACATGCATTTTATACACGTTTTCTCTTCTTTTATACCAAAATAAACTCATATCTCACACTAGCATTTCTGAGCATAATCCAACAGAATGACTGCTCCGGTTACCTAGAGCAGATCTTCTACCTTCTCACTGGTTTAGGCTCAGAGCCTAAACCCAGCTCACATGGCTAACTTCTCTGCTGGTTTAAAAGGCAGAATGCAACCGGTACTGCACCTCTTTAGATCACCGAAAAACTTGGTCACGTTTCTTTAACAATGGTTCATTTGCTTCAAAAACCGAAACACTAGTCACAAGCAACCTGAACTCATTCTCAAACCTATTGCTACTCATAAAGTGAATTTCTCTAACCCACCAGAAAAACTGTTCTATAGACTAGTGGTAATCCACATCCATAGTTATATATCTATTTTCAACACACCAGTTAATCGTATTTGGCATAAATACCTTGGCAATCAGCGTAAGTCTTTATATCAATAATTATATAAATCCAGTTTTGGAATATGAAAAGAAGCCAGTAACAATAAAGAAGGCTGCTGAGAAATACAAATTTCTGAGAATAGTTGTTGAGTGGGGTAAAAAAAGAAGGAAGAGAGGGTTACAGGACTGAAAATAACTAGTACTGAATTTATCCATCACAATACCCTCACTACTCAGCATAAAGTCAGCAAGAAACCTGCAGGTGATCCTGATGCTTTAAAGCTTCCCAGTTTGTCTGCAAAACTTCAGATTTGTGAAGAAACTGAACTGAAAATGTTTCACACTGGGGTAGGGATAAAGTTGAACTGATCAGTCTTATAACACTGATTACAAAATTCTGAGTCGTGAGACAAATTGAAAAAATTCCTTTTTTCTTCTTTTCTTTTAAACTTAAATGTATTCAGCATGGCAGGACTGTGGCTGGCAAGGTAATTCTGCTGTGTGCTAAAGGAGGACCTTCATTAGTACATAATCAAAATTGATTAAAGTCAGCTAAAACCAAAAACACATAAACAAGTAGGGTAGATTTTGAAAGGATAATCAAGATACTCAGCACTCAGTATTTCAAAATGGACTCAGTAATTTAAATATTTACAAATTGGACTGTACAGCACTCACCGGGCCTGCTGCTGAAGCTTGGTCATTAGGCAGTCACAAGTGAAGATGGGGAACAAGGAAGAAAAAACCTCTTTTTGTAGCTTAGTGATTAGAAAACTCAGTTGGGAGAAGAGAAACCTGCCCTCTGGTCTCTGCTCCCAGATGTATCTGGCTGCTACTGTTAGACAGGGAAACACTAATAAAACCAGGGACCAGACTCCACTTTCCCAGCAGAATGCCTCAGCCATTAGGTTTCTCCCTATACAACCCTAAGACCTGGCAACTAAGGCACACTTCGGGGAGAAGTAGATTTTAATCCCATCATGTGGCAGTCAGCAGATAGGGGTTATCTCTGTCTTTCTGGGCAAGTGCTCTAAATAGCAAGGGGAGCAGGAAAAAGTGAGAATCACTGGCTTCTACCCCTGTGTTTTTTGATGAATATGGCCACAGCTGCCAGGCTTTGAGTTGAATGCAATGCTGCCCGCACTTGCTAGATGCTTTCTGAAGACTATTCTCTCAGGGCACTTGAGAGGAGTTTAAAAGTACTTTGTATCAGCAGCGCAATGCAGGTAAGTGAGGATTTGACATGTAGTTTCCCAGATCAGAGTAGCAGAGAGGATGCAGGTACATTAAGTTAGACAGCTGTGGAACCTATTTCATAGGTGTCCTGAGGACATGCAGGAGGTTACTGGATCTTAAGCTTCCTGGATCACTTTCTTTGACTCAGACACCTAAATTGCACTTGAATTCTGCTTATCCTTATTGGAATCCAATTCGCTATTACTAGAGGGGCATAAATGCAAGAGCAGTTGTGGGGGTGGTATCTCCATGGCTTACTCATTCTTGCAGCGGTTGCACTTACAGCACTTCCCTCTCCTTGCTACTCTTTCACAGAGCCAATAGACTGAAAGATGATCAAGCAAAAAAGGTGTAATCAACACTATTCCCTTCTCCCATTCCTGATTATTTGCTTATTTTGGAAGGTAAGGAATTTTGAAAGCAGGGTACATTAGTCAGAATAATATCTGAAGCCTCAAAATTTGCTCACTGATAACATAACGAAATACCTGGCTTGCTGCAGTCAGTAAAAACTACAGTTCCAGTTCCACATACAGAGCAGCTGAGTATTTGGGACCAATTGGAATACTGCTTTAAGATCGATTACAGGCATTGGATTTCTCTTCCTCCTTTAATAAAAAACAAAACCAAAATGTGTTTACTGCCATTACGGAAGGGTAACGATGCTAAAGCTTGCAGCTGTAACTTGCCTCATGATATCATATTATTACATGACCCTCACTGTTTAAATAGTCAATAGAACATAATTAAACGACTTCATAGAAGCAAATTAATTTCTCCTATGCTGAATTCATTTTAAAATAGAATCAATATTATTTACCCTACCTGACAATAATGCCCCGTGCTTCACGTAAGATTGATTCAATACCAGCAGGTAGTTATCAATGAATGCACTTTGCTGTGGTAAATGAACACAATCAATACTAAGGAATGTGAGTTTTCTGGCATATGACTGAATTGTAACTGGAGTGAAGACAGAGTTTTGTTCAGGTCTTTTTAGTTCTTCTTTTAGGTTTCACTAGGAATCTGAATTTCATAGTCAGCACCAGCACAGCAACCACCTGAAAGATTACCAGGCAGTGCCATTACCCTTCGAACAGCTTTATCCTCTGACAACTACGCTGCCTAAGACATCATGCACAAAAAAAGAAAACTCAAGAAATATCAGAGATTCTCAGCATTTCTTGAAAAACCTTATTGTTTGAAGTCTAAGTGATCGCTGAATTAATCTAATATGAAGTCAAACTAAAGTAAAAATGATCTTAATGAGTACCACGTGAAAGAAAACTGCATTGTGAAAGGCACATCACATAAATTTCAATTTGTTCTATTCAAAACAGAATAAGGAAGAACAGCTACAGTTTTGGAAGGATATCCCAAGGCCTCCATTTTCCATTTTAAAAGAACCAATGAAAATAATAATTAGTTAATACAAAAAAAAGAATCATTTTAAAGTTATATTACATACATTCAAAACAAAAATAACCTCAACAAGATTGACGTACCTTTTCTGTTAACTTCAAAAAGAACTAAATATATGGACTCTGGCAAGTCATTTCACTTACGGCAATTTTAAGGTAAAGCACTTTAATAGAAGATTTTAGAAGACTTTAAAGATATGGGTGTCCATGACCACTGACATTCAGTGGGAGTTGGTATTCTTTCTCCTTTTTAAAATGTGTCCCTGAATCCCTACAATCCTTCAGCCATCTTAAGGCAGTCCTCATTTTTCCAAGGGCAACTTAATCCAGCTTGCACAAACTTTCTGAAGTCATGTTGCACCAATCATTTTCCCAGATATTGAAGTATTCCTTCTTTCTACCAAGTTCTTCAGCTTTTTCATTCATTGACTGCTTTTATTTCACAAAAAAATGGAGAAGGTCACTGAAGAAAAGGATTTCCATAGCCTACTTGCTCTCAGGTTTTATTACTGATTTATTACTACAGTATTCTTTGAGTGAGAGCCAAGAAACAAAACCAGAATGCTTTAGAATAATATTGGTACATCTTATATATTTACTGATGAAGAGGTGAATGGATATGTTATATATAAACAGAGTTTACAGTTCACATCTTTCAGAAATCAACTACAACTTTACATGTTTTTTAATTCATGCACTTTAAGACTAAAGTTGGCTTTCTTGACAAAAAAAAGTGAATCTGGGAAAATTTAAAATAATTCCTTCTCTAAAAAACAAAGTATCTGATCTTATGTGATCGCTAGCATTGTTTTGATGTCTGCTTGCAAGCCAGCCTGCTTCATTCATCATTCCTTTCCCTTTACCTGTGTGCTAGCAGTCTCATAAAAACGCTCCTATGTCCACCAGCGTCTCCCATTATTCTCTCAAGAAACAGCATGAATGCTCTAACTAGCTTCATAGAAATATAAAAATCTAAAATAAAGGGAAAACTGAAAAAAAAACAGCATTTGCCATCTACACTTAAAATTACTTCCCCTAGAATATTACGCAATAAGCGGAACGGCAGCTCCCATAATTTACATTTTAAGTGCAAGTACTGACAAACAGTAATCAATGCAACATATGTTAAATGCCAAACAGCTACTGTAACTGCCAGTGTGGCAGTTTACAGGCAGCAGTCAACTCAACAACCACCACCACCACGGCATACTTCCCTTTTCCTTATCTCTGATGTCTTTTGTCTTTGTTTCTACTCCTCCCAGCACAGTTTGCCTAATGTTTGACTATTTCAGATAAAGTACCAGTTATTAGTTGGTTTTGTAATTCCCCTAATTCATTTAACATTCACAGCAACAAAGTTACATAAAGAAAAAATCTAAACTTTCCCATCACAAACAGAACCTTCCTGTTTGAGCACACAAACATCATCTGATTCACTTGCTTTTACATTAAACTCTTTCCTTTTTAACATCTAAGTTTAGGCATTAAAATAATATTTATATACAATATATGCACATAAATCTACCTTATGTCTGTACATGTCATCTATATAACATGTGTGTATATACATATTTACATAGCTATACATATACATAGATATAAGATAATTTAGTTATGTTTTGAGGTTTTTAAAACCTCTTCTCTTACATCTGTAATTTATTTCTGTGCAAGAATGTACTTAGGGGGTTTAAAGAGAAAAAGAAGATTTACTTTTTACTGGGATTAGCAACATGAAACATGCACTGAAACTAGGATTTCTCTTGTTCTCCTATATTTTTAAAAGCATCCTTAAGGAAGTAATGTTTCTTTGGTTAAGTTATTAGAGAGTATGATGGAAGATAGAAAGAAAGTCTGTTATTAAGGGCTCTCAGTTAATTCCAGCCTGTACTAGAAACTTCCTGTAACATCTCACCCAGCTTCAGAGTTGAGGTTCAGGTGCCTAGTGTCACTTTGGATGTTTTAAGGCATCCCATCTGGCTTCTGGATGCTCCTCCATAGAACTACAGGGCTCCTGTAGGGCCTGTATTATAGCTGTCACTCCCTTATGGATGCCTTGGGGACATCAGATAAATGAAAGTTAGATACCCAAGTTTGAACATACAAACTTACACCCCAACGAATCACCCCCTGGAAGTACATAATTCTCTCCGCTGCCTGTAAAGGGAACCTAAAGCGAGTAATCTCAGACTGCGATGGCTAACTTTTGGTCGCTTCCGTTAGCGCAGATGAAACTCAGTCTCTCTGTGTTTCTATTTCCTGTCTGCAACAAATAAGAACCATATATCCTGACTTCTCAGGGATGTTAAAAGGATAAATTCACAAGTGAATAGGAAGAACACCAGAGCATAGCAGGTATCGCTTTCAATTCTGGAAAAAGCTGTCTAAGATTTGGAAAACATCAGCAAAAGAGACAAACGGGACAGGAAAACATAACTACGCTCTCTTTTAAAAGGAAGCACAGTTACATAGTTTTATCACAACTAATGGGAAGAACCTCTTCACAAACGGCCATTCTGTGAAAAAGTGAAAATGGGGCAAGTCACTATTTCATAAACTTGCTGATGCATGGCTAGAAGGGAACTTCATGGATCTCCTCTATGGTAGCTGAGTTTGCATGACAACATGCACCAGAGAGCTCCTGAACTTTTCTCAGACAGTTTACCTAAACGCAGATATCACTCAGCCTGGAGATGTGAAAGGGACCCTGGACTGTGGGGGCAGCTGGGTGAGGACTCACCCACAATGTATACACGAAGGACTTTTTCATAGCCTTTGAGTAAGGAAGACTGTAGGAGTGGGGCAGGAGCTTGAAGGAACGTGAGCATGTGACTACACGGTGAAGGAGAACAGGGCTGATGGTGCCCAGGGTCAAAATAAGCCAGAATCTTTCTTCTAGTTTCTTGGCAATCTCGGTCATCACCTTTATCTTTTCCCTTCATGCAACTGCTCGAAGTGCAGAGGATCTGAGTGGCATGGTAGCATATACACACAAGAGATTGGAAAATAACTGTTTCCAACTTAAGCAATACTGCTCAACACGGAATATCAAACGAGTAGGCTTACTCATTTTAATTTAGAAGTTATTTTACTCGTTTTCTTAATTACCTTTACAACAGTGATTTGTTTGTAGTGATTATACGTTAGTTGTAAGTTGAACAAAAGCTAATCTGAAGTAACTGTTTCCTTGACGTGTTCTGGGGATTAAATATTTCACAGTCATCAGACAATGACTCTGATGAAATGCATGGTCAGCACCAAAGACTCAAAGAGTCACTGGTGAAGCTCTAAAATTTTCTCAGTATCACTTCTACTTTTCTATATATGGATCATTTGGTAAAAACAGCTTTCGTCTCGCCAGAGTAACCAAGGATGTTATTGTAGATCATACATTACGGAACAGAAAAACAGACTCTGAAACAGCTCAGTGTCAGAGCTTATATACTTTGCCTTTCCCTAGAGCAGGACTGTATTTTGCCTCTCTGATGTCCTCCTTACAGAGGATTATAAGGTCTTGGTTTTGGAGAACAGTTGTTTGTTCTTTCACTCAGCCAGCTCCTCCTTATCCCACTGAGCCTCAATGACAAAAACATCTTTCTCATAGTCCCAATCATGTGTGAGGAGAAAAGATTTCTTGTTCATTGGCTCAGAGTTATCCTGTCTGGAAATAAAGACTATTTCTTTAGGGTAAGAAAATGAAATTGGTGCCTGAAGGTGAGCCTCTGAAACATCCTCAGGCATTGCCCTGATCCTTCTTGGCCTATTTATGTGTTTAATTTTCTCTTGCCATTTTGGTGGGTGCTGCATTTTGGATCTCATCCTGAGCAGGCATTGATCAGGTCGCATCATTCTTACTATCTACCATTTAATTGGGAAGCAAGCACAGGATACAACAGGGAGACACTCTGGGAGACAGGATACTGATTGCTATTCACAATAAACAGTAATGTGTTATTCATGTGACATTCCTTTATCCACTTCTGAAAACTCATGGAAATTTTTGACTTTGAATCGATGTGGCCAAGTAAGCAGGCTGTGCAGCCCTTGTACTCATCCCAATAAATCTCCAACGAGAGAAGGCTGCTCCAGTGGTTATGTTCCAGACCTTAAAAGCCAGACCTGATCTCAGGAAAATGTGTTATATGGGAGGAGTGGGGTAACCTCCTGTCAGGAAGAGTCAACATTTCCAGCAGTTCCATTTCTTTGCTCAGCTCTCTTCGAAGTCCTGTCACATACAGTTTGGGTACAAGGTCTACAAACACAAGATTGGACCTTTGCAATTCTGTTTCATTGAAAGATCATTACCTTAGATATCGAACATTTTTGTTTTCAGCTCCAAACTGTGCCTCGGAAGATAGAAACTCACAGTAAGGAATAAACATGAGGCCTAGGAGGATGGCAGCAACGTAACAATACTCCCTCAAGTGATTTGAAATGACTAGGAATTAAAAACAATGGAAAAAAACAAAACAGTAGCTCAGTTCATATGCCCAGAACTACAGAATCTGAGATGTAATTATTTGGGAAACACCCAAGCCTTTTCCTTTTAGTCATTTCTTTACTCAGTGGAACCCAAATACTGAGCACAATGTTTATCAAAAACAAAACAAAAAAGATGGACGGAAATGAATACAAGACAGGTCAGAAGACTTTCAATCTGGAATGATTTTGACATAGCTAGCCATGACACTGCAGACAGATTAAATGACCTCTCAAGATTGTCTTAGACTCTACGAAACTTTAACAAAGCCCCAAAAAAGCACATGGTGGGGGAAGATGGAAGTGAAGAATTTACTTCAGACTCCTTTCTTAGCGACTTCTATTTTTAGGTGATCTGATCTGTTGCCTTTGCCCATCACCCACAATCACTGAGGCACCCCTCCTCTCCCCGCCAAAGTCAACCCCCCAAGTTCCACAATGAGTTGCATTGATTTTTGAGACATATTGTCAACTACCTAATAATTTAACTAGTGGCACAGCTCTTTCAGCCGAAGCTTCGGTTTCACAAACAAAAGCGAACCACCTGAGACCACAGAGGACAGGATATGAGCTACTTATAGCAACACTGGACCAGTGAACAAGAATAGCAGGAAAGCTGCTTTTTTTTTTTCCCCCCCAGCCTTTGAAGTAAACTATTTATTAAACATTATAATACTCGAAACAAAAATCTTTGAAGGCAGGTTATCCTCCTCTGCACCATGTCCCGTTGTGAATGAATTGCTTCCTTTTCCTTTTAGGATTTTTTTCACTTGTGAAACTGACACTCAAATTGTTCTCTTAAACTACTTGGGTGAGCCATTACCTTCAGCGAGAGGAATAATCTATCCATCAACAAAGGCAGCATTAAAAATATTTATAACTAAGCTACTCCAATAGCACTGCGCTACAAGCAGCCATGCTGTTCATCAGGCAGTGCTATATAAATACAATAAATAAGTTCCTTGTGCACAGAAAAATAGGATCAATTAATAAGTAATGATGCAACCAGATCATTTGAAACAGAAACAAAAGGTCTAACAATGAGAGTTCATTTTTCACTTTTTAATTAAAAAAAAAAAGTAAATTCTTCCCACTAACCCTGCTATTGACTAGTATACATGGGTTTTCTTTGTTCTTCTGATTAAAACATTTGTCTCTCTCCCTCTCCATTTGCTGGAAGAAGCCATTTTTCTCTGTAGTATCACCAAGATCTTTGGGGAGTTTAAAAGAGTCTTACAGAATGGCCTTTTCAAATACGAGTATTTGAGTTGCAAAGACAGAGCTGTGCTTGCCTAATGTACAGTACTTATGCAATATCCAAAATGCACATACTCACTGAATATTTTCACATGCTAATGGCTACTCATAAACTTGTTATATACTTACCCAAGTAACCGGCGCATCCTCATAATGAGGAACGAGTGTGCCGCATTTATAGTCCCCCAAATTTATGCCTACGCTATTTCGCATGCACATCTTTGAGAACCTGGCACTGGTGCGCAGTAAAGATGAGAACTGCTCTGAAACAATCACTAAGAACCATTTGATCCTGAGAAATTCTCTGTCCAAAGCCTGGGAAATAATCATAAGTGAACTGAAACTCCCACTGGGCCAACATGCATGCCTGCATAGTAAAGATGTCACTGGCAAGCTACAGATAAATCCACATTAAAAAAAGTCTTAATAATTCTCCACTGAGGGAAGTAACTTACTCCAAGTGGGAGCCAGTAAAGAAACCTCAACAATCCATGCCCTTTTTTTCGGAAAAACATAAGAACTTGCAACTTCCACTGATTTGCATGGAAGTAAGAGCAGCCTACCACCTCTGAAAATCTATTTACAGAAATATGACTCTGTTCTTCAATATTTTCTTAACAAAGAAGCAGATCTAGTCTTCAGTCATGTGAGATAAGACACTGTACACTGAGTAGGCCCATTTACTCCATATGGTCTACCTTCTGCTTTCAGGTGCAAACCTGCATGTCTACAAATGATAGTGGTAAATCTTTTAAATCTTTTCCTTCTCATCTCTATCTGTCCATATGACTAGTACTAAAAATATCTGAACAAATGTACATTATGTATCGTATTTTTGCATTTCACCTTGCACAAATACGGTAACACCTACGAACAATTTTTAAAACACATATAAGGCCTTTTTTTTAAATCAAAGCAAAGTAGTTCTCCTTGCACAAACAGTAGCGCTAACCACTAATAAAATGCTCTCTCAGGTAGGGAAGTATTCTAGATGCCTCCTCCTTGAAGTCTGCGATCACTAACTCGCATTAGTTTATCTGTGCTTTGTATAAACCTAATAGAGCATAATACCAGTGACCAAGTGACACCACCTGTATTCCCACCAGGCTAAGTGGAAATTTGGTACAGTTACTCAGGTGAAGGTGCTGACCATTGAAGGGCAAAGAATCCATTCTTTAATGCTTCCTCTTGATATTGGGGAGCATCAAAAATACCATGTTATAGCCACTACTATAAGGAACAGTGTCAAGGAGCTGGATAAATGACAGACATTTGTAGAAGTTGTACCAGAGACAATCACTGAAGTTCTGGGGGTCTTGGAGAAGGATTACCTTTGGCTGGGAAAAGCAGAGTGTGAGGCTCTCATTTTGCCGGAGATTTTACAGGCTTCCTGTAGAACTGAAGTGCAGAGACAGCTCTGAGAATAAACTCTTACAAATGCTTTGTCAAAACAAAATTTCTTGGGCATTCATAATCCTGTTAATTATCAATCCACAGTCACATGCAAGTTACTGGGAAAAGCAGCACATAAACCAGAGAACGTGTCCTGGTTCCCTCTGACTAACTGAGGACACTCAACTAGGTTTTGAACAGGGAATAAAAAGTATAATGAAGTTGGTTAAAGATTTTCTGATGATGGATCAAGATAAAAGCGTCTATGCAGGTCTCAGCTCAGAAAAGCACGTCAACATTTTAAGTGCTTTTTCAAGGATAAGGACAGACTGAACAATATACTTGAGTACTTTCCTGACTAAGGGCCTTAAATCTGTCAGCAGCCTCTAGTTCTACCAACTCCTAAGGTGTAGCTGATAGTTTGCGGTCACTCATGAATGCATAACTTCAGTGCTTCCATTCCCAAATCTTTTCAAAAGGCTAGTGAAGTTATTTGGAGAAATTGCTGATTTATCCTGAGCAATCTTTTAACGGAACGCCCACAAGAGTAAAACTGATTCCTCCCACTGACTGTTTCACTACAAAATTCAATAAGAGAGTTAGTCAAAGGGAAAAGCAGGTCGTTGCATGTTCTTCCTTCTCCATGACTCTTCCTATCTGAAGTTTTTTCTGCAGTTTGCCTTCATGCCTCTAAGTAGAATTGGATCTCATTGATGAGTTCTGCCATAAGGTACCCCTCTTTTTCTATTTACATTTGAGCCCAAATTTCACACAGTCAGCTCACCCAGTTGTCAGCTCACCCACAAGATGCACGCAGAGTGAATCAGGAACTTGCAGGGTAAAATAAAGAAATTAATAAAAGGTTCCCATGATTTCTCCAAGATGATTTGACTATGTTTCACAATGAATGAATGAAATGTTGTATTCGCATAACAGATTTCAGTATTTTTTAATTTATAATGTTGAATTAATTTTTACAATCTTTTTTGTGTTTCCATTTATTTTATACAGTAAATAAAAAGTTTTTGGCTATCGCTTTAAGCCACCTTTCTAGTGATGTGCTGAGCAGCCACAGGTTTCAAGAGCTGCAGTTTACTTAGCTCATACATTGTAATCCTCATCAGTGCACATTCTCTGCAACTTAAAACCATTATGTGCACCTTCGTATGTCAAAACTTGCATCAATTCTTGCTCCTCTTTCCAACTTCTCTGCAACTCTGTTAGCTGCACATCCCACTCCAGTGAAGAGCTGACAACTCTGAACTGCTGGCACCAATCCAAATCCAACTTAAATGGGAACATGAAGTACCTCTAAAATTCACAGGCCTTGCATTTCAGTCTTTGCATCTTTCTAATGCTAAATGCTACACCACAGGCCTTCAGCTTGTTGACACTGGTCCCCAAAGGACCATCATTACTTCAAGAAGCCTATGAAAGATGACTATGAAGATGAAAATTAATATCAGCATCATTATATTACACAAGGTTCAGTTTCTCCATTAACACTGGAACTGCAAATCAATAAAATTTGGAAATTGGTGCTGAGAACACTGAACGAAAACATGAGAAAATACCAGAGATCATTGATTTGCTTACAGACTGATATTTTCTCTAGCAATGTTCTAAGTCTCAGTGTCACATATCTCATAATCACATGTTGCCAGAATCCAGCAACAAATTCAAGTACCTCAACATAAAAAAAAGTGTTCTTCTTCCTTCCAGGAAAGAATGCCAGGTTTGAATGGAGATTAAACATACGCTACTCCACAAAGAGCAAAACACAGATTTCCCCATTAGGGTTGTGACCTGTTTCCTGGAGCACAAGAAATCCAGCAGATCAAGATCTTGCACGTGCTGATTCACTGAATCAATTGCAAAGACACCGCATGTTTAATAACGGTGGCGGGAAGGAGGCAGACATTCAATGAAGAACAGAGGGCAAACTGGGGATTGGACACAAGTAATTTACAACTAATAAGGTAGCTACTGGAAGGAAGTTTTGCTTTTAGCTTTGTTGGCTAGATTAATTAGAGATGCTCTCTTTGCTCTGTGTGCAGAATCCAGGCTCTAACAGATATATACCTGTGCAAAATACTTCCAAGTGTATGAAAAAGAGCCTTGACATAAAGGAAAAAGCAGCACATTAAAACTTGTTCAGCTATCATTTATATTAGCTTCTACCATCTTCAAGATTCATAATAGCATGATTTTATTAATTCTCATAAAGCCTGATTCTGCATTCAGCCAGTCAACATGATTTTACGTGCCAATATCTCAACCTGAAAGTCAGCAAAATATGAAATAACATCAGGAGAATATTAAAAACTCCCACTGAGATAAATAGAAATATGAAGGTTCAGACAGAGCCAAATAGATTAGTGCTCACTTCCTACTCATTATGTGCTTTCAGCTATCACAGTACAGTTTTATAATTTGATGGGAAAAAAATTGCACTTTTTAGGTATTTTCCAGCCTGACTTTCTTAGGCTGCTCCTCCCTTCAAAAATGGCACAGCATTAGTAGCCATAAAATAAAACTATAACTACACAATAAGCTCAGTTCAATGATCTCCATGTTGCCTGGGATATATATACTCTTTTCGCCAAACAACTTTTGGGAGGAGCACCAAAAACCACGGAAAGAAAAAAAAAAAGTGGGAGGTTGGAGGGGGAAATTGTTCTTCTTTGACATCCTCCTTACTTCAGAACTTATCTGGAGTTCAGAATGGAGTCAAATGTCATATTGGTAATTAAACTTTGACTCCTACTAGAGCAATATTAATGCAGAGCGAGTCCCAGAGCAGCACTGCCCAGCCCTGCTCTTGGGGTTAGCTTCAGTGCTAAACAGCACGTTGCTGACCGACACAGGAAATCCCTCTCCTGTTTCTTGAGTTGAACTGAAGGGCTGGCATAAAGAAAATGTCCAAAGTACTAACAGCAACAAAAACTACAGGCTCCGAGCCAGATTTCAAAGGCATTTAGGTGCCTAACTTGCATTAATTTTAGTGGGACTAAGTTGCCTTTGAATATCTGGAGTTCAGTCTTCACTTTACTTAAGGTACTCCAGATCCCGCAGCTCTGTCAGGATGTAGAAGCAATTACATTTCACAACTTTGAATCCAACAACGTATTTTGGAAATCATTCCAAGTACACTATTTTTTAATGTGAAATTTTCTGTCCAATAAAATACAATGGAATTTTATATGCTTGGTATTTGGAGGTCTCACCCCTGTATATTTAGAGTGAGGTCAAAAGTTAGCAATATGTTGAAACTGCTGACATCCAAATAAACTCTGCTTTCTTCCTTTAGGTGGGAGAAGTGTTTAATGGGTACCGATGTTTTGACAAATACTATAAAAAGAGTAAAACACATAGTTTCAGCTTTACTGAACACTACTGTAATTGCTCCTGAACATAATCAGTGCCTAAAGAGTGTTAACCCCAAAGAAATAATGTAGGGGTTATACTGCACATAAAAATCAGAAATCAGCATTTGAGGTGTCCGTTCCCATACACCTCTAACTTGAACTTGGCCAAAGAAATACCAGCTTGGCTTGTAAAGGAATCCACTGTAATGAAACACATTGCAAATGAGAAAACCAATTCCTCATTTTCATTCACAAGGCAGATGCGCATTCGTGGAAGCTAACAAAAGGGATCGCAGCATTTGAATAAAAATAAATATGGGTAGCTGTAACAATACCTGTTAATGCCAGGCCATTTCACACGATGTACCGCACATTGCATGAAGAGCTCTTGCCATGGCACATCTTCTGAGTGGAACCTGCAAGGCCCCTCCTCACCCAGACCCCTGCCCAGCCTGCCCCTCACCCCGCTCCAGCTCCCTGAGCTCCAGGTGCAGGGGACAGAGCTTTTAAAAAGCCCTCAGATAAAACTTTACCCACACATACCCCATGTAGGTGCAACTGGGAAGAGAAGAAGAGCTTATGGGCCTTTTTTCCCCCCTAGTGTCATCAGCTGGTCTAATAAAAGATCCTGTTTCTCCCAGCGGATCTTGCCTCTCTAGTTTATACCAGTCCGTTCTGTTTTCCTTCAGCAACTTGTGCTTTTAATATCCAGTGATATTATATGAAGAAAACACACAGAAAATAAATACATTAGCTCTGCACACACTCCTTTTCCCCAGTGGAAAAAGCTCTGTGGGCTAGCACATTAAACTCATTCACGGTGCAATGCATATTGCCTCTCAGAGGGAACAGCAGAAATCTTGTCTTCCAGCAGCACACTACTTCTCTCTGACCCTACAGGCAGCATGCCATCTCCTCCCCAAAATGGAGCTTCTTCCTCACCAGCCTCTCTGACCTGCTTTTAACTGGCACACACACTTTCTGAAAATCACTCCTTAAGAGTAAAACCCACCTCCCCTTAGGCACCTGCTTGAGTAATTTCAGGAAATTTGTTCCTGGCTCAGGCTAATCCTTCCTGGCTAGTCATCTTCCCTTTCCTTCCCAACTAACTATTATCCTTTAATTGTTGATTTTATCCCTTCTGTCCCAAATAATCAAGACTCCTTCCCCATTCCTGTGCTGGACTGGTTCAGCAGGAATTCCTAAGAGCACTTAACACTCAGCCCCATGTCAACTTATGAGGAAACCTTCTAATTTTGAGTACAAACTGAAGGTGGTAGTTTTGGCTTATAGAAGACAAGGTTTTACTCCTTTACTAAACTACAAAATTAAATAATTTACTTCTGGTTAAGTAACCTAAGAATTATTCAGGGTTTTTACTCCCTTTGTTCTGCTTTAACTTTCTACATGAAACCCATTTGGGGATGAAACACTCAAAACCAAAAAAGTGGCTACATTTTATTTCACGTCTCTTCTGGAACTGAAATAAAAATACCAGCTGACAAATGGCCATTTGCAACACAGATGTTAATGCAATACTAAATGAGACAAAAATCACCAATGCCGTTTGCAAGACTCCCTGTGATGTACAGTCATCAGACGACACTTACTCCAGGCACTAATCTAAACTGGCTTTGAACATGCAACCAATACATGGTTTATTATTAATTTCAATGTTATGAGAAACAGTTGGGTTAGCTGGGAAATACGATTGTTGTCACATTCAAACTGTACAAAAATATCAACGGTCTTTAGAACAAATATTAGCAAAGGAGACATTCTAGATGCTCTCACTGATAATGTTACCGTCTGTACTGGCAAGGTGAAGTACCCGTCACTGGCAGAATGCATGAAGAAGCTGTTCAGCATACTATAAAGAACAGTTTAAGCCATCATTTGGCTTCATTCTCAACACATTCCAGGAACCCCATAAACAAAGACAACATGTGCAATGTTAACTTTCTCTTTTATGCTGACAGCTTTTTTCTCCCATATAATGACCTTCCTGCACAGTGTGTGTTACCATAAAAAGAAACAGAGCCCAGTAAAATTAGAGGAACTGCTTAATATCAAAACGTTTTATCTGAGGAAGACACTGCCGCCAGTGTAAATATAAAAAGCACAAGAATTAAAAAGTATTTGTTTTGCTGTCTCTTCTTTAAGTTTAGATTGTTCAAACAAACCTAGCTAGAGTTTTCAATTACTCTGCAATAGACAGTCCCTCCAAAGCCTGAAATGGTACTCCAGAGAATGTGAACTTGGCTCGAATTTCAGACAATTTTCATCTTCTTCTTTTGACAAAGAGAAAACTATTCAAATGCTTTGTCTGTAGCCAAGAATTTGGATAGGAAAGCTAGACCAGTAAACAAGTCACCAAAACGGACCACCACTAAGTAACCTGCAATCTGAAAACATCTTTGGCCCAAAGGACACTGCTCTATTTTGCAAGCAGAATGCTATTATGAAATTTTAGTTAAAGATTCTCTGTCTCATCTCAGTACAAAAGAAAAGCTACTTACATTTTAGATAGACACAGACTAAGTTTGCTATTTTGTTTGCACAAAATAAAAGTAAAAAAGAAGAAAAACCAAAAACCTCACAGCTACTCAGCTTGGCAAAATACTACAGCAAACTGAATTACATTTTTAGAGTTTTATTTGAACTACTACAGACAGACAACAACCCTTATTCATAGCATTCACCTTTTTACCAGCATTCTCAGAAAGAAAACTGAAACTTTAGAAATATCATCGCTTTGTAACAATTGCACACTAGCTTCCACCATGGCAACTATCCCACAAAACTCAGGCAAGACTAATCACCGTTCCCTAGGATTATTATCTTTTATATGAGGGAAGCATTCAAAAGCATTGTAACTGCCACGGCTGCCTAGCAGCTAAGGCAGATATAGCCCCTACACAAAAGAGTTTTAATTTTAGCCTAGTACGTTCGGTGAAACTACATTTCTGAAAATCAGAGAACGCAACAGGAAAGAGCTGTCACGAGCTCCAGCGTGGAGCTTCTAGCTCCACAAAGTGGCACAGATGAGAACTGAAAAATAGCTCAGCAATGCCAGGGAGACTTCACTGAACATGCCAGTAAAGTCTCCCTAAGCTGGCCAGAAACCCAAGGGAAGGAAATGAGAGTGATTATGTACAGCTGAGCAAGCACAGTACAGAGACTCCTAAATCAGTGATACGGTGTTCACTGCTGGTGTTCTGGGGTAAAAATGTTTACCATCTGTGTTACTCGCTCTTTGTTATGGACACTAATGGAGCCTTCACACATAAAAGCATGGGGGTGGGGAACAAAAACAAGATTAAGCCAAAGTATTTTCAAACCAGTTTTAGCTGTGTATTGCATAAGGGAACTCTGACACTAAAGGAAAAATGGAACAAAACTGGAACAGAGCAGTTTTAGGAAGAGCTCTGGAGGGCTGCATACAGCTGGGTTACCCAGGCCTGGAGGACTAATTCAGAGCTATTGTGCACACACAAATCCTATAGGTACTGAGAAGCAGCTCTAGTGTAGACATGAGAGAATGAGATATACTACAACCCTTCTCCAAGAGTTGTTAGGCCTTTAAGCTCCAGCCTTATGTTGTGTATGCTATGGCAGTAAATTTCCTAGGAAGTGGCTGCGTTAGTTCAAAGCTTTCCTGCAGGGGAGCTCCTCTACTGCCCATCCCCTGCTGCGCAGAGGTCATCGTGACCTGGAGAGTATGACATACTGTATGGAAGCCAAAACTCAAATATGCCATTCAACTTGCAGTCTGTGCATAAAACCAAGGCTCTAACTTGCTCGAGCTGAACATCCGTCCCACACTATGTCATACATGAAAATGGGTGGAAGTCACAGCCTCAGGCCTGACTTCCATCTCAGACATTTTTATTCTGTTCATAAAGATTTCTGTAACAGAAAGATGTTCCAAGGACCTTCTGGTATCTCCCCTAAAGCCCCAAATGGTTACCTCACCAAGTCTTCTAACAGTCCCTCCCTCACTACCCAGGGTGTCACTGCAGGGCAGCTAAGATAATGCAAATTCACTCTGCTTCCTTCAAGCCCAAGGAATAGAGCTGATCCAAAGTTTGGCTCCAATTCCCCTACTTCCATTCAAGCCGGCTAACTACTGGGCCATCTATTCTCTGACCCTCAGCACACCAAAAATTCTTTGGCAATCAGTGCCCAGTTTCAACAGTACTTGAGGCTACCTGCTCAATTCAGCACATGCACACAGCACAGCCTCAGGACAGTGCAAGATCATCTGTTAGAAGGAACAATGCAGTGTCAGATGAGATATTAAACTTGATAATGATCAAGTTTCAGCTAAGATGTCTCTCTCATGTTACTGATGCCAGTTCAAATGTAATTCTAGCAGAGCAGGACTTGACTGAACCACAAACCATGCCAGGAAGAAGAAAATCAAAAGCGGAATAGCAGTCTGTTTTGATCTACAGCTGGAGCGGCTGCCAGGAGTCTCTCAGTGCTGAAAGTGGTTTTGGAGCTCATTCACGCCACCTGCAACATGACCAATATTGAAAACACCACAAGAGTTTTAAAAATGCCTTCAGAGCTGGCAGAATTTTGGAGCAGCTTCCCCAGGGCAGACAGACATCTGAGAAGAACACAACTGAAAGTGGTCTCTGACCCCAAATTTGCCAGTGTTAGCACACAGACTCTCAGGAGACAAGCCCCTGAGGCTGGATCATCCAGTGATGTGCTTGTGAATACTCTTTCCTAAATTCCAGGGAATTCTGTGACATTTGGTTCCTGATGCCTCTCAATGAGCTCTCTAGGAATGGAATGACATCAAAGGGAGAGAGGCAACAGACATCGTTTGCCAAAAGCAGAGCTTCTTCTGGAGTGTAGCAAATAACAATGCAGGGAAACCTGCCCAGGAATGATCCAGCAACCGTGATCCTGGTAAAAAGGAAAAACTCCATAACCGAAAGAGCAAAGAACAAACCTCTTGTTCTCGGGATCACAGAGGGGAACTAATCAGACAGCTTTCGTATTATTTTTCTTCTCCTTACATTCTCAGTGAACTTGCATGTTATTGAGGCATGCACCTATGACTCTGGAAGTCATGCATGTTTTCTCCCTCTAATGATTTGTCTATCATTCCCAGAAGAAAAGTGGTGAACTTACACACATCCACACAATACATGCTTACAAAGTGTTCACTGAAAGGAAAAAAAAACAAAAAACAACCCTCTATTTTGAATACAGATTCCATTTGCCTGCCACCTTGCCTCTAGTATGTTGATAAATTCCTGTGTACCCTACAGATGTTTCTATTAAAACCTTTATTCCTTCAGGGCACTAATGGTAGATTGTTTTAGAGTTCAGTTCATCTCTGGTGATAATCTCTTCTTAACCTTCTCTACAGCTTCCATCATCACCTTCCAGCTGGATTTTGACAGGTTAAGAGGCATCAACCTGCCAGAGCTCTCTTGATCTTCAAATTCTTACAAAACTACCAGTTCATCCTGCTACATGCCTATGTTTCTACCACAAGTGTCCAGCCTTTTTGGTATTAGAAATAGAGCTTCTGATCTCTCCTCAACCTGGATCCTTCTGAGAGCAGTCATACAAGCTCTTGTAAAGAATGATTATTCCCTTTTAAATGCTGCATTACCTCAGCCTTGGAAGTGTTTGTCCTGATTTTCTCTATCTATACTACTTTTGTACCACTGCCCTGTAATGCCTCTAGGGATACCTGGAAATTTATAAAATCACTGAACACATTGTTGAGATGTAGAGTTGTGGAGTCTCCATCCTTGGAGATATTCAAACTCCAGCTGGACATAGTTCTAGGCAACCTGTTTTTGTTGACCCTGCCTTGGGTGGGGGGACTGGGGGGGTGTTGGACTAGAGGATCTCAAGAGGTCCCTTCAAAGGTTCTGTGATTCTATGAGATTCCTTTCGGGTTCTCCAGGAGCATGACTGCATTTGTACAGTTACTTCTCATGTAACATATTACATTTCAATTTGGCTATTTAAGATAAATTAGGAAACAGTAAACTTCTAAACTAAACGAAATTTCTAAAAGGTCTAACCTTGCCTGCAGCTTGGTAAGAAAAATTTTAATGGTGGAAAATCTCAGTGCCCCTCTTGCATCTTGCGATGCTTTTCAACTTTTCAAAGCTATATTCTGCTTTACAGGTGACATTAGTATAATTTGTGCCTCATAAAAGCCATCACTGATGCCAATAACAAGGATATTTCTATCTTTACTTTACATACTCCTTTTCTGAGTAAGTGTGTCAAAAATAGGCCGTGGGGCAGATGCTTTTCAGGATGTATCTCTGATCTCCTTGAAGCTCTGTCCAGATTTGGCTTTGGTACAGTGATCACATTGGATTGTTCTGCTTGCTGAGTATCTGTTAAATGTTAACAGCGGGCTTGGGACTTGCAAAATTAAGGGAGTGCTCCCCGGGGGCTCTTTTATAGCTAAAAGATAAACCTAGGGAGAAAGAAACAAAATAACAGAAAAAAACTCACAAAAACAAGGAACACCCGAAGACTCGTAATAGAACACTAATGTAAGTATTTAAAAACTCAAATATCTTTGTTTTTCCTCTTATATAAAGACTGACATCAAAGCAAGCAGTGAGAGCTGTTATAAGGGCATTTCAGGAGAAATCACTGAAACAGGGGTGGGAACAAGGTAACAATGGAAACACAGGACACCACCATGGCTTCCCCGCCAACAGGCCTTTACAGCCACGATGGAATATTTCCGTGATCCATTCAGCTCTGCTGTATCGTATGCATTGAGGCTCTTTGGCACCAGGGCAGTTTGTTTTCACTGTTCTTACAATAGTGCGGGCCTTTCCTTTTCATCTGCATTGCCCTGACCTCCCTTTTCTCCCCTCCTCCCCCCAATCAAACAATCATCATCAGATGCAGGAAGAACCTTGTTGCGGTTCTGCTGCTCATAACACAATTTGCTATGCTAATATTTCCTGTACACCCTGCCAACATGGCATCTTTCCAAGACATAAGACTGGTGTTTGGGAGATGGTCACACAAGCACGATACTTCCTACTACAACTGCTCTGCCCTTCACCTTCCCTCGACTTACTATGGGCAAGGGCTATAAATATCAAATGGCATGAATGACATGAAGATGTGGACTGCCTATTTGTGCCAGTAGGTGTGTTGCAGCAGTGTGGATTGCTGTTCTTCAGATAAACAGAGATGCACGAAAGATCAGTTGAAAACATTTTAAATGTAATTTGCAATGTACCTGACAGTTGCTGGTGCACACAGAAGAGAATATAAGTTTCATGAGAAGTGAAATTAGCTGTCTGTTCCTGCTTGGTAAATTCATTTCCCCTATTATTCATGTATATTCTGAAAAGAACATTGGGAAAATTTGCAGAGCTTCAAAACATCTATTGAAGGCTAATATTAGGTTCTACAAGCAATGAATAAACTGGACCCTGGACACTGAAAGATACACAAATAGAGGTAAACAACAGACTTCTGTCTTACAAGAAACAGAGTCCCTGGTGTTCCCTGTCTGTAGTGCTTAGAAATTAGCTCCAGTAGCTATATGATTTGCTGATGCACAGCAAATTTTTTTCTAGTTTATTCTTATCCTCATACTTCTCCTAAATGCTGCTTACAGAACAATATGAGAGTTTAACATCAAATTAACAATAGTATCTCTCCTCCTAACCCATTTATCTCTCTAGCAAAAAAAAAAAAAAGCATTCCTAAAAAAAATTGATGGAGAAAAGGAATGTAGCTGGTGCACAATAGAAACAATCTCAGAACAGATGGGAAAGACAAATACAGCAGGAAAAGAAAGAATAGGTAACTAGCAAGAACAAATGAAATATCAGGAAATATCAGGAAGAAGATTTGACATGGGGTAGAACAAAGTAATACAAGGCTTTGGTCATGAAGACAGAAAGACTGAACTTGATGTAATAAAGTTTATCAAAAAAAAAGACAACACACAGAAGAGCAGAGGCAGACAGTCAAACACATATGCTAGATCCCATGAAAGTCATCCGGAAAGAGGAACTGAGACCAGTTTTAGTTGAGATGAGAGACAAATCCGCAGGTAAGGGTTTCAGTTGTGGGAACAAAAAAGAATGAATTGCAAGTAAAAGACAACTGAGCACCTTATGACAGCACTCAGAGACCTGCACTGGCTTCCCACCTGCTTCAAAGTACAGTGTCACATGTTAAGTTTGACCTCTGACATGGTCTCAGAGTTGGCCTTTTCCCCCGGTGATGGCCCTAGCAGTAGAGATATTTTAGCTCACAGACAACCAAAATGCAATGAAATTGAAAAGTCCAAAAATTAGGGTTATCTAGTCTATTTGAGAGTTTAATTCCATACCCTACTTGTTACTCATCTTTTTTTCCTGTAGTCCAGTGGTTAAACAATGGGAAAAAAATCACTAAGGTAATTTACTGAAATCTCTTTACTTGAACTTAAGATACAACTCACAACAATCATGAACAGTGTGTGGCAATATTTTAATTATTTAGGACAGGAAGTGAAAAATACCAAATACAGCGAAAATTGCAGTGGGGATTTATGTAGACAGAAGGTAATTACACCAAGTGGACTTTGGCCAAAATTCTCAGAACATGAAGTGATCTCAGAGCCTTGTGGAAATTACCATGGGATCTTTAATGATAAGTGGGCTAAATCTTTGTTTAAATTGTCCTAAAAAAGATGCCTTCTGTACTAGCATGTTGTTCCTTTGCTACATAGATTGACAGCACCACTGTACTCCCAAATTAGATGGCATCTCCAACACAAGTGGGAAAAAAAAAAAGAATAAAAAGTACAGGCATTTAAAAAACTAAAATAGATCAGTAGAGTGTTTTACATACATAGAATGACTGACTTCTCCCTCTGTCTAATTTGTTTTAGATTAATAAGAGATCCTTTATTTTAAGTCAGTACTATGACAATGGAAGCATGCCAATGTAACCTTCATTTTCTTAATTAGCATCTAATAAGAAGTTTGTCCTCCTCTAGAAATATTTCCTTCCATAAGGAAGAATAACCTTGAACAGAAGACAAAACTAAGCCAAGAAGAGGAGGAAAATCAAACTGAAGCTCCAATATTTTTACATACCTTTAAAATATATTTATTTACACATGCCTAAAATTTAAGTAAAATGGACTTGAATTAAAAATGACTTCATTTCCCAGAAGCAAGCACAGCACTATATCTGTATTCAAAACTGCTCTGGGGAAAACCAACCACAAAGAATGCCCTCTTTTACACATGCTTCCTACCGGACCATGTGGTCATGTAACTCATTGTTTATCTAGCCTGGAAACAAAAATGCCACTAAAAAGTAATCACAAGGCAGATGGCCAGTTTCACTAATCTGACCCTATTTCTTCCAAGCAAATCTAGTCAACTGGTACAATACTGATGCCCCAAATAATCCACAATTCCTATAATACTTTGATTTGCATATTTAGGTTAGAAATGCCAGGCGTATCCGGATTAAGATTTCCCCTCAGTAAAACAATGCTTTGTCATAAATTCTATGCCAGAGATTACTCCATTCTTAAACCAGCCGTGTCCACACATTGAAAGTCGAAGTGGGAGCACAAACACAAAACATTCATATTAAAGTTCAGCGCTATAGCTGAAATGCATTTGGAACGTGACTTTTACTGTACTTAAACCTGTACGTGAAGTGTGACAAATGCAAAGATTCTTTCTGTAGCCGCCCCCATGATAACAGATGACAAGATGCAGCACAAGCTTCATCTCTTGCTAATTAAACGAATCAATTAAGAGACTATTGTTGCAACTGTGTAACTGCTGTTCTATAGTGGCAATAACAACCCCACGGGGAGGTCTTTTACTACATTAAAATGCTGTCCTCCACAACTCCATTTGATATTATTAGAAACAGTTATTTGCGTCTTGCTGTCATATTAGTAGCAAAGGCAAATTATGGAAATATGCAGACCAGAATGGTCCCAGTATGAGATCAGGTTTGCTTTTTGGCCTCCAAGGGAACAATTGCTGAAATTCCAAAGTTCCCTAAAGTTCTTTAATGGAACTGATAAATCTATCAGCACAGCATCCATTTAGATTCTAGGTAAGGGTCACATATTTGCATACTTTCCTGCTAAGCTGATACAATTCAACTAGATAAATTATCATATTAAGTTTACCCTCCTGAGTTAAACTGATGGAGTTCAAAATTGTTTTCGATGGTTGTCATTAATCGTTGTTACATCCTAAATGCTCACTTTGAAATCTAATTGTGCTGGTGTACCAAGGGTCATATTGATAGCATTTTTAATGTTAAATCTTTGTAAAACATGTTTATTTTACTGATATTATCACTGAAGCCTCGAAGACTAATGGGAAACAAAGTAAATTTATTATCAATAAAAACTTAATTTAAAATTTACATTCAGAGATTTAAATTAGCTTTACTAACTTCATCGTGCCTTTGTTTTATTAAGATCCCTGGTTAAGCTTCAAAACCATATAAATTAATACCTCCTAAACAGTTCTTGGATATACGCCAAAGCTGCAGCCATCAAAAAGCTGTTTAAAAACACAGGCTACACATATGCTTATTATTTGGCAGTAGACATCTTCCTCAGGAAAAAAATTCTAGATCTTCACTATGATGTAACAGTCTTGATACGGTTAAAAAAAAATCAACACTACTTTTTTTGCAAAACAAAGTAATTTATTATGAAGTTAGTAAGTCTTAGTCTACCAAAGGAAATCACTTGAGTTACACTACACTGTCAACTAGTGTTCTAAGAAGTAACTGGCTTATCAACCATGTTCAACCCTTGTTGTATTACCAAGATGAATAAGAAACTTATCAAATGAAGTACGGAAAATCAGAAAATCCTTATTTTTTCATTTGTTTCTGAAGCATAAGGGGTATAATTTATTATACATTAAAACTATTATGCTACAGAGTGTAAACATTACAGAATCCACAGGTATTAAGGGCATTCTAGGGAATTCTGACCTAGTTATGATGTCATCACATATTTTCTCTGCAAATTAAAACTTTAAAAACAGAAGAAAAGGCCATTTCTTGTCTGGTTTTGTAAGAATGGTCCCATTTGGTTTTGTAAGAAAGCAAGGTTTGCAGTTGTGATTTCTGCCTGTCTGTCAATCTCCACTCACTTCCTCTAATTATCTCCTAGGCAGCCACATACACTATTTTAACCTGCTGATTAATTTGACCCAAATTTGAAGAAAGAGTAGATAGGCTCAGCTATCTGTAAGTATATTAGGAACTGTAGCTAGGTTCACACAAGTCTTCTGAAAAGCAGTGGCTGTGCAGAGGAAACAAGAGACCCAAATCCATGCTCCAGTTGAGGGAAAGGTAATGTGGCAGTAGCCAGTTGGCCAGTCAGTATGTGCACAGGGGCCATCCAACAAGCACACAGGCAGCTCCAGCTTCACCTTCACACTATCTCTTGCCCAAGGAGGTGTCAGTCAAAGATCACAAGCTGTTCTGCGGGAAAGGGAACCAACGGTGCCTAATTTCCTGCAGATCTGTGTCCTCAGACTGATATCTCTCTCTTCCCTTCCCCTGCTAAATCAACTTCAGCATCCAACATTTTCAGAGCTGTTCTTTTTCACTTTGGAGGATAAAGTTATTTCATAGCAAAGGGATGTTCTCCTTCACCTTATTAGCCCAATTTTAAAAAACACAAATACTGAGCACCCATACTGAGGTACATAGGATCCACATGTCAGAAATATGCGCAGTCTTGATTTAAGTCAAGGAAACAAAATGCAAAAGGAATGCCAAGCACTTTCTTCTTCCTCCTTCTGAAATGAATCCTGAACAAGATTCCCAAAATATTCTAAGTGATTTCATGATGTGGCTTTCAGTAACACTGGTATTCCTAAATCTCTCAAGTGCTTTTGACAGTTCTGATATATTCACTATACTTTATGCTTTAAAACTTGCAAATATATAACAGAATAGAAATGAGAAGGGCATCTGTAGGAAGACGTGCGGCTACACATGATCATCCACATCATGTGAGCTAAAACAATTCCTACTGCACAGTCCTAATGATGGACCTAAGTCTCATTCCTTCCCAAGCTAAATCCATGTTGTGTGAACTATTCTCTGCTTATGAGATCTTAACGGAGAATCTAAGACCTACTTCCTGCAGAAGCTGCAGAAGTTTGCAGCCAGGCTCAGGATTCTTGTGGTCCACGCTCAAAAGCTACAAGCATAAGTTAATGCTTCCAGAAACAACTGCCCACTTTCCCCACCAACACTTTCTGCACTATCGTAATTCCTCTGACAGCAGCTCTACTACCAGAAGCACAGAGGTTTTCAGTGCCTCTGAAGCTGGGTGAAAAGAAAAAATCTCTGCAACAGTAGAACTCCCTTTAGATCAGCAGGGACCCTGATCTTAAGCTTTGTGAAAGGGAGGAGTAAGAAAACCATTAAAAAAAGACAGTAACTTGCAAAATAAACACTTCCTACGCTGTATTTATTTTCTTATTATTAATAGTCTACACATTCCAATAGATGTAACCTTTGTTTCCTTTGCGGGCTTTTAACCAATGTTTGAAAGTCTGCATAAATCTTCAGTATCTGTAGTCTCAGAGGTGTCACATATAGAAAGAAATGCAGAAAGAAAGAAAACCTGTTAAGAACTGTAATGATTTGTGATGGTGAAAGAAGCACATTGTTAAACATTCGTCATTGTGAGGTAAATCACAGTCTCACACAGTCAAAGCTTCCCACCTTCACTGCCATTTAATTGGACTTTGCAAGAATGGAGGAAGAGGGAAAAAAGAAGGAAACTGTCTGAAAGCTGATGAGATTATACACAGACTGAAAAGTTCCAGGACAATTTGCAAGCCTCAGGAATGGGACAGGAAAGTTGAAAGTTTGCTGTTGAAGCAAAAGCAGACAAATCATGGCAGAAGGGAGTGGGAAGGGGAATCAGTAGTGAGAAGTAAAGTTAGTACACTGACCTGTAATGTAGTTCTTAGGGTTACCTTAGATACAAAAAAATGATACATTTGCAACAAGCCAAAAAGCAAAGGTAAAAAATATGGAGGAATGCCTCTACATAAAACTCTCCATTTCTGACCATTCCATCCACAATACAGATAACTAATTAACCTTGATTGTGTATGAAACATTCTTTTGCTAGCCTATCTGATAGTAGCTAAAGAACAATAAAAAAATCATTAATATTGAACACTGACAGTTGTACTAGAATGTATGCTAAGTAAGCAAAAAAACATGGCCAGGCTTGACAAAGACTAGGTCTCCTAAATCAACTGTTTTCAACCTGGGGTCTGCAAATTCAGAGGCAATGGGAGAGAGGATCTCTGAACTACTGTAAAGGGCTCAGCAAAAAGTACTGAAGAAAGCACAGTATTAACCAGCTAATATTAATCATACAAGTGCATACACGTCTACAGCAAAACTTCAGATACTTTGCAAATCAAAGGTGGCAAAATGCACTCCATCAAGGATGGGACTGAAGCAACTTGACTAACATCTGTCACATACATGCTGTCTTATCCTTCCTCCTAGGAAAGCAGTGACTGTTTTTCTCTACATTGCAGCACTGATGTTAAGAGGACGAAAGAGCAAAGTGCCATGAACGATGAGCAAAGGACAATGAGAGTTGCAATTTTCCTCCATTGCTGGGAACTTCTCAGTTTGGGACTATCTCCCTTGAGTAAAGTGTTCCAGTGGGCCAATAGAGCATAGCTGTCAAGCACGGTCTTCAGCCCAAAGCTGAAAATGACTTTACAGATGGGATGGAGCCAGGCCAGTACCTGAGGATACAGTCTATTCTAAATTTTAAGCAGAGGCTATTGCATACAGTCTAGGAAAAGTTTAATGCTCCATAATGGTCTGCATTATTCTGTACACTTGAAGCTTTATTAGCGTTACAGGCTGCCTGCCCAGATGCATTTCGCTGCTGAAGTCCAGATGGCAAGCGTGAGTAAGCAGTAGATGATTAGCTGCCAGTATGGGACCATCAATGGGCCAGAGAATAGCATGCCTCTCACCAAGAGAACAAGAGGTGGAATGGAAGACAAGAGACCTGACAAACTGGAGACTAACTAAAAAGAGAGGAAAGAAGGACGGACTTTGGACCTCTGAAAGGACTGCTCAAACGTAAAGGCTTTTAAATTACAGAGACAGCAGCAGAGACTTTGCGATTACGCCCTAGTATTTTTCTATAGAACTTTGTTTGTTATGAACCTATTTATATGAGCTGCATATATCGTATCAGAGGCAACCCAGAAAGTACTGTCTTCTTGTTTCCAGGCACTCTTGCCTTGAGGCATGGTTCTGGACATTTATGTGAAACATGGATTGTCTTGTTTCCTTTTTCTCTGTAGAATATATAGCACAATAAGATTATCTGATGCTATAGTAAGGCTGTTACCAAATAAATTAGCTGAATAACTCTCGCTGAAACTGGCAGAATTGTGACACTATGAGCGTATGACATCTAGTTATGTCCACCACAGAGGAGCAATACGTAAACACTCACATAAAATCTCTGTGCTATGACAATAACTCATGATTCCTTCTGAAATAATTTAGATTAGGGCTCAAAATGTTATCAGCTCAAGAAAATTAAACCAAGTCAGTGTAGTTTCCTACTCGCCATCCATTTCTTACAGCTCAAAGCTTATAAAAGTTGCTTGCTCTTTGGGCAGAATTTTATGTCCTCCAATAGCGTAGTCCTTCCTATACCACACATAAGACTCAGAATGCTCTACTGAAACAATGCAGCGGAAAGGAAGCTATTTAGATGTCACTAGAATTTGCAGAGAAGAGCAAGGCTCAAGTAACAAAGAATTTCTAGTCATGATCAGAAACAAATAAAAAAATTATTAAAGATTCATGTAGAACCCCTCAATGATGCTAACAGGATAGACTCAAAGCTATGATTTTACTCTAAAAAGCAGCATGATTTTCCCTATTCTCCTTTAAAACAAGAGAAATATGCATCATTGCTGCCACATTAACAGAAATATTTGTGCTACTGTCCACATGTTTACCATATGTTACGTAGCTGAATTCATATTAAACTGCTGTCTTTCTGCTGGAATGTAGTTTTCCCTGTCCTTCAACTAGCTAAATGGGATACAAAGGAGATTTGTAATAGAGAGGCATACCTTTCACTTCTCCTCAGCGTGTCAGCTGGCTTCCTGAAGCATAGGCTTGTGTCTTATCAAAAACCAGTAGCAGAAGTGTTTCCACTGTCTCATGTCAAAAAATCAAGTGAACCTGTTTATCTAAACTGATGCCCTCCTGACAAACCAGGTTGCTGGGATCAGCTGGTTCTAAAAATATGTTGACGGACAGGTCAGTGGTGTGTACACTAAGTAGCACCACGCTGCCTGCCACCATTGAAGCGCCACCAAAATTTGCCCCTGTCAAAAGTAATACAGAACACTCAAAGCTATCTATAATTTCTTTCTTCTATGAAAAAAGAGCGGAGCAGTAATTTTACAAACTGATTATTACATTCATAATAATACAATAATACTAATGAGAAACCAGAGTTTCTTACTGCTAAATATTTCTTTCAAACACTTAATGTCTTGATTGCGCTTCCACATTAGTAAGGGCTTAGTAAGACATACATAATGGTGAGCACAAAATAAATTTCTAGAATTTTCACTGAAGATGGTACCTTTTTTTTGATTGATCATTTGCATTTTTGTGTATGTGCACACATATACACACAAGTACACATGCACAGACTACGTAGATCTGTATGTGTAGACAAGTTGTAGAGGAAATTGTTGTAGAGAAAAGTCATCCTTCCTCCCACCACCTATCTAAATTGAGGGCACTAAGCTGGAGTCATAAGAAAGCAAGGAACAAAGGACAAATTAGATAAGGAAGTCGCTTTCAAGGAAGGAGAGAAGGATAAGGACAGCAGGCTAGAGCAACCAAGAGGAACACAGCCACAGACTCTGGACTGCACTTTGTGGGAAAACAGGAACCAGAGCAAACCCTCGGTGAAAGAACATCCTGAGCCCCACAGCCCTCTGCCTTGAACCTGGACAAAATTCAGGGCTGCCCACCGCTCTTGAAGACCCCAGTCATTATTTCTGCTTCTGAACACAAAGTAAAGAGCCTGGGAGGCAGACTTTATTACTGCTTCTCTACCCTGCTCACTGAAGTTCTCCCTCTGGATTTGACCAGCAAGATAAATGCATAATTTATATTAAATCAAAACCAGTGGATAGAGTACTACGGGCTTTTCCTTTGAGCTCACTTGAGAATTTTAGTGTTAATCACTTACTGGATTTCCCAAAATAACTAGGATCCAATAAACACCGTGTGAGCTAGTCAGTAAGATTTGATATATATTATAATCCATTAGCTGTTTTATCTGTCAGTCTATTTCTTAATGCTAAATCAAAACTGTAGCCTCTTTTGCCTTTTTTTCTCTTTTGTGCAAGGCCCAGCACAAGAGTTCTGGTCCATAAGGGGGGCTCTGTGGCATTTCTAATGTATGAATAAGCAATCTTTTCATATCTCACTTCTAAAAAATTATTTTTAATGTCATTAAGTACACACCTAATTAGAATCTTCTCAGTATTACAGCACCCATCTACAGGGGTTTGATTAATAAAATATTTTCAATATTATCTTACCAAGTTGCATTAGTGTTTATATCTTATCTGCTTGGAGTAATTACTATCTAATCATAGAAGGCTATCAGATCAGATAGCAGCAACCTTGCCTATGCAGGACAAAGCAACATCACAAACAGTACAGTGCAGAACCAAAACTTTTTTTTTTCCTTTTCTTTATTATTTGCAACTGTCACTCTGTCTGATTTTGAACAAGACAAACAAATGTGTGCAAGTATGTATATATACATAGTATTTTTTCTTTTAATGTATATACATACTATTTTTTCTTTGTGTGTGTGTGTGTGTATATATATACACACACATACACATATATAAATATATATATATATATATATAAAGAAAAATATATTAGGGGTACTTTTCATCTCCAGAAAACAACATGCAAATCTACACGTATTCTTGTCAAGTTTACTCTTATTGTATTATACCTCCCAAAAATGGCTTCACAGGACTTGTAGAAGAAACTAATCACAAGCAAATAAAATGAAAGCATTATCATAAACAATCTTAATCTCTTTTTGTCCAAAATATATAGGGTATGGAGATGTCAGGACTAAATTCTAAAGGGAACTTCTCATTCAAAGGCTTTTCACTGTTAATGTCACTACTAAGACCTGTTGGCAGCAATCAAGACTACATAGTTTAGAAGATACTTAAATTTTATTTAATTTTCAAAACTATTCTTAGGTGCATGAGGAACCTGGAAAAATCCAGTGACAGCATTTTAGTACCATTTGAATCATGCAACTCAGAATTAAGGTGATGTTTCAATCAAATATGTTTATAAGCATCTAACAAACAAAACTTTAGCTTCTACATTATACGTGATTTCTCAGGATAATAGCAGATGAAAATCTATTTTATTGAATAAGTTCTGTCAAATGGTGTAAGATATGAATAGGATTTTAAATCTATTTCTCCACAGCAAGCAAATCTGGGAGAACTACAGAGCCATCACACCTGCCTAGAGAGGAAAGGACAGAACATGTTGCATCACTAAACAGAGATCTTTTTATAAGCTGGTTACTGACACACCTTTGGGATGTGAGAGCTCACAGCATGGTGAAGCAATAGGGATCAGAAAGCTGGGGTGTTGGGAGAGAGCACCTGAAATGGACTAAAACTTGAGAACCTGGCAATGAAATCACGTCTGTATCTTGTTACTCCTAACCCCTTGTGAATGAAACAGAGGCAGGCTCAAATCAGTTGAAATGTGGAATGCAGAAACTGTGCGCCATCCATTGAAAGTTAGCTTTAGAGATTTGCCTAAACTCAGCTTTTAAACACTGAATATTTCTGTGTAATACTAATACTCACAAACACAAGCTTAAATGTGCTGTCAGTGTCATTGCTCTATCTTCTGTTTACATTATATTCTTCTACCAACATAACTCTTGGTAGTGGTTATCCATACTTACCACTGTGCCAAGAAACTGAATGCTTGTATTTCCAGTTGCATTCCGAGAAAGGCGCTGAAGGAAACAGATGTAAAAACTAATTAGAGGCTTCTCAGTAATCTGAAACAATTCCGTTTTCATCATGTCAAAATAATCAAAACTAATCTAGTACACAAAACAACATGTAAAACAAATATAACCATTTCCTTCAAGACTTTAAAAACCTAATTCATACTTCATCTCGGGTTTTGTTTTAGTTTCAGTCAATTCTATAAAATTTACTTTGAAGAACAATGAAAACAAATGTGACCATGTACAACACAGAACAATCTTCGGTATGCAGAAAGATGGTGTTATGAATAATGAGGCTTTTGACATCTCTAAATGTCTGTGATTCTGTATTCTCATTACTCACATTAAGTATTAGGTTCATTCTGTTGTAATGAGAGACACATTTTAATCTCTCTTTAAAACACAAACCTCCAATGATGCCACTTTGAAAAGAGAAAATAATGAAGCTGAAGTTTCTAAACATTCTTCAGATATTATACTGTCGGTAAGCCACAAGACAATGCAAAAGAAAATATGTTATTGATATAATATTATCTATAATCTAAACATGGGAAACACACACAGAGTTGTTGTTCATTGTGAATCCTCCTTTAACGTGAAAAGCTTTTTCTCCTTTTTTCTTAGTGCTGTTAAATTACTGCACATAGAGACCCCAAATCAGGGCACAAGCCATGGAACGCACTTCTAATACTTACACGGTGCCATAGGTACGCACAAACACAGAAGCATAGATTTGAGAAGGTGGGTATAAAATGCAAACAAACAGCTGCACTGAGATCTCCAGTATTTTAAAGACAACGAATCCTAAGGACAGGGCTGCAAATCGTCTTGAGAGATCCTCTAGTCTAGCATCCCAGGCAGAATCAAACATACCTATGTCACTTCCAAATGATGCATGTCTAACCCACTCTTAAAATCTCTCAGTTGCCGAGATTTCACAGCCTCCCTGAGCGGTTTATCCCAGTGTTCAGCATCCTTACCATTAGAAAGCTTTTTCCTAATACCTGACAAAAATACCCCTTACTGCACCTGAAGTCCATTAGTTCTCCTCTTACTCATCACAGACACGGAACACATATAATTCCCTTTCTTTTTACCGCTACCCTTCAGGTATGTGAAGACTATTATCATGGCTCCTTTTAGTGTTGTCTTCTCCAGACTAAGTGAGAAAATGCTATACAACCATAGCTAGGAATCCCTGTAAACAATTTTAGTGGTAGTAAATTAAATCCAGGTCCCCTTTTAATAATGCTGCATGTTCTTCGGCTACATTTTATGAAGTAATAATTACTACAGCCCCAACATGCTTATTTTTTGACTTAACAGGTCACACACTGACACCACAATCTGTACAATCATATGAAAACAAAGGATGATGTGCCAAAGCCTGACATATTTCAACAATAATGATTAGTGGAATGGAAAATATGGGAAATAAAATTTCATACAAAACCTGACATTTACTTTTATAAAGGAAACAGGAATATACACTTTTCCCACAGTCTAGGATAAACACAATCAGGTTTTGGAAACCACAAAGAAGAACAAAGTACCGGCTGCCTACAATGAACGAACTGTATGCCAAAACAAACAAGTCCCAACCACTTGATAAGCTGTCAGAAAATGGCAAGCCGAAAAAAATTAAAGGATTTAATTTCTTTTTTTCCTGGAATGCCCTCCACCCTCGTTAGAGTTCTGTCACTTATTGTGCTACCCTTTTGTCCACTTTCAAGGGTCATTAGAGACCTTTTCATGACCTAATAAAAATTCCTTTTTTTTTTTTGGCTAATCTCCCCATCGCACAGAAAAACACAACTTACAAAACAAAACAAAACAAGAAAAACAAAAATAAAGCCCTTTTGTCATTTTCTTTAAAGGCTTTCAGAGTAAAGCCAGGTATCTTGACAGCTTGACTTATTTTTCACAACTAAGAACGAGATCATGAAAGTATCTCCTCACACAGATTGCCTTTACTCACAAGTAAGTAAACCAGCACAGCAATAACTGAGTGCTTTCAAAAATAAATTTAGCAACCTAGTGGCTATATACATAAAGCTAAATATATATGTATCTACTTTCTCAAATCACAGTCACAAAACAAGACAAGGATATAAACACCCTCTCCCGCAGCCTCACGCTGCTGAAGAGCATGGGTATCACAGCACAGTGTGTCCTCACTGCTACCGCTTACTCTGTGTCCGGAACGCAAAGCACTGAACTCAGCTGCTGAATGTACCAAGAACCAGTGTAAGCACTAAAATACATCCCTGGAATTAACAGCCAATACGGAAAAAAAATCACGGGGATGGGGAGGAAAAGAGTTAACAAACACAAAAGGGGGAAAGGCATTTTCCTTCTGGGTACATTTCAAAAAAACAAAAACAAGAAAGGGAGAAATTCTCCAAGTCACAAAACATATGTTACACGAAGACCAAAAAGAGAACTGCCAGGCTTTTGAGAACCATATTACAAAAGAAGTCAGCACACTATCATAATTAATGTTTCAAATTACAGTTGTAAATAAATTTCAGCTGTTAAATGTGATTAGATTTTTTTGAAGCATATTGAAAGGAGTTATTTCTGTTCCACTGGTGGGCTTCTGTTTCGGAGATTTGTAAAGGTAATTGATGTTTTGAAGAAAATGAAAGGACATGGTTGACAATTATTCTTTTATTTTCCACCTCTTTAGAAAAAAGACCAGTCTCCTGGTCTCCAGTTATTCTTCTTAAGTTAGATAGTTACATATTCTATACCTCATAATAGATGGTTTCATATTACATGGGATAGCAGGAAAATAATCAAATAGAGGTAACAAAAGAGAACAGCTAATTATATGCATTGTCATTGTTTTCCTAATAATTTGCAAAATATATACCAGAGGTTTACACTTAAAAGCAAGGCAAGACTACCATTTTAACAAAGACAAAACAAGACTGTATGATTACCTGTGAATACAGTAAAATCAGACTGAAGCCATCAATTATACGCTCTTAGACGTAACTGATGCTCTTCTGGTTCACTCAACTGATAAAGCTTCAGACAAACTTAATTAACATAATATTAGTTAAAAGTATTATGCTTTTTACTTCTACTATGAGAAAGCAACAAGCTAAATCAAATTTGAAAAAAATGAAATAAAAAATTCAAAAAAATCCATCTGCAGTCTCAAAACTGTCAAATGCGTGAGTGTTGCATAAACATGTATTTTAACATACAAAGGTTACAGTATATTATACTGCATACGCTATGTATATACAAACATAAAATGCTTATGTATGCATATAAAGATAGACAAGTGTATACAATCCTGCAAAATGTGTTCGATTTTCCTACTCTATCTTAAGTACATGGTATACTGCAATCATTTCATAAATAATCAATTTAATCTGTAAATCCCAGTAAATTACCAGAGGTTAGTGTGATGTGACTTTAAATTCTTCCGCTTTGCCATAGAAAATTATTTCCACTTAGTTGGGTATCAATGATCTATTCATTGTAAGATGCAGTAGGGTTACAATCAGCTTTGTATTAAGCCTGCAGTGGATGAGTACTTTTAGATAAAAATGATAATAACCTTTACATGCAGTTGGATAAAGCAACTCACCCAAATACAAAATATACATTATTGAAAGAAATTCTAAACAGACACAAACGTTATTAGACAGTAACAAGATCTCAGAGTATTTTCCACAAATCTTCTGATATCTTGGGCTCTCCAAACTATTTGATGTGAGCAGCTGCAGGGAAGGAAGGAGACCAAAACAAAGAAGCTGAAACACACCAAAAGCAGTTTGTCCCTTTGCTTCCAAATGAAAATGTAATGCATCAAATTGAAATGAACATTCGCTAACAGAGGAAATAATGTATTAAAGTTTCCCAAACACATTTGTCTTCAGCTATTATATACTACCTCCATTTGTTGAAACTAAAGCTGGAGACCATTTGTTACCAAAAATGTAAAGACCACCACTTGGCCAACTCCAGTTTTTGCAAGCCTTGGCTTGACTGCATTAACACTAGGGCAAAATGTCAAAATGTATCGGACTGTAAAGAACTTAAAAAAAAAAAAAAAAAAAAGTCAAAAAACCCACTGATTTCTGGGTGATGCCCACCGATTACTATCTCATGTGAATACAGAAGACTACAGAACTATAGATAAAATTCTGAGTGAAATAGTTTGATTTCCCAGTATGATTCTATTTTTCAGAGTGCAGAAGATCTTGTAGCCTCTATTGCTTCATCTCAATTGCTGGTACTTCTGAAAATCTTCTGCCACGAATTTTAAGTGGAGAATACTATCCACTTACTGGCCAAAATCTGTAAATCCTTGAAAACTCAATCAAGCAAAGCATGGGCCAGAATCATCCCCTCCCCACACAGGTTAAATTAAAAAAAAAAAAAAATTATTCCTGCAATGGGGAAGTTGGGGGAAAAAATCAGTACTTTAACTTGTAAAGTTATGGCAGATTTAGCTGCCAGTAACTCATCTATGAGATTTTGTGTACATAAGTGTGTTAGGACATCTGAAAACCTCCATCATTCAACTATGTCGCTCCTATCTTCAGAATCTCATAGTTAGGTCAGAGAGAAGGAGAAAGCTGCAGAAGTAGCTGTGAAAACATGAAGTCTTCTATTTGTCAAAATGTGAAGACTGGTTTGGCTTTATCTGACTACTTTTCCTTCCTCTAGAACCTCTGCTCTTCAGTAAGAGTTCTCAGAGAAAACAGAACTTCAGTTCAGTGCTCCCTTTCCACAGTGCAAAATCCAGCTGCATGGACTATAGGGAGGGAGTTTCACAAAAGCTTCACGTGGGCAAAGCATCACACCAGTCATCATGCAGCAGCAGCCACCTACTTCTACAGCCTCCTTATCTGGATCCCCATCTCATATAAGAGGTCCAACTGGACTGCATATGTGCAGGTAGACTAGCAATGGCACCAAGCTCTCTTGTATGTTAAAGACTGCCTCTTTGCGTTGTTCAGATTCGGAGAGCCTTGCAAACTTTTCCACTTAGATGATCACTCTACTTTTGTCACAATGTAGCGCTCTCCCCTGGTGGGGCCATCATTTCTTCTCCTTAGTGCATTAAACTATAGATGGAAACTTAGTTCAATATTGTGCACTGCTCTTCCCCTAGCCATTACCAGTTTAAGACCACACTTTAAAAGTAAATGAAGCCTCAGTTAGCTGTTTTTCCTCAGGGCAGGTCCACATTTTCCAGTTTCCTACAAGGGCACCAGTCACCCAATGGGGAATGAGAAGATCCAAGTCCTGCAGTGTATGAAGCATTCTGACATGTGAAACATTTCTTCTGGCTTAAATAGTACACAGGGGAAGTATTCTTTCTCTTAAAATGAATCCTGCTAGGATGCTAAGATGTTGTCCTCTCCCTGACACCTGCTGCAAGCTATCTGAATCCTTTTCCAGGGACTAAATGGGATCTATTGCCAAACTCAGCACAAATATGTACCTTAAATACAGCACGACAGCTTACAAGGCATCAATCCACACAGAGAAACTGCACCTGCTCCTTTGTAATTGGCTGAGACACCATACTACTACTTTTAAAAGGAGGACTTCTCTCTTAATGCCTTGATTTAATTACAGTAGGTGCTTAGGAGCTTCTGTCCTCCCATAAACAGAAAAAAGGAAACACAGATCCTGCTCAATATTTCTTTATGTGAGATCCAATGTTAATGTCACTTGTTACTTCTCTTTGCCACCCTTTTGAGATGCGGATCTTTAATAGTAATAATACTGCCGTATTGCTTATATACATAGCATCTTCAATTTAAGAATGTCCATGTGCTCATTTAACCCTCTGAGGTAGGTAGGTGTCATAAAGCAGTGGAAGATGAGCGCAAAAGAAAAAAAAAAGAGAGAAGACTGTATTTGGTGTTGGTAAAGAATGAATACTAAGACATTTACTCTAGCTCAACATTTCCCATTATTTACAATTATTTAAAATAACTGCGGAGAGCTAAGTTCTCCTTGTGGCCTTTTAAATTTTTGCTGCTATTATGTTAAGCCACAAAAAAATGTAATAGAGTAAAGTATTTGGACACTTTACCCTCAGTTTGACATGCTGTCATACATTCTGCTCTTCTATGGGGACACAGATAATATGCCACGTGACACCACGTGAGTCTAGATCTGATAATGTTTATCATTGCTTTGAGGTAGATTCTTTGCAGGATCCACAGTCCCTTTTCCCTCTTTGATGTCCCTCTTTTTCCTTCCCTTTTTCCTTCTAAATGTATTATCATGTTCAAGAGAACCATTCCTAGTCTTTGAAGGTTTAGATATTATAAAATTATGATTCCTGTCAATAACTGAATACAATACTTTTGTCTTTGGATACACACAGAAACGTTATAGTTACTCATCCTGAATACTGCCATTCATTAAAATTTATAGCTCCTTTTGGGGGGCGGGGGGGAGGCATAAGATATTGTGATAGCTAACATTATTTGATCAACCCTTGAGCAGCACAGGATATTGCTAATCTCATTAGGTTAAAGAGAGTGAGAAGTATGTTGTTTGTAGATACAGCTTTATTGTGGGAGACCTGTCTCTGAAAAGTGGACAATTAATTCCAGAGGGATTGGGTGGGCATAGCAGTTGATCACTCATTTCCTTCCAGGATGAAAAAAATTCCTTTTCATGAAATAGTGGCTAAGGGTGATGGTATGTGCTTTCTGTTTCAGCTCCTCAATTAAAAAAATAAAAAAATAATTAAAAAAAGCAATAACCTGTAATTCTCTCATCTTTTATTTCTCTGCATTTTCCCCTTCTTTTCACAAATTCTCTATCCAACCATGGACAAGGGTGTTGAGTCAGCCTGGAGTTAAACTGATTTCACACTAACCATAGACCACTCATGAGATCTGGGAACTTGCTTATTTAAAGTAACATTATACAAACAGTCTTTTGTGACAGTAAAGGATATCTGATATTTTAAAGGCTCTGTGCATCAGGAGCTGGGCTATTGCTGTCCCACAGGCATATATTATACATTTATTACACATATTATAAATTTAGGACTCATTTAAAAAAAAAAAAACAGTAATCTCAACAATTTTGGCAAACACCATGACCAGTGTCAACGAGGCCATAATAATAATTTTTGCTTGAATACACATTGTTGACAATTACTGCAAGAACCACCAAAACAGGCCAGCACATGTTTAATACTGTTTAAATGTTTTCCCTTTTTCTACAGCTCCTAGAAATACAGGAGATCTTGGTCCTTCTTTAGACTATCCATGACCAAACAACAAAACCAAGTGGTACAATTATTGATTTTCTCACACAGATGACTCACAAACTCAGCTAGATGAATTATTTAATCATCTAAAGCAGAAAACTCAGGTCTTTCCAAGCGCACCTATGAGATATGCACTGAATCATGCATAGACAATCTAAGGCACGTTGAAGAAGTTTCAGTTTCTTCTAGTTATGACTTTTCTCTGCTTCTGTGTTTGGGTCCTTCAGAATGGATCCTCCTCCAACTACAAGAACAGCTATGTTGTTTACCCAGGGTGACACTAGGACATCTGTGCTCTAGAACGTCACACAGCTTTAAAGTTTCCTGTCAAAACCTCCTTCCTAAGAGGTTTTTTTTTTTCCCCCGCCCACATGGTTTCCCTCCCCTCCCCAACCATTACCACCTGAAAGTGATATCTTGGGATTCTACTAGATAATTCAACATGAACATCAGCTCCATGCTTGGTTTTGGTCAAAAAAGTCAAATGAAACATTAGGAATTAATAATGAGAACAGATAACAAATCAGTGAATACCATCACGTTATGGAAGAAGTCTATGCTTTGCCCACGCTTTTAATACTGGGCACAGTTCTGGCCCCCACAGCCAAAAAACATACAACAGAAATGGGAAACTTTCAGAGAGCAACATGAATCACCAAAGACAGGCTTGTCCACAAGGAACAACTCCACAGTACTGAAAAGAGGCAACTGAGTAAGAATATGAGCAGTGTGGACAGAGCGGATAGGGATCAACTACTCCAGTAGTATTTTCCAGTACAGAAATACAGGAGCCAGGAGGAATTCAAATGAAGCTAAAAGACACTACCATAGCAATTAGTAGACAATGATAAGGCTGTGATAAACAAATTGCCAAAATCTATCATTCTCTTTGTGCAACTGCAGGGAAAGAAATAATAATAATAATAATGGCACCCCAACATACAGATATTAATACCTAAAAAAAGTCTTGTACAGCCTGTCACACAGCAACATGTACCACAGTAAAACCCATGGTACACCAAGGGCTTTTGTATGTCTTTTACCTGGGATATGAGAGACCTGGATTGTACTTGCCTCAAATGCCAAGAAAGTTCCAAGGGAGGCAAGAAAAATCAGTTTCTCTGTGTTAAATCCACTGATCTTTTGGGGATTTTCATGGCTGACCTCTATTTTCTCAAATGACTGTGGCTGGATGAGCAAGCAGGAAAGCACAGGCAGCCTCTGAGGTTATATCTATACTGCAAAATACAGGAGGCCATGGACTAATGCCTGGCCCCAAAGCCAAATGGCAATGACTGTCCCAGTCCCCACTGCTTAGGTCTATAAAACATGGTATAAATCTATAACAGATTTATCTAAGATAGCCATAATCGGAATAGGCCGAAAGAAAGCCAGGGAGTGAGCTAACAATTAATCAATACGAACAATCAGGAATCCAGTGCTGGGGCTCACTCTCTGGCTCTTCTTTACGTAACAGTATAGACATACCCTGGGGCTTTCTAAGAATCGGATCATTGGTTATGTTTGTAAAATACTCTGTATTTCCCTCTTCTACAAGCAACCTAGAAAAAATAATTCTGAAATCATGAATAAATGACAACAGCAGAGCGTATGCAGTAACTGCTTAAAAGAACAGACTTGAGCAGTCTTCATGTTCACAGTTCCCTAAATCTTTTCCAAAGTCATTTCCAGGATTTAGGAAAATGAGTGTGTTGAAGTAATGGTACCTTAGGTCAGAAATCTATACAATATATCATTATTACAGATTACGTCTGAGATTTCAAAACAGTTAAATGTAGGTAATTTTTTTTTTAATTGAACATATGCTTGAGAAAAAGGCTCCATGGGGTTGAAGGAAACGAATACTTGGGCACAGCCTTTGTTCTCCTGGCAGACATTTCCCAAGAGCAAAGGTTTCATAACCTATAGCATTTTCATTTTTTCTGTTATTATAAACCAAAATAATAATAAAAAAAATCAGAGAAGCACATGCATTTGCCATATTCCAAGTTGTAGAATATGCTCCTCCTGCTGCAGGTGTTGATGCAATAATTAAAAATAATAACAGGTGCCATCACTGAATTTCCCACATTACTGTAAATGGGGGGAAAAGTTTATCAGCATTTTTCTCTGTTCCAGGCACTAAAACACTTGAAGATTGGGATCCATGATGTCAGCTTTACAGGATCATGCTCCTATTTAGTAACTCCATTACACTCTTATTTACACCTTGATGTGGCCAATAAAGACCTTTTTACCATAGAGTTAGGAATAGCCAACAGAGTCACAGAATAGTTTAGGTTGGAAGGGGCCTCTGGAGATCAGGTAGTCAAATCCCCTGTTCAAAGCAAGGCTAACGTCAAAGCTGGATCGGGCCTCTGAAGGCCTTGTCAAATTCAGTCCTGTACCATAATGCCTATGTCCCTACAGAGTTTCAGTTCAGCAGAGACCAAACCTCTGAAAGCCAGGAAACATAAGGAGAAGCTAACACCACTGCTACCATAAAGCTGCCTTGCTGAAGCCACTGAAAACCACCCTGAGCTTTCTGCACTCCAGGCAGAGTGTCTGCACTCCCTTTAAAGGTGGAGGGCTTCGCTACAGCAAGCTGGCAGAGCCATTAAAGCGGTATGAGCACAGGATACCCCAGTGGAGTGGCAGGCAGAGAGGTGTATATGATACAAGAGAGGCAAGCATAACAAAGATGGTAAATAGTTTGGCACAGAATCCTTCTGCTACAGGGAACTGTCTGCAGGTAGGCAGTATATAAGGATGGGCTGAGTGTTTGATGATGGGATCAATGAAAGTAGAGCATTAAACAGAGTCTTCTCTGAAAGGACTGTAAAATCACTGAAGAGTTGTAAAATTCGTCAGGGTCGTGTTGCTATAGAGCAGGCTCAGAATTTGAAAGAACAGTAGGTAGGGGTGGTTTTTGAAAGCCAGCGCAAACACAAGTTTTGCCAAAGCAAAGAGGGTTGAGGATCTCCTACATGCATTTTTTTCAGGGGCAACCTGCTCTTTCTGCGAATACCTGAATCCTCCTGTGCAGTGTCCCAGTACTAGTACCTGGGGTTATTCCTCGCTAGGTGCAGGACTCAGCACTTGCCTTTGAACTTCACAAGGTTCCCCTCTGCCCATCTCTCCAGCCTGTCCAGGTCCCTCTGAACGGCAGCACAGCCCTCTGGTGTATCAGCCACTCCTCCCAGTTTTGTATCATCAGCAAACTTGCTGAGAGTGCACTCTGTCCCTTCATCCAGGGCATGGATGAACAAGTTGAACAAGACTGCACCCATTATTGACACCCAGGGGACACCGCTAGCTACAGGCCTCTAACTAGACCTTGCATCATTCTCTTCTCTTCTTCCACACACTCCCCCATTCATAGGTACAGAGAGAGCATACATCATTTATTTGCATCTTTTTAATTCTAAATACTGCCTGAAAGCTTATATATTCATATTCAGATTGTGTTTTATATGTAAATATATTTTACATATGCATTTTAAATAACAAGCCACCTCTTCAAATCTAAAGCCTCATGGAGACATATTGTAACAACATACCTATAGTTACTTCTATAATTTTCAGCAAAAGTACATTTTGAATTCACAATAACTCAGGTTTCAGAGCCACTGAAATCTTTGGAAACAGGTATGGAAAACAATTTTGGAAAAGCACTCCTGCACGCAGAAACTGTAGTTTGCTTGGTACTTCAAAAACAAAATCCTACACTTCACGCTGCATTAAATTCAGACTCCCCAAATGGGAAGTAGGTTCTAGTCAAAAGTGGGGAAAGTACTGCAAAACTGGGATCAGATGAGGAATTACAAAATAACAAAAAAAACCAATGATGGAATCCATGTCCTTCAAGAAATGCTATGGGGGTCTACTCCCCACCCCTACCCCTGGAAAGCTGCATCTCAGGAATCTTTCGCTCAAACAAGCCCAAGTTTTCTCCATTTCATAACCTTCTAGAAGATCTAAAGGATTTCACAGCAATCCAAGTCAGCACAAAGACTGTAGAGGCTGTATGCTGCAGCAAAACGGACCTGCGGTCTCCCCCAGGGTGCTGGTCCCGCTATCGTCTGGGGACCTGGCCAGGCACTCCGCAGTGCCCATCTGCTGCACAGATGGGCTTCCCTGCAAAAGGAACAAAGCCCGAGGGAGGGGGCTGCGGCACGGCCTAGTTGTGCCCTGATATGCCCTAGACAGGCTGTGACCAGGGCACATACCCCAGCAGCTCAGATGTATTCCCAGGTTCTCCCATCTAGAGGTAGCCTTAGGAAACCTGATTTTTAAACTCAGAGGTCTTCTTAACCTTAAGTGTGGTCAAGCTGGTGCTCTGCCTTTGCTCTAATCCACAATGAGCCTTAGCAGAGCAGTAGAAATAGACAAGCATGCCTAATTACTTATTTTTATATATGCGACAGATATGCAACAATTTGAATGTCTAGACTATAATTTACATAAATACATTTTAAACCAAAACATTTTAAAATTATTTATTTCCTGCTTCTGTGCTTAAGTGCTTTGCTGGATTGGGGCCAGACTGCAGGATCGAGCCAAAGGTGCATACATCAAACCTTCAAAGAAATATACTGTTCACAAAGACTGTGTTTGGTTGAGTAAATTTAGAAGAATGAAACCAACTATGAAGAGAAATTAGACTGGCTGAAAATTAATAAAGCACAGCTGGAATTATTCGATTCATCCATATTTGTTGCTTAAATGGCTCTAGGGCTAAGTCTTGCTGAAAGAAGATACTTCAAGACTCAGGGGTCAATTGCTTTTGGAGACAAATTGACCTACAGGAATACACTTGTCTAATTTGGTTCTTGCAGTGGGGCAAGTCTAGAGAAATATATAACCAAAAAACCAATTTAGATTCCAGTGAGCAGATATCAGAGGTCAAGCTTAAGGTTACCATAATTTTACATACATACACTGAAAGATTAATAAGTTTTAAGCTACTGGGCTTCTTTGCTAAAAACAAAGACTTACAGATAATATCTCAGAAAGCAACAACATACGTGCTTATTTCGCGTTCTGTTGGATAAGTATCATTCAATCAGTTCACTGCTTGTGGCTGTGGTTAGTCCTGTAGTAATTCATACAATCTGGTCATATTCCAGCAGTGTAAGCAACACTATTGCTGGCTCATCTCCTACTAAAAAGTATGTCCAGATCTGATGATCACTGATTTTGAAACTAAACTTATGTGCCAGTTCAAATATTACACTTTTGGCTAACTGGTCTTATTATTAGTTATACTCAGAGAGCTAATAGAGCCTTCCAAATACGTTTATTCATACCAAACGTAACACTTTTCTCCTAAAGAGATTTTGTATGTTCATATATTAGTATTAATCCCTAATATTGAATAGGAAACATGTACTTTATAAAATGCCAGCAAAATGCATCAGTATAAAAATATAAAACTACACTTTAGAGTGTAGAATTATTTTAGATATACAACCTGATGATGCCATTAACCTTCCAAGAAATCTACAGAAATTAAGTCCAGAATTTATTTGGACATGTAGTGAAAATTTCACTTTCAGTCAATACCATCCTTGAAAGATACAATATTTATTTTCATAAAGTTGCAATCTTTTAAATTCAGTCATAGGGAAAACATATCTTCATTTAGGAAATTTACCAGAGGTGAAAACACAAAAGAAAGCCTGTATTTCACTGTGAATTAACAACAGAAATCTTATCAGGATATCACTGATAAATGTATATAAAAATAGACAGACAGATAGATAATGCTGTGTGTAGAAAAACACTTAAATCATTCCAAAGTTTTGAAATTGTTTTCCTTTCATTGATTTCCAGAATCAATAGATAGATATTAATAAAAGAGTTCTCAACAAATATATAAAGCTTGACTAGCATTACCTCCAGAAAACTTACAAGATACTTAAAGAGATCATTTAGTTTCGAGTTGTTTTCAGACACACCAGTCGTCAGAAGGAAAGACTCTACACCAAATTAATCTTTCTAGCCCTCTTTTGTCAGAGCCATACAGGTTTTGGATGTTTTCTACTTTCTTCTTTTCAAATCATGGAACTAATAATATTTTATAAAAGCAACAACATGGGAAATATGTTGTCCTGTGGCTTTCCATCTGCAAAGACCCAAAGGTGGAAAAAACCTGTGATAATGATTCAAACACTGGGAAGAGAATAATTTCACTGCAGAACCCATCCTTTCTGTAAACAGTAATTCTTACTTTATTTCTTAAGAATATTTCTCAAGAAACCATAGCGCTCACAGCCATTAAGCGAAGAAATACCAGGAACTGGGGTAAATTTCTGTCTAAAATAAGTGACTTGTCTTCTAATGAAAGACATTTGAAAAGTACAAAGCTGTCCTAGCAGCTCTAGAGTTCATCTCACGGATGTGCTGAATGCATTCAAAGTAAAAGGGCAAGATTATGGTAGCTGCACAGTGTAACATCATTTTTATGATACAGTACGTTTAGACGCCATGTATCAACATTATCTGTGTATCTACAAGCACACAGTGATCACAGCTCTGCAAAGTAAGGTGTTGATGAATTTACCTGTATAGTCCTCTGAGTGCCATCAATGGTGACAGACAATAAGGGTGAAGCCAGGTTCCACTCGCTGGTCACATTTAGTTTTATCCCATCAACTTCCACCTGTTGTGACACCAAACAAGGCTGTTACTATGAAGACAGACAGAAAACTGATCTCAAGTTCATTGCTGCATACAAAGCAGCAACCATTTTAAAACAGATGGCTCCCAAACAACCTGTCATGTTTACTGCTTCTGCCATAAAAGACAGGGTCCAACAACAGAGTCTTCTAGCTATCTCTGGGGAGAGGTGAAGGACCTGTGAACAGCTGCCTCGGAGTAGCAAGGTTTCAAGTGATTTCTAGCAAGTAACAAACAGCCATCCAACTTTTAAACCTATCTGGACATGCTACATTTACTGCAATTAGACAAGTAATGCATATAAATTCCAGTGACACCTTGCAACCCACACAACAGGCCTTGCATATAATATTCTCTCCAAGGACCACAGAAGAACTTTTCCTACGCTTCTAATGAAGGGTTTTGCATTGTTATCTTAATTAATATGAGGCAGTAATTAATTCTTTGGTGTTTTATCTCAAAGTCCAGAAAAACTTTGCAAATTCTGTCATGTTTTCTCTCAATCTACACCTGATCAGAGGAATGCAATTTCTGACTTGAATGTCAGTATGGCTATCCAGAAAGAAATTTAAAAAATCATCCCATAATCTTTATACAAAAATATTTCTCTATGAAGAGCAAAATTTCTCAGTTCTGAAAAACTATAGGAACTCTTGTGTATTACAAAGAAGGTGTAATGACACTTCTGTTATCCTTCCATTACATGCAAACACACTCAATACCATAAGAGCCTCAGAGGAAGAGTCAGATTAAAAACAAAAATATTACTATGTGCAGAATAACACAGTTATGGATTAATATTTGTGGAGTGTTTTTAACATTCACCGTGATATCTAGGGTAGGTAAATATGATTTCAATTGTACTTTTTACTACAAACAGAAGAAAAATACTGGTTGGCTGATTTGCCAAAATCTCCAAAATATTTTCAATCACTAAATTACAGACAATATTGATAACATCACACATATTGCATACATTCTCAGCAAACTAGAAGGAAATCACTGTATTTAGAATAAGAGGTGAGCCCACTTTTGGCAAAATAAAATGTATAAAACAGGCTCTTTTAGATCACAAAGACTAATAATTGTTTCATCTGACAACAAGGACTTACAACAGTAATCTTAGCATAACTTAAAATAAATCCATAATAGACAAGTGCAGAGTAGCAATATACAATTTGATAGTTTCATTTCAGTTAAGGAAAAAAAAATCTCTGGCTTAAAAAAGCTCAAATTTTATAGACACTTCACTTTAGAACATAAAATCTGTCTTTAAGTGATACAATCTACTCAATTTCTATAGGTTTTAGCTATAAATAAAGTTACATGCAAAGAACACGAAGAAAAACAAGTCATTTATAATGGTTCACCAATAGGCCAGATTAGCTGGCATGCTTCAGATACTTTACACTGTTCCAGTGATGCAAAACAGCCATAAACCCAGCTTGAGTTAAACCAGACCTGCAGCTGTTTTGCATTGCCAGAGCACTGCAAAGCAGCTGGAACATACCAGTGAATACAGCCCAATATCAGCAAAGCTGAATCAGCAAGTACTGTCTTTATTAAGACCAGCAGAAGCATCTGAAAAAGACTTTCCCAATAGAATAAGGCAAATCTGTTGCTCTGTCTCAGCTCTCTTTGTTTAGCAATTGAACTTTGGTAAGCTAATTTTTAACAAAGCTATCCATCACTATAACAACGAAAAACTGTCTGCACTGGAACCTGGACCTGAAAGGATCATTTACCATCTTTCTCCAGGGAAGGAAGGGCAACAGTATCAAAGTATACCAAAATACTGGCTGCCAAACAACTACAACTGTATACTGTGGTTACTGCACTGCAAGATTTACACACAGCCTCATAGAAAAGCTATAGCTGATATCTAAATGCTAGTGAAGGCTGTCCCAGTGGCAAGGTGTAAGTCAATATCTTCATGCAAAAATCAATTTTATCATTAGCTCTTTTGTCACCGTACAGAGGAACGGAAGAAAAGAAAAACAAGTGTGTCACAGTGGCAAATGACGTGTTTAGAATCCCTCACAAGGGCCTACACAAATCTAGTCATCATTGATTCCAGATTAAGTTAGCATCGAAGAATTTCTGGCAGAAGCCAGCAGGAAAGAAGAGATGCCAGCAATCAAAGCCTAGAGCAGGTCTGAACAACTGTGGCCCTCTGGGAACACTATGCTTGCTTATGTGAAGTCGGAAAACCAGCAGGCAATATGTTGTCTCTACTGTGTTTTCTCCATTCAAGAAGGGATAAAGGACCAAAGGAAAAAACATATGTTATTTGAACTAATGAATACACCAAGAAACTGCAGCAGTCATCTCCTATAATGGAGCTACAGGATGTCAGACAGCTGCTTTCACCTGGAGCTCACCATGGTACATGCAGCTTAGGAAGATTTTGATATGAAGCTGAGAGGATCACAGGGAAGCTGGCTGTTGCTGCTCCAATTGGTAGGATGATAAAGCAAGGAGGCCATCAGAGAAAATGAAGCAAGGACTGAAGACATTTATCCATTTAGGGAACATGTTACTTTCACTACAGACAAGCAATCCCATATCAGAGGAAGGCAGAGGACAAAAACAAAAAAGTAAGGGAGAGGGGGGGCAGAAGCAGAAATCAAAACCAATACTTTACCTGATAGAGAAAAAAACCCTTCTCTCTGCAGAGAAGCCATGCGAAGTAAGGGCAGCTCAGCAGCCAATAGCCAAGCAAAGTTAGTTGATGGAGACAGGGAAATAGATAGGATGTTCAAAGAACTTTTCTGGAGTTTGCATTTGCATTCAGTTCTTCTCTGGCAATGCATACAGTAATAAAACCTGGTCTTTTTTGGTTTAAGCTTGTTTTTTTTCTGGCAACTAATGCGAAGTTAACATTGACTATTTCCTGTTTAAGTTTGTGCTCATGAGACAGCCATCAAGGAACTCACCACTCAAAGGATTCTGGCACTTGAATTATATGGAAAATATCCCAGCTAAATCACTCATGCAGTGGGCCACATTGTGCTTTACATCACAACTATACAGTCCAGGTGTAGCCTCAACTACTCAGTTCCAAGCACATGCCTGTGCGTGTTTGTGTGTCACATACATGGGGAGGAATTACTCTAGAGTAACTGTGGTTGTTTGAACTGCTGCTAACACATCCATGTTGGTGGGACTGGGGTTTTTTTTTTGTTTGTGGTTTTTTTTTTTTTTTTTAAGTTTTTTTGGTTTGTTTTGTTTTAATAGGTTGGTTTGTTCCTGTGTAAGGACATAAAAGGTAAAGAAGCCACGATTCTTCTTTACAATTATTTCCAATTCAAAGGCCATTGTAAATGAGGCCTCAAAAAGAGGAATGACAAGTCCAAGACACAGTGCTAGAAAAAGGTCAACAGCTTTCTCTTCTGTCACAACCTTGCAGACTGATACTGGCATGCACCTGAACTACACAAGTAGCAGCCCCTTCACCTCTTGTGGACTGAGTTTCTGATGTTCAGCAGGATAGGTACCAGCTAACTAACAGTGCAAAGAGATGTAAAGCATAATTTGCATTCCCTTTCCTTTTGAGAACATCATTTGGCATTTTATAAAGATGTCAGGCAATTAAGGGAGGCAGCACAAGCCTGAGTGTTATAGCCCTGTTAATCTACTAATCAGAGTTTCAGATACATCTGGCACATGTCATTTCTTTTCTCCTGAAAATGAAGGTGGTTTTCCAGGAGACTGGAGGGCAGCTACAGCAGTTGCTTCCTGCCTGATGCTTCAAAACACTGTGTCTGCACTTCCTAATGCCTGCCTTAGTCTGAGTAGCTTGAAACTGCTCACTTGATTCCACAGTTCCAGCTTTGCCTCCTGGCACAGTCGCTCAACTCGGTGGTTCCAGGCTTTTGGCTCAGCTCCTGGTCCAGAGTCCTGGCCCTGCTACCGGATTATATCACCCTGATTCCTTACACCTCTGAATTCTACCACTTGCAAAAGCAAAAGCTTTCCCTATTTGATCAGCTGAACGAAATGAAAAGTCACCCTCTGCAGACCTGCCTTGCTTAAAACTTTCTCGTATCAAGACAGCTGTCTATGAAGATGTGAAACATCTTCAAGATTCAAACAAAAGAAACAAACACTACTATTCAAAGGAGATTTATGAATATTCAGTGTCACAAAGAACTGAAACAACAATCCCTTCCACTGGTGTTAATTTAGCTCCACTGTAAAACTAAGGCACAACCTGTGGGCAGCAAACTGCAACCTATAAGCCATCTTGCAGGGAAGGAGAAATGGCAGCAAGCACCACTGTTGTAAACCTCAAGTAGCATATATGCTTGAATAATTTCCTCAGGGCTACACAGATATGGCCTCTGGGAGAAGTAACTGCCTCAAATAAAAACTTGTTCACCTACACTATTTTTAAACATCATCTACTGTACTAAAGAAAGCAAGCAGATTTTTTCCCTTCTTATGAGTCAGGTAAGGGAGAGGTAGTGCTTCTTGCACAGAAGGGGAGGTGTGGCAAGAGAAGGTGGAACTGTAAGTAGCTGTATTAAGTAATACTAGTCTGTGGTGATCTCAGACTAATCCAAATAGAGTTGGACAAAGTGGCATTTGGTTCCTGACCAGTTTTCACAAAATTCTTAGAATCCTCATCGAATCTGCTGTCCAGCTAACGGAGCAGCACATGTAAGAGAAGAAACAAATGGCAACGCTCTATTGTGCAAAGTTGTTATCCCTTGCTTTTCATAGCCCTGTGTATCCTACAGAGTGAGACCAATGTGTGCACCTGGCTGGTCATTCTCAGGCTTCCTTTAGAAGAATGATACATAAAATGCCAGGCATTTTAAGGTATAAAGTACCTTGCTAACCCTTGATTTAAAGAGCTCTTTCTCAGCCAGCAGGAGAGCTCAAACACTGTCTTTCATCTCTGAATATTCCTAAAGCTAATAAATACAACATGCTTCATTATCATGAAAATGACCAGCCACCTGGCGGCTGTGTCCACAAGCATTTCTGGTCATTTGCAGAGCTGTCTTGGCAATCATCTGGTCTTCCTATACAATTTTCTTCAACTCTTCATCTGCATTGTCTGGAAGTACCTTAAAAAAAAAAGGAATCATATCTTCTACATCAGGAAATGGTATCAACCAAATAGTACTTCACATGTAGCCACGCATAAATGCAATCAAACCTGTGAAGATTTCCCACATGGGTAGATCTTATTGTTTAGGCTCTTTCTCCTGTTCTTTGCACTGTACTTGCTAGTGACCTGGGGTCTGCTTTCCCATAAAGTGCTTGACATTTTTCAGGATCACAATGTGAAAACAGGTGATGTAAACCCTTGACAATTTTGCGGGTAACACAAAATTGCAGGAACCAGTCAATACACTCAAAGATAGTTCTACCGTCCATGGGGACCTAGACAGGCAAGAGTAACCGGACAACGTGAAGTGCATGAAATTTAACAAATTGTTAGGTCCTGTACTTGGGAAGGAAGAATGCCGTGCAAGGATACAGTCTGGGGAAATGACTGGAGCAGTGCAGAGCAGCGCTGCAGAAAAGAACCCCGGGACCTAGGCAGACAGTGAGCTGAAATGAGCCAGCAGTGTGTCCTGGCAACAAAGGAGGATAGCAGCACCCTGGGCTGTATAAGCAGGAGCACAGCCAATAGATTGAGGAAAGTGATTATCTTCTCCTACTCTGCACTCGTTAAACCACATCTACATACTGTGTTCACTTTTGGGACTCTCCAATACAAGAAAGACATTGACAGAGTAGAGTGGGTTCAGGGGAGGGCCACCAAGGTTGTCAAGGGCGCTGGAGCACGTGCCGTAAGAGGGCAGGCTGAGGGAACTGGGTCTTGTTCAGCATTGCAAAAGGAAAGCTTTGGTTGGACCTAACAGCAGCCTGCCAGGGCCTACAAGCAGGTTATCCATAAGAGGGAATCAGGCTCTTGAAGTGGTGCATGGCAGGAGGAGAAGAGACAACAGGCACAAATTGAAATGACAGAGGGTCAGACAGGATAGAAGAAGAAACTTTTTCACAATGAGGACAGTCAAGCAGTGGAACAGGCTGCCCCGAGACATTGTGCAGTCTCCATCCTTAGAAGTTTTCAAGGCTCAGTTGGACAAAGCCCTGAGCAACCTGGTCTGACTATCGTGTTCTTCACCTTCCCAGAAATGTGCTCCAAGAGGACTGGTTCCATGATTTTCCCAGAAGCCAAAATGAAGGTGGCCAGCCTGCAAATTCCCTGGGTTTTGCTTTTGGCCATTTTTGAACATGGGTGCAACATCTGCCTTTCTCCAGTCATCAGGGAGCTCCCCCAATACCAATGACCTTTCAAAGATATAGAGAGCAGCCTTGCTATGACATCAGTCAGCTCTCAGCACTCTTGGATGCAGTATGTCTGGTCCCATGAATTCTGCGGGTCAAACTGCCTCAGTCTCTGACTTGATCCTCATCCACTGCTGGTCGTTCTTTTCTTCCTTGAACAGAGCCAGACAGACGCTGTTGGTGAAGACAGAGGCAAAGAAGGCACTGAGTACCTCAGCACTATCAAAGTCCTCTGTTATTAAATCACCCAGTCCCATTCAGCAATGGGCCCACATTTCCCTTGCTCAGCCTTTGATTACTAATGTAGCAGTAGAGCTCTTCTTGTTGCCCTTTATGTCCCTGGCAAATCTCAACTCCAGTTGAGCTTCAGCTTTCCGAACACCATCCCTGCATGCCTGGAATTTCTAAATTCTTCCTTTGTAGCCTGTCCCTGATTCCATGACCTGTACGCTGCCCTTTTGCCCTGAAGCTCTGCCATGATTTCTCCGCTTAGCCAAGCCAGTCTCCCGATACCTCTGCTTGTTTTCCTGAGTATCAAGGACAGACTGTTCTTGTGCTTGGAGGATGCTGTCCTTAAAGACCTGCCAGCTTTCCTGAGCTTGTTTGCTCTTCAGAGCTGCCCCCCATGGGACTGCACCTACCAGCTAAACAAATAAGAAGATAAAGTCTGCTAGCATGAAGTTCATAGTCCGTATTCCATTAATCTCCTTCTTCACTCCCTTCAGGATCCTGAACTATTTCATGGTTGCTGCAGTCAAGGCTTCCATTTATTATCATGTCCCCACTCAGTTCTTCCTTGTTAGTGAACAGCAGATCCAGCTGTCACCCCATCTCACCATGAACCAGGGAAGGGGCTGCTGTACCTGTATCAACCAGTACCTGTGTCAACCAGCTTTCCCCAACACCCTCCAGAAATCTTCTTGACTGCTTGCATCCCACCATGTTGCGCTTCCAGCAGATGTTAGAGAGGATAAAGTCCCCCACAAGAACCAGCATCTGCGATAGAGACTTCCTCCAGCTGTTTAAAGAATGCTTTGTCCACTTCCTCATCCAGATTAGGTGGTCTGCAACACAGTACCACCATGCTAATTAAAACAATTGTAATTGATCAAGGCAGTAGCCTTCATCTTCCTAAGTTTCACATGCACGAGGCACGCAGGCAGTTTCAGTGCAATCTACATTGACACAACTTTCAAGATGACTAGCCTCATCTCACTGAAGAAAGAATTAAAGCTGAAAATGCCATAAAAAGGGAAGCTTCTTCCTTTTGTTTCTGCAGATATGTATTTCTTATGCTTTCTTTTGAGAATGACACATGAAGAAACTTGGTAAATGAATGCTTCCTTTAGTACCCTAAAACATATTACAAGGTTTTGCTCATCACAATTAGCAACGGTCTAAAAACCTGTAAGATCAGCTGCCAAAAAGAGTGCATTAAAGAGCAAACAGGACAGATAGGTCCTGTGGCAAACAGTGCACTGTATCAACAAACCCATAAAAATGTAACAAAAAGATGTCGCACTAAGACTGCAAACATTGGCTCACAAATAAAGCTGAAAGCACTTACGTTTGTATGACAGCAATATCTTCCATTCAAATTAAGTATTTTGCGGCTGCAGCTTGCATTTTCAGCTTGTAGTTGTTTACAAAATACATTCACACCAGATTAACAAGCACTGGCCTTTTTTTTTCTTCTTCTTCAACTGAATGTAAGACTAGCTTTCCAGACTTTTGAAGTGGTTGTCCAGGTACTTTCAAAAGGAAGTTAAAATATCTGAGTTTCAAGCTCATTAAAAGGACCTTTTCTTTTTTAATAAACTTTTCTTTTGTTCATATTATCACTTACTTTTTTAAAAGACCTCAAGAGAGAGTTCCAGTCTATAGATCACTTGTCCTGAAAAAAGCTTTGTTAACTATTTATAGATCATGGCCTTTTGTACCAAACTAGATCAAGCAATTTATTCAGTGCATGACTGCAGGAGAGAAAACCATTTGCTCTAAGTGTCATCAAGGCAGCCTTTTACCTGCTACGAACAAGACCAGAAGATCTGAATTGCTAGGCTTTTACTTCAAATGCACATTTTGACATTGCGCAGGGTGCCATTGCTTCTTTCAAATTTTCAAAGCATTAAGCACATTCATAGAATTGGCAGCTCATAATCACAGGAATAGCAAATAGCCCACAGCCACTAGAATAAAGCAAACAAATATGCACAGATTCAAACTATCTCTTCTTTCTTTAAGGTAGCATGTGCAGACGCAAATTACCATTAGCTACTCTGGTATATCTTTAGAAATGGGAGCATGCCAGCCTAGAGATTAAGGAGAGAGGTCTGGAACAGGTATCAGCTCCAAAAGCAACAGAACCAAAACAAAGCAAGATGAGAGAGGGAAGTGATGGCCTATATCTCTTCTAATCAGCAAGGGCTTTCTTTTGGCACTCACCAAGGTTGTTGTCCTCTCTGCAACACTAAGAGTCTCTACACAGCAAAAATACTGTGCTGCAGCAAATGCTTTGTTTCACTACTTCTTGTGGAGTCGCTACTAAGGAGACAGTTCATATCTGTAACCTGTCTAAATGCAGTAAGGCTTAAAAAAAAAATAGAAGTTAAAAACATGCAAGGAAAGGAATCAGCTATTAGGAAATTGTTCAAACTTGCTGGCAATGGCTTGAGGTACAAAAAGCACAGGTGGTTTGGGGATTATGTCGTCTGTTGTTTTAGACCCAATGCAGAATAGAAAAAAAGAGAGAACAAGGTTTCTTTCCTATTCCAGGTGTTCCAGAGGCAGGAATTCCTTGGCCTTGCCTGCCTAAGTATACTCCAGCCTGGGTACTTGTATTGCTCCCAGGTGGCTGGGAAACGGTGCGGGTGGGTCAAACACTGTTTGCTATGCATATTGGGCACTTTCAAAGTTGCATCACACTCCAGGTTTCCTTTGCTAGTGTAGTATAGAGAGCAATAGCAGAATCTGGCTCATTATGTTGGGAGTGAAAATTGCTTTGGTAAAATGAATATTGATAAGGTATATTCATGCCTATATACTGAATGCACTAAGCAACTCTGATTCCTGTCTTTCAGCTGCAGAGTTTCCATTCTTTCACTTCAGGGGCACACAGTGATCCTAAGTCCTATCTCACTTCACTGTGTAATCTCCATAATGACATCATAATATCATAATGCCACTATGAAACAAGACATTAAAGCTACCGTTTTAGTCAAAAAAACACATTCTGGAATAGTTTTTTAAAGCATGCATCTAATATATATATATATATTTACTAAGTGAAAGTTATGCAATACGGATACAGAAGCTACAAAAAGATTTAACTAGAAAGACAGTATCACCAAAAGCTGGCTCTCAAGCTCAGAGTCATGAACTCATGAATTCCTACCCTGACTGCCACTGAATGACTAGTCATGCACAACTCTTGATCTCTAATTTTTCTTTTCTAAATTTGGGGAGAGGGGTAGGAATTAACACTGGCTATTGAGGAATTCCCAGTACCACTGCCTGGATACCTATTTGGAAAGATATCATCATAGAATTTAAATCGGAAAGATTTTTTTTTTAATGAACATTTTTGTTAAAGGAGACAGGCAGACAGACACACACATGCACAACCCCAGCAGAAAAAAGTTCTTTAGTTCCAAGTGGTGTCATTTCTGTCTCCTTTCTAAACTGAGTTACACATTAGGTAGACTTCTGTGTCTGCTCTAAACAAAGCACCATACCACAGCAACATGAAGAGCATTTGTAATCATGAGGACCATGTCCATCAACTGAGCAGAAGTGTTTTATTTCACACATCATTTACGACTTGGTATGGATATTCAACAAAATCAGCAGGCTCCAAAGTAGGTAATGAGAAAGAAAAGCATTCCTTTATTATACTTGGAAGTATACTTGGAAGTATTGCACCTTGGCTTAGCTACATAGGGTGGATGACCACACTGGACACAGTCAGCCATTGATTTCAAATAATTTTCCTATTGCACTGCCCCAGTAGCAAGGCTATCTTCTCCTTAAATTAGCAAACAGAATAGGCAACATAAAAAAAAGTGTCTTTGATTTGACATTGCGCAGTGACAAGAAGAAAGTACAGTGGGCAACTGGGTATGGATTTCATCCAGCAGTTCCAACATGCTGCTCTCAGCTGTCACAACAGCATATAGGTCAGCAGTGGTCCTTAGGTTATCCCCAGCCCAAGGTTATTCACCATTTACACTAAAAGCTTTACATGCAAAATATCTGCTGTTGCATATCTTCCCCGAGCTGCCCCTAGATGCTTCAGGACAATGATAAGCATACTATGGAATTAAAACTGATTCTTTCTAAAGACCAGCTTATTTTAACATCATCTGCTTCAGATGCAGCGTATGCCTTTCAATCAAATAGCCAAAAGGAACACATTTGAACATTGCATTAATCCACTGGATTAAAAAAATACTTTAACAACTAAAATAGTTATATGGTTTGCCAGTTATCAGAACAAAGTGGTCCTAGGAAATCTTTTCTTTTTTCTACAGCTAGAAGTTAAAAGCAGAAACTTCAATTTTTGAAATAAAAATAAGCACTGAGGAAGAGGAGACTAGATGCAGAAAAAGATATCTGTAAGCCTATTTCCATTGTTGGGTTGTTTTCCACATTTATTAACTTTACAAGCAAAGCAAGTGTTTTAACTGAAGACTTTCCAGGAGCTGATCAGAAGTGAAACCTTCAGATGCTTACCAAATCCCTTCCACCATTCCTTGCTCCCCAAACACATACTTGATTCATTTCTCCTGGGCATGCTTGGGTAGTATCAAGACAGCAATATGCATTTTTATCAAACACACCAACCACATTGCAGGGTGTGATGTAATGCCTATAAGGCATTATCAGGAGTAATAATAAGCATATTCCCTCTGTAGAAACACCCTCTTCTAATTTTTAAAATAAACACAGAAGAGGGAATAATAGAATGTCACGGCTTCAGAGGTGTCAGTGATAAACAGAAAAGGGAGGAACACAGCCCAGCACACAGGGGATAAGGAGGAAAAGCTGAAGCAACAGGGAGAAGAAGGGATATCAGAAGAGCCATAAGTCATCTACACCAAAGAGGAAATATTAAAAAGTTCTGAAGTGTTTCCATAAGCAGAACAAATCAGGTCATGTAGCAATGTAAAAAAAGACGTTTTACATCTAATGCTATTTATCTTCCCAGTTAATGGGATTGCATTGTTTACGTTAACAAACCCATAACCATGGATTTACTCAAAAGGCAGAAAAGTACTGTGGTAAATAGATGTCTGTTGGAATTCGGTATTTCCTCATAGTTCCAACTACTCACATTTAATTATGTGATAGTGGCTTGCTACTGACTTTTACCAGGGTGAACTCAAATTCACCATGCTAAAAGAATCAGTTAAATAAGAAACAATATTTCCTCCAAAAAAACCATATTAAATCAAATCTAGTTTTTATGTTTTGAGTTAAACAATCTTAATTGCATTTTTAGCACATAAAAGTTGATATGGAAACTGTTCCACCAGTTGTTTGGAACACTCAGTTTTCCGATCTACGTAAGTGTAGGGGAAAAAGTAAAGTGCACACCCTGAAATAATTTGGCATTTGAGACAGATTACCTACATCCTTTAGCACGAAACAAAGATAATTTCCTCAACAGAGAAACCTCATAAAGTGATTATGATACTGTAACTACATATTGCAGTCAGCACCTGCTAAACAACCTCTTTATTTTAATCACCTATAAATATTCAGTCTTTTGGCAAATCAAAAATACACCACTTTATAACAGTTGTCAACAAGAATGGAGTAAATTTTACACTGTCCTAAATAAAACATGCAAATCCTCATACATTAAGCCAGGAACACATATTTACTACAACAATGAGAAATGCTGGAGATACCAATTTAGAAAATGCACAGAGTACAAAACAATAATGTGATCTACCTCTTAGGAAACAAAACCTAAAGAAAGAACAGGGCATCCTAACATCACAGTGTCTACTATCTTTGCTTGCTTAAATACCAAAATAAATGTATGAACACTTTTGTTTTTAAAGGTTTTGTCACAGAAGGCTTATCTGGCATTAAATCCTACTGTAGAGCTATCTCTAAACATGTTTGGGACCTCTTAGAAACTCTATTAATATTACTTGTATGTGTGCAATTCTTATCTTGATTCTTCTGTTACAATCTTTTTCTGAAAACTTAAAAGACAAAAAAACCTCTTTTTAGTCTAATAGCCATCATTTCATATTTTTCAATGTCGCCACAAAATATCATTAAAATTCCAATAATGCAAAAATGCGAGGAAAGTCTAAATCTGGAACAGTGCTTCTGTATTTAAAACTCTAGCATTCCTCAGAGATACTAGCGTTTTCCTACTTTCCCCTAACACTTTATGCAAAGGCCCAGCTCCTGAGCTTAGTGCCCAGCCTGGTCAGGCTCTGTCTAACACGCACTGAAGAAACACAGCAGACAGGCCCTTAGTCACCATGTAAAAATTTCACTAGTCCAGTCATTTAACACAGTCCACACACCAGGGTGCGGAGATGCTCCAACCAGGGATCAAAGAATACAAAAATCTCCCTAAGAGAAGCTCCTTCCTCTCTTAAGAGAAGAGAAGAGATGAGCTCAATGCAAGGAATACAACGCTCCTGAACTAAGTTTGTTCCCATTTTCACAATAAAATCTGCCAGGGCATCTCTGCTCTTAAAATGACCAAAGTCATTCGCCGAGATGTGACAAAGACAGTATACACATACCGTGTACAAACAACTGGAGTTTACCTCTAATGACTTGCTATAGCGGAACACTCAGCCCATCATCTTAATTTGGTCTCAAAAGGGTGAAATTCATTCTCTCTTGTCTAGCAAAAGAGATTTAATTCTGACATCACAACACAAAGGAGTAGTAGGAAGTGCCTCGGAGACTGGAAGGTACAAGATGAAAGATCAACATTAAGGATTTTGCTCTGTACTATATACAAAGCTTGTTTTCAGAAAATACAGAAAAACATAACTGCACACTGTGTTCTTTGGGGAAACAGGGCTTACAACAGTCTACACCTAAAATCCAAAGCAGCAATACAGCTCACAATGGGAAATTTAAGAATGAACGAAACAAAGCAAAACCAAAACAAATATGATAAGCTTTCCCCAAGATTTTTAAAACACTTGAGCAAGTATATCAACAGGAAATGTAATACAGTACTACTTAGGAAATAGGCGAAGTTAAAAATGAAGAGGTAGACAAAGTGTCTAAAAAGCAGCATGGCATTTTCAATAAAATTCCTAAAGCACATTAGAAACACTGGGAAAAAAGGCCAATAAACTAGAAATGAGTTTGGGATTCAATAAGCCAAAATAGCTAGCATAACCTCAGATTGAAAAGACAGGGGACAACATCTCAGAGCAGGAAAATCACAGTCCTTGTCTACAGAAGTACCCCTCCTAGAAAACCACGTTAACAAGGCTGCATTCACATGTTAAAAATCAAGCACATGGTAAGTGGTAGTGAAACGACTATAAAAAGCCTAGTACAATTTTGTCTACCTAGTTCAGGGTATCATTATTCAAAAGAAGTTGACAATTTGAGGACAGTACAGAAAGAGCAACAAGGACTGGGTCAGAGGGAGGTCCTGAATATACTATTGAAAAATACCAAAAACTCAAAGGGGTCAACATTTAAGTTATTAGCAACAGGCCTACATAACACCACACTTGCTTCCTGTTTTAAATTATACTCTAAACACCACCCTGTCTAACACTTTGACTTACAGATAGACTTTGTCAAACAGGAGATGGGACGGAAGGAATTACAATAATGATTGGCAAATCTTTAAAAAGGTATCATAACCATTGCTCTTGAACGGTATGAGTAATGGGATAAAATTAAGGAGAAAAACTAGGATGAGTCAGGAAAAGTATCCTAAGCCAACGAACAAATAGTTTCCCCTGTGAACAACTGTCTCTTCTACCTTACTGGTAGAGGCAAGGTGCATATTGAATTAGCTGTGGGATAAAGGCCCAAGAAAGAAGGTAGCACTGTCCCTTCAGGTTTTCCTCAGCTGTCTTTCCCAAGTGAAGGATACAGATGTTTAGCAGGACCGCTGCTCCTGTCCTGTGAAGCACTGTGAAGACCTGAAGAGCTGAGAAGCAGGGCTGGGGTGCCTTTACCCTCTGCACAAGGTAGAATGCAGCAAAGGACCATCATGAAAGGAAACAACACCCCAGCCCCAATTCTTCCCAAAGGGTTCCTCCTAATGTAGCTGTATGTTAGTCTATGCACATTTTTGGAAGATAGGTTTTCCTTAACCCTAAGCCATTAACAGCATTTAGTATGCTTAAAAACAGACATAATTTTGCCCTAACAATAATTTCAGTTTATTCTGTTCTTCAGGATCTTTCCACATAGCGAAGTAAACATTGCATGTTATAAGCTGAAGCAAGTAGTGACCTATATGCCTGTAAACATACCTTTAAGCAAGTTAGTTAACCGAGTGTTGCACGTACAAAGGGTCAGCAGCCGTGAATGAAAGATTTGGCTGGCTTCAAGTATTTAAAATAAAATTGTTACTCTGAGCTGAACAATACTGAGCGATGCTACCATCGCATTTTAACTTCTGAAAGAATCCAATAAGCTTTTGTGCATGCCATTGTTAGAAGAGTACATGATACTGCAAGAGCTATTAGGAAGCTACTTCTCAAAAATGAAAATTGCAAATCACAGACAAGCCTTGGTTTTCATATGGCCATTAAATACATGTCATTTTCAACTTGCCACTACTTGCACCTCCCGTAACAATTATTCTCAATTTCTTTTCATCTGTCCCATAAAAAAATGATTGCTTCTGCTTTACTTAATCCTCCACTTACATCAACTCTATTGTTCGCCTCCTTCCCTTTCATCTTCTCCACATTAATTCCCCACATCGCTTTTGATCTAGCTTTTTGTTTCCTTTTTCCCCCTACAGATTCTTCCTGATGAAGAACTTACAGCCATAATGTTGCATTTGATGTGCACGGTGATATTTTATTGATTCGCTACTCTGTGTCTATTAGTTCTGTGTAATGAATAACATTATACAAAACACAAAACAGGTTGCCTACATCTGTGTCATGGATCTTAAAAATCGATTTAACTAAACTTTAAAAGTGCTCCATTTTATGGGTAAATATTCACGTTTAATTATAATTGGAGCAGCATATGCAAAGAGCAGCCAGGGAAAACAGACATTTCCTCCTTACAGTCCAAAGAATTTTCTTTGCCATAGTGGCAAGCCAAGTTAATAGAATAATTGCAATTTTCACTGCTGCTAAATAAGAAATAGAAAACCTCTCCAGGAACTGTTCCGTGCGGCTGTAATAAATGCCCACAGAAACAAACTAACCTACATTATTCATCCCCCCTGCAGAAAGGATGGTATTGTTAGAACCAGAGAAACTGCAAGAAGTAGAGCAGCCGATCTGAGCTGATATAATCAATAAATTATACTTTTAAATGCATTTTATATTTAATTTTCAAAAATGTAGTTTAGTCTTTAGTTCAGGCAAGTTTTAAAACTTACGTTGAACAAGCAATTCTAAACAATCAATGGAAGAGTGCAGGTTTTGTGTTATTAAACTAACAGCAATGCCCAAGTTTACAAACTTCTCATAAAATGGTTTTACTCACTACACTATACTTTTCTTACTATAAGATCATATAATGTAAGCTAAATTAAATGTTTATTCAGTTGTGTCAAAACCAGTCACTGGATAAAATCTATAAGCAGTCCCAGAAGTACAAACCAAGGCTCAGGCTCTCCTCCTTCCAGCCTAGTGAACTCACTGCAGGCCAGGAACTACGCTCCTCCTCGGGCCCTCAGTCACCTGCCCCGTGAGCCTGGTATTCTTGGCTGCATCAGCAGAGCTTCAGCAATAAGCGTTCTAATCACCCGCCTCTACATGAGACAGGCAAAAGCAAGAGTGGCTGCTGTGTTTTACGTTGAATTTGACACTAGTAAATGTTTATCAGTGTAGAGGTGGGACTGCCAGTTTAGGTCCTTCAAAGGATGCAGGTGCAGAAAGACACAATTCATTTATTCCAACTCTTCAGACCAGGCAAGAGAGTGGAAACTCTAGGCATGCACACTAGGAACACTCTACACATCCTAGCAGAAAAGTTTTGAGGAAGACTGGAGAAGGCAAAAAGGGCAACTTCATAATGGAATGATGCCTGTTGTCTTCCTAGTCAACAGATGTTAGAATGGAAAACCTTAATATCCTTGGGCTTATTAATTGATTTTTATTTAAAAATATATAAAAAGTAAAAATCCTTCACTGTAGACAACTGAAGTTGACCCAAGAAGCCTAATTTTGTTCTACTCCAAAAGAAAAAAAGGAAAGAAAAAACCCATCTGCCTACCCAACTACACCAATTTTCAAAGCAATCATACTCATTAATGCCAACTATGAAAACTGACACACATACATTTGACAGTTCACAGGTAAAATATCTAGAAGAGGCCAAAATATCTAAAAAATCCACAAGACTAGCTGTCAAAGCCATAAACACATAATGAAATGCCACAATTCTGACACTGAATCTTTTACAACTATAAAATGATGACACAACAAAGAAAAATAAATACATTTTCTGTACTAATTTTCCAATCAATTAGTCTTGAAAAATTCTTGGCAGGTTCCTGAGCAAGAATTCTACAAAAATAGAATTCAGACAGGCTCTTACTGTGACAACAGATCTCATGAGATAGTAAACCCAAATGATCTGTGTTCTATTTGGGCTTGCTATCTAAAATGTACAATCTCTATTTTTTCATAGAGATAGTTTAAAATCTGAGACTTTTTTTAAAAAATTGAGAAAGCCCTCAATTTTGTGTTGTAGCTTCTATTGAACAGAAAAATAACTGAAGCTGTACATGGCTTGTTAACATACATATAAAATGTAATTACCCAGCTGTGCATTGATCTTCACTGTGGGGATTTTCCTTGTTATAACAACAACAAAGGTAGTGTTAATGATAGTTGTAGCAAGCAGGACTGGTAAAAAATGAATATTCAGAATTATGTGATTAATGAAAAGAAACTCTAGAGTCCCTGGAGTTTGACAAACTTTCTATCCAAGAAGCTGTTAACTACTGCATTAAGTTTACAGGTCTTCCGTTTGTTAATAATTTCAACATTTGATCATTTTGTGCTTTGGCAGATCTCTTCATAGGAACATAAGATCTTTCTGCCCATGAAGTGGGGATTGTTCGAGTATAATTAGCTTTGATGTCGTTAAGAGCAAGTCCCTTGGCATTGATATTTTCTGATATAAAGAATTTCAGCCACCTCACAATGGAAACTTTTGATACATTTTTACTCCACACAGCCAGATAATATAAAACAAAGAGGGTCGTAGCTTTTCAAATTCTCTGATTCTTTCAAGGTATCACACCATTACACTACTTGCTACTTTAAAATAAATCACAATATAAATATCTTAATGTTACATTTTATATCAAATATGTGCCTTTTTTTCCTTCTTCATACATTTTGTTTCCAGACAAAAGAAGACAGAACTATGTCTTATAAGTGATAAAAAACTGAATACACTTTTGGCATAGAAGCATATTCTGTCTCTCTACCATTGCTGGAGACATTGGTTTTATTAATAAAGCTCAAAATTTCAAAATCTTCCTCCTTGCTGACATAAACACTATGTAGAAAAGCAATGTTTTTAGAAGTAGAGAAATGCTGAATAAAGAAGCTCAAATAGGCAGAAAACAGAGGTTTGAAGTACCTTATTTACATTTAACCTATTAACCTAGGTGTGAATTAGGAGACCATCAAGATGGGGCCATATCAATAGGCACCCTGATTTAACTGTGTTTAATTTATCTGTTGCTGTGACTTTGACATTTAGGAAAAGGAGGACTGTTTGGAATTAATCAATTCTTTTACATAATTCCACACTTTGTGCCAAGCCACATACCATTGAAAGCCCTACTCACTGATATTTTTTCTTGAGACACATGGTATGTTATTGTAGCCCTACCAAAGAAACTTATGTTTTATTCAGTTTGCTTATCACAGGACCTGTAGAGGCAAACACACTAGAACTGAGACTTTTACCAACAGGTCTCTGCTGGGACATAAGTGATAGTAGGGTAGGTCTTTAAGCTTAGGCAACCACAAAACTATAGGAGTGGTATCAGGAGAAAATACCTGTGGGTCTTCCAAATTGTTGTTAGAATTACAGCAACGGAAAGTACAAAGAAGCGTCTCTGTTCTCAAACAGCATATTTTTACTCAATTTCCCAAATCTCCTATCAGGTATATATAGTGATTTGGTTTTTTTATTGGTAACAAATACTTTCACAGTTTGATTTTCACCTGTGCTGAGCATCTGCAATACCACTTGAAGTGAAAGAGTCCGCCAACACTCGGCATCCCTGGAAACAGGGCTCTGTATCTATTATCAAGCTTTCAAAGACTTATGATTTTCCTGAATGTGGTCACATAAAGGTTCCAATCCCCTTAATCCAGCTTCTCAATGTAGAATCCGCTTGCCTGGGAGATCTGCATGCTTCTGGTGTGAATAGTTCATAGACAAAGAAGATGTCTCTCCAAAAGAAGGCAGCATTTGTGTTTTCTTGAAACAGGATGACTGTGACCCTCCCTTGCCAATTACAAAGGCGATGCTGTTGTGTTGTTGATCATGTTAAGAGCATGTTTTTCCCCACAAAAGGCTTCTGAGACTCTGCAATGACAGCATGGTGCCCTTCAACTCAAATCTGGTAATGCTCCCTATGCGATCCAGCATGAACTGTGTTCTCTGTGTAGGGCTGCCTGCTGGTGGGCTCCCTAACATAAAAGGCTAGCAGCTCTTGTTAAAGATATTCATTATGGTTCCAGCACTAAATGACAAAGAGAATCTCCAATAAACTGATTAATAAGAAAATTGGAAGGGGAAGAGAAGGGTTTTTCAATTTACCCCTGCTCTGACAATCTATTTCTTCTTGTTCCTTGGACTCAGGACAGACTAGACCGGGGGTAAGTGTGACGTGCTTTCCACACTCAAGGTCTTTGCTTTTATGCGGGCTGGGAGATGTATTGACGCTGACATTCAGCAGACAGACGCGGCCACCAAATAAGCCGTTCCAGTGGCTGAGGATAGAGCTCATCTTTGGCATGGAGACAGAAAAGTGTGCAGTTCATACAGGCAATTTCAAATATTCTCACTGACTTTCTTTTCATTGTCTCCTTGAAAACATTAGGAATCTGGGGAGAACTGAAAAAGATGGTGACTCAGGCACAGTTTAACTAGGGTAGGCCTTGTAAATACTTTTCAGTATGGAATTACCCAGCTTTTACAAGACCTTGCATATTGAAGCACCTTGAAAAAAAGTTTCTTTCTGTGAAGAAAAACCTTGAGTAGGCTTTTCCTAGAAGACAAATATGCTTCTGGCCTGTGAAATAACAAGTATCAGACAATCCGCAGTTCCACAATGAGAAGAGAAAGACTCTGATATCCTCAGTATTCCTTTACTAATCAGCAATCAAGGATTATTAAAAAACATAAGCTTTTAAATACTGTCTCATGCAATTAAAACCACAAATAAACTATTTCCAGAAAAACAGGCACAGAAATTATGAAGCTGCATGTACCATGAAGTTTCAGTAACAGTTTAAGAATTTTAGAGCTTGTCATGGCCCTATTTGGCTTTGTTTCATTGCATTAGATCTGTGATATCTAAACTGTCAATAGCCCACATCTTTAAAAGTCCCAATTCCTCTGTCATGCAACGTAATGCAGAATGATTTAACGAAACTGTAACAGTAAACTTACAGAAACAGAAATAAACCTCAGGCCCAGGAAAATAAAAAATGTTTATATTTTATCCTGAGGCCTGCAAAAATCACTTCTTCAAAAATAAAACATATTGCAACCATTACTATTAGTCCAGTAGATATTCCTTAGCTTTGGAAGCATGCAATCAAAACCGAGATTATCACTGCTATTTTAAAAGCAGTTGCTTTATACTGGAACAAGTGGAAAAAACATCCTAGTCTTCCACAGAAGACTGCACTAGGGATATGGTTTACACACACGGTAAAGGGCAGCATGCAACTCAAGGTAGAATTCCTACAGTACTAAAGCTCAAGGTTATCTAAACCCAAGAGATTGTTAACACAAAACATATTTCCTTAGAAAGGCCAAAAGGTGCAAGTAGGGAAAGGAAAAAAGTGTGGAGTGCTAAATCACAGTTCTCCCTGATTGATGATGAAACCAGTAATAATGCTATGCTTCTTAAAAAATGTACTAAAATGTGATTAAATAGGATGCACATATTTATAGAAATATCCACATATATACACTCATACAGAATAAAGATTAAAAAATACAAGTGCATATATTCATGTAAAAATCACAAAAAGCATCCGTGTACATAAATGGCACAAACAGAACAATCCCTCCCTTCCCTGCAGCTCACATAATTCCTTTATCAACAATAACTTAGATGACTTAAAATTTAAAAGAAAGTAGAGAGTTCTATCATTATCTAATGATCACCACATAATGAAACCATTTATTAAAACAGTGCCTGTCCACAGAAGCCATTTCATTCCTCCAAATCAAACAGCACAAGCAAAGATGGCTACTTGTATGGGTAAACACCACCCACAATAAAGAAACACTATAAAGAAGTTTATATGTAGAACTTCCTTTATGCGTTCACTTTATTAGAAAATAATGAATATCTTGTTCCTAATTAATATTTTAAGATGCCCTTAAACCTAGGATTAGACATTTTATCTCTTTTAATTCTCTCTTAAATTTAGTGTTTCTTAAAGGACATACAAATCAGTTAAATGAATGCGTCTTTTTTTTTTTTTTTAGCCTATGGTTAAGTTAAACAAATATTTAAATCCTTTGATGGGAGAGGATAGCAAACATACAGGATACTGGCATCACGGGAGTCATTCAAAGTATAAAAGGGCAGTGTGCAGGAAAACATCAAGATACTTGTTGGGGAAGATGACAAATAGCATTAAAGGCTGGCAAACTCAGCTGGAGATAAAGGGTAACTTACAGGTGAAAGGCTCAGACATTTCTTTTCTTCCCAGTGTTAATTAATCTTCTACGTGCTTTGCACAGAGTAGTTTTTAATGCCATTACTTAACAAGAAAAAGATTTAACGTAGTAAGATATATTCAGAGATTACTCCGATTTATGAAGCTGTACCTAAACCTTAATGTTCCCAGAGTTCCCAGTGCTGCTATTTGCTCTTCAGATTTTTCTTAGGGATGAAACCAAATTGCAAAATTTGTATTGAGCTTTCCTCAATATTGGTGTCAATGACAGGCATCATTGATACAGGTTCAGAACTAGAGTGCTATGTTCCACTTCAAATGCAACCTCCAATGTTAGTGTTGATTTCACTAACCAAAAAAAAAAAAAGAAAGAAAGAAAAAAGGTTCAACTAAAAAATCCGCCAAACTATATCTGTCATATGGATTAAAGTAATTCTTGAATTAATATTTTAAAGAGATAATTAGGCCTAAATGAGAGAGAAAATAGAACACACTTTATTAGATATTGAAGAAATAATAGAACATGACAGCCCATGTTATTTTTAATTCTTATCTAGAGATGATGATTAATATATGCTTTAAAATTGTAATTTTAAATACAAAAATATGCTGGTAATTAGGAAAGCATACAACAGAGATGAAACAGAACCCTAGAAGACCAAATGGGAATTTATGCTCTGAAGCTATTTCATCTGCTAATAACTTCGGCTAATGACACCAGAGTTAAACTTGCTAAAATGATAAACTAATGTACATCATTAAAAATTACAGCTGAAGAATAAAAAATAGCATGTATCCAAAGAAAGCAGCTATGCAAATTCAGTAAAGCAGATTTAATAGTTACAGATGACTGAAAAATGCCAGAGTTGTAACTTCAAATGTACTTCCAACTGCCATTTTCAAAATAATCAACTTCTCACCTATTCTGAAAAGCATTACTAATGCTAAACTTTCACCCTCAGCTATTGAAGCAGCTTCTGCTGGGAATCTGAATTGCACAATAGATTCAAATGATCATACTCAGTAATGCTCCTAAAAACATTTATTCTTAAGGTGACCTAGCACTTCAGTAGTTATTTCAAGCATGTTTTCACAAAACAAAACCATTTACTGAGAACTGGGATTTATGAAATAAATTACAATAAAACAAGTAATGAGTATTTGTATTCCATGGGGACACAGCCAAAGCAATTTAAGTATCACCCTTGGTTCAGTTTAGATTCCAGATATATCCCACATAATGGACCAACATGATTTAATCTCATCCATGGACATGGCTTGGTAGATTGACAGAGGGACTGGTCTTAACAGACAACAGCCATCCCTTGGTCCTTCCTCCTCCCTTCCCATTACCTCACTTATTTCAGAAAGTTTTCCTTTGCCAAGGCTGGGAAGAACCCATCAGCAGCATAAGGGAGGGAGTCTATTTCTCTGTCTTACCTTAAAGTTGCTGCTATCTTGTCCGAAGGCATCATATTCTGGCTGGTTTTGTTTTTGGTTTGTTTGTTTAACTGTTAAAGAAAGCAGGCTCATGCTCTCAGTGTCCTAGGATTTAGATGTATTATTTATCTGTATCCATTTATTAATTGCTGTTATCTTTAAAACCACAAAATTGGCTTTCAGTCTTGCTTATTGCTTATTATGCTGATTGTCCATCAATGTAGCTTTTCAGCAATCTTTGAGAATTTAGATTATAACCACTAACATAAAACAGCCTAAATTACTCAAAGGTATGTCCATTATAAATTGACAATTTGCAAAGCCCACTACTGTCAAAATAAAGATGCCAGTTTAACCATACACATTTTTCATTAAACTATCTCCCTCCTCCCCTATCAGCTATCTATGAGAAGACATCAAATTAAAATGGGAGAAACTCTGCGCATGCAAGCTAGACAGCTAGTGTGAAACAGCTGGGCTGCTCCAACAGTGACAAAGAGGTCACTGTGTGAAAATACACAGTGATTACAGCAATAAAGGAAACAGCTGATAGACGTTAGATGGCGGAAACAAGAGGGCAACCACAACAGAAAGACAAGGTTGGAAGGAAGACAGAATGAGCGCAGGAGCAGCGGAGCAAGAGCCTGCCAAAGGCATGGGTCTGGCACACACAACTATAGCATGAGGGGGAAGGGAAGAGCCTCAGCACCAACCTGGTCCGACTCCTACCAACACAACCACTGTATTTTTGGTTTCTTACAACTCAGATGAACTCTGACCACTTTGGCTGAAATGCTGTTTAGAAACAAATTCAGAAAGAAAAATTTTGGACAAAAATCTGCAGCCATTTCTGGCAAGGAACAAGAATACATTTTTTTGTCCACATTACTAAATTCTACTCACTTCTCCAATAAAGGCTGCAACATCTCCTTTATGATTTGGAACAGAGACTTAAAAATCTGATGGGAAGTGAAAGTGTTGGAATGCACCTTTATCATCCTCATGAAAACTGCATAATTTTATGAGTTCTATATATTTTAAAGAAATGAAGCCTATACATTGTAGCTCTCAACATACTTCACAGGTAAATTTTTAGAGGACAATTCCTGTATCTAACATGTACCAACCTAGAGCTACACATTGCTTCCCCCAAAATTGTAATTTTTGGATTGCAGCATATCAGCTTAATTATAACCTCCAAAATATGAAGTCACACAGGTGACAGTCTGTGCTTACTCCTGCTAGGCCCAAGCATCAGAAGAAGAAATCATATAATCAATGCACAAGCAACAAAAACTGGGCACAGAGGGAAAGGTGACTGGAGAAGGCAGACTGGAGCAAAGATTGGCACTGTCAGCAGAGGAGGTGCAGAAAAGATGGAGAGGGAAATTAGGAGCAAGAAGTAAGGTGTGGGGGACCTGCTAAGCAAGAAGACTAAGAATGGAGGGAGGAAACAGAGGTGGCAATAGAAATGCATAAAACTGAATTTAGTGAATCAAAGAGATGGAAACGTGGACCAATTGTGTAAGGAACGTGTCTAGAAAACATGGGATGAAGGAAAAGAGAACAATCTAAGGAGTGAGGAAGCTATCTTAGAAAAAGGACTGGCTGGACAGCTGCTGCGGGAGAGCTAAGAGGACAAACAAAATAATGCTGAGGTCCTGGGAAGGGAAAATGGAAATGAGGCTCAATGCATGAATGAAAGACAGGAGGCCAGGGGAAGAGGGGACAGCTACATGGGAGAAGGTTCTGTAGAAGAGAACCAAGACTGGCTGCTAAGTGAGTGAAGTCCAAAAGAGACACTCAGACTGGTCAGACAATGAGCACGGACCAGGCTGCAAAGATTGAGGTGCGGAAACTTGGACCAGCGAGAAGAATGAAACTGGAACAAAGTGATAAGTTGGGAAAATGCAGGTGAGGGAAAGAGACATTACTGGGAGGGAGTAGCAAGAACCAGACATGCAGAAGGAACAATCTTTGCACGCTTGACCACTACCCTTTTGACATGTAGTTTGAAATAGAACTCAAGTGCTTGACCTTTACTGTTTCCCTCCAATTACAAAACACCTGCAAAACCAAACCTGCAAAGTATTTCATGCATTTCTACTAAATGGCAGTCTTACCAATAGCAATTAATTACACCCTCAGCTCACTGCAGAGGTCCATGCAATGACCTTATTGGGTCCAACCCAGCTAACAAAAGTATCAGCATTACATTACAAAGCAAACTGGGTAAAAAAGAGAAAGAACTATTACATAAGAACCTAGGGAATTCTCTCCCTCTCACACACACAAACACACACACACACACACACAGCCATTAAATTCAGACACAACTTTCGGTGGACAGTAAAATGAAGAGCTAATAAAATTTGAGATATGAAGCACTACCTGGCTTCATCTCCTTGTGCTTATCTATTTTGAACAGATTCAAATTACTTGGACACAGTGGTGCATTTATTTTGGAAGTATTCACTATTGTTCAGTTACTGAACAATCTTCACTAAGGAAATTATTCTCCAAACTGTTCACGTAGCCTTACTGCACACTACTTGAGCCTTATTCCACAGACAGAAGTATTTTCTTTATTGTACTTTTCCTAGCTCCCTCAGCACATCATATTTAACTCTTTTGCGTTAGTGAAATATTATTTTCACTGTATTCACATCACCTCACAACATTTAGTAGCTGAAGTGAGACATCAACAGATTACAGTAAAAAAAACAAAAACCAAACCCTACTAAATAGATGTAGCACATGTAGGACCTGATATTTCAGAGTACTTTGTGCTATATAATGTTAAAAGTTTTGATACTACTGATTTCCCCAGCAGCTGTTAATATTCAGTATTTCTGTGACTGATTCCAGTCTGAGGTTTGAGGCCCAAAGAATGAAGAATCCACAAAACTGACTGTGTTTAAAAAGCATGGTTTCAAAGATATGGCTAGCATCTCAAAAGCTCTTGACAGAGGCAAGGAAGAGCAGAGAGGTCAGCACACAGCCTCCTTAATCACAAGATTAAACTTTCTCTTCCTACCTTCCCCTCATTCATTGTCCGTCTTTACATGTAACAGAGGTCTACAGACACCAGTCTCCTTCACTACACAAACTATGAAAAACATCCAGGGCTGGCCTATGTTATACGCTGAACAGCGCAGGGATTCTGCATTCAGCCACCTAATTAACACTACTGCAAAATGCATATGCATTATGGGAAAATATGCATATGCATATATGGGAAAATTTGAGTTGCACGGACACCTGACATCTGGCATCCCTTAAATCTGAGTGCTTGATTTTGGAATTGCAATCTTGGAAATAATGATTGATGCACACAATATTGCCTAAAATAATAGATGATTTTAGAACTACGGAGCTATAGGTCTCTTTTGGTTTTCAGTTAATTGCAATTTATAGTATGTCCTTGAGATCTGTAAATTTTCTCCAGAAAATGAAATAATTTATTGACGGTGGTTTATGACTACTTAAATGGCTTTCTTTTTTATTCACTATATGACACACACAGTGATGCAATTCAGCTTCAATATTTTACAAACATTTCCCCCCTCCTGTTTTCAGAACAATCTTGTTCTCTTTCTTTAACCTTTTCCATAAAGATAAGTTATTTTACTGGTCAGTATTGCTCAGATACTTCTCTATTACTACTCCCCTTGTGTGACAAAGGTTAGGACTTAACAAAAAAGAAAAGCTAAAAAATAAAACTACAATCTACAGTTGCTCTGCAAATATTACTTTCCCTCTTTCCTATACACAGGAAAACAAACAAACAAACAAAAAAACAGTATCTTTAGGCTGATCATCCGAGGAAAAGGCAGTAACAAAATCCACTACCTATTCGTAAGTCTCTCTAAAACCCCACCACACACACAACTTTTCAACCCACTGGCCAGTATTAACCACACATATTAAAATCTTTTTAGGAAAATCAGACCTGCACAGAGAAGAGGGCCAAATGAGTGCCCCCCTTCATCTCCTGGAAGGACATAGAAAATTTGCTTATGCAGCAGCTGGGCTGGCAATCTATGTGTGAGTAACTCCACAGCAGACCCAGACCATGCCACTCCTTGCCCCTCTGGCAGGACAAGTAAGGAACATGAAGCAGCCCTGTGGACATGTGAGGAGCAGAGGTTTTAAGAAAGGACGGTGAACGCCGTGCAAGGATAAAATAGAGGAAATGGCTATGTGAGACTAGGGACAGGAAAAGGTATTACAGTGACCTGCAACGAAGCTGCAGTTACTGCGGTGGACAAGTAAAGCGGACCCAAGACACAACCCCACAGACCAGCCAGTTCCACTAATGCCGCACTGCTCGCAGCTCACCACCTCACCCAAGGCACTACACAGCTGCCTGAGCATCCAGTGCTGCAGTGACCTTGGGCTTCCTCAAGCATCTAAGAGACGGTCTCTCTCATATCAACGTGTCCTAGACACCATCTGAGGCAGCCGGGCAGGACTGCCCTTCATTTGACAGGGAAGAGAAGATGGTGAATGGCAATCGCCAAAGGGGAAAAACAGCTCAGCTACATTGCTAGGGAGCAGAGAGGTACAGGCAGCACAATATCAGCCTGTTTCTGCTGACTGATTCCCCTTAGCCTAAGAGACACCATGACCACAGAGCAGCCCTGGGGGAACAGAAACAGACAGAGCATCTGTCACCTCCCCTTCCTTGACTCCTTTTCCTCAGGCATCAACCACAGTAGTATCTGAGGATCATTAACTGGATATTTTACACTGATCAATCAGATGTTTATCACTACAGCTTTCATATATTCTTTGTTGTAGCGCTACTGTACAGTTTGCTACTGTATATAAATAATAAATAGAACTACTGTTTATTGATGAGCCTGATGACTTGTAGTTCTAATCTTCATTTTCATCCTCTCACAACCCAGGTCCCCTGGTTTTATTAGAATATTCTGCTTGCATTCAAATCTTTTTTACAACAAGCTTAATAGCCAGGCATACAGCTGTCCCACTAGTCTCATATAGCAAGATCTATTCCACAGATCTCAGACTTCTACCAATAGCCAACACTGATACTGAATGAACTCTCATGAACAAAGCTATGTTTTCTTAATAATAACAGTTGTATAAACATAAGGTCTTCTCAGTTAAAGGGAAACCAACATCAAAAAGCAGTAAAACATGGAACCCTAAACCCTTCCTTCTTTGAAGAAACACGTTTGAAGCGAGGTGTTTCTAGTTATGGGTGAATGAAATGAGAATTCAGCTGCAACAAACGGACATCCAGTCCATATGAAAGACTAATTAGATCCATCTGAGAAGCTGTGTCTAAAACTGCTTCACATATTTCAAAGGAAAGCTCTTCTAGTCTATCTTTTGAGAAGACTACATCAAAACATTTAGTCACAGCTGACGCACATCTATCCACTACAGCAGCATTATTTTTCATAAGCCACAAAAGCTACATTAAAGTAATGTTAATAGTCTGGCTTACTTAAAAATTAAATTAAAGAAAAAAAGCAGCAAAGAAATTTAGAGCTAAGAAAGCAACTCAAAGCAGCAACGACCCTATAGTTCCCCCTTATGCCAAAGCATCAAGAGATCCCAAAGTAGAGTGTCAGGCTGAATTTTAAATATGCTGAGATTTGCTCAGAAAACAGAATTAAAGATGAAACACCATCCAGGAGCTGCAGAGTCAACTATTGTTTTTGAGGTAATACACCATGCTCTTAACATGACATTAGTGTGGTTTTAAATCTAACTATTGCTGCTGCTGAACCAGCAGGAGGAGCTCACAACATTTTTTAATCTATTCATTCCTCAAAATTTGAAGAGGGGGTTGGGTAGTTGGGGTTTCGCGGGGGACAGGGAGGAATTGGTTGGGCTTTTTCTTTCCACTTTTGTTGGATGTGAAATAAAGGTAAGGAATCCACATGACGCTCGTGTAGGTATTGTTTTTAGAAACCAGAAAATAATATGACTATTTTAATGCAGGATCTGAAGTCTGCGTGGCACATAAATGAATAAAAGACAGTAATCGAGTTCCCAATCTTATAGCAAAAGACGACTGTAAAGGAAAGGTGGCAGGACCCATTAAGTGCTGTTATACCAGAAAAGAGACTTAACTCATGAAAGGAAAATGGTATGTTATTGCTCCATATGGTTACAGATATCTAATTTATATTTCAGTTTATTGAACACTGGAATTCCCGGAATTGCTGGATCATGACCCATGCAGAATTTAGTGTCCATTTTCATATCGCAGAAACTCACCATATGAAGCCATCCGTGTGGGTAAAACTGAGGACACTGTGCACTAGCCAGTCTTCATCTACTACTATAGAAGTAATCACTGTAAAAAACTAACCCCTTTTCTGTCCTCTTAGAACTCTATTTTAAAATAATGAAAAGAAGCCTGATTCTAAGATAAGAGGAGTAAATATCCAAACAGACCATACCTGCTTTTAAAGTATTCTACATTCTAAGTTTTCAGAACTTTTGTTGTATTTTCTTTTTAAACATTCCTTGCAGGCTACATACCAGCACCAGACCATATGGTTACTGTGAGTTTTATAGCAGAACTACAAATCACCAAGAACCTGGGAATATGATAGACTACTACATAACTACTGTTACCACATTATTACACTGCTCTAAACCAGAAGACTAAGCACATCATTAAAACTATAAAATTAATTCATTACTTTTCATATTCTTTTTAGTTATCAACCCTGTAGAGATTTTTTTATATATGCTTATTCAGTATTGTCTGAGTAAACTAGCACAAGATTTACAAACAAACCCGTAACAACAATCTCCTTCTATAAAGTAAATATGTATTTGTATTACACCAGTCCATTGCACATAACCACCAGTTTAACAAGTACCCAAAAAAGCATGCAGTCCAGACACATTCTGTGTCTTTCAGCATCTGGCCTACTTTGTTTGGTATACAAGTACACCTAATATATGCCTAAGCATTTTTACCTCTGTATCTTAAATAGCACTGTTCATGACTCATGGACAACTTGCCCCAACATCCAAATCCTCTGAGAGACTCAGTTCCACTGGGTGGATACAAATACCAGAAACACAGAGTTTAGGACAAGATACTGAAGCCAAGGCTACTTCATTCAAGAAACACAAAGTCAGCTGCCACTAATCCCTGTACAGGAACATAATGATGAAAGCACTTGCTCCCCCCCGTCAGACACTAGGATCAATGCTCTCCTCAGATTCAGGGGTTCAAGCCTACAGCGCCTGCCTCCCAGAAGAGACCATCCCTGCCCATCAGGATGGGACATGGTAATCTCTACCCTTCCCACAGAAATCGGCCACAGCACAGGAGAGAAAGCAGGATCTGTAAAGCCACAGTCAGTCAACAAATGGGAGCATTACTGCAGCCCAGTGATAAGGGTATTTCTCTGCGAGGATGGAAATCACGGGTTCTGGTCTTGCTACATGGTTAGCTTATGCATATTGCATTAAAACGCCACTCCAAAATACATGAACAGTCCTGGAAACAGAAACTAATTCAGAACCTGAATTTAAAAAGTAAACAAAAATGGTAGCAGAACCCAGATTAAGCTGTTCACATTATGTTCCATGTTAGTTAGCAAGGAGACGATTACAGGATTTTTTTAAATGGTTCAGATACAGCTAAAGGTGCCAGTCAGTATGTAAAAGAAAAGATTAGCTAAGCTGGAGGACAGGAGGTGAGACTGCATTCCCTTCGCTCTTGTCTTCTATACAGAAAATGGTGGAAGGGCAGAGGTGAAAAAAGTTTGCTTATACCAACTCCTAAAGAGTCGAGATTTCACCCCTTCCAAAGGCCCTTTTCTCTAAACCATGCCCATTTTTCTTTAATTAAGGAAAATCGCAAAGCAAATGTTGTTCAAGGAAGCACTATAATTCAAAAGATCACCAAAGCAATTTTAGTGTCCTTCCAGTTGAATTACAGTGCATACTTCTAGGCACAATATAAACAGGAACGTTATGTACCTCAGAAATAGAGAGATACATGAAACAGTAATTAATCTGATATTTGGCACTATGTTTCACTAGCAGGGGAAGAGGCAGTTACATTTCTATAGTTTTTAAACAGATTAAATAAGGATATGACTAAGAGGAAGGCAATTCCAGAAGACAGCTGTCACACTTTTTTTTTTTTTTTTAAAGGAGACGGGATTTTTTTTTTAAATCTGGGGGTTTTTTTAAAAACATTCAAAAGTTAATTGTAAATTCTTCAAAAAGGAATTCCATATTCAAAGATATTTAAAAAATTAATTACAAAGTGCAGACATCAGGTAGGTAGAAGAAAGCATCTAATGCCAAGAAATGATGTGTTTTGGTGTATATTTTTATGCTATTTCTTAAATCCTTCATTAACTAAACTAAATTCATGAATTTTATTTTAAATATCAGCCCAAACAAGGCTAACTGAATTAAGATGGGAAGCTCCTTGCACTGAAGAAACTATTTTGTATTATATTAAATGACACGCAAAGCTAGCTGTGGCAGAACAGTACTTCTACCATAAAATATTTTCACCACACAGAAAGGTGCTATTACACACATTGACTAGAAATACGCACACCTGCAGAAGTTAGTAGTGAAAAGTTTTGTTCATACAACTGCACGTATAATGCAACTGAGATTTTGTGTACTATTGCACAAGTAAAATCAACTACTTTCTAAAAGGCAGGAAAAGGTTTTCTGCTTATAGATGTAAGGAGTATGTAACAGATCTGCCCCTTCCACTTGTGCCTTTATATGTGCAGTTTCCCTTCATTCAAACCAACACAGGACTTTATAGGAACAATATATTTTATTCCATATGTTTAACAATATAACATATATAATATTCTAATATATAACTATATTTTTGAAATGAAATTTATTTCTGTTGAGAATGCTAATTTAAATCTCTACTGGCTACCCCTCATTATTTTTAATTCTTACAAGTATTTGCTTTTCATCTCTATTGATACAGCCCTCATCTGTCTTTTACGTGGCCAATTAGCTGTATATTATTATGTGCTTGGACCATACCAGAAATATAAATTACAAGTAATACTAGTAATCATAAATCTAGTATTCTATTGATTCTCTTAAGATTATTTTTATAAGGATAAACGAAGAACATGTTATTCACTTTGATAGACTACAGGAAAGATGGTACAAAACACCGAATTATGCTCCTACTTCACTCACGTTTGTGTTTAATGAATTAAATGTAGAGAAAGTTAGCTTACAGCAACTTTCTGTATCATTGCTATGATTTCATATTACACTATTCCATTTTTATACTTGATGTTTTAGATACTTCAGCTGCAGCTAGCTTGATTTTTGGTGATGTTTCTTCCTAAGTATTTTTTTCTTCCCCAAAAGTGAATTTACAAAGAAAACATTTCCCAAAATAATTTTAAAATCAATTATATCCCTTAGTCATAATATTTACAGCAAATGAATACAGCAGAGCTCTTAATAAAATGTTTATTACATCTTAATTTGAAGTAAAAGCTTAATCATAAATAGATATATTTGAATTCACTAACTAAATTAAATCATAGAGATCACTACTTAATTACTCTATGCTGATGATACAGGATGTGTTCAAATAATGATGACAATACTTTTAAATAATAACATTTAAATCATGGCCAAACTTCCAATGCCTTAGACCTGCACTCTTATGCTCTCATTTACTTGCTATACAATAGGTTTGATCGTGAAAATGTTAAGATATACACAAGATAACTACCCACCTACACAGATATCTAGTAGGTTCTTTACTTCTTTTGAAGAAGATATAGAAAAAAACATTCCTTTTTGCTTTAAATTAAAACATTCATTAATCAACTTTTCATGGGACTGAACAAACTTCACAATTTTTTCCAGAGAGATTCATGTCTGTATTATATTTTCTTGTTCTTAAATTTAAACTCAGAAAGTGATCCAGTATTTTGCAAAAATGGTAGTCCACTCTCGTAGTAATCTGAAAAAAGTAATCAAGCTTTCTCTAGTCCTCTTATTCAGTGTTTGACCTATACAGGCCCCTTTGGAAACATATCAAATTTCCATTTGCTCAAAGTAACTTCTGAACTATTTCACCTTACGCTTAAAAAGAAAAAAAGAAAAAAAAAAACCCTTTCATTCAGCACAACTTCAGTGATAAGAAGCTACTTCGTAACTGAAAACATCTGGAAATCCTTTGTCAACTAAACAGAAGAGAAGATGAGGCTAAGTGGTCTGGGAAGGTATGCATCTACTACAGTGATGAAGAACACTAACAAAGAGGGCTGCTTTCAAACACGAAAAAGGAGAACAACTACCGTTACTTGCAGAGAAATCAGGTGGATCAGCAACAAAGAATTTTCAAGACAGAGGATTCCTATATTATAACAAAGAAACAGGCACAAAAAGGACTATGCCAAAATCATCTTTAAGAATGCAGCTTACTGCACAAAACATAGCTACAAATTCCTTGTTGAACTAAAATTAGGATCTCAACCCACATATAGAGCAATGAACTTCAAATAAAAAGAAACATGACTGTACCTCCTAAACTGTAATTACTTACTGCTGATATCCATCATCTGAACCTCTAGATTCCTCGAGTGCTTTTTTGAAAGCAGAGAGGTGTAGCCAAAAACCAAGATGAACCACCCCTTTCTCTACATCCTCCTCCACCAGAAAGATACTAATTCAAACAATTCTTTAGTTGTCTAATTTGGGTGACATTCATAACAGAGAACAATAAAACTGAAGAATATTGAAGGAAGCAGAGACAGTGGGTTATAGCAGTGAAAAGATTGCACTATAGTCACATAATTATTTATCTTTCACTCTTTTGTTCATCACCAAACCTTTTACTTTGTGATGGGAAAATTACAGAGTGGTGGATCCAATAAATAGAACCTTATAAGATTCCTGGTCCACTGCACTTATATTCTCCTTTGTTTAGGCCACTTACATTCTTTGCTATTATTTATCATAAATTTTAACTGTGTTATTTCATGGAAAGATTGTTCCGTACATAAAATTCATCCATACTGCAGAAGGTCAGCAAAGTGGCTGGGGAAGAGAGCTCCCATCTGTAACAAAGGGTCTCCACACTGGCCTTGAGCAGCCAGGAGTGGAAGGCTGCAAGTAGGCAACAAAGCCATCATAACATGGATCCACAACAGCCTTGGTGGTCTACATCTGGCTTAGAAGAGCAGAGGATATTACATTTAGACATATGTTAAAATACTACAATTTAATACAGTGGAGGAAAACCACATGGCAACCACCTATGCTCAACATATGTAGGCTCCCATTCGCTTTTGTCTCTCCAGCCCTTTGGTACTCTGCAGAATCCTCAAGTTTCTTTATAAAGAAAGAAGAGACTCCAACCTTCAACAGAAAAGCTGGGTTATGTCTTTGTATGAATAAAATCAGAAAGTAAACACATTTCACAGCCAGATTGTCCTATTCACTAAAAAGGGCAAGATGAGAAAGACTCCTGTCTGAAATTGGACTAAACAAAGATTCCAGAGCCCAGTGGAGGGATGTTTCCGGACTGTTTGTTGCTATTTTACATTAATCTCATGTAAAGAAGGGTATTCCTCCCTCAAATTTTATTTTAGCAGTAATCTTGGTTGTACGATCTTTTCCTCCAATGACGAAAGGAAAAATGATGAGTGCCAGAAGAATACTAAACTAAGGCTAGAATCCGACCATCTGTCCTCCAAAGAACTAAATGGATAAGTGATAAGCAGCCATTTAACAGGTTCATCTAGCAGTTAATACACAGGACAAGGAACAAAGAAAACAACAAATGACATTTACATGAATTTAGTTGGTGAGTTCTTGGTACACAAGAAAAGATTTCGCCAAAGTAGCTAAATTTTAATTCTCCAGTCAGGTCATTAGAATACTTTAACTGCTAAAGTGTTTGCTGCTAAGTCGATAGGTAACACCAGAAACAACTGTCTGATCCTGAAAATTCTAGTACACTGATTTTGTACAAACTTAAGTATTAGCATCTATACTTTATTTTAAAAGAAGGATTAGGAAAATTAGGATTTTCAGAAGCTTTTTAGCCTCCACTGGAAACAAGAAAACCAACCTTTTTTAGTTAGTTTGTACTGTTTCAGGCAAACAGTATTGCTCAGATTTGACCACGTATCTCCTAAGCCCTTGAGTTTTGGAAAGCTAGGTCTCTAAAGTGTTCAGAGCAGCTTGCATCGAGAACCTCTGTTACTAATAAAGGGATTAAAAAGGGATGGTTAAAAAACTCAAAATCCTGAAAAATAAAGAGCCGCAAATAGCAGTTAGCAATGCACAATTCATTAAGATTCTCACAATAAAGGAAGAAAACCACAGATGACCCACAGACCAAGATGTTGACGAATGATCTGTTCGCAAGCAGCAGGAGCCATGGAGAAGCCTGCTGCTCATACTGCCTACACAGAAAGCGAAGCAATGCACACTGTGAGGTGGTGAGGTTTCGGCTGAGACTAGAAAAGTTACGGAAAAAAGAAAGGAGTCACTGTTGGAAGAGTCCCAGCGGTAAACAAAAAGTAAATCAGAATGCGAACACTGCTGCTGCAATGCACAGTTTGCAGCAGGAGCAAACTTCTGAAGGGGAATGTGAAGGTGGCCCTCCCACTGGGCTATCTAACCGCACTACAGATTCAGCTATCTTTGTCACAAGCCACAAGGGGACACAACCCACAAAGTCAGGAGCCCATGTCACACCAACTTAATAGTGAAAAGTAAAACCAGAAGTTCAAAAAGTGAGGCTTGCATTTCTGACAGCAAAGTTAATACAGAAAGCTTTGAATTTTCCCATTTCTTCCGATGGTACGTTACGCCTCCTAGTCAGAAACAAGATTTCTCCTTCCTACTCTTTGATTTTTCATCTTTAAAGTTTTAAGACAACTGTTTTTTCATTGTAAAGTTTTGAATAATATTTTCAGAAGATTTGACTGTCATGTTTATTATATTCTCTTGTCTGCAGCAGAAATCAAACACACAAGAAAGAACCCCTGCAAAAAAGAAAATTATTAATGAAAAAAAGTCTTCTATTTGTCCAGCAACAATGAATAATAAGTGTAACTCTAGCACAAACTTAGTATTCAAAAACAGTTACCTGCTTTTTATAATACCAAGCTGGGGGGTTACTTTTTAAAAAATCACACCTTAAGATTTAAGTGGGATTGGCACTACGGTCATCAGTCAAATCTATCTACCGGGATCTGTTTCACAAGCTAAGGAATTTTCCAGATACAAATACGGAATTTTCCAGATAAAAGTAAATAACGAAGGATATCTTCCCCAAGTATACAGGCTTTGGTTAGGGTAGAATCAGAATGCGAAAGCTCCCATCTCCTACCCCATACTTCCTCCCTGTTGCATGTATATCCGTTCACCTGCGACAGCGCGGTGCACAGCTCCCCGGGAGTGCTCCTGTTCCTGTCTCCTCACCTAAGGGCTAAAAGCAGCAGCACACTACAGGGATGCATGGACACGAGCAGCAACCTTTGCCGGCCTGTCGTTCCCCTCTGGATGGCACTCCTGCAGAGCACTGCTCTCTCACCGCGCTTTCCCTACTTAGGAAAAGTAGCCAAAGGGGCCCAAATGACTTTTTGAAAGACAAAGGAATCTACAAAAACAAACAAGAAAAAATAAGCGCAGGCCTAACTACTCATTCTTGCCCAGTCCACTACGCCAGACCACTTGATTATATTCGAGGTGTTACTATTTGAATAACAAACCAAAGGACTGAAAATCAAAGACTTCAATATACACCATGTTAAACTGGGCTTAAATTAGCTGCAATGCTCACAGTGCTGCATGACACAAGACCTGTTTAGCAGTCCCATTTAAACTGACTTTTTTTGTTCCACTTATTTTGATATAAAATTCAATTTCTTTTATGTTGTCTCCACATTTCGACTTCCTAAACTGTTGCTGATTTTGGCACTGAAGGTGCCTGGAGGTTTTAGAGGCTGCTGAGCAACTTGGGGCTTTTCACAGCTGGAATTGCAAAACAGACAGATTTGTAGTGTGGAATAGGTATGTATGCTTTTCTGTATGTTAAAATAACGAATTGGCAACAATAGTACTACATTTTCATCGTCCCTTCTCACAATTAGCACTGCTTGAAGATAGAGAGTGCAGTTCACAACTCAGCTGCAAGTGGAGTTCAGAACTGACTCAGGTATAAGCCTGTATTTTCAGTTATCTTCACAATCAATAGAGACAAAAGCATAAAAGAATATTTAGGCCTCCTCTGCCTGTAAACTTTCCTCAGCTTGACCTAAAGACACTACTAGATTGAATATAACTAAGCCAGTATAATAGCTTGAGCCTAAGGTAACTAAGTGAAAATGAAATAAATCACCCAAAAAATAAGCTGGGGGTGGGGAAGTAGGTGCAGGTGCCTGCCTGTTTAATTAGCTGTGCTAAACCAAACTCCTAATTCGGAGAGGTCCAACAATGGAAATTAGATGTCTACGCACAGAGCAGAAACAACCTATCCAACACCCACAACAAGCAGTAGCCATCTTATATCTACTTCACAGCAGCAGACAGCTGACTGCTGTTAGATAGCTACACTGCAACATAAAGGGGGAAAGGATGACGGCCAACAACTGTTGCTGGGAACGGCAATCTCAGCCACACAAACCTTAGTGCCAGTCCAGCTCTAAACTGGGCTGAATTCTGTCAGAGATGCTTTGTTGTTTGAGCAACAGGTTGTCTCCAAGTTCACAAGATGCCTGTTAGAGCCATTATATAAATTTAATTCTGTAAAAATCTGCACAAGTGGGATGAATGTCACAGCCATGGACAGAACAATATATTAGATTCTGAGCAAACAGTTGTTTAGGATCTCAAGGAATTCTTTCTAAAAGAAATCACAACTACAACTAAAAATGACCACCTTCTTTCACATTTAAGGTAGCACACTTGCAATTGAAAATTCACAAAGATGTTGACCATAACTACCGATCTTTATATCTATCTTTCTGCGCAGCCAGGATGATCCATATGGAACAGAAAGCATCCTTGGTCTCCACTCGCACTCTCTGCTTTCATAGCTATCGTGAGTATAATATGTGAAATACAGTGTGACAGAGGTAGAGACAGTAAAAACAAGGACATCTGTTAGATGTCTTCTTGCTCCAGTAACGCCAAAGAGAAAAAAAAATCTAAATATTCATTACATCACTTCATGTAAGTGAAAATAGCTACCCAAAAACATGACAAATTTCAACTGAAAATCAAGTCTTTTGAAAAGAAATTTTAGTTGAGCAAAGCAAAAGAGAATCACTGAGACAATATTGTCTTTATTGTATTCTTGTTTAAATGTCATCTTTCATAGGACTTTCATGATTCTGAATGTGAAATAGGTGTAAACATCATGACTATACAAAAATATCATGAAGCAGATGTTGCAGAAACTTCTTCAATGAAGGCTGACAAGGAGAGCCAATAGCTGTCAGAGGTAGACTAGATAACTTCTGAGGTTCCTCACAGTCCTACATTTCCATGATTCTAAGAAAAAGCAACTCCTTTAGACCACTTTGATAACTTCTGCCTACGGGTCAACAGATACTATGCAAATCAATGTAAAAGTTCTGAGCTTAGCTGTGGAATTAGCATTAACTGATTTACAAAGTTGTAAACTTACCTTCTCAATACCATCTTTCTGCCTTTCATGCTGACAATATTAAGTGATTAAGTAATTATCTTATAAGATTTGTAAATGAACAAACAAGCAAACAAACAAAAGAAACCAGTAACTTATACACCTGCATCTGAAGTGTTCCAGACACATCATGAAATACTGGCATATTACTACATCTGCATACAGTTTCACCATTAATCTGTTGAATAATTCCATTCCAGATTTATCTTGCTCAGTTGTTTGATCTTTTTTTTTTAAATCACTAACTTAAGCCAACGTAATTTTTTTGGCATGGCAATTATTTTCTTGCTCTCAAGTATCTACAATGGAAGCATAAGACCTTATTTCTAAACACAATGTTAAACATGGTTGTTAATCAGAAAACTGATTTAAGAAACAAGTAGATACAAAAACGTTCCAAAGACACGAGCAGAGTAAAATCTTTGTGCACTAGCACTATTTAATTAACACAAGGAGTCTAGTATTGTAATTCACAGTCATGCCTGCTACAGATGAAACAAACATCTAACTTAGTTCATTGAATAGATGGAGAATTGTAGAAGTCAAGAATAATATACACTGTCTCAATCCATAAAATTCCCTAGAAAATGAGTAGAACTTACAGAAAATGATGAGCCGTTCTTTGAAACTGCAACAGGGTAAACTCCATCTTCTAGATGCACAGACAGCTCCCAGGTATTTCTCTGCGATTTAGCAATAGGAATTCTAAAATAGAAACAGGCAGAAGAAGAGTTTTTAACAAAGATTTCATGCTTCACCCATTTTAACCGGAATCACCTTCCTCACAGGATGGTCATGAAGGATAAAAAATACCATTAGGTATGGACACAGCTGGAGAGCATACTTGAAAAAAAACACTAGACACATTTTTCTGTCAAATGGTATATTAGGAGAAAATGCACACTAAGTTCTTTCTAGATTTGCCTTCACACACTGGGTACACCGGTAAACTTACAACAGCTTCTTGAGTACAGTCAACATTGGCTGCAGAATTAGTTCAAACAGGATGAAAAGCAGATGAGAAAGTGGTTTGGCAGAAGAAAGGCAACAGTGATAGCTGCAGCATTTTTTCTAAGGGCAAAACATAATCACTATCGCTTTCATCTCATTCTCAGTAAGCCTCAATTAAAGTCCAATCAGATGAAAAAAATATGTCAAACAAATAGTATACATAATTTTATAATATATGTGTTACATTATTTCATCCACAGAGGCCTTCAAATAAACTATAAGTAATGATAAATCACAACCCATATGCAGGATTATACCTGTTCCTGCAACTGTCTGTGAATGCATTAGCTATCAGTTAATACAAGGAACTTGCTTCTTTTCAACTTAGGCTTAAAGAAGCAAACTTGACAGCATGAAAATCGGACTTGAAACTTGCAAATTCAGAGCAAAACCAAAACATTTTCCGTTATTTTATTTAAAATGCACTCATTTGTATCTTTGATTTCACTATCCTCATCCTAATTTCTCAACTCTCCAAGTTTGTTGTAACAACTAACATCAGAAGGTACACTGCAAGTTTTTCGGATGAGTAGCAGCCTCCAACACCGTATATGAACACTGGCAAGCACCGTTGTGGCCTGAAGAGAAAAAGGTGCGAATAAACAAACAAGGCAGGTGGAGTTTAAACTCCATTAAGACAAAGGTATATTATTTTGGTATAGCTTTTCTTCCACATTGACTCTTAATGTTTAGAATTCTCTGTAAGAAGTCTACAGGGATAATAAATTCATCACATTTAGATCTCTTCTTAAAAATAATTTCTGCTATAATGCTCACCTATTCACGATCAGTAGACTGTACTGCTCACTACATTATTTTAGAGGAAACTTCAGAACCTTAAAACTTGAACCAGATTCTACTTCTCAATATTGCACAGCTTGTGGAAATATATGTTTCTGAACTTTGCTGCATGCAGCCTGCTAAGAATTCAAGTGCCTAGTGAACCAGACCTCCCCCAAAGTGCCCAGTTCTCTGTCAAATCAACAGGGAGAAGTGCTTTTGAGGCCTCCAAAGGCCACAGTAGGAGAAACTGCCTGCCTAAGACAAGCAACATATACGGACCAGCAAAGAATTTAGGTGATTACTTTAAGAGTGTTCGGTTTTAAAACACCTAAAATTTAGGCACAAGTTACCTAACATTACTTGATTTAGGTACAAGGTACTTAATACCAAGCAAGCAGTTTCTAAAAAATTTGCTTTGCAGTTTCCCTCAAGAGGAAAATGGAAATACTAAATATGTTAGCCAGACAGGTAGATATATATTTATCATTAGTCACTTCTAGACCCATACCAAATAGAGCCTACACCAAGATTCTCTGAGTATCTTAGCTCAGCTACTATCACTATCCACAAAGTTCATACACAACACCAATACTGAAAATAACCTGTTCCAAAACCAGTGATGCCAAGATTTTACCGTTTGCACTAATATACAGAGACAGTTGTCAAAACAACAAATCTGAGGGAGTATTTATGGCTCACTGGTTGCAATGACATTTCTCAACGCCTCATCTTGAGGTTCTTTTATGTCACCAAGACATTTACACTCACTGATAGGAAACGCTACAGACGCTGGAGTTCCTGAAGAGGAGGAACTGAGGAATTTCCTGGATAGGTAGTAGGCAGCTAGCCAAGAGATGTTTTCACTGCACTTCCTGGTATCAGAGCACCGATAAGAATGAACGTAGTGGGTTTTTGGCTGAATCTGGCTGAATTCTACATCATACTCCATGGCAATAACCAATAGGATTTAGCAGCTTACAGCAACTTCGTATTTCTTATATATGAGGTAAAATCTCAACTCAGACACAGCTTAGTAGATCTGCTTCACTGGTGACATGAGATTCCTTATAACCCTTCTGGCATGGCCCTGCTTCATATTGCATTTGACTGGAAGTGACCTCATGAATCTGGCTGCTGGCCATCAAAGGAAAGAGTGTCTTGTTCTCCAGCAGGGATTATTTTTGTTCGGTCCTGTCTTGCTGAGCTTTGTCAAGTGTATCTCCAAACAGGATGCATGCCTCTTGAAAGGCATGACTATGATCACTGCTTTGCCTGCGTTTCAAAGTGCCACAGAGTCATATAATTCCTCTTTCTGCAACACTGGTGGTCAGGAGGGCAAGGTCCAGAGCTGAACTTAATACCAAAGTATGCTGCAAGTTGTACTTCTCTCCTGGAATTGCTGTATTCTTTTGCACAGGGACATTTTTCAGCTTTCCTAATCAACTGTCTGTGGCTTTGTAACTGTAACCTACAGTTACATTGACTAAGACGGTTGACTAAGATGGATATATAAGTCAGCTCGTGAGAATCCTACTTTTTGTTGTTTTCACTAAAATCAACTTCCTTTCAAGCAAATGATTCTGTAGCACTAGACTCACTCCATTCTAATGTGATAAAAAGTTTCTTCATACTGGTAAAGACTACAAAGTACAATCTGGGGAAAACTTCTTGGATCTGGAAAGGAAGTTTATCAAGTCTGTGAACTGCTTTAGAAGTGGAGAGGTTTCCATCAGGATAAGAAAGGGGTTTTTTGTTTTTTTTAAATGCCTGAGAAGTCTGAGTGCATGGGAAATAATCTCTTTGTTGTTGGGCAAAGTTACTTCCTTAACTGAAAACTCTTCTAACGCCTTCAAAGAGGAGACATCTGGACTTCTGAATATATTTTCCACTAGTTGATGGAAAACACCCAAAATTCTGGATATTTCCAGAAATTTATAACTTTCAAAATTCTACCTACTGGGCTGAAATATGACATTTTTATTTAGACAAAAAATATTAAAAGAAAAAATAATGCAATCTTTACCATCGTAAAAGATGTAAAACATTTAAGAGTGGCATTTCAGGCTGAATTGCTCATCAGCTTTCCCCAGATTCAAAATCTACACAGCATTTCTTTTGTAGGGTTTCACACACACCCCTTCTTCTCCCCCTTTTGACAAACGAAGTCTCATCACAGAAATTACTTTCTTTATGCATGGAGATCACTGGCTGCAGGAAGAAACAAAATTTTAGCAGCAAAATGATTACTAGGTGAACATGAAGAAGGGCCACAGAGAGCTATGCACTGTTTTCCCTTGCAAGGAGTATCTCACACAAGGAAAGAGCAAAGGGAAGGGAAAAGGCTCTGCCGACAGGACGGAGGGTGGAGAAGGGCATCCTGAACTCCTTCAATACGGAAACAGGCAGCTCTGAACTGCCTTTTACAGGGAAGCTTCATGAGCAATAGGGGCATTAAGAGTACAGTGATGGCCTGGCTCTAAGACATAAAGGCACTTCTATAAAGTATTTGAGCTATAAAAATATTTAAATGGTATGACAAGCAAAAGAGGAGTGTCTCAATTTTTTTTTTAATCTCAGTCACTTTTTTTTAACTATAGATGATGTCACTTTTTTACAGTCTCATAATTTATTTCATACATAGCACAGTGTCTTATGTCCCTTTTACCCCCAGCTGTCACGACAGAAAGAGAGAGATATTTTATAATAATGCAGCAATTATAGCTCTTGCCTTCTTTCCAAGTTTTCAGTGAGGGAAGCAGACAACTGATAAAATTTTTACATTGACACACACTTACTGTGCTCGTGGAAAACAGACACTAGTTAAACTATTATCTATTCTAGTCAAAAACAAATAAGGAAAGAAAACAGACATTCACAAAAGCAAGTCAAGTAATAGCTCTGCCCCAGCCTATCCATTTTGATTGTCACCAACCAATCGGATAGAAGGAACTCAATAAAACTACAATTTTCTGCAGTTTGTGGCAAATAAACTCCTCTCTCCCGATTACTGTTGATGATGTAATGAGCTATGATAAATGTCACCAGCTCCTAAAGGGTCATGAAATTGAGTATAGATTTCTTTACTTCCAATTCAAAATGCGAGTTCTAGCTCTGGGAGAAAAAAACTTACAAATTCTTTTACTTCTGATATTTTTGCTGCATAACACTTCAGGTAAATACAGAGAAATCCCAAACTATCATAACATTCCCCAATTATGAAAGATTATAAGCATTTGAAAACCACATTCTAAGACATGCTGTAAAGCTGTTTCTCAGTTGTGCAATTACCTATTCAGCAGTTAAATAAAAGTGAAATATTGACTTAAAACAATGTTAATGGTCAAAGAATCATTAAGAAATCCTTCATCATAACTTTCACGGCAGGTGGCCTGTAAAATGATCAAGAATAATGTGCTGGATTCTGTAGCCACCAAGGTCAGTTTCTGCATACAAATCCTTGCAGGGGGAAAAAAAAAGACCTTCAGAAAGTGGGCCATTCATCTGAACCAAGTTCAGAGAATTTCCAGCACTGTGAAAAGATATGTTATGCAAGCACATAGATGTATTCAGTGGGGGTAGACTGAACCAGCTACATGGAGACTACAAAGGAGCCCTCCCATGGCTCATGAATAAGTCGAGGAAATGATCAGAAAAAAATGGAGAGATGTTTAGACAGATGGCCCACTTAAAATGCCTGGGACAGGGCATAAGCAATTTTAATGAAACTTTAGATCTACCATATAAATTGTTTCTTATTTTCTCCCCACTCCCCCCGAAAAAAACTCAAGAAAGGCAAGTAGAAATTTAACTCAAACAAGAGTCTATCTTAGGATGTAAAAAAAGGAAAAAGGGAAGTAAATCTCACCCTTTTGAGCATTATTGGTTTAATAAGTTCACATATAAAGAAATATCCTTCAGAGAACCTTTAACTATCAGATGAATATAAAAGCAGGGAACAGATAGATTAAAAGAATTCTAAACAGAAGTGTGCTGCCAAACAAAACACAAATCTAAGCTTACTATCTGAGTGAGTACTTTCAACACTTTCCAACATAAAAGTTCATCGCTGCACAGAAAAGATAAAAGCAGCACTTTCACAGGATTATTTTAAGAACTAAAAATTATGTGAAAGGAACCTAAGAATCTGGAAATATTTTATTCAGCAATTTGAAATATTTTCTACATGCATTCACACACATTTTCTATACATATTCAGACTGCTTCACCTATACATATCACACACGCACTTTTCCTTTTTTCCTTCATACACTTTATGTATGCATATGTATACATATATTCCTTTCACCAAGACTATGAAAATATACCATCATTATAGTAAATTATAGTTCTACATATATCATACAAAAACAAAAACCTCTACTGGCCTGTGTGCCAGCTGATCAGACAAAGGCTGAAAGAATTACTCAATGATTCTGTCAAAATAGTTTTTATATTAAATTTGCTTGCATATTGAATTTATATCAATAATACACACACATATTTATAGCCATGTACTAAATCTGAATTGTGACCACTGGAAAAAATTAAACAACATGGAAGGTAAACTATATAACAAAAAGCACTGCTTAAAAAGGATGCTATGGAGTGAACTGTGCTTTCATTCAAAACATACTACATTTGGATACTTCCTTTTCCTTTAATAGCAGCCTTTTGGGGGATTTGCTTTGACATAAAGGCCTGCAATCCACCGGCCAATGAAAAACTCCAGTGCCTTTAATGACCTCTAGATCAAGCCTAAATGATGAAATAGATAAAGCTAGATCCTATAAAATATTTACATGCTTAAAGCAAATTTAGGCTGAATTTAGCTATCCAGATCTAAATCTGTGGCCCAACCCATCTCCCATTTAACTAACAAGAAACCCTGCAGACAACCTGAGCTCCTCCTAGCTCACCCTCTTCCACTCCGAAGTTCAGTTCTGTGAGCGAGAGCAGGCTTCGGGTCCCATGCACAGTCACCCCAACCTCACTGCTCTGCAACTGCCTTGCTGCTCAGCCTGGCAGGGCTCCAGGAACTAGGGGCTCCTTTGCCAAAGTTGTCTCCATGGCCTTAAGGAGAAGGTAAGCACTCTGAGCACACAGGCAAACAAACATCAACAATTTTGAGCCTCTTGAAAAATCTCTTAAGGCCCTCTTCATTTTTAAAGCTGTCAGGAAGGAGAAGTAGGGTTGCTGCTATTGCCCATCCTGTTATAACAAATTGGTGGCTGTAGCACATGCACCCAGAGAATGAAAGATCTGGGTTATCGGTCCCCTTCAGCCTGTGAGGGTTTGGGCCTCTCTCTCTCATCTCTCAGGAGAAAGGGCCTGTGCCCAGAGGCAGGCGTTAGGGGACTCACCATCCTGCCTGCTGATGGTTGGAAGGAATGAGAGATTAATGGAGGCACGGAGAACACAGCTTTGTAGCCTGATGATGCATCCTATGGGAGGAAGAGTTCTGGTATTTGGTTCTACTCCAGGAAATTTTTATGCACTCTGCATTTAACACACTGGGTAAAACACAAAGCAATTCTGAGAGCTGAAAGCAAAACCCAAGACCACTCCATTCCACAGGAAGGTCAGACTGCCCAGTCCTTCAGCGGATGCCAGCATACCCTGGAAATTACAAATAAATAAATGTAAAACATGATATCTGAAGCTCATTTCCTCCTATGACGTGTCAGGGCTTACTTCAGCATTTGATTTCTCTTGGAAGAAAGAAATATTGCAAGCATTAACGCTGGATAAGAGATGCTGCTCTTTGTCTCACTGCAAGCATTTCCGAGATGGGAAGCAAAGAAGCTTCAAATCATGAGTTCACAATTACAGAGAAAAGACATTTATTTTCCATATAATTTACAAGTCTGATTCTGTTCTGTTCTTTCAAACTCTTTCCTGAATCAGCAAAACTGTTTATCAAAGTAAGAACTACCCACATGCAGGTGTTTTTAATCACATCAGCCAACAATATTGACTTATGCTGATAATTGTTTTAGAAAAAAGAAAAATCTGTTGGTCATCAAAAAAAGGGGTTCAGGCTATTCCTTCTCCATTTAAGTATTTTATTTCACAACTGTCTCTCTCTCTAACACTTGCTGTTGCACCCTCTATTTTTAGTAATGGCTTGGTTTTGTGCAAGTTTGAAAAAACAACATTGATAATAATAACAAACTATCCACAAAAGGGAGAGGACAAACCCTATACAAATTTTGCGGTGTTTCTTGAATAAGGAAATTTATCAATTTGCTTATGATGCAGATATTTAGGAATAATCTTAAAATAATTATCCTACTTTCTTTAAATGTTCAAAGAGCTTCAGACACAAATTACAGTGAAGCAGTAGAGAAGGTGGCAGCTTTCTTGTTAACATCATTCAGGAGCAATTACACCCTCCCATATATATATATATATGTGATATGATGGTGTTGGGATGTAAATGTTGAGTAGCCAGCTCCTGCACTTCCATTCAGACAATGGCTGTGCCCACCAATAATGTTCTGTTTTTCACTTTGTATTAAGTTTAGATTATTACAGGTTTCCTATGTATGTTAAAAACAGACAGAAAGCAATCTCTAAACTACTATTACGAAAATGGAGGTGAAATGATGAAGAAGTACATATTAATAAACTTGATAACACAGGAGTCGTTCAATTTTATATTTACCCATAAGACAACTTTGCACACTTGATAATTTTTTTAAACACCTAGGCAAACTCCCTGTTCAGTTTGTTTTAATCATCTAAAGTGAAATCTGTCTGATTTTTAACCTACTAATCTCAAATGAATTGCCACTAACTGCTGTAAAATTGAATTCAAAACACATTCACAACTTTAATCTGTCGCTCCTTTGTTCTGAATTCAAAATTTCAGTTATTCTCCTATTTTAAGACCAGGAGTTCTGGAGAGTAACAAAGTAATCAAGACAGTACGCAATGGGTGTGAGAACGTTAGTGTTTCAGTTCAGTTCTGGAGTAGCTTTTGAAGCAACATCGCGATCATCTCCACTGACTGCTTTGCCGAACAGCCTCAGGACACAGAATGCAAGTGAGACAGAAGACACGCTCCAGAACTGCACCTAACACACTCCAGCCACAAACAGGCATTTGGTGCACAGGACTAAGCTAAAGTCCGATATACCAAGTGAGAATATCAGCTCCTCAGCACCAACTGTTTCACTCAAGAGATCCACCCATACTGGTGCACACCCCAAAGACAGCTATATTAAATACTGTTGTAATTAAAAATGAAGAATCTTTTACTTATATAAAGAGATCTTGATCCTAATCTCTGCAACTGCACTCCTTCAAAACCATAAACTCAGTGTTTAGTTTAGCTCAGTAAATGTGGTATGAGACCACAGTGTAAAAGATAAACAAAAACCTGATACTTAAATTCAGACTCAAAAATCTTTATTAAGTTGCCCCAGTAAAAGAAATTACTTAGTGCTTAGCTCCTGCCAGCTTCTCTCAGTTGAAAGCAATGAGAACATTTGACAGTGCAGTACTTTTGAAAAAAACATATTACCAATTTGGAGAACCAAATGTATACACTGGAATCAAATTTAAAACTTCCATTTTGAAAAAAAACTTGGCCTGATGTTCCAGTGCTTTATTTACCCTGTTATATAATAATATCATCTTGCACATATTACTCCATCTGCAACCACCAGTAATTTACAAGCTTAATCTGGAAAAAACGCATTAAGCTATCTTTTTCATATTCAGAGATACACATCTGCACCCATGGACTGACTGCCATATCAGCCATTTAAAGGCAGTAACATCTGACTGAAATGCAGCATTTCATCAACGTACAGAATAAACTTTACAACAGCAGAAGACCCAATACAATGAAACCTGTCAGCACATGCTTGACTTACTAAATCAAGAACTAGATTAAGAGTGAGAGATATTACTGTCAAGGGAAAGGGAAGTCATCACAAGGCTGTCTCTGAGGAAATTTGGCAACAACACCGGGAGTAAGAACATCAGCCTTCTAAAAGGCCCACAGGGAATACAGTATGCAAGCTAATGAGAAATACTAAATTATATTACACTAACAAAAAACGAAACCTGTCTCAGAGCCAAGATGAAAATACTTTCTACAGAATACTCCTCCACACTTCATTTTGAGGTTATTATTAAGAACTACGTATTGAATGCTACCCTTCCTGTGTTTAATAGTTTTATTTAGGTGTCTCATCTAAGATTTACGATAGTCTGCAAGATTGACAGAGTTACTTTCGATCTATCAGTCCACTCCGGACTGACCAGTTAATACTGCCAGAAATACGGAATAGTTGTCTTTCTGCCACACTTCACAACACCTGTATGTGACTTACTGTCTCTGAAGCCTGTCACAAATGCAGTATCCTGAAGGTTATTATTTAAAATTCTGCTAATTTTTTTATGCATCTTGGGAAGCATAACACTTGCAGCAGACATCAGCAGGGTTTCAAAGTAATGTGACAGCTCACCCCATCACATAGAGATCAGCACTTCCAGTATACTTGGTTGCAGCTGAGCCAGAGGAGTGCATCCAAGAGCTTAACCAACTCATGCCAATGAGCTCACTTTATAACGGAACTGTACTGATCACATATGCTCTACCATGATTTCTTCTCTATACAAGGCTTAATTCAGTAAATACATAGGATGTACATTCAGGATGGTGTATAACCCCAGAAAAGGATGGTTAGATTTTCCCTCACTAGCCATCCTATATGCCACAGCATAGGAAACAGAAGCTGACCTTGAAAAGTTATTAATTTGCAACAACAGATTATTCTCTAGACACAGGCTAGCTTTTCATAAAGATGCTTCTTTACTGCATACACAAGAATCGGTGCTGGGCGGACAACAGTGCAAACAAACATCAATGACGCATGTACCAAACCACAGACAAATCAGAGCACTGGGTAAGTTTCAGAGAGGCAACATAGTAGTCACTCTCTCTCCCTAACATGTAAAAAATGTGATGTTTCACAGATTTTAAAGCGTTGTCCTCCATTTCTTCCACACGAGATTACTGTGGAACAAATTCATAACACTAATTCTGCTAAATTAAAGAGAAGAGCAGCAGAGGCAAAACAAAACAAAACAAAAAAAAACAAATTAAATTACATTAGATAACATAAAACGTGCATCTTCAGTAAGTATTAATTCTCCATGTCTAGTCTATTACAGCACAAAACAGAGCTCCAATGACTCACATTACCTTCAGCAGATCTTTTACTGCACCTTTACCTTACAGCTAGAGTTCACACCATTGAGCTTTAGCCATCAAGGCTCACCATATTTTCCCTTTATAACCAATGGAAAGAGAAAGGTATCTCTCCACAGTGAGTCAGACCTCAAAAAGGCTGAACTACCTTTTGAAGACACTTCTATTATATTACTTAGTCAATATGAATCTGGGCCACAGAAACCCAGCCTCAAGTTGTTACTAACAAAAATCACACGTATTCAGAAGAAACCAGACCTTTGCTTTCACTCCATGTATTTCACACATTTTGCCCATTAACTTTTCTGCAAGCTAAACTTCAAGTAGAGAAACTAGTCTGTGTGGGAGGGACAGACCCAAAGAGCAGCAGTAACACTACTGCACATAATGATTAAGATGAAGTTGGTCTTTTGTTTAGATTTCTCTCTCTGGCTTATTTGGGGGGAATAATAATGGATATAGCATAGCAACATTAAAAAAGGTCTACCGGGTAAAAATATCGTCCATCTAGTCCAGCATTTTGTAACAAACAGCAGATAACCAAAGAGGGTATAGGGATAGGGCAAGAATCTAGTCACACTTCTACTAAATACTTGCCCAGAAGTTCCCTCTTCTTCCTCGCCTTTATCCAATACAATTTAGCTCTAAATCTATTCAAAGCAGTTTGGTAATCCACAAATCAAAGAAATATTTTCTTAAACGTAAAACACATTTTTCTACATGCTATATATAATATATATATGTAGGCATATGTGCCATGTATGTACGTTTCTTTATGCTATATGCAACATTTTTCTTTAAGCATGATTTCTTACACACCCAATTATTATATAATTAAAATGATTACACATACTGTTTAAAGAGACAATATTGTTCCCTCTTTCTTGGTAAGCTGATATGTAAAACTGAATTTTTCTCTGAATGTTCCCGTTCCAAAAACAACCAAGAGCAAACAAGTTTACGGTCAGGAGGACGCTCAAAAAGAACGCCAAACTGTTCCTCCTGAAACAGAAAAAACAGACACATTTTGGACAGGACATGTAAAACAAATTAGTTGCACAAAACATGACTTGGTATACACTACACCTAACTGATTTTGATCCAGTGTCTGTAACTATGCCCATTAGAATAGGAATTCCTGGACATTCAGATGAAAAACTAAGTAATCAGTAAAGAAAGAAATGAATAACTAGAGTATTTTCAACATGCACATCCAGAAGTAGTGTCTGGCAGATGAGAGAGGATATCTTAGGGAGATATTCAGAAACAATTCTCAACTCCTTCAACTCCAGCCTACTTTGTGCGCTCCCACTCCTGCTGATAGAAACCATACACAATGACAGGCTTGTTCTCTCTAGAGAACTCAAGGAGACTTCCCAAAGTCTTCTTGTCCATATTCAACATAATTTCCTCTAAAAGGCAAATAACTGCAGCCCTTTTCTGTGTGAGAGGAGCTGTCCCTGTCCCTGAAGAGCTGTGTTCCATGCTTGGTGCACCACAAACATGACAATTCCTCACCACAATCCAACTCTTGAAAATGGTGGACAGCAAAAGGCCACCAGCTCGCACCACTTTCCTCGTCTAGAACAGTTAGGGCTGGGTGCTGCCAGAAGAGGATCCACTTTATAGCAGGTCAATTGCAGTGTCTGGAAGAAAAATGGGTGGCCTGGCGAAAACCACTACTGTTTCATCAAGGTGTATCAGATCATCATTCGTGGCAGACAGAGGAGCCTTAAAAACACATACCACAAGACTGTGGTAAAGACAGAAGTTAAAAACCTAGAAGGGATACCAGTACCATGTACAGGGAGCACACTCTCCTTCAAACTAAAATTTTAAGCAAACCTCTGAGGATATTTGGAGACCCTTTAAATCTGGAATTCAATAGGCAAATAAATGATGCCATAAGAAGCAAGTCATTATCAGCAATTACTTGCATCATTGCACCATACCACTCCTAGATCAAGACCAATTTTACTAACCACCACAGAGAGACAGAATAAAGACCTGCCATCACCATCTCCTTTCTAAGTCAATGGATGAACATCCCTGGTTTCAAAGAAACCAGGCCCTACCTTGTTCTTTCCTGCCCAGTCTTTCTCAGGCTACAGGCTTTGAAGGAGCCATTGTACCAGGGTATGAAGAGCAAAACATACACCATCTAATGTGGGGGGGGGAAAAAAGGGTTTCCTCAAATACATTCAGCTGATTGCTGATTTGACCTGTGCAAGGTCAGGTAAGAGATCCAAGTCCCAGATATTGAACAGAGAAACAATTAACAAAGTTGCCTCTCAAATACTTCCTCCATTAGAATTAGACAAATATGCGTTGTCACAGACCAACAAATGGGCATGTGATTCTACTTACGAAAATAAATATAAGGCAATGATGAATGTTCTTTTCAGGATTCTCTCTTGGTAACACATATACTAGAAACTGTCTTATCGAGAAAGTGAAGAAAGAGCTCTTAAGACTTCTGGGGGGAAAGGAGGGAAAGGTGGGACTCATTTTCTCCTGAAAAATGTTTCTTCAACATTTTCATTTAAACACACACATTAGAATTGTGCAGAAGTGACCTGACTCTCTAAAAGTGAAAATAAAGAAGCTTTAGTTCAGTCTTATACATTTGCACTTTTAATCTTACTCTTAAACAAGACTGAATTGAGCATAACTGCATTGAAGGTCTGCTTCCATACTGGCATATCAAATTTCAAGCCAACAGCTCTTTTATTTAAAATATGTTAGATAAAAAGGTAATATGCTCTCTGTAAGAGTTCCCTTGAGGTTAGAAGAACCAATAAATTAACTGTTACCATATGTTTGGCTCCTTTTGGCAAAATTCAGTAACAAAACACTGCCAAACCTCTTTTGGCAAGTAATAATATTTGGTAGCTTATAGTACCACTTGAAAAAAAGGAAACTGGAAAGAAAGCTTGGAAATTAGTAGAAGAAACTACATTTACATCCTAGTATAGTTAGCTGTATGTTATTGAAAGAAAAATTCTAACAAAGCCAGCTCTATGGGTCTGATCTATAACAAGCAGCTGTCTTCTCAAAACAGAGAGCTGTATCAAATGCAAACTCTAACACTCCAGCTAGTACAGTAATGAAAATATTTTGTGTTTGTTTTTTCCTAACAAAGCCAGATATGTTTAATTTCTTTTGCAAAGAGGAGTTTTATAAAATTAGTATCCCAAAGTGCTAAAATAGATATTATTAGTGTTTTCATTATAATGGGCTTATTTCATTTTAAATGGGCAGAGTCCAGGTTTATTTGCTATGCTGTAAATTCACAGCAGTTTCATTTATGTTAAAATCAAATATATTTGATTTTTATACTTTTACACCTACATCACTGAGAACAGAATACTTCTAATTGTTATAGCCGATGTAGGATATAGAATTCTGGGCACTAAGAATATTAAAAACTTTTAAAAATTCCAGTCAAACAGGTGGGGGGAACGTAGCTGGTCCTATTCATATACCAAGACAAGCAGAACTTGCTCTGTAAGGTCACAGTTAAAAAAACAAAAGAAAACAAAACACTCATGCCTTCGCACATATGAAAAATGTCTGTTTTATTTTATTTTTGTAATCACCTACAGCAAGGTACTTTGAATTCAGTGTTATTTTCATTCCCAATAACATGGGTACAGCCCGTTTGCCATGACGGTCTGCATGAACAGAAGGAAACAGAAAATTAAAATTTCTGTTTTTCTTTAGTCAGTTGCATCATCCTATTAAATTCCAATTATATATATATAAATCACTTGCTATTCAGCTTACAGTTCCACATACATATCTGTCATGTTATTGCATTAATTATATTAATGCAAATGTAATCTTAACAAGAGCACTTACAGGTAAAAGTGTAATTTTAAAGCGTAGGTCTAGGGATTATAATATAAGCTTCTGAAAGGTTTTTCCAGGAGAAAAATATTTTTGCCTTTCTATATATGCTTGCCTTGCTCAGCCATTTGGGATTTTACTAATAATCTTCTCATTACTTTATTCATTTTCTGATTTTTTTTTTAATTTTAAGTAAGGCAATTTCTATGAAGATTTGTCACTGAAATCAGAGACTTCATTACCCTGCAAAATACATCCAGAGTTCAAAGTATTTAAGAGGGTTAAACAAAATGCAAACATTTAATGCAACATTAAGCATATGAAATAAAAACTTGATTGCCTAAAGAAAGCGTGCTATGCTGTTACCCTGGTGACAGGTTAAAAAAGGATTGTGAGCTGAATGGCTGTATGATATGAAATTAAAATGTTTCACATTGAACAATCCAAAATGAATTGGGAAAGGTTAGAGCAGAGGAGAGAGAAATCAATTCTCCAATGGCAATGGTGAATGGAAGTGAAGTCTGAATAGGATTTGCCAGTGGGGTGCAACAGCTGCCAAATATCCTGCAGCCAGAGAATTACAATAATACTGATGAAGTGTGCAAGGGCTTTTGGAATCATTGCAGGGAACAGAGAAATACTCCTACAATAATAAGGCCATTCTGTGTCCCATCCCACTTTTGCAGTTGAATCAAAGGAAAAAGAAACGTTTGAAAATTGTAATACTCAACAACAAAGGTATAAATGAATTATCTATCCCTTCAATCAATATCTTATATTTAACTACAGCTTTTGTGAACCATGAATGAAGCAAGCACATTAAAGAATGGACAAATCAAGATGCATACATGTGAAAGTATGCAGACAATACTGTATGAGAGACTTTCTTCCCATATTATTTTTCGATAGTATTTCTACTGCAACAGCCTCTAAAATAAGCTAAATACTACACAAACAGCAGGATGCAGCCAATGCCCCAAGGAGCTTAAAAAGGTATGATCCTGATGCTCATGCTCATCTTTTTTATATTAATAACCCTAGGAAAAACACATCAATAGAACTTCTCATGTGAATACAGTTTCACAGTATTTATGGAGCTTAGAGCCCCCCCAAAGTCAACAAAACTTTTCCACTTCCTTCAAAACTCCAAATAAAATATACAGATGGAGAGCAAAAAAATACGCTGAAAATACCTCTAAAGTGACTGAGGAGCAAGAGGCAATTACCACACACCTTGTTAGCTCTACAGCTTTATGTATATGCTTTTTACACACAGAAAAATATTAAAGAAGAAGTTGAGGAGTTGTAGGCCCTCATGACAAGAATTGTTGGGCTCAAAAGGGATCAGAGTAAAGGAGAGAGAGAAATCTTGTGGAAAAGAAGAGAGGAGCTCCGGAAAACAAGGTTATGGAAAGCACAGATGAGAAAAGGGCCAGATTCAGAACTGAAAATGGCTAGGAATATGGCAGTACAACACGAAACATTCACATTTGTATACTCTGCGAATTCAAGCTTCAAATTAAGTGAATGGTAGCTCCAGAAGCTATGAAGCTCCTACAGCAGCTGCTGCTTTCCCAGCAGGTATGATAGAAAATGAAATATAATAAACACATGGACTTAGCCAGGACCATTTAGCTTGGCACAGAGCTTTCACACTAGCCATCACCACAGCAAGCTGTGTGCCTGCTGTTTTGGGACAGTTCAAAAGATGGATATTCAGTGAGGTTCAAACTTTTCGTAATGCTCACTATACATAATCCTAAAGAATGAGCAAGTGTATATTCCTGCGTGCCCAGACCACCTTTTTCCCCTACAAATGACTTAGGGCTGATAGGTTATGAAAAAATCCCAAAACAGACCATGTGGTTTCTAGAATGTATGTTTATGAATCATATGGAATGATGGCTTTACTTTCAAGTTAGTATATAAATACCTTATACCACTTTATCAATTCTGATTCCATTAATTTAATCCAATCAAAGAAAAAATATGACACATACTTTTTGTAGTAACTGTCATAAACACTACCTTGAGATGTTCCATTTCAACTTTTATGTTTTATATAAAAGTTTATTTCCAGTGGCTAAAAACACCCGTTTTGTATATTTGCATCTAATTGCTTGTCCCTAGCACATATAATCCTCTTTCTATAATAATCAACTGCACAATGTAGAAGGGTAAATAAAGACAGATTTTAAAGACAGCTAGAATACTATATAGGGCAACTGGTTTAGCGATGATTAGGGAAGATTACTTTTTTTTTTTTTTTGAAAAAAAATCATCAGGAGAGGTCAAAAGAACAACATAAATAACACCTAAAGAGACACGAGAAGGATGTGACAATCAGAAGACCCCATTACAAACAAAGATAACACAAAAAAAGGAGAACAGATTCTTAGTACCTTGCTAGTCCACAGGGAAAATAAAAATACAGAGTGGAATAATGGTCTGAAGCTGTAATGGTTACATAAATATATCAAGGGCTTTCAAAGGCATCATAGTAAATCATGAAAAGAATGCTTGACTTGTTGGCCAGGGAACCAGAACAGTAAGGATGAGACAGTGTTATTTTCATGAGCTAAGGATGACTGCGTAACTCCAAAGCGAGGGAATGAATAAAAGCCACAAGTGGGCTGGACTTAGTCATCCCTACCAAATGAAAACAAACTGATTTATTCTTTATATCACGCTAGAGGGTATATCTGTAGGGTAATATGAAGTATAAATATTCAGCTGTACTTACAATAACTGCTCACATTATTACTATGGTTCTGGGGGGGGTGGAAATAATATAATTGATACAATTCAGAGGTGCCCACAACTGTGCTGCAAATAAGAACACTCTCTTTTTCCAAGTGGCCAGTTTGGATGACTCCAGTAAATTTTCGCAACATCATATTCCTCCTTTTTAAAATTAACGTGATGTTATGTAAAATTAAGGTAACGTAACCTTATTTTGTGCTGCTCCAGCAGTGCTAGAGAACCAGAAAACACTCCTGTTGGGCAGCTGACCATTCTTGCCTATGGGGAAACCCTAGGCTGGCAAAGGGCTGGCTCCTTCCCAGACTCCAATGGAATAGGTGTAGTCTATGTGAAAGCAAGCATGCCTAAAAGGTACTGGGCTCCAGTGTGCTCCAAACAGTTCACTAGCCGCCCTAATCATGCGTAGGCAAGGCAAAGCAGGTATCTGAACCATCGTTAAGTGTAACTGAGCATTTACACCAAAATATCTGTACCACATCAACCAAGACACAATAGGTCATGTATTTTTGTTTCATGAATTATTGTAGTACAATAAGCTAAATAGATCCCTTTCCATTTTTGCAGTTCACCAGTCATGCTATGTCCAGTACACTGGATTTTTAGAATTTTTAAACCTACAAAAATTCAGCCCAACTATTTCAGAAGCTTGGTAAGAATCAATTATTTGATGCTTTTTGACCGAAAGTCAAATCATCTGTTTCAGATTAAAACAAAAATGTTGCTTGTATTTTAACTATAACTTCTCACTATGAAAGATACTTAACGTGCTGTGAAAGCATTCTTTCACATTTGGAAAAACACCATCCACTTTAGGTCCCAAAATACTTTATGAACATTGATAAGTATAATTACTTACAAGACCTTCTTTACAAGACCTGAATAACATAGTAAACTAATTAAGACCATTCTGTCTTTTGGTAAACTGAGGCCCAATCCAAACATGCAACTTCCCTAAGGTCCCACAAGAACAATTAGGAGTTTAATGCTGACCCCCTAATCCCAGTCTTCTATATTAAACACGTGAGCAAGAAAAACCTTTAGTTATTTGCTAGCGATATAAAACATTTTCCAATGTGTTACCATTTTTTTGCATGTAGCATCAGGTAGTATGGGCATGCAGCCTCACTGTCTTTTTCCAAGTCATAAATGATGAAAGGGTAAAACCCATACAAAAATTAGGAAAATACACTTAGCAGCCAATACAAGCAACACATAGGAAGTGCTGTAGGCAATTGGGTTTAGAAGTATAAACATCACATTAGTAGACCCATGAGATAGCATGATGTAGCCACACCTGGAGAGTCACTCTCCTATTCCCCTCCCAACCCACTAATGAAAACAAGTCTGAAGCCAAAATGTGAAGATTCAACTGTACAACATCATTTTTGGTCTCAAAGGCTAACTACATCAAACAGACATAAAATAAGCTGGATTCACTTCAGCCAAAATATGTTTCCACTTGAAACAAGATCCAATTCTGTCTAAAGACCTTAGGTTTTTACTAGATGCTGTAAATCTGTTCAGCAGCTGTGGGTGGCACCAGTTTCACAATAAACTAGACTATGGAATAAGTAGGAAAAGTCCTAGGTAAAATAACTGAAAGCTGAACAATAGAACAATCATCTATCATTCATAGCTGTTTCCTGCAGGAAACATATGCCCCTATTATCTGAATATCACAGTGAAATATTCACATTAGTATGTGGCTAACACAATACAAAGCATTTTCATTAGTTAATTATCTTCAAAAAACTGCAATAATCCTTTTCCCAAGAAAACTGGTTATATAACAAACAGTTAAATTCAGAAACAAAACCACAGAAAATGTTCTAATATTGGACTGTATAACAAAGGTAAACATCTACATCTCTGTATCTGTCAGCATGCAGAAGTCTCCAGCAGCTGCTCTACCTAACAGTTGGTAATTTTACCGCACAGCAATGCAGGCAGTGGAAACTCACCTGTGGGTGCTCCACCCAAATTATAATACCATTCACTGGAACACAGGAAAGGCAGACACTGTGGTGGTCAGTTTGTGGCCAGGATTAACCTGAATGCCACACAAACCTTGCTGCAACAAAGCAGCCCACTAAAGGGGTCACAGCTAATTGAAATTAGGTGAAGCTAGGTATTTGATACTAATGAGACACAGCTTACTGACCATAGCTTCTAGTAAGAACACTGCAGTTGACGACTCAATCACCCAAGGAATCGCAAAATACATATTTTCCAGTCACAGCCCTGCAAATATCATGGACTATGCAGAGCTCTCTCACGAGACTACTACTGTCACATAACCGAGGTTGCTCTGAGGAACAGAGTTAAGGCCTACCTCTGCATGCCTTTTCTGAGGCATCCCCTGCTCACCCCTACCTGCTTGCTATACATTCCCCCTCTTTTCACTCTTCCAGAGTAACTTCACATATCACCAGTCCTTAACCTGGACTAACCAGAATGATCTAGAGTAAACCTGTTATTGAAAGATTTCTAGGCTAATACAGGTCATTTTGGCAGAACCAGTGCAGAAAGCAACTACATATGAAATCATGCGTGCATACTTGGGGAAAGAAGAGGGAAGAGGCCAAGCAGAGGAGCAGGCTTGGACAATAATTCCTTAATATGGCTCAGCTGCATTTCATCTGACTACAGCCTCAGTACCCTGATACTAAAAGGTGGAGCTTCTGTGAAGACTTCCAAGTGCAGTTCTATCTGTCTTACTAGAATAACAATCCTGAGCTCAGGCTGAATAAATCATGGGAAAAAGGAGAACTTGAAATACTCTGCAGTTGTGAAAGCCACGCATATTATACATATGGCTCCCAAAAGGGAAAAAAAAACAAACCAAAGACAAGCATATAACTCAAGTTCAGCAGAAAACTCTGTCTGTTTGGCAGCTGTGCCAAGTTTAGAAGAAATAATGCATGATTTCAAAATATTACTTTTCAATGCAATTGCTCACACAAAAATTCTTCACGATCGCTTTCACTGCATGCAGAAAAAAATGCTGTCAACATAAATAGTGCCAGAGAGCTGAAATTTAAACAGGATCATCAACATGTCAATGCAGCTTTCCAAACTGTTAGGAGAAAGCTGTGGATCAAATTTAGAATGTGCAGTCTGTCTAATCTGCTCACATCCTCCAACAGGGATGTAAAATTCACACAGACTCCAAACACCCAGTTCTTCCACAGAGAACTGTATCCAAGATTACAACTGACTTTTTTGGTTTGTTGCCAGTAGCCCAAGTTCCTACTCTGCTCTTTTTCTAAAATTTTTCAAACAGATTGTAATCTTACCAATAAACGTGTGCTTTCTATGGCCACTTTCCTGCTCCCTAAGCAGTATCCACAACATGAAACACCTTCAAAAATAGTCAGATGTAGTTTGGATAAATTAAGGACGTGTTGCAAGGAATCCCTGATAGGGCTGCTGTAACTTGTGTGCTCCATGGTCCTCAGTCCCCTCTAGATGGAGTCCACTAGCTGCTCTAAGGAGTGGTGAATACTATCCAGGACTCTGTTCAGTCCTTTGACCGTACTCTGCTTTTATTTCTCTGACTTTTCCTCTGAAGGAGCTTCACGATTTGTGGCAGGGAGGGATCATTATCAGGTTTTTCTTCAGAAGATACTTCTCAATAAACCTTTCTGCTTTACCTTGTCCTTACTTGGCCTCAGACATCATCAGAACAAATAGACCTCACAATATATGTGGATTGAAACAAGGACCTATTCACTAAGAGTAAATTTTGAGTTCTCAGCTTCTGGCTTCACTTTGTGAAAATTATAAGGCTGAGCTTCTGAAAGATTCATTTCAAATCTGCACATGTCAGGAGAGACAGAAAAGACCATCCTCAGCTGAACATAAGTACACCCCATCACAGGCACAGAAAATGACCTTCCCTATACTGAAAAGATTTATTAGCTCCACTTTTTAAGATCTGAAAAAATCAGATCTTAATTGAGTCTTATCAAGCACACACTTCATGTTCTCAGGCTCTGCTACCCTCTCTGCTCGTGCTGGATGAATACATCCGAGCAAGTCAGGTTAGAAGGACTCCAAAAATAAGTCACTGTTTTTCAAAACAGAAGTGTATTTGTTGCCCTGATGCTGTACAAAGAAAGAGAAGAATGACAATGCCTGATGGCTTAATACAATACTTTGTTGACATATTTGACATTTGGGTTAAAATAGTTATACGTCTTTTCTATTAAGATACAGAGACACCTAATACTAAAAGAAAATATTTGCATTAGAAAGAAAACATGAAAAGATTCTTCAAGAATTGGACTCCTTTCTTTTCTTGTTTGCAAGAATGTTTTACAGGCCAGTCAATCAATTCCCAAATCATAGCAGGGAACAAAACAGGACTTTGAGAACCACCATTCAAATCAACAATGCCTATATCATTACTATAAGTACAAAGTAATCCATTACTTCTCTGTAGCAGTACCAGACTACTTAACTTCCTATGCTGGCCAGTAAAAACTACAAAGCTCCTCTTCATTTTCCCTCATTTGTCTTTTAGCTGGGGAATAGTGGCCTTATACTGTCTGTTCTTCCCCTTATGCTATTTCCTATGAAGGATATAACTTGTAGAAGGAAATAAAAAGGTGCTTTACACCCAATAGGTGCATAAGGCAAACAATGATCTAGCCCTACATATGCTATATATTACAAAACTGTTATGTTTGCTCTAAGTGCTTTTTTTTTTTTTTTAACACCATATGGTACTATTTATCTTTGTGGGTACAAATAAAAATAAAGACTTCTTGAAACCACATTTGATTTATTCCTGACCACTGTAAAATAGTAATAGAATATACTGTCAAACCACTAGCATGGAATTTGAATAATGTGTATTCTGCATTCTGACTGACTCTCTCTCTCACACACACATCCCTATATTAAAGAATTTAAGACAAGAAAGAAAGAGTCATGTTGAAGTCATGTTGAAACTGTTACAAAAACCCGCTACCCAAAAGGGTTCACAAATTATATTATCCTAAACTGAGCAATAAATAGTCTTGAAGCACTGACAAAGGCTTCTATTTAAGATGATGGGCCAGAGGACTACAAAAACTAGAAGCATCTTAGAGGAAAAAAGCATAGTATTCCGAAAAGCCAAAGTGGTGACTTATTCTTTTGATGCAAGCTGCTGCAACACATAGCCAATTAACAGTACTAACAACCACTAGCCAAAAGAATGAGGGGGGCGGGGAGGGAGAGAGGATTGGAGGGGGACAAGAGAAATAAGTTCCTATTGCACTAGACAGCATACTTAAAGCAAGGTGCTGACTCTTCAGGTGTTTACAAATCAGAAAGTGTTTTCAGAATTGGATCGTAAACTATTAAGGTTCTTCATCAAGGAAGCGAATTACTCATGAATCCACAATAATTTTAAAGCTCTGTAGCTGAATACTCATGCTATTGCAAAGTGCTTAGATCACTTCAAATGGGCACATGGGAAATTTGTGATGCTCAATTTATGGTTAGTTACTAATGTAGCAACATTTTGCATTAATGAAGCTCCTGATGTGCATTAATTACTATACTGGCTTGTAACATTTTTGTGCCTATTAGTTTGTTAATACGTAGAATAAAAACAATCATGAATAACTTCCATGAGCAGGGAAATGCAAGCCACAGCTCATTTGAAATTAGAATAAACAGACTATATTAAGAAACCACAGAGTTTCTCACCAGTGTCTCTTGTGCATGAGAAGATGCCATTAAAAAACGCATTAGCACATCTGAGTTCCTAGAAATGAACTTACCTTGGAGTTCCTAGAAATCGCTGTGATCTCAGTTGTTCAGCCACATACAAAGAAGCTGCTGTTGCCAGTAGTTCCCTTCTCTCAAGATCTGTCAACTTGTGTCCTAGTTTCCAAAAAGCAGTTTAAAAAAAGTTAGATACCACAGACCAACACATTGCTTACACAGACACAAATAGTAACAACCACCAGTGAAGACACTGTTTAGTCCTTACAGATGAAACCTGCATTTTTCCCCTAAATTATGATGAGGCTTAGCATAACAGACGCTCTGAGTTTCAGAGTTTAAACTGCATGTTTTCATACAGATCAGCCCTACTGTTAACACTAGTATCTCTGTTAAAAACAATTTGACAAGTGAAAGAAAAAAATTAAATGATGCCACAGCATCTTGTTTTCATTACTGAAATGTCACTCGTTGACATATTGTGCCTCATGCTGGTAAGGAATCCATCTGTACATTAGAACTTATTCAAAATATATGGCATTCTTTCTCGGTACTTTGCCTTGCAAAGGCTACAGATTGTCCAAGCAAAAGGGATGATACGACAACATAAACCATAGAAATATATAGGGATGAAACTACTTGCCAGCCCCAGGTCACTTAGTGCCATTTGTGACTAATGAGTCCGAGTCACACTTGGCACTTTCTAAGCAGAAAAATGGCATGAACACCATGCTTAAAGTAGCTGACAATTTAAAGACCAGCAAACTAATAAAGGTTTGGCCAAAAGGCACAAACTAGGCTGACTGGAGGTAGGTTTTTTTCCTAGCCTGGTCTTGTTTCTGATGGTCAAAGTCAATTAGAAATCCAGCAGTCCACTTAGCAGACTAAAAGACAGAGGACAGTGACAGAACTTTGGTCTCCCCTCTTCGGTCAGAAACTCAACAACAGGCAAAGATTCAGTATAAGAAGCTAGCAAATAGGTGGACAAGACTGGTGTCACCACAGAAGTAGCAGGGTCAAAACTGACATTACAGCAAGCAAAATGGCAAGTAAATCAGTCAATCCGTAAGGCAGTAAGCTGATGTGAAAGAGGACAAGAAATGCAAAGATGATCTGTCATGGAGAAAAAAAGAGGCAAACTTTATCCACAGGAGACACATTGTGCCCTGATGAAAGTAGAGGAAGTAGATTATATCATGGATGTTTCAAAAGCCAGAAAGGAGGATAGTGTAATAATTTAAGTAAAAAAGGATGAAGGTATAAATTAAAGGTTTAGCTGAACTTAGTTACAAACGCAGCTCTCAAAGTGCTTTATGCAGCTGCTGTCTGCATCAGCAGACCTTCATGTGCACATTTCACAACAAATGCCATTTATGGCAGGTACAGACTTCACATAAAGGGATGAGAGAAGTGGAGAAGGTTCAGAAAGCTGTATTTCCTGAGCAGCCCTGCCCAGTGAGGCACATTTGCTTCCAGTCATGCAGTAAAGAAGCTGTTACACAGTTCTTCTACATCTCCGCTCTCCCACAGCCTCAGCACTGCTGCATGCAATGGTAACTCCCTGGTGCTCATCGTTAGTAAGTAACAACTTCTTCAGTGGCATAACGTAAGACTAATACAATCCTCAGGAAAACCCAGAATGGAGACCTCTGAAAATGATCGGAGTAGGCTTTACAGTAACAGTGCGAGAGCACAATTTCAAGACAGAACGCCTTCTACACAGGTTCCGATTTGAGAAATGCCTTTAGGACTGTGTTCAAACCTTCTGACCAGGCACATCAAATATGGATAGATAAATATATTGCTTAGAGTCCACCTCAGCAACACAATCGTGATGATGGAAACACCCTCATCACAGTTTCAGCTAACAGTACAAAGGAGTTGTCATGGGCCAAAAAATGTAAATTTAAAGATAACAAAAGCCCACAAATCTGCATCAATTTATTTTTAATTTAGTCCATATTAACATATGCTGGCTAAAAATTACTGCAGCTTCCTTTGTTCAATGTTTATTATTTCTTTATCTGCCTTGAAATGGAAACTGTTTTCACTTTAACAAACACAAGCAGAAATACAGCTTCTGAAAGGCTGAGGAACTAGCTTAAAAGACAAACTTGATCTTTCTTTTGCCAGTTACTAGAGAAACTAATTGCAAAGTGAAAGTCAAGAACTCTAAACCTCTGTACTGTTTAGATTTACATGAGCACTGTATAGTTATATAACACAATGAGCATTAACTCTCTGTCTCTGAAGTGTGCCATTTTTCCAGTTTGCATTCATTTAAGTTGTTCTGGGATCTTTTTTCCACAAGGCAGCATCTAAAATTGATAATTTCTTTACATGCCTTAGTCCAAGAGTTCAGCTAAAGGTAAATCAGGAAAGGTATCCTAAAACCCTTCCTTTTCAGTCACCCTAAAAGCCATGATATGTCTGCGTGACCAAAACCACATTTTGGCGGGTGGGAACTTGCTCCGACAAGCACTGGTAGTGTCAACTCATATTCAAGAACAAGGGAAAACCAGAAAGATCCCAATCTGAAGGTTTTGTTGCATGACCTTCACCTTGGATGACATCAATAACTGCTTTTGCACTTGCTGCACTGCAAAAACTACTTTCTCCCTCTATCTTCAATAAAAATCAAACTCCAAACCAAAAAAAGGCCAATAATTTGAAAGAGGTTAACAATCAAGAATTACATTCACCTCTCGATTATCAAGGACATGAAAAAAACATTTGTCCGCTTTCTATTTGTTGCTATTCGCATTACTTGTGGCAAAGATTCGGCAAACAGAAAACCAATCACGACTGTGTTGTCCAATGTGAGCAACCTGCATTTATTTTCCTAAGTCTAGGAGACAGCATAAAGTGTTTATAAGAGCACACAAAAATTAGGTTTTGGTCTTAAGCTTTTTGGCAATGAATATGCAATCATACCACTGAATGTCCTTAGTATAACTTTAGAGACATACTTCAGAAGCTTGATTAAAGGCTTCCCAAAGTTGGCAGTTTACATTTATTATACAAGACAGACTGCTGTCAATACTTCGGTTTTTGAAGTCCACTCTCACTCCCCTTGCCTTCTGCTCTTGCTTTTCTCCTATGCTCAGTAGGCTTTTAAACATTTTTAAAATTTCAATTACCTTACTAAACTGGGAACTATACAAATGCCCTAGATAATGATACCTTCATTTCACATCAAGTACTTCATGTGAAGTATTTTACTTTAAAACCCACCCCTCGGGATTTCAACTGGATGTCTTGAGGTATATGGTAATATTCATTGTAATAATAACACAGCCTTTGGTGTTCAACACGCAGAAGAGAACTCTGAAAAAGTAACAAAGCTACCTCGGAGGTATTTTCCCAGGTGTTGCCTTGATGGGAAGTGAAATGAGTAAGCAGCAAAGGTTCCCCAGCTTCCAAAGCGGAAGTTCTATCACTGCCCTTTCCTACCCTCATTGCTGCATATTGCAGACTCCTGGACTATATGGAGATTTCATCTGCCCCACAAAATGTAAATCAGCTCCCAAAAATCTTTACCAAAACTAGGATATACTTCTGCATCCTCAGTGTCATCACTGAGCCAAACTATATAATGTGAGCATAAAAGAGGATTAATGGCTATAAAATTAAGTCACAGTAAAAGTAGTGGAAGCACTGTTGCTCACGTTATTTAAGACTAGACTGTACATATCTGTGACAACTAGATGGCAGAACCCTGAACTGGAAGGAAGACGAGGAAGAAGTATTTCTTTCTCATTTCCCTGATGTTATGATTGCTTAAATCAATATTATCCCAGTATCCCCCAAGCTGAGTCAAAAAGGTTCATGCAATTACTTTACATAACCAACTTCAAATTAAATTACATAAAAGGTCATTTTTCCCATAACAATCTCATTTGCATTTTGTCCTAGAAATGTGTTTCCTACTATCAATTACAGAAGGGAAAAAAAAAAAGAAGAAGAAAACACACAACCAAGCCCTGGTTAGGTGCCCAGGCCTGTTACTTAGTACTTGACAAGTGACTGTTTTCTGATTGGGAAGAACAAAAATTAAAAGCAAAATGAGTAAGATAGAAAGTACAATACAATTCAGGTTCACACCAATGCAGGAAATGTTTACATCATATTTAGGTTCTGTTCTGGTTTTAGTTTTTCCCCAGTGGATTTTGAAGTAGGCTGTTGCAGGTAGCATGGATACCAAGTAAGCTGAGGCTGAAAAAGTTGGATGTTATTAGAGGTTTTAATTTCTCTTTAAGTCCAGCTGAGCTCTGCTTCATCCAGATGGCCATGGTAAAATACAGACATTATTGGTCTGCACATGCAATCACAAACTGTTCAGAATATAGGAGAAGAGAAGTATCTTTCTGTTAAAGCTGGTGACCATTTGTAAGATGGATGCTATGGAATACGGAAAGGAAATCTGTTATTTTGAAGCTTAAAGGGATTGCTGACAACCAAGAAATGTTTCTTCTTTCCCAGGGGAAAAAAGAAATTCAACTAAGCTGTCTGTTAAGACAGGTTTTATGGCCCAGTAGCTTCATAAAATGGAGATAAAGCATAGGTTCTAGTGTGGGGAAGATAAATGGAATTTGGTTAATAGCAACCATCCTCTCCCTTCCAACATTAACACAGCCAGAGGCAGCAACATTCCCCCGTCCTGCTAATAACAAAAATCTCCAGACTTAAGTCATTTCCAAAGTCTCAGTTCATCTAAAAAGCACTTTAATTCATAACATAATCATGGAATCACTCAGGTTGGAAAGGACTTGTGAACGTCTCTAGCCCAACCCCCGCTCCTGTTCAAAGCACTCTCAACACTGAATTTAAACCAGATTGCTCAGAGCTTTGTCCACCTCAGTCTTGAAAACCTACAAGGATGGGGCTCCACAACTTCTCTGGGCAACCTGTCCCAGTGCGTAATTATCCTCACAGTGATTCCCCTCCCCCTTATATCCATTTCAAAGGTCCTATTTCAACTTCTGACCATCGTCTCTTGTTCTTTTGCTGTGTACCCCACTAAAGAGCCTCATTCCTTCTCTCGGTAGCCTCCTCAGAAGTGTTGGGAGGCTGCTGTTAAGTCAACCCTAATAGGTGGTGTGCTCCTGCTCCAACCTGGCAGCTCTCCACTCGACTCACTGGAGTTTGTCATCTTGTATTAGTGATGGGGACAAAGCTGGATGCAGTATTTAGAGGTGGTCTAGCAAGTCCTGAATAAAGCAGAGTAATTACTTCCCCTAATCTATAAAACTATCACAGACACAATGTATCTACAAGCCTTCACTTCATACCTACTCTCTGGAGCCAATACGCAATTACAGGAAAGAGACAAGCTTCCTCTTTCTTCCTTTCTGTATTAGAAATCAGTTAAAATTATGGATTGTCCATGAGAAGTTATGTCCTTCCTCCCTGCCAAAAGAGATAAACTTGCTAGAAGAGGGGAAAGTAAAGGATGCCTTTTCCTTTGCTCCCTGTGTTTTGGTATGGCCTTTGCAATAATCTCTTGGAAAATGCCACATTCTCATTTGCATAGGATATCTCTCCTAGGGAGACTGACCAAGCACATGAGACATCATTCAATAACCAGGAAGTGTGGCCATTACAAAACTATCTCAATATTAAAGCAGATATCCAGGAAATGACAGATGAACTGTGAAAAAGACTGAGCCAAAAAGAGTAAGCCAGGACGGTAACAGCCTAAGGACCCATGAGCTTAATTTTGTCCTTTGTCAAAGATTCCTCTTGGATCTTTGTGAAAACAGGGCTATTTCCTGGGTCTATAAAATAGGGATAATAGATAGTATATTTCTTCCTCACAAGAGAGGTTAGGAGGTATAGCGGAATTTCAGGCCGCTTGAGAGCTGTACAAGGACAATACTGACATTTGTCCGACAATATTGTCTGACAACACTCTACTTAGTAGTATGGGCTACTCCTGCATGCTTGGTAACCACTTTTATTCTTTGAGCTTTGCAGCCACACTAAGACATGTATTTCTGTCATCTAACCTAACCAATGGTGCTAAACCCACACTCAGATCTACACTCCTCCCATAACATACACAGGTGCTAAGAGTACTCATTTTCTCCAGCCAGCATTCTAGCTGCTCATGCCCAGTACAGACTACACAAGCTTATAAAAGCATCTGTTTTCCCACTCTGAGCATGCCCTAAGAAGGTTAGTTTCATAACACAGGAACACTTTTAAATAACGTGAAATAAACAAAATGTTTGTGTTAATGAATGCTTATTTAAATAAGGGAGGAAAAAGAGTTAAACCTTAATCATGAAAATTACCAAGCATTCCAGTTCTAGATGTAATTTGAAGTGTCATCACAGGTTAATAGAAAAGCTGCCAAGATATTTCTTATAATTAATTTTTTCTTACCTTCAATTTATAATGGAAGCCTTGAAAACAAGATTGAAAAAAAAATCTCTTATTTACTTATTTTACTTTTAAGTAAGACAAAAGTTAATAGTTGTATCTGAAGAAAAATGTACTTAAGGAGTGGGCCAGTACTTTATGCAGCCAATGAAAAGAACATAACTGATATCCATTATTTACCATCAACACAGGGCTACAGTGGCAATCATAATTTAGAAATGAAACACACGGGCTTGTGCTCAAAAGCATTACTATAGCATGCATCTTCATTGAAATTCCAAGTTGAAAACACTTCTGGTATGGATTTCTACTGTGAACAGCAGCAGATACTTCTAGGCATTTCCAAATCTACTTTGGCTACACATTGCTCTAATTTTCTTTTACAAACAATTATGATATATGAAGCTACTTAGTTTACAAAACCTCCTAGCAAAAGTCACCCTGAGTATTTACACAAAAAGATTCGTGAAATGAGCATGGGGCTTACACTGCATTAGCTTGATTTCTCTTGCTGAACTTCCATTTATCCATCATCCACCAACAACTCTTGCCTTCAGCAGTTGCCATTAGAGAGTCTTTGCACCTGCAAACGTATTTTTTGATAGGCATTTTCCAACTACTCTCTGATTCAACTGACTCAATTTTTCAAGCCAGAGGGATCTGATCCAAAGCTAACTGCATCCTTAAACGGGCTGTCAATTACTTCAGTGAGCTTTGAATCATCATTGTTGAGTAAGTATCCTTGACTTGAAAGACAAATGTTTTGTAATGATGATATCTGCATTTCAGTTACCATTAAGGTTAATGCATACCTGTATTTGATGCATGGAAGGAAGGTTGTGAGAAGACCTTTTATATTGCAGGAACCAAGTTTAATCTTTTCACTTGTGTCATTCATTAGTTCCTATCATGAGCTAGTATTTCTTCTAGTGTCTAGAGTAAAAGTTTCCTATCTTTGAGAATCTGTTAATACAATAATATTTTTTACCTCAGGCTGTAACACTAATCAACCTTTTGCCTCAGTGTGTATGTACACACAAATATGTAACGTATACTGTTGAAGTCATATGACCCCAAAACAAATTTGCCATCCTGCAATTTGTGGGCTAATGAGTAATTAACTGCTATATATGATTTAACATTACAATATATTAAAAATAAAACAACAAGGGACAAAAGCTCCTTCCTAGAGTCAAAAATAAAGAGCAAGGGGTCTTCTCCTGGGTCAGCAAAACCAGTCCCATATTCTGACAGGTGACCGAGGGCCCCAGAAGACTCATTCTCACAAATAAAGCTGGAATGGTTTACTTTGCCATTGTTCTCAGCTGCGTGTCAGGAAAGGCTGCCTTTCCACAACACAGTATAAACCTTTATAAGAGCTTATATCCTCTCCTTCCTCTTCCATTCCCTTCTACCCCTTCCTAGCCTGTCACTCACTCTGCATGTCTGAAGTTTGTCAGATTCCTTCATGCACTAAGTCAGTCCAGTAACTCTCAAAATTACCCCAACAAAAGCAGTTTTCTGTGTCTTAGGGAAGTGAATCCACCCAGGAAAGGGAACAAAGTGCCAGAACTGGCAAACAGAGTGGCCACAGGACTCCTGCTAATCACCAGCAGTGAGCCTTCAGAGCAGTTCATAAAATCACAGCTAGAGAGAGGTGCTGTAACAGACTGTGCAAGTACCCCCAAGTTTACACTGGAGAAAAGCCAGCTGAGTTACCTGAATATGAGTTATTTGCTTAATAAAGGAAGGATAAAGATTGATTTGAGCTTCAACCACCCCAAGACTTCTGCCATCCAAGATGACTAATTCCTATTGCTTCTCTGTCAGTCAGGAGTCAATATTAGGTTGGATGGATTAATCTCATGTGTAGAACTGTTTTAAATAGAGCAGTCAGTTACAGGATAATATAAAACACTTCTGCAGGTGAATATTCTTTGCACCAGACCAACACACTGAATTCTGAGGTAGAAAAAAATCTGTTCTGCTCCCTAATGAGGTTAGAGTTTGACAAGGTGCCAGTCATATCCAGTGACTGCCTAAGTGACACTGTCATCTCCAAAGTGGGATTTGGATTCTGCCTCCTTGGGTTAATAAGGGATGGGGGAGAAAGATGTCCATGGGACCCACAGAAGACACAAGAAAGAGATGAGCAATAAAAACTGACATTCTTTGCACAGAAAGTTCTGCCCCTGAATAAGAGGTTCTGCCTCAGCTGAATGTTATCTGAGGTGTGAGGCAAGCAGGGGGACTGCGTCCTTGACCGCAGAGGTCAAGAAAGCATCTACAGCAGATCAACTGAGAGAAAAGACAACCTTTAAAAATCTGATCCTTGTGAAAGGAAACCACTTTATTCATTTGCTTACATTTCCCTACCAGCCTTTGTTATACATTTTGGGGACCAAGCTGTCTGTTTGGGATGTTGCAAATAAACATTTTCATTTGTGTATGTTAACCTAGTTTAGGAGTTTATAATAATTTCAAGGTATTACTTATTACTGGCCATTACTCTATGTAGTGAGTATTAAGACCAAGTTACAGGAAATACTGTAACAAAATGCCCAGATCCTGCAAACAATGCCACAGTGAACGCAAAGGGTGCTAAAAAGGTGCTTCTAAAAACGCTGCACAGACCCACTGAAGAAGCAATAATGTGGGGTAAAGAAAAATGGTACTTTCTGTTGACAGCAGGAACACTGTCTGTAATGAAGCAAGACAGCACAGCAGAGTTGAACTGATGTTTACCTTAAGTATTTTATATCACCTACAGATTATTTTCTTAGCCTTTGATCATACTTCGTTTAACATTTGTCACTAGAAATGCACATTTGCCTTGTTAAAAGTAAGGGAAAATAACTGTTTCAATTTTATTGTGTTATTAAAAAACTAAGTGTGTGTATACACACAGACATTTGAAAAAACTTGAAAGACTAATTAGAGAACAGGTCAGTCTATAAATAAAGGAGTAACAACCAGAAGCAACACCTCCCAAGAAGAAAGAAACATACCCAGGAGGAACAAACCTTTAAAACCATCGGGATAGACTTCAGGCAGAAATTTAGTGCTGATATCTCCTTGAACAAAGCGTGGATGGATGATCACTTCTCGCAGTAAAGAAATATTGTGAGTCACACCTAAAAACAAAACACCAGAACAAAATCAGGAAAACATATTAATCACAAGCTACTATAGAAAATAACTTTTTAAAATATGATAAATACTTATCCACAACTTACAGACCATAATACTGACATAATCAATACAGATTCAGCAGTTCTGCTCCACTCCTGCCTCAAGATACTTTGAAACACTCAGTTTAATTAAGTAGTAAGCCTTTAAAATATTCACCTCACCAAGCCTGATTCAAAAACCTAGTAATTCAATGACAACAAACACAGCCAGAGGCTTTTGATTCAATCCAAGCAGATGTAGGCAAGACCACAGCTATCTCAGTGAAGTGATAGATGCATCATGATCATACTAATTTTCCCAATTCCAGTGAACCCTGGCCCATCTTGTTATCCTGACACCTATACACACACTGCTGTGGAAGATAAGCCATGTTACACCTCAGTCACAGTAATGAAAGACAGTAAGAAGTTTTATCATTTATAAACAATTTGTAAGTCATAAGAGACTCCTGTGGAATCTAAAACACAAAGAAACCTCTTCTCTGTGCTGTGTGCACCTTCATCCAACCTTGCCTGATGAATTGTCTAACCCTCTGTTCCCCGCTTTAGACCCATCTCTTGACCCTGCTGAGCACACAGCTTAAAAAAAAAAAACCCTAAAACAAGCAACCTCTCACCAAAATAAAACAAAAAACTTTAATTAAAAAAAGACTCCTGATACAGCCCTTGTAGCCATCTTTATCATTTAATTCCTTTGAGTACATTATCCATTTTTCTTTTCCTCTAAATTTTTCACCTCCTTTTGTTCCACTTTTCTCCATCTCCTCTCTTTTTTCATCTTTTTCTTCTCCCTTCTTTTCCACTGCTTCTTGTGCCAACAAAGAAAGAGAATTTCTAACCAAAGCTTTCTAAAGAGATGTGGCAGATTATCATATTTGGGTAGACTAAACTAACATTCCTCACCCTCTATCCTTCTTTATAAAGCTGTTCCTGAAATCTCCGCAGCTCCAAGGCTGCTGTCACTGTTAGTGTGGTACTTCCACACAAACGCTGTGCAGTAAATTCTCTGACCTTCCCCACAGATAGGTAATAGATTACTTTGCTTTCTCAAAGAGGAAAGAAAGAAACCATATTCCATTTCCAGCGCAGGTGGGACAAAACATAATCAGAAATAGATATCAGAATGAGAGAGGTACTAAGGATAGTTAACACTGGTAAAGAATGCCCGGGGAGAGATTGTGGAGTCAATAGAAGCGCTTAAAAACAGGTTAGAGAAGCACCTGTCAGAATGTAGACGCAGTTGGCCAACCGTAGTTCAGGCAGTGGGACTAGATGATTTTGAGATCCATCCAGCTTTGTTTTTCTTTGATTTCACTGGAGGAGTGTAATGACTTTATGCTAAACTGCACTTCGCCAGATGAACTTACAGTTTAGCACCGAGTACAATGGTCACAATAAGTAATTTCACTGAAATATTAAATACAAAATTCTTTTCAGGAGGTGGGAGAGGACAGGAAAGAAAATCCCTGAGATAAAAATCTTCTCACTGCTTACTGAAGTACAAAGGTTTTCAAAGAGAAGACACTTCCTCTTCAGAGAATAGCACACAGGTCATCTCTGGAAAGGATAGTTTAGGATTACGCAGGTAAGAGAAAAACATCTTTATCTCAACTCTCCACTCGATTTTGGAAAGAGACTGTAACAGAAAATTTGAAGAGCCACCACAGTTCAAGCCAAATATGGCTAGTGGATAACACGGCATCATAAACATTAACATTTCCTAAGAAAAGCTGAAATGGATATGCAATCCAAGAGCACAAATCATAAGTATCAGCTGAAGCTGTTGCATCCATTCCAGGTGTGGTTAAATGAGCAAGCTGCTATAGGAAAGAGGTTATCCCAGCCTCAACTGGGCAGCGTGCACATTCTTATCGTTCAGGAAATACGAAGTAATTCAAATTCTTTCCCCTCTGCATCGGACGGAGAGGCATCTCCAAATTACCTTGCATTTGCTAGATGCACATGAACTTCGGTGTTAGAGGCACATGAAGTATAAAATGTAGAACACAACACAACCTAGCTTATCTTGTAACAATTTGTGCACCTACATCTCTTGTAAGGCATAAGATTCTGAACTGTATCTTTAGACATTTTCACTTACAAGCTATTATGATTAATACAGTGATGATAATGACTCTGGAAATTATTTGTACATTTTTCTAATAGCTCTAGTTTAAAACAACAAGAATAAGAACTCACTGTAAGCTCAAGCCTCTCAACTGCAAATTGAACTATTTAGATATTTTTCCTACAGAAACAGAGATATCGCCAAAGCAAAGACACTAGCAGTACAGTGACCATGAATTGCTGGGGTTAGAGAAGGAGATTATTTTGCACTCCCTACTTCTTTTCCCTTTGTGTTTTTCCAGTTTAGAAGCATGAATAACATTCTTGTTATTTTATGCACAGATCAGTTCAAACAGTTTTAAAGCTTTTTTCCCCCTACAGTCTGCTGCTGGTGTGAATTTTCAAGCTCTCTGTGTGGCCGTTACTGAAACCACTTTCAACACATGGAATCAGACTCAGCCTCACTGAAACATGAAGTCATAGCTTTAAAGACTAGTTCATGAGCCATTAAGTAGCATACTACCCAACCAGTTCAATGATGACAAGACGAAAATTTGACCATTAGATTAAAAAAGGATCTGCCTCCTCACTGCTCGTGACCAAGAAAGTCATTTGTGGACCCTGGCTTCATAAACACAGAATTAAACCCATATTGTATCTCCACTGAAAATTATTTTTAAAAATATTCTTATGAGAAATTAATCTAACTTGAAGACAAATACAGTCTTTATTTGGCTGCTACAAGACGGAACTATCAAAACATCAAAGTACTAACCCACCTCCCCAGATTTTCCCATTTGAATAGTAAGTTAAAATATCACAAAGATTTTCATCATTTAAGTGCAGCTTCAGGACAGTAATTAGAAGACAAAAGAGGAGCTCTTCAATGATCACTGACTTTGACTGAATGAAGGATTTAAACACACTACAATGTGAAACCAGATCATCTCATGTTTTTCTTTCCTAAACTGCTATAAGATCCCTGGTGAGATGATGGCTGATGACAGATGACAGAGAGCTCGGTGTCTCAACTGACTGCCCCAAAAGACCTGAAATCAAAAAATACTATGTGTATCTTAATTCTTTCCAAACCACGTGCATCAGAAAAATCACAGACTTCTACAATGTTTTCAATTCTAAACTTCCTTTTACAAGTTCAATAGAACAGAGAAGCATAGGTGATCAGGAAGCAATGCAATAAATGTGTTCTATATATGTAAATTAAATTTTAATATGCAACAGTTTCCCTTTAAAGTACCATGAAAGACTAACTTTATCTGTCCCCATGATTATTTGAGCAATGACTGCATGGTTGATCTACTTCTCATAACTGAGCTGATAACTTTAGTGATGTTCCTAATCACAGGCTCAAAAATAATAATGTACCAGCGTAATCCTTCAGAAGTCTAGAAGTTTTAGATTTGCAATTTAGCGTGACCTCTGTCAAAGTTCATAAGGTCTCCATCTGTGTGTGAGTAACTGCTAGGCTACAGAAATGTGGACCCCTAGAGCAGCTTGCTCCTGACTACCTGCTGCTTCCAAAACACTGGCCAGACATTAGCTCCACACACTCTCAGGATCAAACAGAGGCTAACAGGCAGTGCTTATTTCATGCAAAGTTAGACACTAAACTGAAGTATATTATATTTATGTTGCAGTGTTTTTCAGTGGGTATTTTTTTTTCTTTCTCTTGACTAGGTCTGCAGTCTGCCATGTTTGTTATCCAGAAAGACCATAAGATTTCCAACAAACAAAATCCTAAACCATATACATTTATTTCCCCTCCAGAAAACAAAATTTCAGCATCATTCTTCTACATTAAGACTGCTGCAGAAATGCAGTTGCAGTTCTATTTTAAGTCAAAATATACTGAAAAGTAATAAACAATGGTCCTTGTACCTCTTTAGATTTTTCTTTCATTCTACTGTATTCTTCCTACAGTATTATATCAGTAGTCTTAATCTACTGCAGATTTCAATTTTGACATGCTAGTTTCCAGACTATATTTGTAAAGGGATGAGACTAACATTTAACTTCTGGAAAGGTAATAAAATAAAGTATATTTTATATATGTAACATGTAATCCTGAGGTTCAATTAATTTTGTAGTGAAACTGAAGCTACTGCCTAAGGAACACTTGAGCACACTAAATAATTACATCATTCAACAGAGCTGATTAGTAATCACTGTTTTGAAGAAGCCCTCGTTAAAAAAAATTATAATCAGAAGAAATGAGTCCACATACTGCTGACCTGTGTCTACTGTATCTTGCCTTATTCCATATTTTCTGGATTACATCTGCCTTAAAATGTTGCTAAGTACACCTCACTTTGTGTTAACTACAAGCAGCAGCCTAACTCCTATCCTGTCTTCCTATAATGCACCAAGGTTAAAGACAATAAAATCAATTTTAGACAAAAGTTTTATACTAGATTTATGAGCAGGATATCATGCCACATTTTTACTCAAAAAAAACCAAAATAAACTTAGAATGCTAGGGCACAAAACCATAGGCAAAGTTTTCACTATAAATATTTACTGACACTAAACATATTCAGTGTTGATTAGCCTTTTTACAGCATTAAGCTTCTGTCATCTTGACATTTGCAAACACAAATCTGCATTTATCCATGTAAACTTAATTGGAGTCATACACGCCTCTCTGTAGATAAACAATTCAAGATACTTAACTTGCTGAGAATTTTAAATTGTGCTAAGTGGCATACAAAGAACTTTATTTGCATACTTGCTGATTGCTACAACATAATGTGTAGAGTACAGTATTAGAGGTTTTTTTTTTTAAGAAATAGCAAAGCTAAGTTATCACCACTCAATTTAAATGCTGAATAAGAATAAATGCTACGAATTGTATAAGGCATTCTAATTAATTTCTCTGAATCAAAAAAAAAATAGATTCATCAAGCTTTACACTGAGCATTATCAAGAACTGATTATGTTATCCTCCACTTAAAACATGAACATTATCATAGCTTTGCATAGGTAATGAAAACACCACTTTCAGCTTACGAACTTTTCAAAGTTTGTGATTTCAACCCTGGTGTCCACTAAGTTTGCAATTCCAAAAGTTGCTGTCATACTATTCCTTAAAACCCTACACATTCAACTATTTAATTCCGTCATTCACTTCAGAGCAGACTATCTGCATAGAGAGGTAATGAAGATCCATTAAAAAAGTAAAAAAAGGCTTTTCTAGTTTTCTAATTTTAATACACAAGCATCCACATAATATTACCACAAAAGACCAGGTCCACTGACCCTCTGAGTTGAACATATTTCAATTAAAACATTAATTCTTCTAGGTATTAAAGTCTCATGCTCACAGAACTCACAAACCAGAAAAAAGGAGGAAAATGAAGAAAAAAAGGCAGGTAATATACGGTAATATCTTAATGTAAAAATCATTAGTTCAGTTTCAAACTAAATTTTGTACTGCATGCAGCTCTGAACCTCTTAATAAGATTAAGCAGCCCATTATTTGTGGTGTTAGCAAACACGTATAAATGTTTGAATCAGTAGGATAATTGCAAGCAGGAGTTAAGAAGGCTTTGTCAAGAACAAGAGAAAAGAAAGGAATAGAACTCCAGGACCCCGTTATATTTAAGGGCTATAACTCAAAACAACAGTACTTGTCTTTTCGTATCTCCTCGGTTTGGCACACTGCTTTTCTTACAGTTTTTTTCCTCTGCCGTAACTCTTTTTTTTCTTTATTTAAAAAAAATTCCTCTGACATGAAGCTGCACCTTATTTTGTTTCTCATCTCCTGCACCAACAACATTACCTTCCTCTTTTACCTGATTATTCTGTTCTTCAATTGTTCTTCCCTCTTTTTGTCCCGTACTGCAGTAGGCTATGACCCTTCCTGAACTACAGGCCATAGCGCTCTACTGGCATGCTGCAATTCCCAATCCCTCACCTGCAACTGGCTTAAAAAAGACAGAAGAAATAGGGGGAGAATCTCGATTCATGCCAGCGTCTGTATGCTAAGCTGATGCTACCAAGCACGCTGTAATGGTGATTTCCAGTGGTTTTGAATTGCTAATACTTCAGTTGCTTTTCCTCCTCCAGTTTCAGTTTCCCCACTGACACACTCTGGAACCCACTCATCTCTATTGCAAAGTGTCAGCAAACATAGTGAACCTTACTCAAGTCTCAAACCTTATTGCCTCTGCTGTAAGAATGGAAAAATCCACAGAAGAGTTGTAGAGTCTGTTGCAGCACTTTTTAAAAAGCACAAGCAGAAAAATGAGGACTGCTTCTTCTCTTTTTTAAAAAGAAAGAAGAAGAAACACTATATGTTCTTTGCAGGAAATCTGGTTTATACATAGAGGTTGTTGTGTTCACAATACCAATCAGTCCACTTAGCATACCTGCATGTGATTACAATACAGAATAGTATGAAATTTGAAGCATCACTAGCACTTAGAAGCATCTTTTTAATTAATGTATAATAGACACAGAATCATTCAGTAATCAATGATAAACAGTTCTTTGGATTTAATTAAAATTAATTGTGGAAGCCTTTGTACCTGAAAATTATATACAATATATACAATAAAAAACTAAAATTTCTTTTCTTTGGAAAGACAAGGCATTTTTCTCAACACTAAGCATAATATTCTTTTTTTCCTCCAAAATAATCAGTGTGTCTGAATTGATAGTTTGCATCCTCAATCATAAAAGGCTTCAGAAAAGGAACTAAACATTACCACCCCCTTTTTACAGCTGCAAATCCTCAGCTAACAGTGTCTGCTGCCATTGTTCTTTCCAGTCTCCATTCACACCAGAGTCCACTTCTACAGTCACGTTCCCTATAAACATTCACCACAGTTGTTTACCAGCTTTCTTTTATGTGCTTGCTCTTCTACCCCATGCTGGAAGACCCCCTTGGCCAGTGGCTCCCTTATTTCCCCTTCATACTCATTTCTACTCTATCTTGCTCTATCTGTGTCTTGCTCTTTTTCAGAGACCCTCCTTCCCTCTCTCTTCTTTCTCCCAAGTAGTCTACTACATTACTCTCCCCACAGCAAGCAAGATCTCAACAGAGAAAGGTTAATTTTTCAGAAAAGACCGTTAATTTTCATGTTGCTGCTTTATATTTGAATCAGCAGGGAAGAAAAAAGCAAGCAGAGGTCAAAGGAAAGATTATGCAAGCTTTTGCACACAACGATACAAGTTATCTGCCCAATCGGACCTCTAGTGAACTGATAATCAGTTCTACTTGCTGCATAAATATGTCCATTTAATGTATTTATATGCATAAAAACACTTTTCATATGTAAACTTCACAGACCATCATACTGGATTTTACACACTCCTTTAAAAGAACAGATTATTAAGTATCATAAAAAATTACAAGAAAAAACACCTGCTAAAGTCTCAGAAAAGCTGAGAAGAGGGAAATCACACATCATCTGTTTACCTACACAGTGAGTACATTACAAGGCATTATTCCAACACCCAATTTCTACTGCTCGAATTCAAAAATAACAAACCAAACCTTAAATTTCTAATGAAAGGTGACACAAAACAGGGCAAAGATGAACTACTAATAACATGACAAGCTCACGGGAAACATTCCTGCCTCACCCTGATAAACAACAGTGGCTCTACACCTGACCAATTTATACTTTATATTCAGAAATTCTGTTTCATTTCAGTAACCACAGAATAAAACTAAAATGTTACCACGTGAGAAAAATCTGTGTTAGACCTTGAACGCTATCATCCCTGAAGTACACTGGAAGACCCATGGATAAAAGCTTTACTTAACTAGACCTTTCCTCACTCAAATCTCAACTGAGATTTTGAATTCAGATCAGTTCTCAATGGAAGAACGGGTTCCTGGCAAAACAATTTAGGCCAGAGAGGACCTCAGGACATCATTCTATCTAAGCCACCCCTCAAAGATGGGCTATTTTTGGCTTTCATCCTCTGCCATAAACAACAATGAAGATATTGCACAGGAAATACAATGCAGATTATATTTCCATGACCACCTTGAGTGTATCTTGAGTGAATAGCATTTGTCAGCATCTACCCAATTAACAGGTTCTGGAATTTCTTACTTCAGTGTGTGCAAGTTGTTACCTGCCCAACCTGTAATAAAATGTTAAGGCAACAGACATTTTCAGAGATATAGCCTTGTTACAGTTTGATTTATTCATTATTTTTAATCAAGACACTGCTATTTCAGGTACTGTTTAATGCAACTCAGTTGTCTAAAACATTATTTACTCAAATTTTGTATAAATTTGCTTCTTTGCAAAGATTAAATTTAAAAATAAAAAGCAGAAGCCTGTGTTTTAGGCAAACAACACAGCTCATATCTAACATTCATGCACAGACTGTGAAAACAGTGCTCAAATTTTTTCATCCCTTTATTCCAAATGATGTTTTCCACAGCAGAAAGTTCATTATCTAAGGTTCCCCTATCGGCACCACTGTCAATAAAATTCCAAAAAACAAATCTTGTGCCAAATCATGAAGAATTAGACTCTTTAAAGTCAAATAATTAAAAATGGACACTTCAGCTTCAGTGCATAAATTGTGGTCTTATTTTCAATCCTAAGATTTCAATACCGAGAACCAAAAAGTACACTGCGAAATGGGGAACAGGAAGTTAGAGACTTGTTATGTTTGAAAATAAAATCCAATTTACTGCCTTACTTTAATTCTCTTCTCCTCCTTTTCAATCTTAGCACATTTCTGTACAAAATGTAACCCTTACAAGGGCATTGGGAGAAGAAACTGGAAGAACCACCATATTGCCATTATACTACCAAGGTGTCTGGCATGCCTTGATTTCCCTCATGATGAAACAGGCAGATTTACTGGGATGGAAACCATGGGTTCAAGGCCAGGTAGTACCTGGCCTTAGGAAACAAGTTAACAAAGACTGTGGTAGTCTGAGAATTTGTTCTCTGCATAGTGGAGTGGAACTAAAAAGGAACAGGGTAACTCTAGGATATCCAAAAGTCACCGCGCTAGAGAAATGAGTGTCTAATTCAGATAGCCAGTACACAAGGAGTAGTAGAGTAAGTCCTTGCACTTCACACTACCAGCATGCCCCAAGCCAGCTTGGATGAATCACCACCAGGAGGGTCACTGTGCTGCTTCAGTCCCTGGATTCTCTGCTGAGACTGCCAGGAATGTCATTATAGGGTGACATCTGTTCCATGAGGACGCTTGTCCACTAGGAACTGGATGAAGACTACTGACTTCACACAGGTCAGCAAGCAGCCATCAAAACGTGAGCAACTAAAAGTCCTTACCAACTTTTGCCTGCTTCGAACTGGTGACACAGAAGTGATGGAAAAGACTCCATCTTCCATTAGCAGTCCCTAAGCTATCCATTAGACAGTCCTTGACTGACCAGGTACCCAGTCATCCCAGCCCATCCCCACCATAGGTGAGTGAGTGAGCATTTTTGTTTAGAGAAATCATGCCATTCTTGGTCATTTAAATCTAAATTCTCAAAGTGGATCCTAACCAATGCAATTCACACTGACTTTAGCTGGTAATGCTTACCTAAAATGCTTTGTAACTCTGAAAAGCCTCACTACTTAGAAAAATACACTGTCTCTATAGACTCTGATTTACATAAGACTGACATGATTTAACAGTTTTTCACAACAACCAGTATTCCAAAGCATAAACATACACACGCGTCTTACAAAAAAATTCATGAAATTGCTTTTACCTTTCCAACATTTTTAATTATTTTGTCCATTTAAATACCAATATATTTCTTCTTCACCACCATTTAAGTTTGCTTGACCTTTTTAGAGACAACAACCCTGGAAACTGAAGTTCTACACGTGTCAGCGTAGTTCAGAACATCACACACAGAACAGTTTCTTCAAACAGTCCTACCAACCACCATCCACACTAGGAATGAGACGAGATACTTTAATATCCATGAATACTCCATTTTAAATAAATCCGGAGAAGAAAATACCTGCTGCCTAAAACTGCACAAAAATACTGTTGGTTTCCAAATGGAACTCACTGCCCAATCACAACTGAAAGTGTGTCCTGGAAATTCATCTATTTTTGAAATCGATAGTCAATTAAAAACTTTGCCCTCTGTGATACTTAAGAACTACAGTACTAGAAGAAAGTAATGAATCTAATACTTTCCCCCTTGTAGTTCGTTTATTATCTCTTTCAGTGTTTTTTAATAGATGAAGAGCTTTTTCACTGGTAGAAATATTACAGGCAGGGATATCAAGTTTAAACATTTAAATGCATATGTGTGTATTAATAAAAGGCAAGACTACGCCAAAAAAAATCAAGAAAACAAAGTAGACGTTTTCAGATGCAAGGTGTCATGTTTCCATTAGGTATTTAGAACTCTCTAGAACTCTTTTAGGTATATATACATCTATGTAACATACCTTAAGAACAAACAATTAACTTCCATTCCATATAATAGCATGCAATAAATAACCATGCTCCATATATAATTCCAGTTTTTCCTTAAATATAATCCTTCTGCATCATTATCTAGTAATACATCTGAGTTTGAATCCAGAGACTGACCCATTAAAAAAAAAATCAGCCTATGCATAATGTAAAAATTTCTCTCATGTAAATTTGCTCAGCTGATATGCAGCAATGGTTTACATCAGCACATTGTATTGCAACAGGCTAATGGCTCTAGTTGCACCAGTATAAGTCCAATTTACAGTTATGCTGTCCATCTACAACGGCTGTTCCTACCACCTCTCTAGCTATACTGTGGTAAAGGGGCACTCATTTTCCCCTAGCTAGATATATCTTTTTTGTCAGATGTGGAATCTGTAATATTCTTCAGACAGCGTTAAATCTAGACCAGGCTTAACAGAAACATTCATATCTGTGGCTCCTGTACAAGCTAGACTTTCCTGCACCTCCCAGCCATTGAGGGATGAAATTAGATGTGTTCCAGGTCTTTCTCCCCTCTCAAATCATTGAGCAACCTGACCAGCAATCAAAGGCATAAAAGCAATGAATCCTCCAACAGTTGCCCTCCTTCCTGTACCGATTCTTCAAGCAGACTAGAAATGAAAAAACAACTCCTCCGAACAAGGAGGAGCACGTCCTCCCTGAAACAGTCAGGAGTAAAACGAAGATCTCACCACATTGAAGTTCCCTTCTCTAATCACCCTCAGGACAGGAAAGAACAAGAAACCCAACTTCTCACTCTCCTGTCCTGAGATTTTCTTCTGTGTTTTCCATAAGACACAGAAGAAGCATCAAAGATTTTTCCCACACAAACCATGACTCCCATTTCCAGAACCTACAAGTAGCTAAAGAGCTCATGGCTGATTCAACCCTGCTGCTTGGGAGGGCTGAAAGAACACCTACTTCTCACAGGCAGACAGTCAGCAAGAGCACAAACATATTCCAGCTATCAGCCTGCATTTGTATACAGTGGTATTTGCCCAAACCTAAACAATTACCTTGAAAATACAAAAAAAAAATTGTATGATCAAACACTACATTGTGGTATTATCTGATCCCAGTCAAAACATTAAAGTGCTATAAAACAGCAACTAATTTAAGCTTCTTACAATGTAGTGGCCTTTCTTCCCACAACAGAATGAATGAATGATATACTACCAGTTTGTGAAAACTCTTATGAGTTTAAGGAAGTAATTTAAATACTTAACTCATAATATTCAAGCAAAAACACTGGAAAAAATGAAGTCTCTTCAGATTTGATGTATCTTTCTCAGCTTAATTAACACAAGCTTTTCCTGTTTTAATTTGCACTTAAGAAGCAGGAACTTTACTCAATTTGCTAATTACTGCATTTTCAAGCTGTTTTCTTGAAACAGATGCCAGCCTATCACACTAGGAACCCAAATTTCTATAGTTACCTCGAATTACGTAATTGTCCAAAGCCTCTTCCATTCTTTTCAGTGCTTCAGCTCTATTAGAGCCATAAGTAATCAGCTAAAAATCAAAAGGTATTTAAGTTAATTAGAAATGAGATAATGCTTGTCTCTAGAATCAGAAAAGCATTTAAAAAGAAAATGATTTATAGAACTTCTGCAGTCACAAAGACACTTCTTGCATATTACTGTATCTGTGCTTTAGAGACTCTCTAACACACCAGAGAAAACTAGGATCTGTTAACCATTCAATGAAAGATCAATTACTTTTCTTTTGTAAAAATTAAAGCATCTAGAGAAGCTCTCTCTTCTTTAGGCACACAGAAAATTAGAAGCTCAAATATCTAGTTGACTCCCCTGACTTTTAGATGACCAACTGACTTGTAAGCTAAGTGTGAATTAAAAAGCCTCCAACTATAATGTCATAGTTTAAGTGTATCAATATGTTACTGATAAATAAGAGCTAATACTGAGAAAAACATCCTTTTTTGTTACTTTTATTTGTAAGCTAGAACTATAACCTCACTAGACTAAATTAAAAAAAGATAGACTGGCAGCATCTAAGTCTGAAAGTAATGGCTTTTGCTTAAATTAGAACCCTTTTGCTGATCACATACTGGAAGCAGAACCTTTATCATGTCCTAAGATATACAAATTTTTGGTTACCGGTGACACTAAATTTCCCATATTCCGCATCTTTCTCCACTACTTTCTCATTCCCTTAAGACATGTTATATCTACTAGCTTCAAAATACAGGTTTAACAATACCTTGATAATGTCTCCTCCATTTAAAAGATCAGCATATAAAATTAGTGTTTCATACCTTTAGAATATTAAAAAAATAAATAAATCAACTCACTTTTGAGATCATAGGATCATAATAAATGCTAATATCACTTCCCTGTTGTATGCCACTGTCAACACGTACCTTTAAAAAAATAAGCAAAAATAATTTCACATTGAAAAATATGGTATTTTGACATGAGACCTAAATAAATCTGTTAGCTTTAAATACACCTCATGAAGCTTATGAAGTATATTTCCCCTCCAAAAGCATTAGGATAATTACTCATTTTTAGAGAAGCGGGGAGGGGGGGGAAGGGATCCCTCCACTAGGAAAAATACTTGTAGGTTATTCTCTGCTTTAAGAGAAACACGAATACAATTTTCAGTTGGCAGTCAAAACTCTCTTTTGCTCTCCTAGAATGAAGAGTAAACAGATAAAATTTGATCAAAAATTTAGATCGTGTTACATGTTCTAAACTTCAACTCCCAATGTATCCAATTCTGATTTAATCACTGTAATAAAATACAGTTGCAATTATTCTGACTGACACCTGGCATGAAGGATGCCCCTTATAATCACATCCCTTCTGCATATATACGTAATCACATCCCACATGTTCCACTATAGCCCTTCTGAGATCTCCAGTAGGGATACAACTAAGGAGCATTCAGCAGAAACTTTGGAGCTCTGCTTATCAGCTCTATAGGAATACTGATCCTGTGGTTTTCATGTCTGTAACACTTTCCTTCTCTGCCTCACCCTCTCAACTGTAAAACATTTTTTCTGTTGCTGCTATTCCCCTAAGGCTTTAATGTTTACACAGCTTTTTCCATGGCTTTGCTTTGTAAGGACACAGCCCCAATTAAAGCTCTGATTCTGCAACATTCACGGAAAAAAATAACACAAGTTCAAAAATTTCTTTTGAAGAGGCTGATTGCTGTTAACCAGCCAACAAGTTAGTGTATTGCTGATTCTTGTTTTCATCTCTCAGTTTGATTTCATCACTGTAGCAATGAGGTTAGCCATATAAAACTTTTAAAATGAGCAATTTCTTGAGAATAAATATTTTTTAAATTGTTGCTTTTGAGCTTTGGAATCTGAAATATTTTTAAAAATTATCAAAACAATTCAAGAGTGATAAATGCATTCTGGGGATCTTAAGGATGGAGGAATCTAATCAAAGCTGTTGAAACAGCAGGGCTCTGATATACTGCATTGTAAAGGGACAGGGAAAAAGGGTCCTGGAATCTCACTAAAATCTTCACCTGTGGGAAGGAACCTTTGCAATAAACAGCAGCTCAGCTGTCTGCAGCAAGGCAGAAAAAGGTCAACGCAACGGCTGTTAGGCCTTTAATTTTAATTTAGGCAATTATCAAGGGACCACATGTAGAACCTCTTGTCTACAGAATCCACATGAGGGCACGATGATGACTTTATTATCCAAATGACATAAAAAGATACCTTAGCAGGTGTACTCACTTTCTTCAGTGAAAACCACTGTGTGACCAGTTTTTATGATGTTTTATCTTTCTTTTAAATATGTGTACACATATACACACACACACACACACATATACATACATATATATACATACACACACACACATCCAACTTAAATGCAGCTGCATTTCTGTAATCTCTTTATTACCTCATAGCTGATGGTGCTTTATCAATGCTTAACTTGGCTCCCACTACCCATGTCAGGTAGGTACTATTATCTACTGATGAGGAAGAAATTCAGGCATATCATGATCACCTAAAAAATATGCCATATATTCCCCAATTCCCTTTCTTCTAACTGCTAAAACATCCTCTCTCCCAGGATGTGCACTTACATATACAAAGTCAATGCATATATTCTCACATTCAAACCAGAAATAATTATCTACTTGGTCCCAAATCTAGTATAAATCCATTGCCTATAATTTGGGCGGTTTTAGTACGCAAATAAAAGACATGAAACTATGACATACTTACTCCACTAATACTTGGATTACATTGCAATCTTTGTCTCTACAAGTAACGCCTTCAAAGTGATTACATACAGGTGGTTCACGTGTGCTTATTCATATGCATACACGAGTGCAGGTATCTATACGTGTATATATTATACTTTGACAAAGAAAAAAACACATACGAAAGGGGCATAATTCAGAAACAGAGTAAGCAGATTAGTCAGACCTTGAAGTTAATGGAAGTCTGCCAAGGCTGCCCACTACATGCTTCTCCTACTCTGTGTTTCTGTTCATACACGGTATACCTAGATACATACCACTATATAATTTACATTTTTTCTTCAGTGCAATATCCTGAAAAATGAAAAATTACAGTGAGAATTTAAAATTCTTCAAAAACTACTGCAGACTTCTCTAAAAAAAATCTGGAACCCTCTGTTTAAGAGGTTAAGTTTAATGTTCATGACAAAAAACACAAGATGACTAAAAAAATGACAGCAGAAAAGAAATACATTTACATCTTCAATTCTCTCTATGGTGTTTAGATTTTAGGGCCTAATAACAGTAGGTGATTTTATAAACTAAATGGTGTGACGTAACCTAGTGAATATTGGATGAAAAAGGAGACATAATTCAACTGATACTTGCTGAAATGCACTTAACTTGATAGATAATAGCGATACTTATCAGACCTCCAGCATTTACTTCTACACAATGTATTACTTTTCTTTTAGTCAGTAGTTAAAATACCAGAGAAAGTCTGTGGTTCAAGATCCTGTTGTAGCCTACTGCTCACTGGTATTAGAACCCGAATTCTTTTATTGCTGTTGCATTACACTACCATTATGCGGTATTATACTACGACAACAGGAAACTGAAAGATAAAAAAGCTCAAGAAAAAAAGCACAATCTATTTTCCAGTCCTGCAATGAACTATTACTGCATCAAATTCCACTCACCTACAGGTACAGGGTTCTGGTATTTCACAATTCTTTGCCATATCAGAGCCAAAGCACTTTTCTTTTTGTTAGTAGTAGTTAAAAGAACAGACTGTTGATCATACTGGCAAAGAATAGTGCTGGAGCTCTTCAGATACAGTGGCACATTTTCTACATTGTGTAAGAGCAGTAAATATGCATGCTTGCAATCATGATACAGGTTTTTGTGTTTACCTATCTTAAGCTTCATTATCAAAGATCAAAAAAATTGAAAATCACTACTTCCACGTTCTAAGAAAAATAAAGAATATATGAGACAAAAAAAGACAGTTTATTATTACATACAGTTTGCATACAAAAAAGCTCACATCCATACACACTAGTTCCACCAACTTGAGCAACTGACATATGCACACACAGACAATCTTGACTAACAAGACTGGAAAATAGAAGAAATGAATTTAAAATGCATTTTGAAATAGAATACTCGTAAGTTGTACTTATTGTAACACATTAGAAGTCTGAGCTAATTTTTTTTAAAGCCAACTTATTGGTCTGAAATCTGAAACATAGAAAAATGCTAAGGCGCAACAGGCCTGTGTTATTCAACTTTTTCAGTAATATTAATTTTGCTCTTAGTGCCACTATATTGTCAGAAATTAATTAACAGTATCAGAAACTATGTATTAAGATACAAAGCCATGAATGTCTAAACAAAAAAAGCTGTTCTATTTTTAATAAGACAATGGAAGTAAACAGGAAAAAAACAGCCTAGACACTCCATATGAGCTCCTCAAACCATCGCTCTGAAGCCTCCAGCGTAATTAAAATTTCTTTCTTCAGTACCACGATGGACCACGTGAAGCGATCAGGCATCTCCCACCCTTCATTTTCAATTCACCTCTCCCCCTAAGCACAACTCCCAGCCCACCCTGTCTACCTGACAAGCGACAGCCCAATCTGATTAAATGCTTGCAAGGGAGGGGACTCATGGGCCTCCATGACAGGCCAAAAGTGATCACCATGGAGATACATAATTACAGCTGTCAACGCGTCTACTGTCCTGCTGGCATCAATTTGATTGCTCCCAGCAATAATGATAGACAAAGCTTAGCGTGCACTCTCCTGCACCCAATCACTTTATCTATTCCGTGGTCCATTTAGCTGACATGCAACATTCACACAAGCAAATAACAGCAGTGAGCAGAACATTTAAGGCATTTTAATTGTTTTTTCTTTGTATGGATGGCTCACAAGCGCAAATGTTATTACATAAAACTCCTGCTGCAGCATTAATTGAAGAAAGATTTGGTGGGACAAAGACTGTAGGGGGTATAGTTTGTCCATTATCACTTATACTTTCAACAGGTCTCACGTTTGGAAAATTGCAAATTGCAAAAACTTGCAGGGGCAAAATGTTTGACATTCTGTTAGCTATTACAACATGGTGAAAGCTTCTAACAACCACTAGAGTATTCATTATAAATTCTTATTAAATACACTCTTTGTTTCATTAAAAAAAAAGTTTAGATACATCCAATGATACCTTTTCCCCTCATCTTCTCTTTAAGATCACATAATGCCTTTTAAATCTTTACAGTTTTTTTCCTGCTTTCATGCTTTGAACACAGCATGAAGTCTTAAAGACCAGAAAGGGTCAGGTCCCTTTAGAAAGCACATGGGCAAAAACAATTTAAGAAGTGAAATAAATCATATATCCAATAACATCTCCACATTCAAGATTCCTCCTGTAATCTTTCACTATTTTCCATGCAAGCAATCAGACTGAGTAATTGTATTCACAGATGGTACGAGCCTTGTCGTTCCACTAGCTGACACAGTGTCATATATATGTGCACTTAGACTACCTTGATTTTACAGAAAGGCAGTGTCCTTGTTCTTTTCATGCAGCAAAAGCTTTTGTTAAATACTCATTCTGTATAGCTAGACTGTATAGTGAAATGTGTAATAATCACTGCAGCAAATGGCATTTGCTCTTTAAAGGCTACAAAGCTAAACAGAAAGCAGTGGCAGTTTCTCAGTGGTGTCCCCAGTTCTCTCTAGTTAAAGAGCTGATTCAACATTTGACTGTCCTCTTTAATAGCCAAAGTATTTTTTACCTAAGCTATGTTTGAAAAAAATCAAGCTGCAAATTAGAGAAAGTAGTAAAATATTTCAACATATACTGACTGGTTTCTTGTTATACCCCATTTAAGTGCATTTTAAACACAGTTTGGAACTGCACATTTTTTAACATTTTTAAGATAGCACAAATAAATACTGCCAATGCCCTAAAAGAAAAGTTGGAAAAAAGGCCTGAACTACAAAGCTGCTGAGTACTTACAATCTCTGTCTATAAAAATGAGACTCAACACTCAGCACCTATGAAAACCAGAACCAAGTTACTTACACTTGGCAGATGCAATGGTTCCTGATACTGAGACAGTCTACCAATGGATGGCAGGCCAAAAGATTTGTAGGGGTCCTGAAATGAAATCCAACATGAGAAAGCATTAAGCTTTTACAGACATGGAGAAAATAATTTTAAGCAGCTTCAAATCTAACAGATATCACTGCTGGATTCACTTTTTTCTTCCCCAGTATCACTTGTTTTGAACTACATTTGTCCATCCACCTACCCCTGTGACTCCAAATAAAGAACTGAAAGCATACAACTTCTCTTGCATTGCAGTCATTAAAACGGGGGAAAAAAAGTGTTCAGCACATAGTTATAATACATCATCAAAATATACGAAGATCACATTGTCATTTGCCACACTGTGCCTTGGAGGGAGGACAGGAAAGTGTATTCAGAGAAAGGGGGGAGTTGAGAAGGGGGCATCAGGAAAAATTTTCGAAGATTAAAAGGATGGTTAGAAATTCAATTATCTTAAGAAATCAAAACTGAGATTTATGCCTTCGGAAATCTCCTAAATAACACAATACCAACATAAACTTAACAACAGCAGCAAATACACAGCCTACAGAACAACGAAACTCATGGCAAAGTAGTAGGATTCCATTATTTAGATTCCCTCACACTTATAAATAAGCTGAAGAAAAAAAGCCAAGTATGTGTTACTACAGCAAAGCCTATTCATACTCAAATAGTTTGCATGCCATTCAAGGGGCAAATATTTATTCTTTATCAAAACAGTTCATATATCAGGTAATCAGCAGAGCAAGTTGGAGATTATGCGCATGTCATGAAGAGCAACAGAAATAAAGATGCCCTGGGTCACAAAAGCAGCAATACTTAAGTGTGGAAAAAACATCAAGACACTGAATTTTTTTTTTAGAAGCACAGTCGCCTAAAGCATTAATGTTCTTAAAACAAAATGAAGGAAGCTGAGCATCGTTTTTTCAAAGAACAAAACTTGATTTTCATACATCAGAAATCACAGCAAAAAGATGTTACCTTGAAATACATGTCCTAAACATGCTTGAAAGGCTATGTTTTATACATTTTTGTAAGCTTTAAGTTGAGATGGAGAGTCATACTGTAATTACAAAATTATAGTCTTAGAATGCGCTTTGAAAATTTGTCCTATACACAGATGTAGTTACAGAAGACACAACTTGCTTCCTCAACCATCCATTAAAATATTTCAGTACAATAGAAAAAAATTGTAAGCCATTGAATTTTAACTATTTAGACCAAAAAGTTTCAAAGAAAGTATACAAGTGAAGAAACTTGGAAGCACTGGTTACCTGCAGCAAACAGATTACTATAACTCCACTACCATATGAAATGTGAATGGAACATACAGCAAATATGCTTAGAAATAACCCTTAGCCATCCTCTTTTACCAGTTTTAAATTTTATTTTTGAAGAAGGTACATCCAAATACATACTATATTTAAAATTAAGAAATAAAAATTCTATAAAAGCACTTTAACCATTTTTGCTACATACTCTCAATCGCGACTTTCATATGGTAATCCGTGACTTCACGTTGGCATCTAGCCACACGTGGGTACTATTACTCCACAACACAACCCCTCCTCTCCATTACCACTCATTTACCTCAGCATAAACTCGACATTCAACCGCCCAGCCGCTGATGGGAATATCAGCTTGTTTGTGCCTGAGAGGGTAACCCTTAGCAACACGGATCATTTCTTGGACTAGGTCCAGGCCGGTAATGCATTCTGTGACGGGATGCTCAACCTGCAAGGTCAAGAACCATCAGTCAGTAGGTAAGAAAAACAACCAAAAAATCTCTCCCCATAAACACACACAAATAAACAAGAAATGAAAGCAGCTAAAAATTAGACAAAGTACTTCCCTGTCTTGGTCTTTTTCCCAAAAAAATTTATACTTCACACACTCCAGCAACCACTTCCTTTGTAGGGAAAGCCCCCAAAATAAAATTAGCAGATTACAATAACTAAGTGCAGAACACAAAAGCAAAACTGTACATAACACCTGAGACACATGTTTGGGGTTTGTTTGGGGTTTTTTTTTTTCCATTTATTTTTTAATACTCTAAAGTGCTTGGTGAAGATGAGTTAATCTTTGCTTGTTCAGAAGCTTTTTTCTTTGATTTTGTTTTAAAAAGACTTGCAATTTAGCCATAAATACATCTGAACTGAAAATCACAAAGTAGCTGATAATGGACCCATTCTGCTACACTTAACCTGGCACGTACAGGAGCAGCTTACAATTTTCCATAGAATTCGTCTACCCTAAATCTCACCCATTTGCCTGCTTTCACTAACCTGTCCTGACAAGCAACCAGATTAGCGTAATCTTACATCAGCGCAGTGTAGCAGAAATGAGCAGATGGATCCTTCAGGTTTTTTTCCCCTCCAGACTTACCCGTGTAGTGCTTAGCATGCACAATAGCTGGGCTGGACCAGCAGAGTCACTCTGCTCTCTCAGCAAATTGCTGCTAACGGCTTTGGATGATGCTGTCATGGGATTACCCGTCGTTCACACTAAACCATGCATGCGCGTACAAGCACGCACATGTGTGTGCACATAAGCACATACATAGACGCTTTTTCTTTCTTTTAAATGTCGATATAAATGGAAAGCATTTGTTAAAGAAAACCGTTTAACCAGTTCATTGCATGGGAAAAAAAGCACCCCAAAACAGCATCAACCATATAGATGCAAAGACAGGCATGCTATTACCATGTTCTGCACACAAAGACAGCATTATGACTTTCCATGTAAAAATTACGACAGCACTGCCATTTTTATTATAAAATGTTTATGTTCCAAGGGTCAAATACCTTAAGAAAATACACTTAACTATGGTTTCTCTATCATGCGATGTCATATTACATACATTTTGTCACACAGAAAAGGTCAGTGAACAAACCAGTTGTCTTCCTTACTTCAAGTACACTACCGTAAGGAAAACATTTAGTCATTATAATAATCTTGTGGCTTATCAGAACAAGAAGATACTTTGGTATAAGAAAATAGCTTTGTAAAAATAAACAGATGGCACCCATAATTAGCCCTGTGTGTGCTGTGAGTTTGTTTATAGTTTCAACAACATTTTAAGACGTTTTGACATAATTTTAATGACAAATCATCACTGAAACAAGCACCTATTCTTTGAAGGATAAAAGTGACATTGAAATAGGGATCTGATTATGCAGTTTAAGGCTGTACCTTTGGGATTCAGTCTCGATTCTACCCTAACACATGATATTCTCCAGCACATCAAGCTTAATATCAGTATTCAGAGAATCTGTGAAACCACTCAGTATCTACTCTGCAGTGTTAAATTGAAGCAATTCAATTTCTATTAAAACTCTTAAGTTTTAATAGAAAGTTACTTAGCACACATCAATTACTTGGACAACAGAATTTATTCTCTTAGCTTGGATTTTAAGTCTTAAAAAGTTACCTTCAAGTTTAGAACGTCTGGAATTTCAACGTTAAGAAAAATAAATAAATATATACTTTTTTTTTTTACAAAGGCATTTGCATTATTTAGGCATAATGTCATTTTTCTTGGATTATAGTTGGCATTTCAGATTCAATAGCTTCATTGTTGTTTTCAGCTTTATTGTTGATGATCAAAATAGGATGGAATGTTTCTGGAAAGAAAAATATTTTTGTTGTTTGGTTCTTATGACTCACAAACATTTATTTAATCCATTCTTCAATACAGATCTTTGACTTGGTCAATATTTTCTTCTGCTTCTCCAAAATACTCCCCCTTTGTGTCTGCACACAAAACAGTATTCAGAAAATATGACAAGCAAAGTTTTTTGAGAGTTTTCTGGGGTGGGGAGAAGTTCTTTTGCTTTTTTGAGGACTGTGCTTCAACTATTGCTATTTAGACATAAGGTAGCTCTTACCAATCGTATCACTAATTTTTCATTACAAAATACATCTAACATGTATTTTAGAGTACATTAAGATCATCAGATTACTAAAATGGGGCAGGAAACAAACTTTCAACTTTCAAATGCTAATTGACTTGTTACTTTAATCTTTCAGTGGGGTCTACAGCTCATAAACTGCACTTGTTCTAGCATTTGTAGCTTTCTGTTGGCAAGGGGAAGGCAGGAGGGATTCAATAATTTTAGTATTGTACAAGATACACTTCAGCATATAGCACAGGATGTTAACAAAGCAGTAACACCATATCCTGATTCAAACTATGACAAGCACCCCACAATAAGGTTCTGGAGGTGCGAAAATCCACCCAGAGAGAGATGCATGCAGGATCTGAAATTAAAGCTCTAATTTTTGACAAAGGAAGGAAGGATGGGGACAGGAGAAAGAAATCAGACTCCTCTGCTCCCAAAAAAAGAAAACACAGGCATCATCATTCCCCGCTTGTGAAATCTCTAGTAGAACTGTGGCAGGTACTTAACTAAAGTAACTGTTGTATCTATTCTTAAAACACTTTTAGAAGTCAGGTTTTAAAATTTTTCTCCTTTTGCTTTTCAGCCTTCTACTTCAGCAGTCATTCTTGTTTTTTCTTCCTATTCTATTTTCTTCTGTTAATTTTGTTCTGTGCCTCCTCTCCACCAACAGCCTTTATTTTCCATTTAATGGCTACTAAATCAAGGATTAAATTTTTAAACAGATGAATGGAAGTACGCTCAAAAATGGAGTTGCATCACTCAGACAGAACCACTCTTTTAGCTTTGGGCCATACTCAGATTTCAAAGTCAGCTGATCCAAGATCTTGCCAGTGAGACCTCAGTCAATAAGGCAAGAGCCAAAGGTGGTACGTTTATATGACAGTGGATGAATTCACACGTTATCTCTCTCCTTAATACAAAGGCAAAACCAGACATGTTTGCAGCGAGCAATCTACAGATGTAAGTTATACAAAGGCAGCTGTCCCTATTATCAGCAGGAAAAGGAGAAAAATTGATCAGTGATAATTCTCAATATAGTTAGCTGCCCAAAGGATCACCTTTACAACCAGTTCTGTTACTTACAGCACATCTGGCCATAAGCAATTTATAATGGGAAGTTCTCGTTTTAATGCCTTTAAGTACGGTATAGATTTACTTAAATTCTTACTCCCCACTTCCCGTGATGCACACATACCTAGTTCTCTGAAGAACGACACTTAAATTGTTTCCACTTTTAAGTCCCCAAAGCCACAATTGTTGTGGCCACCGATATCAATAAAGGGTAAAGGGAAAGTGTTTCCTCTTCCTACTAGTGGCTGCTCTTCTTCAGACACCTCATCGCAATCAGCTTCCCTCTGAGCATTACAAGAGTCTTTGTTTCCCTAATCCCTTCCAGTTTCTATAGCAAAAGACATTGGCAGCAGTAATGGGAAAGTTTGTTAGAAAATAATATTAAGCCCCAGTTTATAGGTGGTGAAGCAGGTACAAACAGGCTATAGGAACCTGTCAACACCACAGTCCAATTGGCATCACTTCCCAGCAGAGTATGGAGAGGCTGCTAATTCTCAGTCCTATTCTGTGATTACCAACAGTCTTGGAGCCTTACCGTACTGGGGTTCATCCACAGCTACAAGTAGTCATGCAATTTCTATAAACAGTTAGAGCTAAGAGTTAAATCAGCAATGGATGCTTCCGTTATACAAAGGGGAATAATTTCAAGACATAATTTTTCTCGTGACTAATGAGGTGCTCAGATCTAACAGTAAACAATTCTAGATATTCTCATAGATTCTCTCTTGCCCGTGTTCATAAGGCATCAGGTTTCTCACACATCAGTTGGAGCATTCAAGTAGAGCACAGAGGCCAAGAAACTGGAAGACTGGAAGTCCCTGGCTGATATCATATACTCCTTTACATTCAAATAAATAACCTCAAAACTTTCAACATACACCATGGGATCCCAGGTGAATCATGTCTCCTGGAAACTATGTGCTCTTCCTCTACAACCAAACTAACATCACTTAACCCAAACCCACCAACTTACAGATGCTCCTCAGCCTCCGTTATTTCAGTAGACCTATTTTTTATTTTGGAGGACTGAACAGCAATGGAGGTCCCCACATGTTCTGCTATTCAAGCATGCCAGGTTTTTGATTACTACAGGTAGGGAGCACTCCAGGGTCACATTTTCTTTCTGCAATATAAGCCCTTTGCAGTATTTCACAACAGTCATTGGGACACTTGGTTTAAGAAAAAAAAGAAAAAAGCTTTTCAGAAAAAATGTTGGATTAATGCAAAGACTCAGTGGAAATCACACAGGAAGACATAACAGGAAGTTTACTTTCTATGTTGCCATTTTATATAGACGTTGTATATAACAACAATTGCTGTTTCTTTTCTGAATTGTTAGTATTTGAGAGAGAAACTGAGAAGGCAGCTAATGCAATGAGAACTACAAAAATTTCCACCAACTGAGATGCTCAGGTAGACGTCTTTAATTATTTCATAAGACACTTCAGAAATAAACACTAACGCATAGATATTTGATACCAACTAATTTAAGACAGTAGATACTAACTTGGAAATATTTAATCTGCTTCCTCACAGGATGTTATCTTCCAATACCCGTAGATTCAGTTTCATCAATTTTTCTTTGCAAGGATTTGTTTCTTTATTGTTTTGACATAGGTCAAAAACCACTTACATAGCTTATGAATAGTGAATCTGTCTTTTCTGTGATTTAAAAAAATTGCACACGTTTTACACCAACAGGTTATTTAGCTCACAATTTCAAGATATCTTCTGCAGTTAAGATCCCACAGTTCAAAAAGAAAACTTTTGACTCAGTAATTCTATACAATTTCCTTTCCACAACATGTGGCACATAAGAAAATAAAGAAATGTATACTCACCAAAATTGTCTTATGCCTTCTTTACTACAGATGCTATTTTTTTCTGCTTTCATTATATTTAGCAATAGTATTAATGGCTTCTCAGGGTCCTTCATTCAAGATGGCTTTTGTCACACTGCAGCTGTTCTTGTATGTTCTTTATATTAAATTTGCTAAAGCAAAGGAACTAATGCGCCACTTGAAGAAGGATCTTTTGTTTCTCTACTTTTTAAAAATGGAGAGGAACCTCCTTTTTTCCTACTTTTTAGCAGCCTTCTATGATACTTATGTGGTAATGTAGTCTCTAAGATATCATTCCATGCCCTGGCAGCACTGTTAACGGCATCTTTCAGATTCAATGACTTATACAAACAATGTCCTTCTCTTCTGTCAACAACAATTAGCAATGCTTTTCTGTAGCTCTTTTGGAAAGCCTGAAAAGCAGACAACCAGTAACTACATAATGGAAGTTGCATTAGGAGGCAAGAATGTGGCAAAAATCTGGTTAACTGTTGTCGGCTGACCCTCTTGTGTGAAGAAGTGTTGTTTGGCAGCAAAATCACCTTTTCTTTCGGTTCTAAAAATGGCCATGAACAGCTGGTATAAACTGTGTGCAGAATGGATTCTGGTGGACTTAGGGGATCGGTAATGGGATAAGAGACCTTTCACCTTTAGGTCAGGAGTTCAAATTCAGCCCAGGTTAGTAGCAATTGAAAGTCTTTACCGTCTGACACTGTTCGTTAGCCTATTTAAAATGACTAAAGGCAAGTGTCACAGCAAAACAAGATTCCAGTATTAAGAAATATGAAGAAGTGTCTCGGCAACCGGCAGACAAAGTCACTTGAGGCTTTCCTTTGAAACGCCTCCATTCAGACTTCGTAGAAATCTGCTCCTCTAATTACTGACAGCCCCTTTCATTGCTCCCACGCTCCTTCCCACCTAGCACAATTCGTCCTCCAGACAGTTACGCACATGTAGACAACAAAACCATCTCTTGCCATCCCATGGGTCTGCTACAGATATCAAAGTCAACACTTCGCTGTGGTTTTATCTGGCATTTCAGACTGAGCTCATCACTTTGCCATTTGTATTTTGCTGCTCCTGTTTACATAGTGCAGCTGCAATATTTTCCAACACCTCTCCTTTTCACTGAGCAAACACGTAGCAGGTGCTGCCTAATGGCGTGCAACGGAAGAGATACCATTAAGAAACTGCCAGAACCAAGAGTTTAAAAACAGTGGAGCGCCAAATAACAGCCAACAGGATTTGTCCATACTCCTAGACATTACCCAACCATGCTCTTTATTCTTCCGTGAATGGACACACAAAAAGAAAGGGAGGTATAAAGAGACAAAACTGTCGCACGTAAAAAATTCTTCCTCTGTATTTTACACCAGGCATTGCCCGTATTGCACAAAACCAAAGCTCTGGAGCATAACACTTTCCAGGAGCTGCTAAAGTTTGATAAAAACCCTAGAAAAGAGGAACAAAAGTCTTAACACTGGTAATATTTTATGTGTATGTAGAAGTTAATGTACAACCTCAGGACTTGGCATAAGTTTACTTTAAAAGAACTTGAAAAACACATTTACAGAAAATAGTTATATACTCCCACTGTAATTAACTGCAAAACAGAAACAAAGATACGCCATTTGCTTTCAATAAATAAACCTTCTACATGTCAACAGAATATTCCACAAAAATCAACTTTTATTCTCTAAAAACAGCGTTATGACCGAAAAATATTCAAACTGTTGCATGCGGAGAAAACACACTGCTTCTCATAAATTACTTTATTTCTCAACTCCACTGCACTGAATTTAGTCTATACAATTGATCAGACATAAATTATATTTAGGGTAGCTGCTCTCTTCATACCACTGAAACACCTTTCTTCTTCTGAAGCCAACCAGGGATGCTTCTGAATTCAAGGCACTACAAACAACGACTTCTGAAACATTTGATACTTTCTCTTTGCTATCACCAACTGATTCACGCTTAAGCCGCTTAGACACACCATACACCCTGTGCAAATAGATATTTTTTATTTACAGACTGTAGACTCTCTTAATATAAAGTCAAAAGGGAACATTTCTAGTCTTCCAATAAAAAGCAAAAGAAACTTTTCTCCTGAAAGCCAGCATTTCTGACACTAGCTTGAGATTTCAACACAATTTGCAAGTTAAAAAGGTTATCAGTCTAAGGGCTTGGTAACTTCTATTTATTTCAAAGCTCTTGTCTGGCTACTTTGGTTTATGACTGCCTTTTATTAAGCCAATGACAACCAGGTAACAAAGAAAATCACAGTGCGGGTAGCTATAAAACATCAGATATTCAACATCTGGTCAGCCTCAGCAGTTCTAACAGTGGTAACTGCCTCAAAACCATTCAAAATGGGCATTAAATGACAACACACAGGAAGTTCACTTGTAGCCCGTAGGGCAGACATTTCTACATTTTCTTGTGAAAAGCAAGAACAACTTATTTTGCCATGCAATTTTCCAGTCTCGCCTCACACTTACCAGTTAGCCTCTGAAAGACGGCAGAAAAGCAGATACAACAAAAGATACATTGCCAACAGCAAAAAATAACTCACTGTAGCTGAATCACTTGGAGGGAGTGAAACATCTGTAACAGAGTTGTGTCATATACAAGTGCCAATACAGCTGATTCACCAACTTTATTAAGTTTCTAATCTCACACATTGCAGCACTTATCACCAAAATAAAATAAAATATAAACTTCTTGTAAGGGGCTATTTATGCTTGCTTTCAGGACTATATGGCAAAAAAGGTATCTTCCCAAAGAGCCCATCAAAAAGATAACCAAGTAACAATACAACTCTCCATTACTACAAAATAGTCTACAAGAAATACTGGAAGAGATCTATGACAGATACACCTAAGGGAGGGGAGAAATCAGCAGATAGTGCAAAATGTTGGATATGATTCAGTTAGCTTTATACAAGTTTATTCTGAGGTCCATATCAGACTCTAAGGTAAAAAGGCTGCAATGATCTGATTAGCAATTTCACGAACATTAAAACAAAGATACAGAAAATTGTTTAATTTAGCAGACATGTTCTGATGATGCTGACAGATAGCTCCATCTGTAATACACACTGACAAAGACTTTAGGGGCATCATTTACGGACAAGATGTGTCTCAGGAAAGTTCTTCCAACTGTTGAGTGTTCTACAAAAATAGGGCAGGTGAGCCCATTAGCCATCATTCACAGCTAGGAGACGTGAGAGGAAAAGGCTGAAGCAATACAGGGACATCTGGAGACTCTCCTGGTTCTAAAGTTAAATCTGGACAAGCTTCATTAGAGTTTCTATGTTTGGCTCTTAATACAAGGGAGCAAGAACTAGATGTTAGTTGCATAACTGTTAACTGAACAGAAAGTAAAGCTTGAGACCTGGGAAAAGTGACAGATCAACTGAGTAACTCTAGCAAAGAATCAGAGAAAATTACTACTCTCCAGCCTCAAACTGAAATGCTAATTAGAGGCAATACATAGTCAAGATAGAGGAATTAGAAAATATCCACACAAGTACTGTAATTTGAGATTAGTACATTTCTTTAAGGGTTAGAAAGAATGAGTCTGCTATTAAAGGGGATTGTCAAGCTGCTTAGGCTATATTTCAAAAGGAGTCTTTAAAGTCCTTAAAGTTGGAATTGTGAAAGCTTTCTTGCTGCGTATGTGGAAACCTCCACAATTAAGTAAGTTTGAGGTTTCTGACTTTAATACAGAGTGGTAAGAGTGTCTGAAGGGGAGGAGGGGAAGACACACCACAACACAGGGAAGATAACATCTTAGAAAACAACTTGCAAAGAGAATCAACTCCAAAGATACCTGATTGCCAATTCCATTTGCAGGTCAGGCTAAGTAATACCTTGATAGCCAATGAAATATTGTAACAAGGAAATGGTTTGGAACTTCTGGTGGGTTACAAAGAAATCCATAAATGAATTTTCTTCTATGTAAATGAGAGTGTGGAGGGTCACTTGAAGTTATCGCAAAAACTACCAGACTGGGAAAAGCATAAAGAATGTATTCAAAGAGACAGAAATTCTTCATAACATTTTCATAAACAGTACATAGCAATTACCCATTACCTTTTTTAACCGAGTCTGAGATAAACTAGATTATGCCTATCAGACAAAGTCCTAGCAAAAGCAAAATTCAGCACTATGGAGCCCAACACTGGACATAGTACTCCATATATGGCCTCACCAGGGCTGAGGAGAGCAGGAGGATCACCTCACTCGACCTGCTGGCAACACTCTGCCTAATGCAACCCAGGATACCATTGGCCTTCTTGGCCACAAGGGCACATTGCTGGCTCATGGTCAACTTGGTATCCACCAGGACCCCAAGGTCCTTCTCTGCAGAGCTGCTTTCCAGCAGGTCAGCCCCCAGCCTGTCCTGGTGCATGGGCTTATTGCTCCCCAGGGGCAGGACTCTGCACTTGCCTTTGTTGAACTTCATGAGGTTCCTCTCTGCCCATCTCTCCAGCCTGTCCAGGTCCCTCTGAATGGCAGCACAGCCCTCTGGTGTATCAGCCACTCCTTCCAGTTTTGTATCATCAGCAAACTTGCTGAGGGTGCACTCTGCCCCTTCATCCAGGGCATTGATGAACAAGTTGAACAGGATTAGACCCACTATTGACTCCTGGGGTACACTACTAGTTACTGACCTCCAAAGTCATATATAAGTCAAAGTACACAAAGTCATGCAAAGATGTTGGGATTACAGGAATGTGTTTACACTTTTTCTATCACTACCCACATGTTCAAGCAGCAGATAGAACACGGTCCTAACTAAATGCAGCTAAAACAGGATAGACAGTTAATCATTCTATTGCTCGACTCCACATTTCAATTCTTCTGTTATTATCTGAAGTCAGAGAAGGAGGATAAAGACTATAGTATTACTTCTTCACAAGTTAGGCTTTCTTTCTGTCTGAGAATGACACCCAGACTTCAAATTACGTGCCCATTTTCTTAGACTATGATATGCACTACAGTAGTGAAATAAGGCATAGAAGAGGTTGTCCATGAAACACTGTTTGCCATTCGTTTGTAATTCATGTTATAACAGCTACTACTTAACTACAGGAGTTGTTAAAAAAAAACCCTACACCATGATGTCATCCATGCTTTCAACTATATTAATATTGCTAGTGATTTTCATTTCTGATATACACGTACAGTTTTAATCTGCCTCCTAGAGGAACTCAGCAAACTATTGCCAAAGTGTAAGAAATAAAAAGGAAACTTCAGTGGCCAGTGGGGAAAAGCATCAAAGCTTAGTGGCCAGCCACTTACTATGAACTCACAGTGGCACTTACCAGTGACCTCTTGCAAGGTCTTTAGGTCAAGTGCAACAAACAGCAAAAGTTCTGAGTGCTTACTTGAGTGCCGTGAAGGGCCCATTGCTGCAAAGTCTTATATACACAGGCTTACTTAAGTGAGTAACCCTTTTAACTTCAGTGGGAAGTGCTTACATGCGTCTAGTTAGTTATGCAGTCTTTGCAGTAGTAGACCTAAGTACGGAAAGAGGTTATGTTTTGTTTTTTTAAATAACACTTCTCTGAATCTGAAGAGTTGTTTTTCTTACCTGAAGTCTAGTATTCATTTCCAAGAAGTAGAAATTCTTACTGGAGTCCACAAGGAATTCTACTGTTCCAGCAGAGGAATATTTTACTGCTTTGGCAAGAGCTACTGCTTGTTCTCCCATTGCTCTTCTAGTTTCAGGATCTAGGAAAGTGCTACAATACAGAAACAATGCCTTTCCTTAGTTAAAAAAATGCAATTAAATGACTCAATCTTCTCCTTAAACTAATACCAAAAGAGGAGAACAACATTAAGTTAGGAAGACATCATGTCAAGACTGTCAAGTATTTGCCATTGCATTCATATTGGTGCAAAAATACTGCTAAATTTTCTGACTTCTCATGGCTCAAGACCAACCTTAGCTTTAGAAGAAAAACATTACTTCATTTTAAGATCCTTTGAAAAAAAATACACTGCACTCTTCGCAATCACAGCTAAAGTACAGGACACTCAGGATAAATAACAGTATTCTTTAAAAAGTTGGGGGTTTTTTATTTTAACACTGAGATCTATAAAAATGTGAGTTAAATAAAAACAAGTATATACAAATCCATGACTCACTGGAAGGCATATCTGCTTTTTTTAATTGTAATTAAAAAGTAAGGAGCCATGATGAAGGTGTACTAAAATAAACCATCCAACGAAAACTGGAATGCCAAAACAGATGACAGTAAGTTGGCGTGGGGGGTGAGGGGGCAGTTTCTGACTCTGAATTAAAACAGCGTAGCCATTTCAGTGATGCACTATGCAATACAAAAATTCTGGAAGTTCACAAAGTGTTAGGGTTTCTTATGTGGGTAAGAGCATAATGAAGAAAATCTGGATATTCATTAATATTTAGCTAAAAAACAGCACCACAGTTTCACGCCTAGTATTTCCTCTCTCAGATTTACTTGTAAATCAAAAACATTTAGTTATGTGTGTTTGTAATTGCAATTCATTTCACACCACGGGTGCCACTCAAGGGCCCCCAAAGTTACCAGCTCAGGAGCCACTGTGACCACTGCCCAAATGCCAAGCCTTCCCATTCTAGGAGAGCAAAACACCATTCCATTGGTCTAGTGAACTGAAAGACTGAAGAAGATGCATATTTTGCTTGTTCTTCTCTTCTGTACTGCAAAATCAGATTTCGATCAACCTCTACAGATTGTTAATTTAGAGCTGGGGAAATTTCAGTGGCTTTCCATCAAAGCTGTTGAACAGTTTTGCCTTCACCCTGAAACACTCACTCACAACAAAAAACACCATTTAGCAGTTTATCTTCTAGAAGTATATAGATGTTTATTACATTCCCGTGGCAATTTAACTGAGGCACACAACTCAGCTATCACTTTAAGAAGTACCTTCATAAGGGAATAGGAAGTCACTTCGACCTTATCCGTAAGTTACTATTTAAAATGAAAAGGCCGCTACACCAATTTTTTTTCCCTTGGGGTGTCTTCAGAAGTGGGTCCTAATTCTGCAAAGCACCAATCCGGAGCCTCCATCTATTTGAAGTGGCCCATGGAGCTCTGGGAAGCTCCATCTGAGCCCAAGAATCTACTCAGAGACCATTGCTGGGTCAGGACTTTAATCAAAAGCATCATGCTGAAAGTAAGACAAACATTCACAGGAGAGCTAGAGACTTCTGCCAGTAGAACAAGCCATATTTGACATTACACAAAAAGCATGGAAATGTTTAGGCAAGTTCAGAGATAATGGAATCCCCTTCTTCAAATCAAAGGTGCTACTTCGAGCCTTAGTCCTTCCACTGCCAGTGTGGGTGGAGTCTGATGGACAACAAAGCAGGCATTTTTAGAATTTCAGAAGAATCTTCTTTCTTGGCAAAGAATAGGTTCAACGTGAAAAGGAAATCAAGTCTGACCCCAAGAAAGGTACCAGCAGATCCTATGCCAGATTAAAGGAAAACACGGAAGTAGTGCAAATCTGTACCATACCTATCAAAAATAGGCACTAGTAATATAAAAGATTCATATTTCTTGAGTCAATGAAGATAACTCATTACACAAAATTAACAACTTACAATTCAATTCAGGGTTTCTGCAGGGTTTTGAGTCATGAAAGTTCAATACGTGTGGCTTATGAAGAACAGAACCTTTTCAATATTGGCTTCATACTCTATTTCTAAGAATAACCATTATTACTTCTCAGATGGATGAAAGACAGTTACTCCCCTTTATTACAGTGGTGTCTTCCTATGTTTGTTAAATGTATGTCTGAGATGTCTCTGTTACCTCCTGCTGTAGCCAAAGAAAGGAATAGAGGCGTCACACTGCTAAACTTGATCTCGGCCATGTGGTTAAGCTTTATGTTCTAAAATGACTGGATTATCCCTGCAATCAGCTAGGTTAATTAACTGAAGTTTTCCTATTCCCCTCTGCTGCTTTACCTTTCATATACATTGTGTCTCCCTTCTTCAACCACTCACTTTTTACAACTGAAATAACTCTTCTCCAACCTAATTAGCCATCACTTGAAAACACAGCATTTTAAACCTGACTTCACCTCCTTTTCTCCCACATATACCTGTTATTCTTTTGACCAAATAGCTCCTGTGGCAGCATGAAGGCTGCAAAATAAAAGGGATTCACAAGATAAAAGCACCAGAAAGAAAAAATAAGATCACACCTGACACTTCAGTCATAAGTCCTTCTTCAAGCTATTGTAAAGCTGATCAAAGACAACACAATTGGCTTGTTCTATTGTTTCTATACCCAGAGAGATGACCACATGAGCAAGATGTTACCTCTCCACCCCCAGTTCACCAGAAAATATTCCCCAAAATACCTTCATCATCTTCACTCAAAGATCAGGCTGAGTATTTTGAGAAGCACAGACAGTTACACTGTCAGTGAAAATTTACTGCTCAACTTGCACACACACACACAAAAAAAAAAATCAATGACAATTCACTTACAACATTTAACCTTCCTCTGAAGATACCACTATTCTGGGAGAGGCTAGTATCTTCATTTTCTAAACTTCAAGTTCAGCTTATCTGCTGTTAGAAAATAGCCAGGTATATGATTTCTTTGAAAAAAATTACTCATCTACAATAACTGCTCTTCTTTAGGATGTCTACATGTACTACCACACTGAAGGCATAAATATGTTAAAGTATTTGAGAAGAGAGACAGTTTTGCCCCACTGCCTAAATTGTGCCCACCTAAAAATCATGTACATAGCCATGAAAGGAACAGGCTCACAGTTTCTCTTAACCCAGAATCCTTCAAAGATTTCTAGACAGAGTGATAGGAAATGTAAGTCCTGGATGTACATATACACTGCACAACTCTAAGAAGGACATGTACCTACAAGATAGTTCAATAACATACTTTTCCACCACATGCTTGCATATATACACTGATTCAAATTGTGGACAACTTCTGGAATATGGTCCTAAAGTGCTTGGCATCACACTGAGATCTTTCAGAGAGAGCTTAGTGCCTGGAGAAAGTAAAAGAAGTCACAGTCCATGCAGCTTCCAGGGCAGAAACATTCCTGAAAGAAGCTAAAAAATGGTGCATGCCAAAAAGGTCACAAAAATAGTTTAACCATTTCATGTACTTTCTAATGCAGTCACTTGCTGGTGAAATAGTCTCCCTTTTGAAATCTTGTATCTCTTAGATCTTTCTGTCACAGGCAGAAGGGGGAAAACCTTTCTGTCCTTTGAACTGAAATTGAAAGAACATCTTTCAATTTTAAAAGACACTGCAAAACTAATACCTAGAACAGATAAGGCAGCTCAACTCTGAATGCATGTGGCTAGGAATAAAAACTAAGGAAAAAACATACTAAGAAATTGATCTCATGGCTGAGATGGAACTTGGGGAAACTTTGGGAAAAGGTTAAGATTGTGTCCTAACAAGAACCATATTCTGAAAGAGTATTGTGTGCCAAGGTTTTACAAAAAGGATGTGGCATCACCTAAAACCTCTGGAGAACAGACAGAGATAACAAAGAGGAGCAAGCAGGCAGCCATTAAGTTCTAATGACTTGCTCACTGAGGATACTAGTATGCATCTTACATGCTAATACATGATACAATGGCAGGGTGCTGTTCCATCATTACTTATACACAAAAGGCCTGAAAATGCAGGCAGAACATTTAAGACTGTTCTGAAGCTAAGCATTTTGAGAAATGATATCTAAATGGTGTTCCATGGGGGATCAAATGCTTGATCTCTTTGATCGTTAAAGCCAAGGACAGTGCTGAATGGTCATAGTATGTGGAAGGTCCTTTCTTTCTACACCTTGTGTAGCACCCCACCATAAGAAAATCCCAGACTTTTCTGGGAAAGCTAGCAACATGTTCAATACCTGAATGCATAGACAGTCTGAACTCAAAACAGGAAAATATGTATAAAATCTAACTTTGGGCATCAAATGACACAAGTAGCCAAGTGCCTCAG